>NC_044034.1:215506240-216132589 GCF_901765095.1 Microcaecilia unicolor
CCGCCTGTCCTTGGCTCTGTTGACCGTCCGCCACCAGGCTGGGCCCCCTGCATTCAAATCATAGCGCCTCACCTCCGTGTGAAAGAGCAGCAGTGGCAGATCGCCTCCCTTCGGGCCTTCCCTCCCTGTGTCCTGCCCTCGTATGATGTAATTTCCGCGAGGGCGGACACAGGGAGGGAAGGCCCGAAGGGAGGCAATCTGCCGCTGCTGCGCTTTCCACACGGAGGTGAGGTGCTGTGATTTGAATGCAGGGTGCCCGGTCTGCGGGGTGGGTGGGTGGAGACTGGGGATTGCAGTGCGGCGACCTCGGTGGGGGCGGGGCCCAGTCTGTCTGGAGCCCTGTTCATCCCCTCTGGCTCTCGGGGAGCACCCTAACGTAGGGCCAAATGTTTTCCACTTTCTCCCCCATTTGTGCTCTTTCCTCCTCCTGGTTACCTTGTGTTACTGTATGAGCAGCCAGTGTGGATGGAAGACACCGCACCACCATGTAGGGGTCCCCAGTTCAAACTCTGTGTTGGTTTCTCCGCACCTCTGTCGGCTAGGGGTTCTGTGGAGACCCCTAGTGGGGGGAGATTGATTTTTGTAATCCTTGCTCAAGGGTGATACCTAATGGTTGATTCATTGTCCATGATTCCTGGACTTCAGAAAGACCTCTGTAAACAGACATGTATACCCTAGAGGAAAGGAGAAACAGGGGTGATATGATACAGACGTTCAAATATCTGAAAGGTATGAATCCGCAAACGAATCTTTTCCGGAGGTGGGAAGGCGGTAGAACTAGAGGGCATGATGTGAGATTGAAGGGGGGCAGACTCAAGAAAAATGTCAGGAAGTATTTTTTCACGCAGAGAGTGGTGGATGCTTGGAATGCTCTCCCACGGGAGGTGGTGGAGAGGAAAACGGTAACCGAATTCAAACATGCGTGGGATAAACATAAAGGAATCCTGTTCCGAGGGAATGTATCCTCAGAAGCTTAGCCGAGATTGGGTGGCAGAGCCGGTGGTGGGAGGGGGGGGGGGCTGGTTGGGAGGCGGGGATAGTGCTGGGCAGACTTATACGGTCTGTGCCCTGAAAATGACAGATACAAATCAAGGAAAGGTATACACAAAAAGTAGCACATATGAGTTTATCTTGTTGGGCAGACTGGATGGACCATGCAGGTCTTTTTCTGCCGTCATCTACTATGTTACTATCCAGCTCATTTTCGAAAGTGATCGCCGGCCATTTTCCGGCATAAATCGGGATCTTGGAAAAGCGGCCAAATCGGTATAATCAAAAGCCGCTTTTTTGGCAACATCGCTGCTTTCCCGTCGCGTTGCTGGCCAAAGTTCAAAGGGGCGTGTCGGCAGTGAAGCAAAGGCGGGACATGGGCGGGCATGGGCATGGCTACCAGATGGCCGGCTTTCGGCGATAATGGAAAAAAAAACATCAATAAGCAGTATTTCGGCGGGTTTACTTGGTCCTTTTATTTTCACGACCAAGCCTCAAAAAGGTGCCCCAAATGACCAGATGACCACTGGAGGGAATGGGGGATGACCTCCCCATATTTCCCCAGTGGTCACCAACCTCCTCCCATACTAAAAAAATAAAACTAAAAACCTTTTTTTTTCCAGCCTGTATGCCAGCCTCAAATGCCGTACCCACCTCCATGACAGCAGAATGTGTTGTATCCTCTGACAGCCTTTCCCTGGTTGCGATGTGGCTCTCGGGTGAGTGTGACACCTTTTCTGTTAGATGCCCTGCAGAGTCACATCAGCAATGCGTTGTGGTGGGTGTAGGGTACTGGGCTCTACTCCCATGGTGCTTTTCCCCCTGCTAACTGGGTCAGAGTGTGCCCTGTTTTGTTTCCGGTAGTCCATGAGGTAGTGGCCATTTTTCGAAGCCAGTTTTAGATCCCTTCCATGTGTTACCTATGTTAGAGAACGTAGTTATTACCTTGAATGTGGCTGAAAGAGGGCATTGTACACCATTGTGCCAGCTCTGACCTACTGCTAATCTCAGTACCTGGGAGACTCTTTGCCAGTGGGGCACAACCTATGATCTGCAGTTAACTGTGAGTAAACATGCTTATTCAAATAAAGGACTTTTTCAAAGAGATTAGTCTTCAGGTGTCAACTGGTGTGCCAAGGTTATACAGCAGCATCAAGTCCTAGAGGCCTGCGTGTATGCAGGTCCCTGGAGCACTTTTAGTGGGTACCGCAGTGCACTTAAGGCAGGCAGACCCAGGCCCATCCCCCCTACCTGTAACACTTGTGCTGGTAATGGAAGCCCTCCAAAACCCACTGTACCCACATGTAGTTGCCCCTTCACCCCTAAGAGCTTTGGTAGTGTTGTACATTTGTGGGTAGTGGGTTTTGAGGGGGGGTAGGGGGGCTCAGCACCCAAAGTAAGGGAGCTATGCATGTGGGAGGTTTTTCTGAAGTCCAACGCACTGACCCCTAGGTTGCCCAGCTGGTGTCCTGGCATGTCAGGGGGACCAGTGCGCTACAAATGCTGGCTCCTCCCACGACCAAATGCCTTGGATTTCGCCGGGTTGGAGATGGCCGGCATTTTTTTCCATTATCGCTGAAAAACAAACCCGACCATCTCAAACCCGGCGAACTCCAAGGCATTTGGCCGGGCTAAACCGTATTATTGAAAAAAAAGATGGCCGGCCATCTTTTTCGATAATAAGGTTCCGGCCAGCTGTAGCGCCGCCGCCAACATAGATCGCCGGCGATCTATTTGGCCGCCGACGTTCGATTATGCCCCTCCAAGTTATGTTAGGTGTAATTGGGGAGGAAAGTGGGAGGGGGAGGAATGAGAGGGTATAGAAATGAAAAATAAAAAGGGGGGGGGGGGGAATCTTTGGATGGTTATGGATGAAAGCACATCCCAGCCCTGGTTGCATTTGACCAGGAAGTACACTGAGCAGGAGGAAATTAGTGGATCCTAAGAATAGTTAGTTTTTACTTCTGCTTTGAAGTACATGCTGAGGACTGAAATTCAAGACCGGGAACCAAAGCGAGACTTCCACTCTCTATCCTGGAGTACCCACCATAGCCACAGAGTACAAGTCCTCCCCATCCTCCATCCTTTTGTTTTTGGCTCCTTGAAATGTTGAAGGTAACCTTGCCTTCAAGGGATCTGACATCTGATGTTTTTCCAACAGGATCCCTCTGACAAAGTTCCGCTCCATCAGACGTACTTTCAGCGATTTTGCAGGCAGTTTTGAGAATCTCTTAGGGAAAACCGACAACCAGAAGTACACAATGGACTTTCCAACCAGTGGGAACTCCACTCCCGAGGTTCTGAGTAACTACCTGGATGTAAGTACCCTACTGAATGACCAAACCTGCTTTGGGTAGGGAATAGGATACCCAACTCGGCTTCCTCCAAGTGGTGGTATATTATGCCAGTGTGTTGCTTAGCTTAATGCACCAACATGTTGTCATAAACCTTGAAAATCAGTTGTTCACCCAAGGTGTGTCCCTTCTTGGGATTAAGGGCTGTGCACCTGATTCAGTTTAATGCATGGATACTCATCAGTGTGTATCCTGTGTGGAATATTTTGCTGGATTAAAAAGTGGGTAGGAGGAATGGGAGTGATCTGACTGGTTATGAGATGCTGTGCCTCTGACACATGGCCTGGCATGGCTGATTCAGCCCCTTATTCCTCTAGATCAGTGATTCTCAACCCAGTCCTCGCACACCTAGCCAGTCAGGTTTTCAGTCTGCTCACAATGAATATGCATGATAGAGATTTTTATGTATCCCTCTGTATTTGTCACACCGTAATTGGCGATCGCCTCACGGTACTATGTAAGCCACATTGAGCCTGCAAATAGGTGGGAAAATGTGGGATACAAATGCAACAAATAAATAAATCTCATGCATAGGCGGTTGGTGGCCCAACTGTTTGGGGAGGCTAAAGGGGGCGGGGTTAGGGGTGGGGCCAGGGGTGGAGCTTAAATCCATAATTATCTGATAACACACAGAAAAAATAAATAAAAATAAAAGTCACAATTAATACCTTTTATTAAATTTAGATATTAGATATGTATCATATGTCAAAGAATAAAGTGGTTGCTCAAAGCATATTCTAAGCACAATCGCTCAACTGCAAAACACTATGCACAACTTTGTGCAAAAACACACTCAGAACCTTACTGTACCATAAATATTACACTGGGCAGAACCTAATACACCAATATACCACCCATACGGAAAATGCAGACCGTCAACAATATGAAACAAGGGATCATATCATCACAATTCTCATGAAGAGCCACAAAACACCCTAATTCATGTTTAATGTGGGATAAAATGCCATAAATAAGTAAATAAATATAATCTTTTAATGTTGAGCACCTGATTCTCAAAGTGGACATATTCCAAACACTATAATGAAAATAAAATGATCTTTTCTACCTTTGTCTGGTGACTTTTTCTGATCATGCTGGCCCAGTATCCGATTCTGTTGCTATCTGTTCTCGGTGCAGGTCAGAAAGTCATCCTCGTTAAATATCTCCCTGGCAACACAGGACACCTCCAGCCACCCCCCCCCCCCTCTCCCAGCAGTAAGGTAAACAAACCATAAACCAATTTCTACAACTGCTTACAAAAGGCTAGAGGGCTTTCACTGCAGCTCCTGCTGTGAGGCCCCTCAGAACACAGCAGGGGAGGCTTAGCCTGTCCAAGCCTCTTATACCGGGCACCTATGATCTCATGTATATTTATTGTGGGTATTCTGAAAACCTGACTGGCTAGCCGCCTTATTTTCGAAAGAGAAAGACGCCCATATTTCGACTCAAATCGGGAGATGGGCGTCTTTCTCTCGTGGGCGCCCAAATCGGTATAATTGAAAGCCGATTTTGGGCATCTTCAACTGCAATCTGTCGCGGAAACGGCCAAAGTTGATGGGGGCGTGTCAGAGGCGTGGTGAAGGCAGGACTCGGGGCGTGTTTATCGGCCGAGGAGAGATGGGCGTCCTATGCCGATAATCGAAAAAAGAAAGGCGTTTATAGCGTGAATTTGGGTCACTTTTTTGGACCCTTTTTTTTCACGAACAAGTCCCAAAAAAGTGCCCTAAATGACCAGATGGGCACCAGAGGGAATCGGGGATGACCACCCCTGACTCCCCCAGTGGTCACTAACCCCCTCCCACCAAAAAAAAAAACTTTAAAAACTTTTTTTTTTCCAGCCTGTAAAACTTTTTTTTTTTCCAGCCTGTATGCCAGCCTCAGATGTCATACCCAGCTCCATCACAGCAGTATGCAGGTCCCTGGAGCAGTTGTTAGTGGGTGCAGTGGACTTCAGGCAGGTGGACCCAGGCCCATCCCCCCCCTACCTGTCACACTTGTGGTGGTAAATGGGAGCGCTCCAAACCGCCCCAAAACCCACTGTACCCACATCTAGGTGCCCCCCTTAAGCCATAAGTGCTATGGTAATGGTGTAGAGTTGTGGGTTTTGGGGGGGATTTGGGGGGGGCTCAGCACCCAAGGGAAGGGAGCTATGGACTTCAGAGGTAGTTAACTTTTTTTTTTTTTTGTTACAAGTGCCCCCTAGAGTGCCCGGTTGGTGTCCTGGCATGTGAGGGGGACCAGTGCACTACGAATCCTGGCCCCTCCCACGACCCAATGCCTTGGATTTGTTCGTTTTTGAGCTGGGCGCCTTCAGTTTCCATTATCGCTGAAAAACGATACCGCCCAGCTCATATCCACACAAATCCGATGCATTTGGCTGGCACAAACCGTATTATCGGAAAAAAGATGGACGCCCATTTTTTTCCAAAATACGGTTTGTCCCACCCCTTCACGTACCGGTTCTCGGAGATAGACGCCCATGGAGATGGGCGTTCGTGTTCGATTATGCCCCTCTAGGTGTCCCAAGAACTAGGCTGAACCCTTTCTTTAAAATGAGAGCCACTGCAACTGAGTAACACCTGTGTGCAGGTCAGGGCAGTTAGAAATGTATCATAAGAACTGAGATCTGTATTGGTTGTATCGTACAAGTTAATCCTGAACCTTCAGGCATTCCTGACTATCATCCCCAGCAGTAAGACATTAATGGGACTTGTCTTCAGACGCCCCCCCCCCCCCTTTTTTTTTTTCCGAGCAGCAGTAAATCTCCTTGGAGTGTCCACCACTCACTGTGTGTGGCCTCCCCTCCCACCATATCAGTACACTTATCCCATGTTTGACCACCTGTAGCCTCTTCCCCCCCCCCCCCCCCCCCCACCACACTTGTCCTTCATATGATGTTCTTTTTGAACATTTTTATTTCCCATCCTTGATTATTTTTTTATGTGCCATTCATTTTGTTACTTAGTAGAATATAAATCTGAATTTAAATAAAATGTCTTCACCCATCTCCAGATCTTTTATTGCTGCTTTTAATGATGACAGCCTTTTTCTGCACCTTGGAATTTGTTAAAATAACATTGTGAGGTAGAGCTGGGACTTGACTGATAAGGTTTGGGATAGATAACCTTTTGAGTGTGCCTCCTGATTGGGTCTCTTAACAGTAGAGTGTTCTCATTCATATTTTTTTCCAGGACTTTGCCAGCTCATATTTAACTTTTCTGTTTTTCTCCACCTGTCTGGCTTTAAATTTGTATATAATACACTGGCATTTATTATACATACATGCATGTATGTTTACAGATGGTCTCTCTTCAACCAACCAAGCCCGAAGCGGGCCAACTACAAGCCACATGTGCCCCACAGGAGGTCCTCTTCCAGCTAGTAGTGGCAAGATGGATCCTATTGTGATGAATGCATATCTTTCCTGCCTGGAATCCAGGGATGCCCCCCACCTTTGTCAGCCTTAAAACTCCTTGAACCTCAGGAGAGGGATTTCAGAAGATATTATTGCTCCCCCCCCCCCCCCCCCCCCTCCTTTACCCCACCTGGACTGGATTCCAGTGTGGCCGGCTAACCTAAAACTTAGGAGGAGTGGCCTAGTGGTTAGAGCACCGGTCTTGCAATCCAGAGGTGGCCGGTTCAAATCCTACTGCTGCTGCTTGTGATCTTGGGCAAGTCACTTAACCCTCCATTGCCTCAGGTGCAAACTTAGAATGTGAGCCCTCCTGGGACAGAGAAATATCCAGTTTCTCCGAGGACAAGCAGGCTGCTTGTTCTCACGACTGGGTTGACGTCCACGGCAGCCCCCACCAACCGGAACAAAAACTTTGCGGGCGGTCCCGCACGCAGGGCACGCCCACCGCGCATGCGCGGCCGTCTTCCCGCCCGTGCGCGACCGTTCCCGCTCAGTTTTTTTTTATTCCGCGCTGAGGAGAGATGTGTTACCGTCTCTCTCTTGGTCAGCCCCGGAAACCGGATCGCGGCCTAGCCGCAAATTTTCTTTTTCGTGCGCGTTCGTGCTTCTTTTCTTTCTTTTCTTATCTCAAAAAAAAAAAAGTTTGTTTGTCCCCTCGTCGTCTTAGCGCGGGGGCGCTTCATTGCGGCCTTGTGGCTGCTCGGTCGTTTCTTTTTCGGGTGTGCTTTTCACCGCCACCATCGACGACTTTGACTTCGCCAACGCGATTTTTCCATCGATGTCCTCGAAGGTCCCGAGTGGATTCAAGAAGTGTGGTCGGTGCGGCCGGCACATCTCGCAAACCGATACTCACGCTTGGTGCCTCCAGTGCCTTGGCCCGGAGCATAATACCAAGACGTGCACCTTGTGTCTCGGATTGCGAAAGCGGACACAGGTGGCTAGGCAAGTTCGTCGGGACCAACTTTTTGGAACTTGTGCCGGCCTGTCGACGGCATCGGTGTCGACGGCCGGGTCTTTGGTACCGGTACCGATGTCGACGAAATCTACACCGACGATGGCATCGACCCCAGGAGCACAGGTACCGTTGGCCCGCCGGACCTCCGGTGACGGCGGGGGTGAGCGGCCGCGCGGGCAGTCGGCCCCGGCCACTCCTTCTACCGAGCATTGATGATGGGCACCGAAAGAAAACAAAGAAGCATCGGTCACCCACGGCTCACGGGACTGCTAGTTCCGGCGCCTCCAGAGATGAATCGACACCGAGGAAACGGCAGTGCCGAGAGGAGCGTTCCCCCTCGGTCGAAGAGGTGTCGCTGCGTCAGTCCATGGGTGCTTCGGTACAGTCTCCTGGACCCGAGCAGCTTCCGGCACCCACACTGGCCCCCCTGCCTTTCCCGACAGCGGGCCTGGACGAGTGCCTCCGAGCCATCCTTCCAGGGATTCTGGAAGGGCTGCTGCGCCAGGCCTTGCCGGCCCCGGGGGTGCTTGCGCCCCCGGCACCATTGATGGAGGCGCCGGCGTGCTCCAGCTCGATGCCGAGGCCTCCGACACCGACGCCGCTTGCGGTACCGGTGTCGACCGCCACGCAGGTGGAATCCCCGTCGACGTCGATGGAGGGAGCTTCATCCCCACCGGCACGGGAGTCCACCGCTCGACGCCACCATCGAGGACATGGTTCCTCGCAGTTGAGACGGGCCCGGTTCAGGTCTGAGCTGAAAGAGCTCATGTCCGACACCGAGGAAGAGGCCTCGTGGGTGGAGGGGGAGGACCCCAGATATTTCTCCTCAGAGGAGTCTGAGGGCCTTCCCTCCAACCCCACTCCTTCATCGGAGAGGAAGCTCTCGCCCCCTGAGAGCCTCTCCTTTGCCTCCTTTGTCAGGGGTATGTCTATATGCATTCCCTTCCCCATGGTCTCTGTGGATGAGCCGAGGGCTGAGATGCTCGAGGTCCTCGACTATCCATCACCACCTAGAGAGTCTTCCACGGTACCGTTGCACAATGTCCTCAAAGAGACACTGCTTCGGAACTGGCAGATGCCATTATCTAACCCCACCATTCCCAAGAAAGCGGAGTCCCAATACAGAATCCACTCTGACCCAGAGTTAATGCGGCCCCAATTGCCTCATGACTCGGCGGTCGTGGACTCTGCTCTCAAGAGGGCACGGAGTTCGAAGGATTCCGCCTCGGCGCCCCCGGGGTGGGAGTCTCGCACTCTGGACTCGTTTGGGAGGAAGGCCTACCAATCTTCCATGCTCGTGACCCGCATCCAGTCGTACCAGCTCTACACGAGCATTCACATGCGGAACAATGTGAAGCAACTGGCGGACCTGGTCGATAAGCTCCCTCCAGACCAGTCCAGGCCTTTTCAGGAGGTGGTCAGGCAGCTGAAGGCGTGTAGAAAGTTCCTGTCCAGGGGTATATATGACACCTGTGATGTGACATCTCGAGCTGCGGCCCAAGGTATAGTGATGCGCAGACTCTCCTGGCTGCGTGCCTCTGACCTGGACAACCGCACCCAGCAACGCCTGGCGGATGTCCCTTGCCGGGGGGATAACATTTTCGGCGAGAAGGTCGAGCAGTTGGTGGACCAACTACACCAGCGGGAAACCGCCCTCGACAAGCTCTCCCACCGGGCGCCTTCAGCATCCACCTCTACAGGTGGACGTTTTTCCCGGGCCAGGCAGGCTGCGCCCTACACCTACAACAAGCGTAGGTACACCCAGCCGGCCCGAAGGCCTCCTCAGGCACAGGGACAGTCCCAGCGCGCTCGTTCCCGTCAACAGCGTGCGCCTAAGCAGCCCCCTGCGCCTCCACAGCAAAAGCCGGGGACGGGCTTTTGACTGGATCCATGGGAACATAGCCGCCATCAAAGTGTCCGTACCGGACAGCCTGCCGGTCGGGGGGAGGTTGAAAGCTTTTCACCAAAGGTGGCCTCTTATAACCTCTGACCAGTGGGTTCTCCAAATAGTGCGGTGCAGATACGCCCTGAATTTGGCCTCCACTCCACCAAATTGCCCACCGGGAGCTCAATCCTTCAGCTCCCATCACAAGCAGGTACTTACAGAGGAACTCTCCGCCCTTCTCAGCACCAATGCGGTCGAGCCCGTACCACCCGGGCAGGAAGGGCAGGGATTCTATTCCACGTACTTCCTTGTGGAAAAGAAAACAGGGGGGATGCGCCCCATCCTAGACCTGAGAGGCCTGAACAAATACCTGGTCAAAGAGAAGTTCAGGATGCTTTCCTTGGGCACCCTTCTCCCCATGATTCAGAAAGACGATTGGCTATGCTCCCTGGATTTAAAGGACGCTTATACCCACATCCCGATACTGCCAGCTCACAGACAGTATCTCAGATTCCGCCTGGGGACACGGCACTTTCAGTATTGTGTGCTGCCCTTTGGGCTCGCCTCTGCCCCACGGGTGTTCACAAAGTGCCTCGTGGTGGTCGCGGCGTATCTACGCAAGCTGGGAGAGCACGTGTTCCCATATCTCGACGATTGGCTGGTCAAGAGCACCTCGGAGGCAGGGGCTCTCCGGTCCATGCAGTGCACTATTCACCTCCTGGAGCTGCTGGGGTTTGTGATAAATTACCCAAAGTCCCATCTCCAGCCAGTCCAATCTCTGGAATTCATAGGAGCTCTGCTGAATTCACAGACGGCTCAGGCCTTTCTTCCCGAAGCGAGGGCCCACAACCTCCTGTCCCTCGCTTCCCAGACCAGAACGTCTCAGCAGGTCACAGCTCGGCAGATGTTGAGACTCCTAGGTCATATGGCCTCTACAGTTCATGTGACTCCCATGGCTCGTCTTCACATGAGATCTGCTCAATGGACCCTAGCTTCCCAGTGGTGCCAAGCCACCGGGAATCTAGAAGATGTCATCCGCCTGTCCCTCAGTTGTCGCAATTCGCTGCACTGGTGGACACTTCGGACCAATTTGACCCTGGGACGTCCATTCCAAATTCCGCAGCCCACGAAAGTGCTGACGACGGATGCATCTCGCCTGGGGTGGGGAGCTCATGTCGATGGGCTTCACACCCAGGGACTGTGGTCCCTCCAGGAACAGGATCTTCAGATCAACCTCCTGGAGCTCCGAGCGGTCTGGAACACACTGAAGGCCTTCAGAGATCGGCTGTTCTATCAAATTATCCAAATTCGGACAGACAATCAGGTTGCAGTGTATTACATCAACAAGCAGGGGGGCACCGGATCTCGCCCCCTGTGTCAGGAAGCCGTCGGGATGTGGCGTTGGGCCTGCCAGTTCGGCATGCTTCTTCAAGCCACATACCTGGCAAGTGTAAACAACAGTCTGGCCGACAGACTGAGCAGAGTCATGCAACCGCACGAGTGGTCGCTCCATTCCAGAGTGGTACGCAAGATCTTCCGAGAGTGGGGCACTCCCTCGGTGGACCTTTTCGCCTCTCAGACCAACCACAAGCTGCCTCTGTTCTGTTCCAGACTACAGGCACACGGCAGACTAGCGTCGGATGCCTTTCTCCTCCATTGGGGACCGGCCTCCTGTATGCTTATCCTCCCATACCTTTGGTGGGGAAGACCTTACTGAAGCTCAAGCAAGACCACGGCACCATGATTCTGATAGCGCCTTTTTGGCCCCGTCAGATCTGGTTCCCTCTACTTCTGGAGTTGTCCTCCGAAGAACCGTGGAGATTGGAGTGTTTTCCGACTCTCATTTCGCAGAACGACGGAGCGCTTCTGCACCCCAACCTTCAGTCTCTGGCTCTCACGGCCTGGATGTTGAGGGCGTAGACTTTGCTTCGTTGGGTCTGTCTGAGGGTGTCTCCCGCGTCTTGCTTGCCTCTAGAAAGGATTCCACTAAAAAGAGTTACTTTTTCAAGTGGAGGAGGTTTGTCGTTTGGTGTGAGAGCAAGGCCCTAGAACCTCGCTCTTGTCCTGCACACAACCTGCTTGAATACCTTCTGCACTTATCAGAGTCTGGCCTCAAGACCAACTCAGTAAGGAATCACCTTAGTGCGATTAGTGCTTGCCATCTTCGTGTAGAGGGTAAAGCCATCTCTGGAGAGCCTTTAGTCGTTCGATTCATGAGAGGCTTGCTTTTGTCAAGGCCCCCTGTCAAGCCTCCTGCAGTGTCATGGGATCTCAACGTCGTCCTCACCCAACTGATGAAACCTCCTTTTGAGCCACTGAATTCCTGCCGTCTGAAGTACTTGACCTGGAAGGTCATTTTCTTGGTGGCAGTTACTTCAGCTCGTAGAGTCAGTGAGCTGCAAGCCCTGGTAGCTCATGCTTCTTATACCAAATTTCATCATAACAGAGTAGTACTCCGCACTCACGCTAAGTTCCTGCCAAAGGTGGTGTCGGAGTTCCATCTTAACCAGTCAATTGTCTTGCCAACATTCTTTCCCAGACCGCATACCCGCCCTGCTGAGCATCAGTTGCACACATTGGACTGCAAGCGAGCGTTGGCCTTCTATTTGGAGCGGACACAGCCCCACAGACAGTCCGCCCAATTGTTTGTTTCTTTCGACCCCATTAGGAAAGGGGTCGCTGTCGGGAAACGCACCATCTCCAATTGGTTAGCAGATTGCATTTCCTTCACTTATGCCCAGGCTGGGCTGGCTCTTGAGGGTCATGTCACGGCTCATAGTGTTAGAGCCATGGCAGCGTTGGTGGCACACTTGAAGTCAGCCACTATTGAAGAGATTTGCAAAGCTGCAACGTGGTCATTGGTCCTCACATTCACATCTCATTACTGCCTACAGCAGGATACCCGATGCGACAGTCGGTTCGGGCAGTCAGTGCTGCAGAATCTGTTTGGGGTTTGAATCCAACTCCACCCTCCAGGACCCGAATTTATTCTGGTCAGGCTGCACTCTCAGTTAGTTGTTCTTCGTAGGTCAATTTCTGTTATGCCCTCGCCGTTGCGAGGTTCAATTGACCTGGGTTCTTGTTTTGAGTGAGCCTGAGAGCTAGGGATACCCCAGTCGTGAGAACAAGCAGCCTGCTTGTCCTCGGAGAAAGCGAATGATACATACCTGTAGCAGGTGTTCTCCGAGGACAGCAGGCTGATTGTTCTCACCTACCCTCCCTCCTCCCCTTTGGAGTTGTGTTTTACTCATTCCTTGCTTGTCATTCAACTGAGCGGGAAGACGGCCGCGCATGCGCGGTGGGCGTGCCCTGCGTGCGGGACCGCCCGTGAAGTTTTTGTTCCGGTTGGTGGGGGCTGCCGTGGACGTCAACCCAGTCGTGAGAACAATCAGCCTGCTGTCCTCGGAGAACACCTGCTACAGGTATGTATCATTCGCTGTACTGAATTTAACTCACCTTGAGCTATTACTGAAAAAAGTGCGAGCAAAATCTAAATAAATAATAATAACATACTGCTAGCAGTGACTCAAGAGACCCAGTTTTGTTTGAGTTTCTGAATGGAGCAGAACTAAAGAAAATAAAATTGCCATATTATGCTAGAGCAAACATAAGAGTAGCTTACTGGGTCAGACCAATGGTCCGTCTAGCCCAGTATCCTGTTTCCAAACAGTGGCCAAGCCAGGTCACAAGTAACTGGCAGAAACCCAATTAGTAGCAACATTCTATGCTACCAATCCTGGGACAAGCAGTTGCTTCTCCATGTCTGTCTCAATAGCAAACTATGGACTTTTCCTCCAGGAACTTGTCCAAACCTTTTTTTAAACCCAAATGCGCTGACCGCTGTTACCACATCCTCTGGCAAAGAGTTCCAGAGCTTAACTACTTGTTGAGTGAAAATATATTTTCTCCTATTTGTTTTAAAGTATTTCCATGTAACTTCCTTCAGTGTCCCCTAGTCTTTGTACTTTTGGAACGAGTAAAAAATTGATTTACTTCTACTCGTTCTACACCACTCAGGATTTTGTACACCTCAATCATATCCGTCTCTTTTTCCAAGTTGAAGAGCCCTATCCTCTTTAGTCTTTCCTAATACAAGAGGCGTTCCATCACCTTTATTTATTTATTTATTTGCATCCCACATTTTCCCACACACAAGCAGGCTCAATGTGGCTTCCATAGCGTCCCAAAGATCAATCCAGAGATGAGTGGGTTATGTCCCTCTACCAGCAGGTGGAGATAGAGAGAACTTCAGAGGTTTACTATATGTGGACAGGTGCAGTCATCTTAACCTCAGTATTCTCTCTATCTCAGCAGGTGGATAGACATATCCTGTGCAGCTCTGTGAATGGGCCTTGCTCCTAGCCTATTCCCTCAGGTTTAGTTGAGCAGGGGGTCTTGGCCTAGCCATGTTGTGGATACACCTGGTGGTGCCAGGTCCCTTCCCCCCTAGCTCTGCATACTTCCCTTGCAGCAGACCTCTGTTCTTAGCTCTCCTGCCTCTTAAAAAAAAAAAAGAGAGAGAGGTCTGCAGGATGGAAACACAGTTCTCTTCTACCAGGGAATTCTTGTTCATCGTATGGAAACCGTAAGTGTGGGGCTATCTGTTTGTTCTAATCCCTTTCGGGTCTTTTCAGCTATAACTTGGTCCAGCATGGGAGTGCTTCTGACAGGGAACAATCTCTTCCGTCAGGGCTCTTCCAGGCTCAGGAGCCAAGCCTGTGCGGGTGTTTGTTTGCTTCAGAGCAGCTATATAAATATAGCTTGCCTGTGTGCTTGCAGGGAAGGACGCTCTGTTAAAGGATGGGTGATCTCCGAGTCTGTATTTCTGGAGCGCTTGTGCTTACATGCGGTTTTGCTCGTGGGTTTGACCTTTCCGTGCGGGGATGGAGAGCTGGACATTTTGGCGGGCGCGCTAGTACCGGCGGTCGCCATCTTGTTTTTATGCGCCAGCATGGTTTCTTTCCACCCTGTTCCCGCGTGGTGCCTTCCCGCTCTGACCTGGGATCCCTGTTGCTTCCCTCCTGTTTTCACGATTAGATTTTCAAGCTTCTCTGTACTCCACTGCAGTTTCGGTTTTCCGTGCCTTTTGCGGTGGCTGTTCTTTCCTTTTGGGGTAATTCTAGGCTGTATTTGTTTTCAAACAGGGGCTTGCAGCCTGTAGTTACGTGGATTGCATCCTTTTGCCTTTCTTTTTGGGCGCTGCATTTCTTTTGAACGGGGCGTAGCTACGTCGTGGGCTAGCCTGGGACAGCAACTGTGGATCTGTGAGGGCCAACTTCTGGGGACTCTGGTCTGGCGGGTATGGCGTCTACTTGAGTCGTTCCTCTTTAAGGATGTAGCCGGCATTTCTGTACGGGCATCTGCAGTTCCTTGGAGCTTTGAGGCTCATCTTGCTTTTGTTTTGGTGAGGACGGGATTCCAGGGAATCGTTCTTGTGGTGCAGTTTCTAGATGGAGCTCCTTCTGGTTCGTGTTGCAGAAGTATCCATAACTCCGAAACATCTGTTTCTGGGGGCACGATGGTGCTAGCACCATTATTTCCCGGCTCAATTTAACTTTAGTTTTTAGCCAAGCTGGGCAGCTTTTGGCGCTTAGCGGGTTCCGTAGGAGCCTTAGGAGCATGGGAGTAGCTGTACTGGGTCTACTAGTGGCCTATCTGCACCAGTATTCTGTTTCCTGCGTTGCTCAGGCCAGGTCTCAAGTTCCTGGCAGAACCCCAAAGCTTGCATTGGCTATTCTGCTACCCAGGACAGTGGGGCTACTTAGGCACATCATCTAATTATGGCACCCTCGGCAAGAACTGTGGTGCCCTCGACAGTTGGCAGCAGCTTCGTTCTCCAGTCGCTGTTTTTTAGTTTTCTGGTGCCTGGAGAGGGTCTCCGTCTCCAACTGCTAGCCCTTCTCCCATTTCTGGGTGTCGGCCCGGCTTAGTCTTCAGGCATAGCACCTTGACCCTCGGTGGACGTCAGTTCTAGTTCAGTCTGCAGACTTCGGGCCTGGCTTGTTCTCCGGGCAGTTTGTCCATAAACAGGCTGCTCCGGCTAGGCGCATAGGGTCCTGCTCGGCTCTAAGGCGAACAGGCCTCCGTCTCTGGAGGGCGAGCCCTGTTCCGGCTCTGCATGACGTACCCTAGCTCCATACGCCAACCCCGGATTTGTCTCCAGGGGCAGGAATTCTGAGCTTTGCTTCCTTAGACCGGTTTCTCCTATTCCGGTGGAGATTTTCTAGTATTGGTCTGGTGGGTCAGTGTTCGGCCCCTGGTAGTCAGAGCACTCTCCATTTCTGGCGCTTGGCCTCCCATTTTTTGGGTCTGTAGGTCGCGCCTTGATCAGTCTCCAGCCCTTTAGTCGTGTTCGGTAACTGGTCAGCTACCTTTCCAGATTGGAGACATCGGGGCTTCCTTCCTCTCCGTCATCGGACAGCGAGCTTGCTCCGCTTATGCTTGTGGCGCCTGGCTCTGTTGTGGCACGGGAAGCAAGTGCAGCCTCTTCCATTTGGGCCTAGCTTGTTTTCTGGACGTTGAGCTCTGCCCCGTCTTTGTATGGCTCAGCCTCTTCACTTGAGCCTGGACCCATGCATACGCGATGGTCTTCTCTTTCTCTAGGTCCATCGACTTTTGCTCCGCCTATGCACCTCGAGTCTGGCTATGGGTAGCAAGTATGGGTGCAGTGTGCATTGTTCCTTCGCTGGGCGGCAAGTCTTGTCAGGCTCTGCTCTGTCTCTGGGAGTCGAGCCTCTCCAGGGCGTGCTCCGTTTTGGAGCGTCGAGCATTGTGGGCATTGCTCCACCTTGATATGTTTCCGGATGCCGAGCCAGATCGTCCCTTGCCCCATCTCTGGACATCGGGCCTGATTGAGCCTTTCTCCGGCTCTAGCGTCGGTCCTGGTCATGTTATTCTCTGGCTCTAGACATAGCTCCGACTGTAGTCATCTGGCATGGTCGGCTGTTGCTCCGTCTCTGGATGTTCACCCTTTCCAGCCATTCCTTGTCTTGGGTCGTTCTGCATTGGCAGGCTTTGTTCTGCCTCTTGACACTTAGAGGTAGATGCACTAAACGTTTTTCATCGTTAAATGAGCCCTCAGGGAAGAATTTCCTATCCTTTCCATGCACTTAAGCCTATTTTCCGACGACAGTAGCAGCTAACGAAAACGGAATGGAGATGAGCAATTAGTGTGAAAACCCCATTGAAACGACATGCACTAACCTTTTCCGATTGCCTTTACGCAGGAAAAAGGCAGGAAAACTAACGAGAGGTCTGGACCTCTCGTTAGGACAGCTCCGTGGCAGGAAAAGTGTTAAGTGAAAAAATAAACAAACTTTGAGCCAATCCCAGCGCATTAGCAGAGCTAAAAGCGCTGTGATTGGTCCAAAGGACCTCAGAAAACACATAAAAAAATAAAAATAAAAAAAGGATCGGGAGGGGGCAAGGGCGCTCATCAGGAGCGTCCTGTACGGACTGCCTTGCCCCCCCCCCCCCCCCCCCCCCCGCTGCTCCCCACTTTCCGCCGCTCCCCCCACCCCGAAAAAGCAAACTTCTAGAAGCCCCTGCCCCCCTCCCTTCCTCACTACTCTCACCTAAGCTCCGCCGCCCGACATCCTCCGTCCGTGCCCCGCCCCCTTTTGGGGTCGTCGCCGCCATTCCCCTCCTCCATCGGGCCCCCCTTCCTCTTACCGGGCCCGTGCAGCGCCTCTCTCCTCTGTCCGAAGGCGCTGCACGGGCAAGAAGAACGCTGAATCAGCTGATGCCTGCCTTCGCCTAGCTTCCATAGAGCGTCTTTCTCCTCCTGAGCCCGCCCCTGTCTGACGTCAGTAACCTACGTAGGTTACTGACGTCAGACAGGGGCGGGCGCAGCAGGAGAAAGACGCGCCATCGCGAAGGCAGGCATCAGCTGATTCAGCTTTCTTCTTGCCCGTGCAGCGCCTTCGGACAGAGGAGAGAGGCGCTGCACGGGCCCGGTAAGAGGAAGGGGGGCCCGATGGAGGAGGGGAATGGCGGCGACGACCCCAAAAGGGGGCGGGGCACGGACGGAGGATGTCGGGAGGCGGAGCTGAGGTGAGAGAGTAGTGAGGAAGGGAGGGGGGCAGGGGCTTCTAGAAGTTTGCTTTTTCGGGGTGGGGGGAGCGGCGGAAAGTGGGGAGGGGGCAGGGGCTGCTAGAATTTTGCTTTTTCGGGGTGGGGGGAGCGGCGGAAAGTGGGGAGCAGCGGGGGGGGGGGCAAGGCCGTCTGTACAGGACGCTCCTGATGAGCGCCCTTGCCCCCTCCCGACCCTTTTTTTTTATTTTTGTTTTTATTTGGGAGCCATGTGCTTGCGATTTGACTGTGTTTTGACTGTTTGTGGCATGCGCAGAGCAGCTAACATAACGCTTGGCTGCTCTGCGCATGATTTGGGGGCCGATTAACGATGTGTATTGTGATTCTTTGATACATTGTACGTTTCACTACCGATCTCAGCATGTGTGACTTTTTTTTTTGGTGCATTTTTCGTTATTTTAAAATCGTTAGGGACTTTAACGATTTAGATTTTTTTACGTTTGGTTGCTGCATCTGCCTCTTAGCCTGGTAGGGCTTGTCTCCTTTTCGGGCTTTGCTTCGTTTGCTGGACGTGCGGCCTGATGGAGCCTGGCGCCGTCCACGGGTTTTAAGCCTTGATCCATCTACGGATGTCCGGGCTTGCTCTGGCTATGGACGTTGGACCTTGCTCCGCCTGCGTCGTCGAGCCTTGTTCAGTCTGCAGGCGTCGAGCCTTGTTCAGTCTTTGGGCGTCGAGTACCGCTCAGTCTTTGGGCGTCAAGTCTGGCTCAGTCTACATGCATCGAGCCCTGCTCAGTCTTCAGGCGTTGAGCCTTGCTCCGCCTGCGGACGTCGAGCCTTCTCGGACCGGATTCCATCTACAGAAGTCGAGCCTCGGCGGGAGGGGTTCCGTCTCCGGACATAGGGACTTTCTTTGGATGCTGCCTTGAGCCTTGCTCCGTCTCCGGAAGTCGGGTCTCATCGAGACTGGCTTCGTCTCTGGGTGTTGTCCCAATTCGACTTTTGCTCCGTCGCTGGACGTAGAGCCTCATCGGCTTTTGCTCCGTCTCCGGACGTGGAGCCTCATCGGCTTTTGCTCCGTCTCCGGACGTGGAGCCTCATCGGCTTTTGCTCCGTCTCCGGACGTGGAGCCTCATCGGCTTTTGCTCAGTCTCCGGATGTGGAGCCTCATCGGCCTTTGCTCCGTCTCCGGATGTGGAACCTCATCGGCCTTTGCTCCGTCTCCGGACGTGGAGCCTCATCGGCCTTTGCTCCTTCTCCGGACGTGGAGCATCATCGGCCTTTGCTCCGTCTCCGGACGTAGGGCCTCCTCGGCATTTGCTCTGTCTCCGGACATCGAGCCTGGTCGAGTCTTGCTCCGTCTCCGGACATCGAGCCTAGTCGAGTCTTGTCAATGTCTGGCTTTGCTCCATCTCAAGGAGTCAAGTCTTGTATGGTTGTGCTCTATCTTGGTCCTCAGGCCTTGTGGAGCCCGGCTCGGGCTCTGCAGATTACACCCTGTGTCCCCTGGCGTGCATTGAGCGGTTTTTGGGCATAGAGTCTGGCTCCTTTGGTGGCGGTCACTGTTGGCTCTGACTGTCGTGCTGCCTTCAGGAGCGGTTGATGGAGGTGCCTCTGGGGTTCCAGATATGCACCTCATAGAGAGGTCCGGCCTTGTTCCATTTCTGATGGAAGGGCATAGTTCAAGTCCGGAGAATGGGTTTTTTTTCTCCGGCTCTATGGAGTATAAGAGATGCCCTCTGAGATGGTGCGTTCGCGTCCTATTAGGAGCATGCGCCTTGTTGCTATTTCTAAGGGTTGAGTGTGGTTCTCAGCTGTTCTCGGTGGACTCGTCCTCGAGATTTTTTTCTGAACCGGGAGTTGGTTCAGATTTGACAGGCTGAGTCTTCTTAGTGCTGACGGTTTGGTCTGGCAGCGCTTCTGTGGTCCCTCCCGACTGGATGACTGCTTTGGTACATCCCACTCGTCTCTGGATTGTTCTGTGGGACGCTATGGAAGGTACAATTATGTCTTACCTGATAATTGTCTTTCCATTAGTCCCAACAGATCAATCCAGAGGCCCGCCCTTTGTGTTCTTGGCTAAGTATTCTTTTGACTCGTTCGGATCCGTTATTTTATTTCTCAGTCCAGAGGCCCGCCCTTTGTGTTCTTGGCTGAGTATTCTTTTGACTCGTTCGGATCCGTTGTTTTATTTCTCCTTCAGTTCATTTACTACTACTACTACTTAACATTTCTAAAGCGCTACTAGGGCTTCGCAGCGCTGTACAATTTAACATAGAGGGACAGTCCCTGCTGAAGGAGCTTACAATCAGGTGACTGGAAGAAGGACATCATGGTGTTGCAGTTTACGGCTGCAGATGTTTCCCTCCCACGGGATCGGTGGAGGAGAAGCCTACATGGGCTTTATGGAGGCAGGAGAGCCGTACAGTTTGGGTTTTCTCTTTTAGCTTCCACGGCTTTGGTATCGACAATACTGAGGTTAAGATGGCTGCACATGTCCACATATAGTAAACCTCTGAAGTTCTCTCTATCTCCACCTGCTGGTAGAGGGACATAACTCCACTCGTCTCTGGATTGATCTGTTGGGACTAATGGAAAGAAAATTATCAGGTAAGACATAATTTTACCTTACAAGTCAATAAGAAATAGGGTCAGGTAAGGGAGGGGTACATGTGTAAAATAAGGTACAAAATAATAATTCACCCTTTCCTCTCTGAGCACACCATCCACTCTTTCATTACCTCTCGCCTTGACTACTGCAACCTACTCCTCACTGGCCTCCCACTTAACCATCTATCCCCCCTTCAATCCGTTCAGAACTCTGCTGCGCGTCTTATCTTCCGCCTAGACCGATATGCTCATATCACCCCTCTCCTCAAGTCACTTCACTGGCTTCCGATCAGGTACTGCATACAGTTCAAGCTTCTCCTACTAATCTACAAATGCACTCAATCTGCAGCCCCTCACTACCTCTCTACCCTCATCTCCCCTTATGCTCCTACCTGTAACCTCCGCTCACAGGACAAATCCCTCCTCTCAGTACCCTTCTCTATCACCGCCAACTCCAGGCTCTGCCCATTCTGCCTCGCCTCACCCTATGCTTGGAATAAATTCCCTGAGCCCATACGCCAAGCCCCCTCCCTGCCCATCTTCAAATCCTTGCTCAAAGCCCATCTCTTCAATGTCGCTTTCGGCACCTAACCATTGTACCTCTATCCAGGAAATCTAGACTGCCTCAATCTTGATTGACTGCACTTTTTGTCCTTTAGATTGTAAGCTCCTTTGAGCAGGGACTGTCCTTTGTTAATTTTACAGCGCTGCACAACCCTGGTAGCGCTTTAGAAATGTTAAATAGTAGTAGTAGTAGTAGTAGTAGTAATAAGGAATAAAATAGTCCTTTGAGGCAAATCATTTTAGTCGCTCTTCTTTGAACCATCCATCTTGCCCAGTATCCTGATTCCAACAGTAGCCAATGCAGATCACAAGTACTTGACAGAATCCCAAAGAGTAGCAAGATTCCATGCTGTACCATTCTTGTTGAACAACATCTTATCTAGGCTATTGTTGAATCCCAGTCCTTTGAACCTAGAAGCCAGCCTGACTTTTCAGGATATCCTCCATGAGGTATTTGCATATATTGCAAATATTTGTCTAGAATATTTATTTTGGATAGCCTGGAAAAGATGTTGGAATCCCCAGGTAGGGTTCAGAATGGTACACTAGAACATGTTTTTTCTGGCTCTTGGGTAGCTGACATTAACAGAAATGTTAATGTCTCAAGTAGAAGTAAATCAATTTTTATACTTGTTCCAAAATGATAAAGGGGATGGAACGCCTCTCGTATGAGGAAAGGCTAAAGAGGTTAGGGCTCTTCAGCTTGGAAAAGAGACGGATGAGGGGAGATATGATTGAGGTCTACAAAATCCAGAGTGGTGTAGAACGAGTAGAAGTAAATCGATTTTTTTTTACTCATTCCAAAAGTACAAAGACTAGGGGACACTTGAGGAAGTTACATGGAAATACTTTTAAAACAAATAGGAGGAAATATTTTTTTCATTCAACAAATAGTTAAGCTCTGGAACGCTTTGCCATAGGATGTGGTAACAGCGGTTAGCATATCTGGGTTTAAAAAAGTTTTGGACAAGTTCTTGGAGGAAAGGTCCATAGTCTGCTATTGAGACAGACGTGGGAAGCAACTGCTTGTCCTGGGATTGGTAGCATGGAATGTTGCCACGATTTGGGTTTCTGCCAGGTACTTGTGACCTGGTTGGCCACTGTTGGAAACAGGATACTGTGCTAGATGGATCATTGGTCTGACCCAGTAAGCTACTCTTATGTTCTTATGTATGTACCCACACTCTCCCTCCTTTCTTGTAGAAGATTTTTGTGCCCTCCAACTCCCTCCTAAAATAAATGCTAGAGTAGAGGCACAGTCAAAGGTGGCTGGAGAAATGTTAAAATTGCTGTCTCGGGGCGTAGATAAGACATCATAGCCATACTGATGGCATAAAAAGTCAGTAAAAACCTGGAATGGCAGAGGCCTGCAGTGGGAAGCTTAAGAATATTTTATGCTTGAAATAAAGAGCACAGTGTCCTTTAGTGAAACAAGCTTGGGTGCCAGCCATCTCCTTTTGTTTTACGGGGCTAGTCATTCAGTGATTTATTACCCCCCCCCCTTTCTTAATCAGTCACATGTTGTAAGCCGGAGGTACCAACCTAATTCCATTTCTTGTCCTCGTTCCAACACTCTAGAGCTTGTTGTCCTGCAGCTGCTTTGGGGTGGAACGTAGGCTGACTAACCTGAGATGGTGTTAGGTTGGCGGTGTTCCTGTGTTCACTGCTAGATTCTCTGGACAAGCTCCTTCTGTGGGTACAGCACTTGGGTAGCTGCTTTTCCTTCTCTCTGCCATGTAAGTCAGGGCTCTGTAACACTCTGTGATCATTGCACTTTGTCATTTATCCATTCCAGGCTCAATATTATGGAGAGATCAGCATTGGCACCCCACCACAGACATTCATGGTGATCTTCGACACAGGCTCTTCCAACTTATGGGTGCCCTCTGTTCACTGCGCCTTATTGGATATAGCGTGTTGTGAGTATTGCACCTTCCATCCTATCCTGTACTGATAGTTTTACCTTGAATCCTTTGATCAGGAAAGACCTGATCAGATTAATACATTTAGAACCCCATTTTGCATAGGATATCCAGGTCTAAAAAGGGATGTTCAAGGTTTCTAAGGTATTGTACAAAAAGCTCACTGTATGTGGAGTCTTTTGTTCAATGTGTAAGACCATGTAAAAGTACGCTTGTGTTTTTCTGGCATCTACATGCACAAAAAGATTGACTTCACTCTGTGTGTTATACATGTAACTACTGATTTTGTACTATTTGCATGTTTAAGTGCTGGCCTTTTTGCAGTATACAGTGGTGGAAATAAGTATTTGATCCCTTGCTGATTTTGTAAGTTTGCCCACTGACAAAGACATGAGCAGCCCATAATTGAAGGGTAGGTTATTGGTAACAGTGAGAGATAGCACATCACAAATTAAATCCGGAAAATCACATTGTGGAAAGTATATGAATTTATTTGCATTCTGCAGAGGGAAATAAGTATTTGATCCCCCACCAACCAGTAAGAGATCTGGCCCCTACAGACCAGGTAGATGCTCCAAATCAACTCGTTACCTGCATGACAGACAGCTGTCGGCAATGGTCACCTGTATGAAAGACACCTGTCCACAGACTCAGTGAATCAGTCAGACTCTAACCTCTACAAAATGGCCAAGAGCAAGGAGCTGTCTAAGGATGTCAGGGACAAGATCATACACCTGCACAAGGCTGGAATAGGCTACAAAACCATCAGTAAGACGCTGGGCGAGAAGGAGACAACTGTTGGTGCCATAGTAAGAAAATGGAAGAAGTACAAAATGACTGTCAATCGACAAAGATCTGGGGCTCCACGCAAAATCTCACCTCGTGGGGTATCCTTGATCATGAGGAAGGTTAGAAAGCAGCCTACAACTACAAGGGGGGAACTTGTCAATGATCTCAAGGCAGCTGGGACCACTGTCACCACGAAAACCATTGGTAACACATTACGACATAACGGATTGCAATCCTGCAGTGCCCGCAAGGTCCCCCTGCTCCGGAAGGCACATGTGACGGCCCGTCTGAAGTTTGCCAGTGAACACCTGGATGATGCCGAGAGTGATTGGGAGAAGGTGCTGTGGTCAGATGAGACAAAAATTGAGCTCTTTGGCATGAACTCAACTCGCCGTGTTTGGAGGAAGAGAAATGCTGCCTATGACCCAAAGAACACCGTCCCCACTGTCAAGCATGGAGGTGGAAATGTTATGTTTTGGGGGTGTTTCTCTGCTAAGGGCACAGGACTACTTCACCGCATCAATGGGAGAATGGATGGGGCCATGTACCGTACAATTCTGAGTGACAACCTCCTTCCCTCCGCCAGGGCCTTAAAAATGGGTCGTGGCTGGGTCTTCCAGCACGACAATGACCCAAAACATACAGCCAAGGCAACAAAGGAGTGGCTCAGGAAGAAGCACATTAGGGTCATGGAGTGGCCTAGCCAGTCACCAGACCTTAATCCCATTGAAAACTTATGGAGGGAGCTGAAGCTGCGAGTTGCCAAGCGACAGCCCAGAACTCTTAATGATTTAGAGATGATCTGCAAAGAGGAGTGGACCAAAATTCCTCCTGACATGTGTGCAAACCTCATCATCAACTACAGAAGACGTCTGACCGCTGTGCTTGCCAACAAGGGTTTTGCCACCAAGTATTAGGTCTTGTTTGCCAGAGGGATTAAATACTTATTTCCCTCTGCAGAATGCAAATAAATTCATATACTTTCCACAATGTGATTTTCCGGATTTAATTTGTGATGTGCTATCTCTCACTGTTACCAATAACCTACCCTTCAATTATGGGCTGCTCATGTCTTTGTCAGTGGGCAAACTTACAAAATCAGCAAGGGATCAAATACTTATTTCCACCACTGTATAGGCATGTTTTATATAAAGATAAATCTAATCTATGACCGCTCAATTTGGTTTACAATAAATATCCATAAACTCATAAATAAGACATAACAAACATATGTTACAAACTTATACATGTTCATGCCAAACACTGTAAAATATACATACAATAAGAGCCAGTTAAGGAGCCAAGTTCTAAACATCAACCTCTGTCTTTGGGGTGGTTTTTAAGGCCAGAGGGATAAAGGATCTCTCTTGCAAGCTTCTCAAAACCTCGGATCCATAACAAGCAGTTCAGACACTTGTGCGTGATTCAGAGGCGGTATGAATGCTGATGGGAAAAAAGTTTTAAAATGTTTCTCTTGTGGTGGACTTCTTGAATGCTTACTTCCCGTTTACAAAAGAAATCTCTACGGAAGTGTAAACAAGAGTCACAAAGTAGAGACTTAGACAATGGCCATCCAATACAGAGGAATCCAAGCAGAAAGTGGCAATCACAGAGTTTATTGAAAAGATTCAAATGTTTGTTTTATGTTTATTAAAACTTTCTTAATTGCTTTTTTTTAACAAGTAAATCAAAGTAATCTACATAAATGATTAAAATCAGTAAAAAGAAGAGAACACCATGAGAACACAAACATATCAAGATCAATCACGTTGCTATATCTCTCACTGCATGGGGCATCTTTTACTATTGGTAAAATCCCTATACTATGATCCAGAATAAGTTTTATTACAAAGAGAAGTTCTTAAATGAAGTTGGTTATTACACAAAGGCTCTTTCTTGTTTCCTCCCAATATGCCTGCCTAGAGTTAGGAAGAATTAACCTGAGGTCATTCAAAGAATGTAGATTGCGAACAGGAACATAAAGAACGATCAGTTTTGCCAAGTACTCTGGAATACCTGTATGAACATTCTTAAAGGTCAATGAAAGAATTTTTTGAATTGCACGTGAAAATGAATAGGTAGCCAGTGAAGTCTTATAAGAAGAGGGGTGGCATGATCCCTGCATTGAGCAGAACTGAGCAATCATGCAGCAGTATTTTGCAGTGTGTGGAGACATTTAATTTATAACTTGGGAAGGCCTGCATAAATGATGCTACAATAATCTAATCGTGAGCCTATAGAGGAATGAAACGGAGAATGTAGGGTATCAAAATCAAGGATGCCTTCTGTGAATCTTAGTTTAAGAAGGGCAAAAAAATCCATTCTTCAGTACAGAGGAAATATGGGCTGTAAAACTAAGATAAGAATCAGTCCAAGATACTTGTGATACCGGTTCAGTTGGTGTGCCAAATAAAGTCAATAATCCCAACATTTCTTTCTGTCTGTCTTTCTTTCTTCACCTAGCCATCCGCCTGGGGCTACCCCACAGCCACTCAGAGGGTCTATCCCCCAGCACAGCTTAGGTCTGCCTGTACCTGCTGCTTGTGCTCTACACTAGCACCCTCCTCCCACCTACTGGGTCACAACTGCTTCTGGGTGAGTCTCCCACTCTCAAATTATCCCAGTGATTTCTAGGTTATTTTGCCACACTCCTAGTGGTCCCACAGTTCCCAGAAAGCACTCATAGACCCAATACACAAACCACCAGGATTCTTTATCAGTCCAGACAGAGGGGCAATAAACTAAATATTGTTTATTGTCTTAAAAATTGAACAGTGGAACAAACAAAAGCACAATCAGCAAACAATAACAGGTAATTGAAATATGGATCAATTATAACACTAACAAAACATTTGTTTACTTACTAAAAAGTACCTGGGAAGATCAGAAAATATGCTGTTCACAGATTATCAACTTTAACTGATCACAGGGCCTTAGCAAAGAGATCCTGCTCGCTTTTCTTCCTAGCTAAGACTGGAGGAAAAACCAGTACACTCTAAAGGAAATGAGCTCCTGGGCCAATTAGAGCCCAGTCAACAAGATTTCAAAAATATATCACTGCTTGCTTTCTTATTGTGTTAAACTAAAGAAAAGAACATTCAGTTCCCTGTAAGAGCTTTACAGCAAAGAAACACTACTTCTTGCCAAAAAGAAGAAAAACGCTTCAGGACATAATTAAGTCAGGAAAATATCCAGCACATTTTACAGGCTTAAATTTTTCTTTCTTTCTTTCTTTTTGTCTTTTCCAACAGGCCATAGTTTTGTGAGGGTTGAGGACTATAAAATGATTCTTCAACAAACACGATACACTATTTAGGCAGTTCTGAAGGAGTGATAGATCAGGCTTAAGCCTAGTGGTATAATGAGTTATTAAAATATCAGCTGCATAAAAGTAAGTACCAAGACTAAAGGACTGAATGAGTGTAGCTAATGGACTCAGATGTTAAAAAGTATTGGAGATAAAATTGACCCCAGTGGCACTCCACAGGATGGGAAGGACCTTGATTAGCCTTATGGGGAAGAAATTTTAAACGTTCAGCCTTGATGTAAAGTATTCAAGGACTGTCAGATATTCCAACAGACAAAAGACGTTATAATAGAACCTTATAATCGATTATATCAAATGCAGCTGACAGGTCTATCAAAACAGCTAATGCAATATAGCCTTCAAGTTTCTGATAAATTTCATTCAGCAGGGAAGTTTAAAACTGTTTCCATGCTAAATCCCATACGAAACCCCGATTGACTGGGATGCAGGATTAATGAAGCCTCTAGGTGTAACTGCAACTGAAGAAAAACTAATTTTTCAATGAGTTTCGCTAGAAAAGGAAGCTTGGAAATAAGACGACAGTTTCCTGGAATTGACGAATCTAAAGAGGGATTTTTTTAGCACAGGTTTTATTTATTTGTTACATTTGTATCCCACATTTTCCCACCTATTTGTAGGCTCAGTGTGGCTTACATAGTACCGGAGAGGCGTTTGTAGACTCCAGTGTAAACAAATACAAAGTGATGATGTGGTAAGATAAAGTTCATGTGGCACAGCCACATTAGGGAATCGTACAGCGGAAGAGTTGTGTTATGTCCATTACGCACTTTAGTTTTGTTGTTTTGCAGAGATCAGGCATTGATGTTGGATTGGTAAGGTATGCCTTTTTAAACAGGTTAGTTTTTAGTTTTTTCCGGAAGTTTAGGTGGTCGTACGTAGTTTTCAAGGTTTTTGGTAATGCGTTCCACAGTTGTGTGCTCATGTAGGAGAAGCTGGATGCGTAAGTTGATTTGTATTTGAGTCCTTTGCAGCTTGGGTAGTGCAGATTTGGGTACGTCCGTGTTGATTCGGATGTGTTTCTAGTTGGTAGGTCGATCAAGTCTGTCATGTATCCCAGGGCTTTACCATAGATAATTTTGTGAACCAGAGTGCAGATTTTGAAAGCAATGCTTTGAACAATTGCCTGCTTAAGGTATGGGCAAGTATCCCTCAGGGACCAGGAGATACATTGGACTGTAGGAAGAAGACCTGTAGAAGGAATAGGATCTAGAGCACAGGTGGTAATATTCATCCTGATTAGGGTGTTTTTTATCAATTCGAGAGAGAGTTGACTAATGACACGGCTGTGTTTCGGCAGATAACCACCTGCTTCAGGAGTCATATGCTTGTACGTGGTGGAGCCTACTTATATCAAGGTCACAGAATGTTGCTATTGTAGCAAACCAGGCAAAAAAGGTAGCAAGTTAATTTCATATCTGTCAGTTGTATCAGCGTCTTGTTTGCAAAAGTAGTACACTTAGAGAACTGGAAATTCTTAACGAATTTAAGTAGAGAGCTGTGGTAGCCGTGTTAGTCCACTCTTAAAGGTAATCAATAGAAATCAAACAAAATAAAACATGGAAAATAAAATAAGATGATACCTTTTTTATTGGACATAACTTAATACATTTCTTTATTTTTTTTATTTTTTGTTTATAATTTTACAATAATTTTTCAAGCATACAGTCTTGAAAGAAAGTGATATACATATATCTTAAAAGAAAAAAGGAAAAATCATGATTCTATCATCAAAATAGGAAATTCACGCAAGTCCTCATAAGGATTCCAAAACTTAAACTAGAGGAATCTATTTAAGGCAAAAAATCAAAGGAAAATTGCTATTCGCGAAGGATTCTGGTGAAATATATTATGTTGGTCCAGCTGTTAACTAAGAAGCAATTAGTTTGGATAGCTGAGATGGGTCGGTAAAGGAATATTTAACATTATCAAGTCTAACAATACACTTGCCAGGGGTACCTCAAAAAAAAGGATCCCCCTGCTTGAACAACAGCCGATTTCATTATGAGAAATTGTCTCCTTTTCTTTTGTGTCTCTCTTGAGAAGTCTGGAAACAGGGAAATCTTCAAACCAAGGAATGGTTTCTCTCGATGCTTAAAAAACATCTGAAAAAGCCATTGCTTATCAGGAATTAAGGCCACAGTCGCGACCAAAGTTGCTGGTGTGGCCTGCTGAGTATCTGAAGTCTCAAGAAAGGCTGAGATATCCAAAGTCTGTTGTACATTTGTTTCTGGAATTTTTTGAGGAAGATAAAAGACCTTTGAAAATGGTGGTAAATTGTTCTCAGGTATACATAAGTTCTCCATTAAGTATCTCTTCAACATATCTCCAGGTTTTATCATAGCTATAAAGGGAAAATTAATAAAATGTAAATTTTGATTCCTGGTATAGTTTTCAAAGTTTTCAGATTTAACTTAATACATTTCTTGATTAGCTTTCGAAGGTTGCCCTTCTTCGTCAGATCGGAAATAAGCAAATGTGCTAGCTGACAGTATATATAAGTGAAGCATCCAAGCCTTTCATTGACAGTCTAACAGGGTGGGTGGGAGGTATGCATGGGGACATCAAAGCATTCAATTGATAGTCTAACAGGATGGGTGTGGGTAGTTGAGGGGAGGGTGATAAACAGAGAAATACAACTTTTATAGTTTATAATGGGCTAGAAAACCCAGATCCTTGTTAAGTCCTGTCTGTTGGGTGTCAAAATATTCAATCATTCTGACTTCAAAGATCTTACATTCCTGTATTGTTTTAAAGTTACCTTTCAGAATTCTCACTGTGAAATCACTGGTACAGTGTCCTGGTCCTGTAAAGTGCTGACCAACAGGGGTGGGAGCCCTAGTGGCACCAGTATTGTTCATGTGATGTCTATGTAAATTGAATATTTTTTTAAGCATCTGGCCTGTTTCTCCAATATAGCATCCTTCGTTAAATTTTTTACACTGAATGATATATACCACATTGGAAGATGAGCAAGTGAAAGATTCCTTTATGTTGAATATCTTTCCTTTGTGAATGACTGTGGGGTCCTGTGAAATGTTTTGGCATAGCTTGCAGCTGGATAAATTACAGGGAAGTGTGCCCTTCTGTTCCTTTTCAGTCTTTGTTGGGAGTTTACTTCTGATTTAGCTTGTGTTTTAAGTTGGGTGGCTGTTGGAAGGCCAGTACTGGTGGGGATGGGAATATCTCTTTCAGTAATTCATCCTCCTGGAGTATAGGTTGTAGATCTCTTATGATTTTCCTCAGTTTCTCCAGCTCTGGGTTGTATGTCACTACAAGGGGGATTCTGTCTGTGGCTTTTTTCTCCTTGTACTGTAGCAGATTTTCCCTGGGTGTTTTGAGGGAGGAGGCAATATTCTTGGAGATTATTTTGGGGTTGTAGCCTTTCTGTTTGAAGGATGCAGTCAGGCTTTTAAGGTGTCTGTCTCTGTCCCCTGGGTCAGAGCAGATACGGTGGTATTAAGTTATGTCCAATAAAAAAGGTATAATTTTATTTTATTTTCCATGTTTTATTTTGTTTGATTTCTATTGATTACCTTTAAGGAATTTAAGAAACTTTCGCTCAATAGGGAGTCAGTGCAAAGTGACTGGGGAAGAAAAAAAGGTAATCCCTCTTCCATTGTTTCTTAATACGATCTCTGTTGCTGTATTCTGCAACAATGTAGAAACCTTCTAAGTAACACCATCTCTGAGGTAACTGATCTGGATAGGAGAGGCAGCAGCATGAGGTTAGGGGATAGAGAGACTGGCTACAGTTCTGTAAATTGTTTAAGATCTGGTCAGTCAGGCTATGGGGGACAGCGGGGAGGGATGAAGTTTTGTGCTGGGCTGTGGAGATGATTATACATTTCACAGGAAGTTCTACATAATGTACTGCTTGCCTCAAATCTCCTTTTAAAAATAAAAAAAAATTTTTGAAGTGGACTTTCGTAAATAATACTCAACTGACATATGGAAACAGAGTATTTAGAAAGGTTATAGATGATTGCTGGTGGTTTTGAAACAGGTGGGAAATCAGGAGACGAAAGGCAAATTTTGGTTCCAAACAAGGCAACTTTATTGCTAGCAAGTGAACAGCACCGAGTAGCCTCGGGACACTGTGTGTCATAAATCATCTGACGCTTACATTTATACTTCCCTACTGGGCCTGCGCATTTGGCCCCTTACACGTCATACCTGTCATGCGCAGTAAACATTTGTAGTTCTTACAGTACAAAATTGTAGTCCCAGTACGTACACACGTCATAACACTGAAATGATACTGGCAAGAAAAACGAAACTTAGCAGCTTATTCTGTACACACACAATGCTCCTTTCTAGCACAGGAGATAAGGTGCGGCTCAGGAATGCAGGGGGGTGTCAGCACCCTCCAAGGTCGCCTATTCAGATGGCGTTGCTACGTGCAAGCTGGTCTTGTATAGGCCTTGCAAACTACTGTTACAAGCTATATATCTAATAGCCCTGCATTCTGTCTGTACATTAGTAAACAGCAAACTTGTCTTGTTAGTAAACAGTAAAACTGGATAAGGCACAAATGTCCAGTGCAGTAATAAGGTGTGGCCAAACAGCCAAAAGCAGAGGTAGAGTGCATAAGTAAAAGTCCATCAGTAGGCACAAAACATGAGGTTGTCCTGTTGCTCAGTAGTATTCAGGTAGTACCGGCGTTCCACTCCTTCATTCCCCCCTTTTGATACTTGAACATCCATTCTGGTGGAGAGTATCACCTCCATGAACCCTAAAAAGGAAAGAAAGGACAAGGATAGTTAGCGAGGGAGGCAACAAGCGAGCCCTAAGCCCTTGCGCAGCCGTTGGTTGCTTCGCCGGGGTTGAGACGGAGGGCCCCTAGTGGAATCCCCCCCCCTTTGTAGCCGGTCTTTTGCTGGCACAAGGGTGATGGCCCATTGAGTGACTCAGGGGGTTCAAAGTGCACATCAGCCACAAGGTGCTTCATCGTCAGCTTCATCAGACTGGGGAATGGGGGAGTACATCTGGAGAGCCATAAGTTGGGCAGCAGCACGGCGGTCAGCGATGCTTTCCATGGTGGAGCGGAGACACCTGAAAACTAAGGGGAGAGACAAAGGTATTATTAGGCAAGACAGCAAGAACAGGCCACCCATGACGAGGAGGCCTTGCAGGCTCCCGGAGGTTGGGAGCCAGCTGGTGAGGGAGGAAGTCCAATCCCACGCACTGTTCCAGGTCTGGACGGGGACGTGGGCTAGTTTGACCATCCGGTCAGTTATCTCCCTGATGACATGGCTCTGGTCATCAATCTGTAAGCAGCAATTACTGAGGTTAAACTTGCCACACACCCCGCCCTCCTGGGCTAAGAGGTAGTCAAGAGCCAAGCGATTTTGGTAGACGGCGGTAATGAGCTTAGTGTTCTGTCGAGCTAGGATATTGAGGGCCAGGGCAGAATCGTTAGTGAGGATTTCGAGTACGGCCTGTAGGCGAATAATGCGATTTAGCATGTAGATAGGGGTGCGGTACCCGTATGTACCATCTTCAGCCCATGTGGCCGGTCCATAGTAGTGAATGATACGTTCAGGCGGCCACTCGTTGTCCTTCCAGTCTCCAATCTGGACTTTGGGCTTGATGATTGGGAAAGACCGTTTTCGTCGGGTAGGGTTATCAGGCCCCTTTTCCACGTATAGGGGGATTCCCAAAGTTTCGCCGACTTGTATGGGCAGAAGGAAAAAACTAGGTCGGACCGTGCCCAAGAGGCAGGTACCGTACCAGCGAGTCGGGAGTTGTTCATAGGCCCTGCGTCCGCAGATATAGTAGTAGCCCGCCGGGGCTACCCACTTGAGGGAAGCGTTCCCTCCGTATGTCCATGTCATGTTCAAGGTGGGTTCTGTCCAGATAGGCTCCGGGGCGGGCAGGTTGTCCGTTTGCCACCAGGTCGTCCGGCTGCCATTATACTGAAGAACCCCCGTACAAGCAGAGTCTCCCACTGGTACAGAGTAACGCTTCGATGGCGCTCGACTAGCGCAGAGGGTACCTATGATATTTGTTCTCAGGGCCCATTCATACGGCTTCGGCCGTTGGGGAAAGGTAATGTTAGTGGTGTTGAGTGCATCCCATGTGTGTTGTCGGATCTCTCTCGCTTCCCAGGGCCATTGTTCACCCATGTCGGTGCCTCCACAGACGAAACAGTTGGCAATTCCGAGGGAGAGGGCGATGTTTTCAGCCAAATTGAGGAACATATTTCGGGCTTCTGGGAAAATGGGGAATTTAGTCTCGGTCTGCTCAGCACGAGCAATTTCATCAAATACGTCTTGGTAGCCGACAACAGTAGTCTGGTAGTGCGTAGGAGGCTTCGTTTCGAGACTCTGATATATGGTAATATATGTCAACGGATCCATTCCTCCGCCGTCAATGCCGAGGCCCCACGTTCCTCTCCAGGGCATGTCGTGTCCTCGGATGGGCCAGTCTAGGGACACATAGTTACCAGAACCTCGACGAAATTCGCCCAGGCCGGCGCATCCGGCATATCCTCCTCCCGTATAAGCACATACTCGGTCCCAGCCCGAGGCTCGAGTGTCGCCGGCGCATGGGAGCCACACCCACGGGGAGCAGCATCTCATGTCTGGACTGAAGGGGCAGACATACTTGTGGTCCTTAACGTATGCCTCTCGCCAACTCTGGCTACCACACTTGCGAGACCAAGGGTGCTTGTCCATGGCGGCACAGACGTCGAAGGTGAGGGTTGCTACAGTTTGGATGCCACCGACAAGGATACGAGTGGAATTAATATAATACAGAATGCCATCTCCCTCGACTCCCGGAGGTCCGGCCACATACGCAGGGAGTCCTACGCTGAGGGTGACATTGTAGTATCTTGGTTTGGTAGGGCTGTGGCAGATAGTGAGATTTCCTTGGAGGCATCTGTGGAACTGTTGGAGGCCATTCGGAGTGATGAGGGCACAAGTCGGGAGAAACTGGCAATCGCCTTCCGGGGGCTGCGTCTGGTGAATGAGGGTAGTGACTAGGTGATATCCTCCCTCTATACGGTGGCGCACGAGGCGCAAACATTCAGTACAGTTCTGGCTCAAGGGGTAATAGCTCGGGACTGAGCAAAGGAGGAGTAGTAGGCTCAGCATCATATATGCGGTGGAAGGTATCCGAGCCTTTGCAGCAAGAAGATGATAAGGCCCACGATTATGGCTGCGATAAAGAGAGAGCCAAAAACGCAGTGGGTCCAGAAACTGAGTTCCTGTTGCTGGGCAGGCATGAATCTGGTGGTTCACGTCTTTCTTAGAGTCAGCCGTAATGGAGCGTCAGGATGTTGGTGCGCAGTCCAACGCTTCAGGGAGCTGCTAGTGGGAGCAGCAGGCTTCAATCGGGTCCAATGTATCCACACTGGGCTTCCTGCAATTTTAACAGCGGTGGAGGTCGTTAGGAGAACAAGGGAGGGCCCCTTCCATTTTGGCTTTAGGCAGTCAGATTCATCCCACTCTTTTACCCAGACCTCGTCTCCCACCCTGAACCTGTGCGTAGGATTGGTGAGGACCAAGGGAGCTACTCTTTCAGTGTACTGCTGGATGTCTTGCACTACCTGGTGTAAGGCTCTCATCTGTTTCACTAAGGAACTCTCACCCTGTATCTGCAAGGAGTCGGGAAAGGAGGGTAGTGGTGGTGGCCTAGCATACATCATCTCGTAGGGAGTAAGGCCGGTAGCCTTGGGGGTACACCTAAGATGCAGCAAGGCCAGTGGAAGCAGGTCGGGCCATTTGGCTTTTGCTTCTTGGCATAGCTTGGCTAGCTGGTTCTTCAGGGATCGGTTAGCCCTCTCCACTACTCCACTGCTTTGGGGTCTCCAGGCACAATGCAACTTCCAATCGAGGCCCAGTCTGGTACTGAGCTGTTGTGTTACTTCGCTAGCGAAGGCGGGACCGTTGTCAGAGTTTATTTGCTTGGGGAGGCCGTATCTGGGTAGGATTTGATGAAGCAGTAGGGAGGTAACTTCTTTAGCCATTTCCGTTCTAGTAGGCTGGGCTTCAATCCATCCGGTGTAGGTACACACGGCGACGAGGATAGCTTTGTAGCCGCGCGCCGGGGGCATGTGTGTGAAGTCAATCTGGCACACGTGGAAAGGGCTGGTGCCTCGGAGAACATGTCCTGGCATAGGGCCGGGCCCCGTTCGAGGGTTGTTCCGGGCACAAGTCGCGCATCGGCTGGAAGCGTTTTTGGTCCACAGGGATAGTTTGTTGATGTAGTAGGTCTTCTCAAGTAAGCGCCCCAGGGCGTCCCTTCCCAGGTGGGTGCGGTCGTGAGCCTCCTTGGCCACCGTCCAGGCCAAGGCTTCGGGTATCCATATGCGCCCATCCTGTAGTATCCACCAGCCATTGCGTGACTGTAGACCCTCTTGTTGGGCCCATTCCGTTTCTTGGGGGGTGTAAATAGGGGTCTCCGTAGGGAGCTGGACGACGAGCACGGGGTCAGGAGGGTGAGAGGAGTAGGGGAGCTGACTTGCCCTTTTTGCAGCGTCGTCCGCCCGCTGATTTCCCCGGGCGATAGGGTCCGTTCTTCCAGTGTGGGCCCTGCAGTGCATCACAGCCACCTTCTTCGGCTTCCATACCGACTCGAGTAATTGGCAGATCTCAGCGGCATTTGCAAGTCCTTTCCCTTCAGCTGTCAGAAATCCCCTCTCCTTGTACAAGGCTCCGTGCACCTGGAGGGTGAGGAAAGCGTATTTGGAGTCGGTGTAAATGTTGACAACTTTCCCTTCAGCCCACAGGAGGGCTCTGGTGAGGGCGATTAGCTCCGCTTTCTGGGCTGATGTTCCGGGTGTCAGAGCCATAGCCTCGATCACATGGTCCTCAGATACCACCGCATAGCCAGCTCTTCGAATTCCCTCTATCACCTGGCTGCTTCCATCGGTAAAAAGGGTGATGCCCCCTTGCCAGGGTTGATCCTTCAGGTCAGGTCTGCTCGAGTGCACAGTGGCCATTACCTCTTCACAGTCGTGGAGTGGTGGTTCAGGGGCCGGAAGGAGGGTGGCAGGATTGAGGTTGGTCGTGTCCAGGATCCGCACCTCCGGATTTTCGCACAGGAGGGCTTGGTATTTGACCAATCGGGAGTTGGTCATCCATCTGGGTCCGTGGCTCTCGAGTAGGCCGCGGATGGTGTGGGGTGTGGTCACAAAAAGTGTTTGGCCGAATGTGAGTTTATTGGCCTCGTGTATCAGGAGACAAGCAGCAGCAATGCTTCGTACGCAGCCCGGCCATCCTCGTGCCACGTTGTCCATGCTCTTGGAGAGGTATGCTACAGGGCGTTGCCAGGTACCGACCAGTTGGGTAAGGACTCCAAGTGCCAATCCCTTCTTTTCGTCGATGAACAAGTAGAACGGCTTAGTCACATCTGGCAGTCCGAGCGCTGGTGGGGCCACAAGGGCCTCCTTGAGGTCCTGAAGGGCTTTCAGTTCGTGTTTCTCCCACTGGAGATTTTGGCCCTCGAGTTCAGGTCCTTTCAGTTTGGCGTACAAACTGTGGGTCAGGATGGCAAAATTGATAATCCAAATGCGGCAATATCCAGCGGCTCCGAGGAGTGCCCGTAGTTCCTTCTTATTTGCAGGAGTGGGTTGGTTGCGGATGGCTTGGGTTCGGGGGATACCGAGCCTTCGGGTTCCTTCTCGGAGGCGAAACCCCAGATACTCGACTTCGATCTCGCATATCTGCGCCTTCTTGCGACTGGCCCGGTACCCCTGGGCTTCCAGGGTCTTCAAGAGGTAGAGTGTAGCTTCAGCACATTCGGTGTACGTTTCACGGGCCACCAACAGGTCATCCACGTATTGGACGACCGGCCCATACTCGTCCTGATACGTCTTCAGGTCCTGGGCGAGTTGGTCGCCGAAGAGGGTAGGCGAGTTCTTGAACCCCTGGGGAAGACGGGTCCATGTATATTGCTGCTTGGTTCCCGTCTGCAAGTCTTCCCACGTGAAGGCAAACAACTTTTGGCTGTCGACAGCAAGAGGGATGGAAAAGAAGGCGTCCTTCAAATCAATGACACTGTACCACTTGGTCTGAGATGGCACTTGGGCTAGGATGGAGTATGGATTTGGTACGAGGGCAACTATGTCGGCTACCTGGTTGTTGACTTTCCTCAGGTCCTGGACGGGTCTGTACTCGGATGTTCCTGGTTTCTTAACGGGCAACAATGGGGTGTTCCATGCGGATCTGATTGGTTTAAGGACTCCCTGTTGAAGGAGTTTCTGTAGATGTGTATGCATACTATGCCGGGCTGCATAGGGGATGTGGTATTGTCCTTGGTTGACAACTTGAGCATTTGGTTTGAGCTCAATCCAGATGGGGATAGCGTTAACGGCCAGTCCGCCGGGGTTCAATTCTGCCCATACATCAGGCACTTCATCCATTATGGCTCGCCTCTGCTGGGCGAAAGGGGTGTTCTGGTCGTAACGGCAGTCGCCGGGTCCTACAGTTGGGGGAACGTGTAGTCTCCATTCTTCTCTTACTGGACAGATAAGTGTCACTGGCCGATCTTCAAAGCGAGCTTCCACTTCACCCGTAGTCTTGAACTTCAAGGTGGCCTGGAGCTTACAGAGTAGGTCTCGACCAATCAAGGGGACCGGGCATCCAGGGATGTGTATGAACTGATGGGACACCATCGTCCCTCCGATCTGGACTTGGCGCTCTTTGAGGAGGGGGGCCGCAAGGGATTTCCCGGAGGCTCCCACAATTGGTATAGTTTCTTTCGTGGCTGGGGCTATGGCAGTGGTGATAACAGATCGCTGGGCCCCTGTGTCTAGTAAGGCCTTCATAGATTCTGTCCCCACCCGAATTTCCACCAGAGGGTCAGTGGGGACTCTGCCCTCCCGGTTTCTTCATGCTGTGCCGTCTCGGGTAGCGTCCACAGCCATCTGCCATTCCCTCCGGTCATCCCGTCCTCTCTCTCTTCGGCCCCTCCCACGGCCTCGCCTAGGGGCCCCCGTACGGTCGCCGGTCTCCTCCTCTCTCTGCCGGTCCCATGATTCCTCTTCTCTCGGGTTGTCCCGTATCTCCTCTGGACAATCAGCCCACCAGTGTCCTTCTTGTCGGCAATTTGCACACTGGTTACGCCCTATGGGGGACCGCGTTCCTCTTGTTCTCCTGCCCCTCCCCTTTGGTCTAGACCTCATTCGTTCTTCCAGCACCGTAGCCAACACATCTGCCTTCTCCCGCATCCGTCTGGTCGATTCCTTCCGGGCCTCCACCTTCTCCTCCTGGTCGCGATATCCGAATACGCGATCAGCTATAGCTTTCAGTTGGCTTAGGCTCATCCCTTCGAACCCCTCCGTTCTCTGTAGCTTTCTTCGTATATCCGGTGCTGACTGGCTAACAAAACTCATAACCACGGTTGGGAGGTTCTTAGGGTCTTCGGGATTTATCGGGCTGTGCCTTCTGAATGCTTCCATAAGTCGTTCAAGGAAGTCCCCCGGACTCTCGTCCTTTTGTTGGACTACACTGTGGATTTTTCCCATGTTGGTAACCTTCTGCTTCCCCTTCTTTAAGGCGGCCAGGTACGCCTGTTGGTATCGGCGGATAAAGGTTTGGCCTTCGGCGGTTCGGTAATCCCACGTGGGGGCAGCGATGGGCGCCTCCGTTTCTAGTAGGTTCTGTAAATTGGCATGGGCCGGATTCGCATCCCGGATGGCTTGCTCCATATTTTGTTGTAAAAGGCGGCGTTCTTCAGAGGTCAGGATGTGGGCGCTCAACTGCCTAAGGTCGGCCCAAGTTGGATTGTAGCTGTATATAATGCCTTCCACCAGCTCTATCAGCTGCTCGGGTTTCTGGTCGTAGGACGGCCCATGGAATTTCCAGTTATACAAATCGGCACTTGAGAAGGGAACGTGACTATAGACTGTTGATTCGATGGGCTGGCCCCCCCCCTCTGCCGGGTTAGGGGTATAGGTGGTGGACTGTCGGACTGGGAATAAGTGAGAGGTTCCCCCTTTTCGGCTGGACGGAAGGGCCTGTTGCGGACTCGATTGGGGGAACCGAGTAATGTTCTTCACAACCCGTGTACTCTTCCGTGTGGTTGCGAGGCCAGGTGACTCAGGTGAGGCTGGGTGGGACGTCTCCCCGGCATCCGATTCTGACCCGGAAGTCTCGGCGTCAGCGGGGCCTTCTGCTAGGCCCGTAAGGTCAGGGTACATAGGAGCATAGGGCGGCGGCGCAATGTCGTCTTCGTATGCCTCCGCCGTAGCAAGTATCGGGGCTTTTGGAGGCTTCTTCTCGGCCGAACCCTGAACTTTCCCTGCGGTTTTCTTCGGGGGTTTTTTCCTAGAAAGTGTGTTGGTAGTACTGGGCGTAGTTCCTGCCTTGACTCTGGTAGCAGGGGGCGTGGTCTCAGTGGCTTCAGTGCTAGGGGCGGTAGGCCGTATGGGGGCGGTCCCTGCGGCCTTCGGGACGGCAGCGGTTGCCGAGCTTTGGAGAGCGAAGGCATGGGTCGGCAGGGTTCTAAGTTTGGTTTTCCGGCCTTTTCTCTGCTTTACCAACATAAGGGCGGCCTTTTCTACCTTCCGTTGGGCCCAAGCCGGCGGATCCCGGACTACATCCAACCACGCTTCTATGTATGGAATGTCCTCGGGACAGCCGGGGTTTCCCTCAATTATAACAATATTCATGACCGCCGCCACTTTTTCATACTCGAATGACCCTTCCGGGGGCCATCCAGCAATTCCTAGCCCTGGCCACATAAATTGACATCTCTGTATCATCCCGGCCCTGCTACATTTATCTAGGTCGAACACTTCGCTAAAGTGTTCCGTCATTAAATCTAACGGTGAAGACCCACCCCCGCCCATCCTAACCTGAGTGCCAAAGGACAGGTGACGGACAAAAGGGGGAAAAGGGAGGTGGAGGAGTAAGGGGTCTCGTTCCACCAGACACAGAAGGGTCAACACTCGGCCTGACCAGGACGCGGTCGCCCGGCCTGGAACTGCAAGCCCACTCACACACTTTCATACGCCACAAGAAACCCCCCCGTTCGTTCGCCGCTCGGTTTCGTCGCCGGAGCCTAGTGAGTTTCGGGACCTAGTCGGATACCAATAGTCCGTATTAGTCACTGGCTAAAAGAGGGTGATCACGCCTCTTCTTCGGTCCTTACTGGGCCGGTCACTACGTAGAGTATACTCGCCTGTCCGCCGGGGTCGCAGGCCGCGCCGTCGTGCGCTTCTCCCTGAAATGGAAAAAGGTGCCTTGTCGGAACCACACAGCCCCCTCTACAGTCAGGCGGAGTGGATCGGCCCTCCTCCGGGAGATGGACGCTGAAATCAGCGGTGGCCACTCACCACCTCCTCGGGTGGGAATCGATGACCCGATCCGACTGCAGTGGGGGAGGGGAAGAATATAATCCGATTCCCCTTTCTACTTCTGTCCCATCTGGGTCGCCAATGAAACAGGTGGGAAATCAGGAGACGAAAGGCAAATTTTGGTTCCAAACAAGGCAACTTTATTGCTAGCAAGTGAACAGCACCGAGTAGCCTCGGGACACTGTGTGTCATAAATCATCTGACGCTTACATTTATACTTCCCTACTGGGCCTGCGCATTTGGCCCCTTACACGTCATACCTGTCATGCGCAGTAAACATTTGTAGTTCTTACAGTACAAAATTGTAGTCCCAGTACGTACACACGTCATAACACTGAAATGATACTGGCAAGAAAAACGAAACTTAGCAGCTTATTCTGTACACACACAATGCTCCTTTCTAGCACAGGAGATAAGGTGCGGCTCAGGAATGCAGGGGGGTGTCAGCACCCTCCAAGGTCGCCTATTCAGATGGCGTTGCTACGTGCAAGCTGGTCTTGTATAGGCCTTGCAAACTACTGTTACAAGCTATATATCTAATAGCCCTGCATTCTGTCTGTACATTAGTAAACAGCAAACTTGTCTTGTTAGTAAACAGTAAAACTGGATAAGGCACAAATGTCCAGTGCAGTAATAAGGTGTGGCCAAACAGCCAAAAGCAGAGGTAGAGTGCATAAGTAAAAGTCCATCAGTAGGCACAAAACATGAGGTTGTCCTGTTGCTCAGTAGTATTCAGGTAGTACCGGCGTTCCACTCCTTCAGTTTTGCATGATGTCAACAGTATTCTCACAATGTTCTGTTGACCTCCCTGAAGAAGCTAGTGATGGTGAAACAGCACGGTAATGAAGGTTGGTAGAGTGCCTTTAAGAATTGTGACACTGGGTCAGAGCAAAGGTACCTCTAGCCCAGCATCCTGTTGCCAGCAGTGGCTAATCTACATCACAAGTACCTAGCAGGATCCCAAAAAGTAGATAGATTCCATTCTACTAACCTCAAGGATAAGCAGTGGCTTTCCCCAGGACTACCTTAATGGTTTATGGACTTTCTTCCAGGAATTAGTCCAAACCCTTTTTTAACCCATCTACAGAAGCTGCGTTTCCTTGTTTGGCTGCACCATTCTGAAAGAGTGGGTGTTAGTCCCTCCTACCAGCAGATGGGGTTAGAGAACTGATCTTTTTCCAGTGAATTCACCAGTATAACCTGCTGGTGCTCATGGAACATCTAGAAGATGGTGGGTAGTTCAGGCTGGAGTTTCTGGTCCCTGGCTTAGTTCCCTGCTTTGCAGGCCATGGCTACATTGCAAGATTGAGCCTAACAGCCACTCCCAGGTTCACAGTTCTTGAACTGGACCTGATAAACTACAGAGGTTGGCTCTGCTGCCCCCCAGTTGGGTTCATTAGGTTCCACTGGGTGAATTGGCCCGGACCTCTGGGGCCCCACCAGAGGGGTGCGGTTCCACTTCCTCCATGCTCCCCTGCAGGTCCCAGGCAAAACCATTTTAGTTTAAATCTTTTTATTAAACTTTCAAATAGTAAGAAAAACACACAATAATGGACCAAATTAATTTGAATCAGGGCAGAACGTTACTCCAAATAAATATCGAGCAGAGAAGGGCCTTGTTTCCTGTGGCCCCTCTCCAATGCAAAGAACGTCCCTCAACAAGTATATCAACCCACCCCACCCCTTCTTCTACCCCAAAGAAAAAGAGAATAAAGGAAAACACCCAGAGGCAGAGGATGCAGACTTCCTCCCCTCAATTAGTGTTCAGGATCAAGCTCCGGGGCTATAGGTGAAAGTGAATTTTATATAGGGATCCAAATGGACAAAAAATGTTTATTGCATCTAAAGGACAGCCCAGTTTTGTTTCTCCATTAACGTAATTGGTGCACAACATAATACGCCACCCCCAAAAAGAAGGTGAGATGGGGACTGTCCAAACTTAAGAATAGGCTTTTTACCCAACAGAGCCGACTTGTGCATGAGTAGACGGCCACCCTCACTCTGCAATAAAAACACTTCATGCTTATCTAACAATAAACACGTGGCTGAGAGTGGTATTACTGACCTGAATATTGAAGCACCTGTGTCCAAAAAAAAACCTGGACCTTTGGACATTCCCAAAAAGCATGGGAAAATGAATTATTTATTTATTTTATTTGTTTGTTTGTTGCATTTGTATCCCACATTTTCCCACCTATTTTTTTTTTTGTTACATTTGTACCCCGCGCTTTCCCACTCATGACAGTCTCAATGCGGCTTACATGGGGCAATGGAGGGTGAAGTGACTTGCCCAGAGTCACAAGGAGCTGCCTGTGCCTGAAGTGGGAATTGAACTCAGTTCCCCAGGACCAAAGTCCACCACCCTAACCACTAGGCAAGCTCAGTGTGGCTTACATAGTACCGTAATGGCGTACGCCAGTTCCGGTATGAACAAATACAAGGTGTTGTTATGGTAGAATAAGGTTATGAATGGTAGGTGTATAGGGAATTTAGGGAGGAAGCGGGAAGTTGGGATATGTCCATAACGATCTTTGGTTTTGTTGTGTTGCAGGTAGTCAGTCTTTTATGTTGGATCAGCGGGATATGCCTTCCTGAATAGGTTTGTTTTTAGTTCTTTCCGGAAATTTAGGTGGTCGTACATTGTTTTTACTATTTTTGGCAATTCATTCCATAGTTGTGCGCTTAAATAAGAGAAGCTGGATGCGTACGTTGATTTGTATTTGAGTCCTTTACTGCTTGGGTAGTGAAGGTTTAAGTATGTTCGTGCTTGAGTGCACTTCAGACAAAGAGGAGTGTCAACACTGCCATGTCAAATAATTGTGTTTGAGTAATATATGCGTGACATTCCTGTAATTCCGTAGCTATTGCCAAATTTGGGATTTGAGCAGACAAAACCATTTTAATCTGGCCTGCCAACGTGCTATCTGCAAGAACTAGCAGCTGAGCATAGTTGCTGATTCGGTGACACTGTGTCTGACTTCGACAACAGTCCCAGGGGGATCGAGGGGGGTCACCAGAGCTGTTGTGCCATGGTCAGCAAGGCAGCTCCTGTATGCCTTCCTTCTGATAGGCTGGCTCTTGCTCAGGACTGCATGTCATTCTCATCTGATCCTTCTATTGGCTCTGGCTTGGCTCTCTCTCAGCCGTGGTATGCCAGCCTTGTGCTCCTGTTGGTCACCGAGATGCCCCCCTCCTTAGCCCAGGGGACATGGCCTACTTCATCAAGGCCCAGTAGAAATGGAGGATCCAGATCCCTTCTGGCTCACCTTGGCCCTTGAAAGGAGGTGTTTAGTGAGGCATGGTTTCTCGCCCAAGATTGTACCTTGCTTAAGTCCCAAAATGTTTTCCACGCCTTTGTGAGACTGGAAGGTTTTCAAGGTATGCTGGGTGGGTGTTGTCTTCCTGGAAGGCACAGGTCCCAGATATTCTGGACTTTTTGCAACAGGGTCTGGATCAAGACTCGCTGAGTCCCTTAAAGATTGAGGTGGCTGCTCTTTCAAGTTTTTGGGGCAAGGTGAAAGGACTGTCCCTGGTGGCACATAGAGAGGAGGCCTGGATTTTGAAGGGGGTGGTGCATTTTCACCCTGTGGTTCATCCTTCCTTTCCATCCTAGGACCTGAATTTGGTTCTCCTGGTGCTCCTTTTGAGCCTTTGCAGTCTGTCTCCATTAAGGACCTTGCGATCTAGGCGGTTTTCCTTTTTGTGATTACTTCAGTTTGGAGAGTCTGAGTTGCAGGTGTTACCTTGTTGGACCCGTACCTCTCTTTTTTTTGGAGAACTTGGTGTCTATTCGCACAGTTCTTTCCTTTCTTCCCAAGGTGACTTTTCCGGTCCATGTGAACCAGGAGGTCACCTGTCTGCCCTCTTTTGAGGAGAATGGTTCCGATCCGTCAGCTTGGAGGCTGCACAAACTGGATGTCCGTAGGACGTTACTGCATTTCTTGGAGCAGACAAATGATTTTTCGCCTCTCTGATCATCTGTCCTTTTTCATGGCCCTTAGAAGGGCTAAGCAGCCTTCAAGCCTCTATTTCATGGTGGATCAAGGCAGCTATTGAAACCACCTACATTTATAGGAATTGCCAGATGCCTCCGGTTGAGGCCCCCCTTGACTCGGGCTCAGGCAACCTTTTTGGGCGGAGGCCTGAGCAGTCACTTCATTCCTTTGTAAAGCATTACAGGTTGGACATGCTGGCTGGGGCCCACTTAGACTTTGGCAGAGCTGTCATTAGGGGGGAATGGCTTTGAGGAGCATAATCGAACGCAAACGCCTATCTCCGAGAACGGGTCCGTGAAGGGGCGGGCCGAACCGTATTTTCGAAAAAATGGATGTTTTTGAGCTGGGCGTTTGTTTTTTGTAGCGATAATGGAAACTAAAAACGTCCAGCTCAAAAACGTCCTAATCCGAGCCATTTGGTCATGGGAGGGGCCAGGATTCGTAGTACACTGGCCCCCCTGATATGCCAGGACACCAACTGGGCACCCTAGGTCAGTGCGATGGACTTCAGAAAAAGTTCCCACATGCATAGCTCCCTTACCATGGGTGCTGAGCTCCCAACCCCCCTCCCCCAAAACCCACTACCCACAAATGTACAACACTACCATAGCTCTTAGGGGTGAAGGGGGCACCTAGATGTGGGTACAGTGGGTTTTGGGGGCGGTTTGGTGGGCTCCCATTTACCACCACAAGTGTAACAGGTAGGGGGGGATGGGCCTGGGTCCGCCTGCCTGAAGTGCACTGCGGTACCCACTAAAAGTGCTCCAGGGACCTGCATACGCGCAGGCCTCTAGGACTTGTTACTGCTGTATAACATTGGCACACCAGTTTACACCTGAAGACTAATCTCTCCGAAAACGTCCTTTATTGGAATAAGCACGTTTACTCACAGTTAACTGCAGATCAGAGGTTGTGCCCCACTGGTAACGAGTCTCCCTGGTACTGAGATTAGCAGTAGGTCAGAGCTGGCAGAATGCTGTACAATGCCCTCTTTCAGCCATATTCAAGGTAATAACTAAGTTCTCTAACGTGGCTAACACATGGAAGGGATCTAAAACTGGCTTAGAAAAATGGCCACTACCTCATGGACTACCGGAAACAAAACTGGACACACTCTGACCCAGTAGGCAGGGGGAAAAGCACCATGGGAGAAGAGCCTACCAACATCGTGAGACTGTAACACAAGCTAATGAAATCACGGAGCCCAATACCCTACACCCCCCACAATGCAATGCTGATTTGACCCTGTAGTGCACCCGAGAGCCACATCTGACCCAGGGAAAGGCTGTGACAGGATCGAACACATTCTGCTGTCATGGAGGTGGGTACGGCATTTGAGGCTGGCATAGAGGCTGGAAAAAAAGTTTTTAAAGTGGGGGTTTTTTTGGTGGGAGGGGGTTAGTGACCACTGGGGGAGTCCGGGGAGGTCATCCCCGATTCCCTCCAGTGGTCATCTGGGCAGTTGGGGCACTTTTTTGGGACTTGTTCGTGGAAAAAAAAAAGGGTCCAAAAAAAGTGACCCAAAATCGCGGTAAAAACGCCTTTTTTTTAATTATCAGCTAAAGACGCCCATCTCTCCTCGGCTGATAACCACGCCCCAGTCCCGCCTCCGACACGCCCCCGTCAACTTTATTCGTTTCCGTGACGGAGTGCAGTTGGAAACGCCCAAAATCGGCTTTCGATTATACCGATTTGGGCGCCTTTGCGAGAAAAACGCCCATCTCCCGATTTGGGTCAAAATATAGGCATTTTTCTCTTTCGATTATAAGCTGGTTTGTCTTCCCCCACCCAGTAGTTCTGCTTGGGTACATCCCACTTGTTCAGAACTGCATGGTCCCAGACAACAAGGAAGGAGAAATTATTATATTTTTCCTAATAATTTTCTTTCCTTTAGTCAGGCCATACCATTCTGAAACCTTCCCTCAGAAGAGTAAGGCCCGGGACTCCCGGAATGTTCTGCTCTTTTCCTTATAGTTATAATTAAAAAAAGACAATTCTTGCGTGCGCAGGGTACATAAGAAGGTGAGTGTTGTCATACTGGGACAGACTGAAGGTCCATAAAGCCCAGTATCCTGTTTCCAATAATGGCCAATCCAGGTCTCAATTTATCTGGCAAGATTCCAAAAGAGAAATGGATTTTATGCTGCTTATCCTAGAAATACAAAAAAAGTATAATGGCTAAGCTCTACCTTCATATAGTTGTGGTATACATAAATAAACAAAAAAGGAGAGCTGGTTGACACAACAGAATGAAAGGGCGTCTCATACAGTCACATAGACACTTGTACGTGTCTGGCTTATATTGAGCCAATGTATTCATGACAAGATGTAATCATGGACTGCCCCCAACCGCCTGTGATGCTCAGAAATTGCGTTTTGTGAATTACCTTATAAACACTACTGAGTGAATATACTTAAATATTTTATCGTGATCATCACTCTTTTTTAATGTGATTTTTTTCTTCTGTGCATTCACGGGGTTTAAAGTCTTCTATTTAAAAAAACTTGTAATACTGTTGTAGTTCAACAAGGCAATATAAGGACAAGTATATGTTCAACTTATCTCTTTATCTTTGGAAGCTACGTGTTGCTGTGTTGCCACTGTGTTGCCACTGGGCGGGCACTGTTTTTGGAGATCTGATCAAGCTTTCACAAGTTTCTACAAAAGAAGCGCGTGAGACAGAACAATTGCCTGTGTGAAGGCAACACAGCAACACGTAGCTTCCAAAGATAAAGAGATAAGTTGAACATATACTTGTCCTTATATTGCCTTGTTGAACTACAACAGTATTACAAATTTTTTTAAATAGAAGACTTTAAACCCGTGAATGCACAGAAGAAAAAAATCACATTAAAAAAGAGTGATGATCACGATAAAATATTTAAGTATATTCACTCAGTAGTGTTTATAAGGTAATTCACAAAACGCAATTTCTGAGCATCACAGGCGGTTGGGGGCAGTCCATGATTACATCTTGTCACGAATACATTGGCTCAATATAAGCCAGACACGTACAAGTGTCTATGTGACTGTATGAGACGCCCTTTCATTCTGTTGTGTCAACCAGCTCTCCTTTTTTGTTTATTTATGTATCCTAGAAATAAGCAGCGGATTTTCCCAAGTCCTTCTTAATGGCTTATGGATTTTTCTTTTAGGAAACTATCCAAATGTTTTTAAAACCCTGCTACTTTTTAAAACATACTCTCTGGCAATGAATTCCAGAGCCCAATTACATATTGAGTGACTAAATATTTTCACCGCTGTGGTGGTGTTTTGCTTACTTGATAATCATTGCAGCTGCTGTGGCTGATGGGGCATGGGTGTGTGCTACAAAGGCACCTTCTGCTGCTTTGGCAAATGGATACTGGAACTTTCCACTGAGCACCAGCAGGTTATACCAGTGAGCTGACAGAAAAAGATCAGTTTTCTCTAACGTCATCTGCTGGTAGGAAGGGATAACACACACTTGTTCAGAATGGTACGGCCCAACTAAAAGAAAGGGAAATTATCAGATGATAATATGTAACCGCATCCTCAAGCAACGAGCTCCAGAGCTTAACTATGCTAAGTTTTTGGTTAAGGTTGGCCATCAGTTAAGGGAAGAACATTTCTTCATTTAAGAAGCTGATGGTTATTTTTGTCAATATTACAAGATGTTTTACATATTACTTTAGTAATATTATAATTGGTTATATCTGCTGTGCGCTGCCTTGGGTGAATTTCTTCAAAAAGGTAATTAATGCTCACATTTATTTATGAGGTTTTGTTTAGAAGAATTTTTGAGTCAAATTGCTTAAAATAATGATTTGATGGCATATGCCACTCCTAAACTGACTTATGAGCTTGACCTTTTTTTTTTCTTTTCCTTCGTATTTTAGGAAAAGGAGATGACTTCCCATCTTCCACTTTGATAGTTTTATTAATGTATTTTAAGAAACTTGATATACCACAAGGGGACCAGTAGTGGCGTCTATGCAGTTTACACCATAATAAAGGGGAAGGGAGAGGACAAAAAAGGGAGGAAAATTCAACGCAGAGTAGGAAAGGAGTTAAGAAAAGGGTAGATGGTCTCGGAAAAGAGGTACGTTTTGAGCATTCCCTTGAACGTATGGTCAGAGAGTTGTTTCCTGAGGTGAGAAGGGAGGGAGTTCATAGTTTAGGGCCTAAGTAACTAAAAACTGTTTCATATGAAATGTTGAAGCACAGGGCAGAAGAGGAGGAGAGAGTGACAAGGTTATCAGCGGAACAGAGAGCATGAGAGGAGGAATAGTAATAAGTAAGTTATTAATATAGGCTGGATGGTCAGTAAGCGTCCTCTGTAGACCAGAAGAATCTTGACATAATGTTCAGAACAGAGCAAGGGTGTTGCATGATGATGTAGTTAACAGCGGTATATCGTATGAGTTGAAGGCATTTGAAAGAGTATAGGGGACAACCTGCATAGAGAGTTGCAGTAGTCGAGATGAGAGATGACTAGGGGAAGAAGAGGAGTATAGAACAGAGATGGAGAGAGAAAAAGGCGCACAGAGAAAATGCAGTGCACGAAAAAGAGAGGATTGAACAACAGAATGAATTTGTTGCTTAAATGTGAATTTGTTGACGGTGACACCCAGGATTTGTATCTCTGAAAGGAAGTGAGTGACCATCAACAAGAGGGACAAGTAGGGAGGGAGCTGTAGGGGTTAGGAAAGAGGATGGACTCGCAAAAGTCTCTGAAAAACTGTTCTGTTTTCGTATGCATGTCAAGTGTGAGTTTTATTTTTAGTATGTATTTTTGCATCTTCAGTTTTGGGTGTTTAACTTGGCTCCTTTTCACATTACCCTAATTTTGTTGTAACATATACAAGGTACCAAACGATTTTCTAAAAACATGAGAAATGTGATCAGAATCCATGACCCCTCCCCCACCAAAAAAAATCTTAATTTGAGTGCAGAGACCCGTTTATAATACTAAAGTGTATTTTTGTTTAATTTTTAAAAAATTGATTTGGATAATCTAATTTCTAACAAACTCAGTGAGCCAATGAATCCATGATTGGAAGAAACGATTGAAAATCATTGGCATAAGAGGTAACTAGCAGCATGCCTAATTACAGGACCTAGGTTATGAACAAACGTACACAAACAAGATTGGGAGAAATGTATAAAATACATTATCTCTGATTTCTTTTCCACGTTCTTGTGCTATCTGTTGTCTTCTCTCTTCTGTCACAGGGGTGCACAAAAAATATGACTCTTCCAAGTCCAGCACCTACGTGAAGAATGGAACAAAGTTTGCAATCCAGTATGGGACAGGGAGCCTGTCTGGATTTCTGAGTGAGGACACTGTGGCGGTGAGTCCCAAAGACCCCTCCTGAGAGTAGGAGAAGCATCCTGGCAAAATTTTGTAAAGACTTTTAATGAGTGTGATAAGTGAATCGTGGTGTATACTAGAGAAGGATTTTCAGCCCTCTCCTGGAAATACATCTAGCCAGTATGGTTTTCAGGCCCCCACAATGAATAGAAACAGAGAAAACTGTAGGCAAATAAAGACCATATGGCCTCTCCAGACTGCCCACCCATGACATCTGCTCTCCTTATCACTCCCTTAGAGGTCCTATATACTTGTCCCCAGCTGTCTTGAATTCAGATACTGTTTTCATCTCCACTTCCACTGGGAGGCCGTTCCACGAATTCACCACCCTTTCCGTGAAGAAGTATTTCCTCAGGTTACTTCTGAGTCTATCCCCTTTCACCTTCATCCTTTGCCCCCTCATTCTAGAGTCTCCTTTCAATTGAAAGAGACTTGCCTCCTGTTAATTTATGCTGTATAGGTATTTAAATATCTTTATCATATCTCCCCTCTCCCGCCTTTCTTCCAAAGTATACATATTGAGATCTTTAAGTCTGTCCCCATATACCAAACATCTTAATAGCCACCCTGTGGACCAACTCTATCCTGTTTGTATATTTTTGAAGGTGTAATCTCCAGAATTGTACACAATATTCTAAATGAGAGTCTCACCAGAGTCTTAAACAAGGGCATCATCACCTCCTTTTTCCTACAGAGCATTTCTCTCCCTATGTACCCAGGCATCCTTTTAGCTTTCGCTGTCGCCTTTTCTACCTGTTTGGCCACCTTGAGATCATCACATACGACCACACCTAAGTCTCACTCCTCTTTCGTGCACAAACGTTCTTCAAACCCCTAAAACTGTACCGTTCCCTCAGGTTTTTGCAGCCCAAATGCATGACCTTGAATTTTTTATCATTAAATCTATGCTGCCAAATTCCAGACCATTCCTCTAGCTTTGCTAAGTCCTTCCTCATGTTATCCATGTCATCAGGGGTGTCTGCCCTATTGCAGATTTTGGTATCTGCAAAGAGGCAAACCTTACCAGACATCCCTTCAGCAATATTGCTTACAAAAATGTTAAAAAGAACCGGCCCAAGAACCAAACCTTGCAGCACACCACTGCTTAACATCCTTTTCCTCAGAATGAGCTTCATTTACCACTACTCTCTGTCGTCTTCCACTCAACCAGTTCCTTACCCAGTCACTTTAGGGCCCATACTGAGGGCACTCAGTTTATTTATTAGTTGTCAGTGTGGAACTGTGTCAAAGTCTTTGTTAAAATCTTAATACACTACATCTAGCGCTCTCCCTTGATCCCAACTCTCTGGTCACCCATCAAAGAAATTAATCAGATTTATTTGGCAAGACCTGCCTCTAGTGAAACCATGTTGCCCTGGGTCCTGTAATCCTTTGGATTCCAACAACTTTACTGTTCTCTGTTTTAAAAGTGTTTCCATTAATTTACTTACCACAGAAGTCAGACGTACCAGCCTGCAGTTCCCAACCTCTTCCTTTAGCTTTTGTGGAGAGGAACCATATCTGCTCTTCTCCAGTCCTCCAGGAGCACTCCCGACTCTAAAGAAGCACGGAAAATGTTAGCCAGCAGAGCCACTAGAACCTTCCCTAAGTTTCTTCAGTACCCTTGGATGTATTCCGTCCGGCCACATCGTTTTGTTCATCATTAGTTTAGCCAGCTCCTCACGAACACAGTCCTCTGAAAATCATTCAGGGACTACCACCCATCCATTCCTATTTGTGTTTGTCTTCTGTGGTCCTGCTCCCGGCCCTTCAGCAGTGAACACAGAACAGCAATATTTGTTAAGCAATTCTGCCTTATCTTTATCAGCTGGTTGGTTGTAAATCTGTCTCATGCACATTCATTGTGATAATCTTGAAAACCTGACTAGCTAGGTCTTTTTCCAGCAGAGGAAATAGACCTATTTACAGGGAGCCAGGCTGAAGTTTAACCCATTCCATACATGGGGATCATAGGGACCAACTTTTCAAAATGATAGGGGTAATTTGTTTTGAGTTTAGCAGCCCCACAGTGGACACAAGGAAAGAATTTGATCAATAATGGGGGGTACTCAAGCACCCACAGAGCTAGCACTTATGATGGAATGCTGTTCCAAATTCTCTATAGCACTAAAATGCAACTTTCTTAGCTCCTAAATTCTTTATAGAATTTTTTTTCCATTATTTGCATTTTCATTTAGTATTTTTTGCCTGCCTGCCTCTCCACCCCTTCACTCCCTCCAGTTTCTGTGGTAGGTGGCTTCTTACCCATTCATGTCTTGCACCAGCTGCTATCGACACCTCTTACTTGGGTCGAACCATTGACCACAGCAACCCTCCAGAGTCTGGAAGGCAGGTTTTGGGCATCTCGTATAGGGAATTTTCAGTTTTGCATTTTTGTGAGCCAGGACCAGCATTAACCATTAGTGAAATGAGACAGTCACCTAGTGTGCCAGGTTTTGGGGAGGCGGTACTAATTCCCATTCTTCAAGTATGGAGACCAGTGAATGCTACTGATAGTCTTACAGGGTCGGCAACTACAAGAGGATGAAAAAATCTGTTGCTGCATCCTGCCCCCTCCCACCTAGTAGGTCCCCATACAGAGGTAGAAAAGGAAGGTGTAGCCATTACTGCCATTTCCCCACTCCCCCACCCTCTTGCAGAGCTGAATAACCAGTCACTATTGCTGCCTTTCACCTGAGACCACCCCTCCCACCATAAACTGCTGCTTCTCACCCTGCTCTCCCTCCTTCTCTGCCAGATCCATACAGGGTTTAGAAAGAAAAGATCTGTGTGATAACAGGTGGAATATTCAGGTATTTCTATTTTCCATGTAACATGTTAGTACATATTTTGCATTTATACTATTGAAAAGTTAATGCCTAATGCTTTTGCACTGGCCTTGTGGTGACCCATAGGTATCATGTATATTGAAACCCTGTTCTCGATGTATTTTTTGGCAGATTGGTGATATCCATGTGCAGAAGCAGCTGTTTGGAGAGGCCATCAAGCAGCCTGGTGTGGTTTTCATTGCTGCCAAATTTGATGGTATCCTGGGGATGGCCTACCCCCGCATCTCTGTGGATGGGGTCGTGCCAGTTTTTGATGACATTATGAACCAGAAGCTGGTGGAAAAAAACGTCTTCTCATTTTTCCTGAATAGGTAAAGGTACCCTGCACCCTCTCCTGAGAGCATCTCTGCTCAGATGTCAGAGCATGGGGTGACAAGGCATGCAGAGGAAGGGGGATGGATGTTACCCAACATGCAGTTAAATGTCAGTACTTTTCCACTGCGGAGGTTGACACCATCATAAGACATTCACCTTTGTGCTCCACCAGTCACATCTACTGACATTAATGGTATTTGGTAGAAATTTGAGGATTAGGGCCTCCCTTTTTTATTTTCTTCATTACTGTTCATTGTAAAGGTTGTGTGCGGGTTTCGCCTACCTGCTGACATGAGTTGGTGGTAGATGGTGATTGCCGGAGAGAATGAGCAGGAAAAAAGTGGCTTCAGCTGCACCAGCTGTTTTTCTGCACAGTAATGGTGAGCCAGAGCAGAGCCCTCTGTTTGCTGTAGCTCTGTGGCAGCTGCAAGAGACTGTCCAGCCTTTCTTCCAGTGTGCTAGTCTGCAGCTGCTGCTTTCTCATTGTGCTGGCTCACCACTAAAGCCTCAGGTTCACTTGTGTAGTAAACAGCTGCACAGTGCCAGAGGCAGGAGAGAGTCAGCAGTAGGCCTAAGGCATTAGGAAGAGCTTCTTTGGGTGGGGAGGGGGAGATACATGGACCAAAAGACTAGAAGGAAAGACTTGGAGAGAAGGGGAGATGACAGACTTCAAATACTTCCAAAGTGTACACAGGAGGCAGGCCTCTTTCAACAGACAAGAGGCTCCAGAACATTGGGTGGGTAATGCAATGAGGATAAAAGGCTCAGGAGTAATCCAAGGAAATATCTTTACAGAAAAGGTAATGAATGCATGGGACCGCTTCCCAGTGGGAATTGTGGAGATGGGACAGTATCTGAATTTAAGAAAGTATGGGACGGCACAGAAGATTTGTGGGAGAAAGGATCATAGAACTGAGCAGTTGGTATGGATGGGCAGACTGCATTGGTAGTATGGTCTTATCTGCTCTAACTTTGTGTATGTGAGTTTCTGTATCTAACTAGGCATTGTAGGAGGCCAGCCATGTGCTGTGGTTGTACATGTATGGGAGATTGCCTTTACCTGGGTGACAAGGGGAACATTAGGTGACTAAACATGCAGCAGTGGGTGGTCTCCTTGCTAAGTTTCCTACTCTCATGCAGGAATCCTGAGGGCCAGCCTGGGGGCGAGCTGCTGCTAGGAGGAACAGACCCGAAATACTACAGTGGGGACTTCAATTATGTAAATATCACCCGCAAAGCTTACTGGCAGATCCACGTGGACGAGTAAGTTCTAAACACCACCTCCCTTGGAAAGCATTTGACTGTTATTCATCACTAATCATCATTCTTATATGTGTGGGCTACTGTTGGCAAACCATGTCCTCCTCTGTCTCACCCTTTTTAAGTTATCTATGACCCTAACTGCACAGGTTTCCTCTTGTGTTATCCCATCTCATTGGGGTGTCTACTTTTTTTCCCTTTAGAGTTAGTGTGGGAGACCAACTGACCCTCTGCAAGGGTGGCTGTGAGGCTATCGTGGACACAGGTACATCGGTGATCACAGGGCCTTCAGAAGAGGTGAAAGCACTGCAGAAGGCCATTGGAGCTATACCACTTATTCAAGGCGAGGTGAGATTGGGAGCAGGAGAAGTGTGTGTTTTGCTACTTGTTGGTTTTTCTGTAAGTTTAACTGAGAACCATGAGATGAATGAAGCAGTGACAACAAGCCAAAATTGCTGTAATCACCTGGCATAAGAATGCTGCTCTGGCACCTTTATTTTTTTAGCTGCAGAGGTTGGGAACTGCTTTGGCAGCCCCTCCTGATTTTATGTACTAATTGATCGGTATAGATACATTCACTAATAACCGCAGTGCAGAGACTGGGGTGAACAGCAACTTTGGGATTTCTGTATTTACATCTTTTTTAAAAATCTCTGATGGAAACCTAGTTCAGTGGAACACAAGTTGGTAAGACATGACATGAGAGTGCCATAGGGGGAAACGCTGATGCTGAATGGCTAAAGGCCCCTTTCTTGTTCATAACTGAAGCTTCTTTTTTCTGTTCTTAGTACATGATAATGTGTGATAAGGTGCCCAGCCTGCCAGTCATCTCCTTCAAACTAGGAGGGCAGAAATATTCCTTCACTGGTGAGCAGTATGTCCTAAAGGTGAGTCCGCAGGAGACAGACCATGGGAATGAGTGGAATGTGACAAAGGGTAGTTCAAACTAATAATCAACAGGGATTAAGAGTCCGCCAAGAGACAAAACCTGTTCTGGTGAAATGACAGAATTTATTTATTAAAACAATTTCTTCGCCTAGATGTTTGATAGACGGCTGAGTATAATGAGCATACATAATAAATACAAAGATTAATCAACATAATTTTTCTAAAATACAACATATTAAAAAATATGCAAAGCAAAACCATCCTACTGTAGCAAATAATGCCTGCTTCATGACCAAAATATACAGCGACACTTCAGGAATGACCAATCTAGAGCATCCGTGCCCACTCACCAGTCCAGCCAGCTAGTCAGTATACATTTCTTCCATCTGAAACATCAGAAAATACCTTTAAAAACAGTCTGTAGCTGTTGTTTTTTTTTTTTTTAATATAGCAGCATCTGTCAGGAGCCCAACTTGACTGGGCAATTTATCCCATTCAAGTGGGGCAGCTGTTGAAAACAATTTTTAGTGTCTGGAAAATGAATTCTCCAAATGGTAGGTATAATCATATAATGTACCCTCTTTCAACCTAATAGATCACAATGGTTGATTTAAATCTTCAAAATAGAAGAAAGATAAAAAGGGGGGTTGCAAGGCTTTATGGACTAAAAGCAAAATTCAGAATTTAATCCTATATTAAAAAAAAAAAACAACCAGTGTAAAGAACGTAAATAAGACGTGTGATGCTCAAACCATGCAGTTCCAGTAAGAAGCCTAGCTGCAGAATCTTGGATAATCTACAAAGCCCTGATGCTATCCTGCGGAGGCCCTAGAGAGAGAATTACAGTAGTCTAATTTTAGATAAAACAAGGGTTTGCGTTACTGTCCTAAAGTCTGCAGATAATGTTTTTCAGTGTGCTCACTAGTCTAAGCCTAAAAAAGGCAATTCAGAGACAGAATTGATCTGTGGTTTTTATCATCAATCTCAAATCCGACAATAATATCCAGGCCACAGATTGGGCGTAAAATTCCAATTTGAGGGGAGTGAACTAAAATAAGAGCAAGTCAGAAATAGCAGACCATCCCACATGCATGATCTTGGTTTTAGTGAGATTTAGTGCCAATTTATTTGGATACATCCCAGTTCTCACAGTAGAAAGACAGTGCTGTAGTTTTCATCAATGCATTGGCCAACACACCATCAAAAATAAAAATTGGATATCCTCCATGTAAATGTGATTATGCACGGAATTTCACAATTTTAAACACTTAGTAAGTCACCAGATAAAAACAGTAAGATGAGAGGCAGAGCTCTGAGGAAACCCAGACATAAGTGGTAGAGAATGATATGTGGACAAAGTTTGTTCCTGTTAGCACCCCATCCCCATGAGTTCTGTCTCCATCTCCACAGGCCCTGTCTCCGTCCCCGCAGGTTCGGTCCCCTTCCCCATGGGCTCTGTCCTCATCTGCAGAAGCCTCAAGCAATTATGATTTTATATTTAAATCTGTTCATTTTTATACTTTAATAAAAAATGTGCTGTACAACTATTGTGTATAAATTACAAATAGAAAACAATAACAGCGAGCAGCTATAATAACCTTCCTCACCATCCCTCTACCCTTCCAACCCCAACAATAGCTAATTAATTCTACCCCAAGGAATCCTAATCCACCTTGTTAAAATGTCCAGGGGTACAAAATACAACCCATTCTGTATACCCTACAGGGGAGAAATATGAGGTAGAGGGCTGCTCCCACAACTGGTATTCTGAGGCTCCTTTGCACAACTGCTTCTCTTTTCCTGTCTTGCTTTTCAGCTTGAGCACACTTCCTTTTAACTGCAGTATATGGCCAATGAGAGGGATGCTTGGAAACTTGTTAGTTAGTGTAGTATGGTTGAAGTACGTTGCCTCGATATCATTTGCATAATTGTGCTTGAACCCTTCTTCCTTGATCTTTGTGACCTTGTTCTTCAGTTGCCATCCTCCAGCATTCTGTGCAGCTTGATGCCCTAATAACAGTATCGTTCCTGGATTCTTTGTGGTCTCTGGTACATTTTGTATGAGAGTAACATAAGGACCATCTAGCCTGACCAGGTTTCCTTACATAAGTACATAAGCACCGCCATACTGGGAAAAGACCAAGGGTCCATCAAGCCCAGCATCCTGTCTCCGACAGCTGCCAATCCAGGCTTCAAGAACCCGGCAACCCCCCCCCCCCCCCCCAAATAAAATTTAATAATGTTCAATGGACTTTTCCCTCAGGAATCTGTCCAAACCCTCTTTAAATTCCGTAAGGCCAGCTGCTGTCACTACATTCTCCGGCAACGAGTTCCAGGTTTCCTTCTTAGTTTAATGCTATTACTCCCTCCTCCTCCTCCCCCCCCCCCCCCCCCCCCCAAAAAAAAAGAAAAAAATCTCTGGCTTTCTCCATTCTTTTACAACTAGGAGTCCTCCATAGTTATCCCTTTCTTAATTTGATCCTGTTTTGGTTTCCTCTTAGTGGTAGATTTTAGTGTGTGTTTCCACACCTTCTTTAATATCATGCTGATTCCAACCCCTCCCCCCTTGAGCTGCTTATTGCCTCTATTTCTAGAATGTTTTTCCAATGAATCATGCTTGCCTCTTGTGCATTAATACTTTTTCAGGTATTTGACATTCTCTTTTCATGTACCATCCTTCTGTTCTCTAAAGTGTATGTATTTAAGTCTCTTCTCAGCAGGCTGTTGGTGCTCTTGGGAGTGTTCTATAAAGAGAGAAGAGCCTGCAAAAATCACAGGAATGCAGTAACCTTCTCTCATCCAGAGTGAAGCAGCACTCTGTAGACATTCACGCTCCTCCTTGGAGCAAGAACGTCGCCTTTAAATGTTAAGAACATAAGCTTTGCCATACGGGGACAGATCGAAGGTCCATCATGCACAGTATCCTGTTTCCAACTGTGGGCAAGTACCTAGCAAGATTCCAGAACAGAAAAACAGATTTTATGCTGCTTACCCTAGAAATAGCAGTGGATTTTCCCAAGTCCGTCTTAATAATGGCTTATGGACTTTTCTTTTAGGAAATTATACAAACCTTTTTTTAAACCCTGCTAAACTAATTGCTTTTACCACATTCTCTGGAAACAAATTCCAGAGTTTAATTACATGTTAGATGAAGAAATATTTTCTCCAGTTTGTTTTAAATTTACTACTTAGTAGCTTCATTGCGTACTCCCTAGTCCTAGTATTTTTGGAAAGAGTAAATCAGATTCACCTTGTAACCGTTCCTTAATTCTGATGGGTGGTGGAGGGGTGAATGAATAGAACAGTAACAAAAACTAAATATGTTCGACGTAATCTTTACCTAGTCTTTTCTAGTACTCCTGATCCCTGGTTTTCCCTTGCCAAGGATAGTGGTGTAGAACAAGTAGAAGTGAATCAGTTTTTTTACTCTTTCCAAAAGTACAAAGACTAGGGAACACTCAATGAAAATACTTTTAAAATAAATAGGAGGAAAATATTTTTTCACTCAACGAATAGTTAAGCTCTGGAACTTGTTGCTGGAGGATATGGTAACAGCAGTTAGCGTATCTGGGTTTAAAAAAAGTTTGGACAAGTTCCTGGAGGAAAAGTCCATAGTCCTGCTAATGAGACAGATGTGGGGAAGCCACTGCTTGCCCTGGGATGGGTATCATGCAATATTGCTACTGTTTGGGTTTCTGCCAGTCACTTGTGACCTGGATTGGTCACTGTTGGAAGCAGGATACTGGGCTAGATAGACCATTGGTCTGACCCAGTATGACTATTCTTAGATTCTTATCCAATAATCTGATTTAACTACTGATGCCATCACATCCTTTTGAGAAACTATTCCACACTACCACCATTTTATCTACAGATAAATGTTTAATTCTCTTCTTTCTCCTACTTTGAATTTTCAACCCCCCTTTTGCCTTCCCTCACAATCCGTTCTTGAGCTTATTTTCTACTAACAAATGCTTGTCTTTTTGCTTTTTCTTTTTTTATGTTTCAACTTTTTTATTGTATTATCGTAATAACAGACCATTATACAACACCAAAATGAGTATATATACATCGCAGTCAACTAAATATATCATCAACAACATTTTTGTAATAATTTCCCCCCCCCCATGTTCCCCTTTCTCCCCTCCCTCCCTCCCTCCCCCATTCCTCCCCTCCAACAAGCTGATATATTATTGTGATATTATTGACAAAAGAAATGGAGTAACATCATTTACATAATAAAGTATAATAGTATCAACCTCCAATGTCTTATGTGTTTTCATTTGTTATCCTCCAGTTTCGGCTATATATTATAACCAATATCACATCTTGATCATAAGATCCCCCTCCCCCCCTATTTACCTATAAATGAGTCTTCTGTTATCACAATTGACACCCAAAAAAAAAAAAAAAAAAAATTACAGAGTGTTAAGAATTCAACTTCTCCCTCTGTGAGTCATCCCATCCAGATAACACCCCCAGATTTTTAGAAAGCGCTCTTTACGCTTGTATGTCCCTTTTGCCTCTCTCGCTTCCCAAGTAAGCAATTGGTGTACCTGGTTCCGCCAATGCCAGAAGGTCGGAGGGTGTGCAGAGGTCCAGTGCTGCATTATGCATTTCTTGGCAATGAGACATGTTTTGCGGCATAGCACCATTTTATCTTTGTTTAGCCTGGGAAAGGCGTCATTCTACTTCTATCCCTCTGCCTGTCGGCGTACCTCAGGGTTCTGTTCTTGGTCCCCTCCTCTTTTCTATCTACACTTCTTCCATTGGTTCATTAATCTCATCCCATGGCTTTTCCTACCATCTCTATGCTGATGACTCCCAAATCTACCTTTCTACCCCTGATATCTCACCTTGCATCCAAACCAAAGTTTCAGCGTGCTTGTCTGACATTGCCGCCTGGATGTCTCAACGCCACCTGAAATTAAATATGACCAAAAACCGAGCTTCTCATTTCCCCCCCCCCCAACCCACCTCCCCGCTCCCCCCCGTTTTCTATTTCTGTTGATGGCTCTCTCATTCTCCCTGTCTCCTCAGCTCGAAACCTTGGGGTCATCTTTGACTCTTCTCTCTCCTTCTCTGCTCATATCCAGCAGACCACCAAGACCTGTCGTTTCTTTCTTTCTCCGAGGACAAGCAGGCTGCTTGTTCTCACTGATGGGTTGACGTCCTCGGCAGCCCCCTCCACCGGAAAGTTTACTAGCAAAGGCCTTTGCTAGTCCTCGCGCGCCCATGCGCACCGCGCATGCGCGGCCGTCTTCCCGCCCGAAACCGGCTCGAGCCGGCCAGTCTTCTTTCGTCCGCGCTCGGTACGGTCGTGTTACGCCGTTCGTGCCCCAGAGAGTCGACCTCGCGCGTCCTTTTCGACGTGTTTTGTCCTTGTTTTCTTCCTAAAAGTTCGGGAAGCGCTCCGGAAGTGTTCCGGAAGACCCTTTCGGGTTTTCTGCCCTTCCCGTATTTTCTCAGCTTTTGCCCCGTAAGTTTTCTTTCGTTGTCGGGGTAGGCCTAGTTTGGCCTCGGTCGAGATTTTCTCCCTTTAAATTTTGGTGCTTCAATTTTCGCCATTTCGGCTTTTGATTTCGCCGGCGTGATTTTTCCGCCCATGACATCGAAGCCTTCCAGCGGCTTCAAGAAGTGCACCCAGTGCGCCCGGGTAATCTCGCTCACTGATAGGCACTCTGCGTGTCTTCAGTGTCTAGGGGCCCAGCACCGCCCTCAGAACTGCAGTCTGTGTTCCCTGTTACAAAGGCGGACTCAGGTAGCGAGATTAGCCCAGTGGAACGTTTTGTTCTCGGGCTCTTCGTCGACATCGGCACCTGGAGGCATCGAGTGCATCGACGTCGTCAGCGTCCGGACCATCTTCCTTGGCTGCCGCTCCATCGACTGCATCGAGGCATCGGACCTCTGCATCGGCGCCGAGGCATCGGGCGACTGCATCGACGTCGGTGGTACCGAGACTTCGTCTGCTGATGTCGTCGGACGGAGGTGCATCGTCAGGAGTGCAGGTGAGGGCTGTCCATTCCCCTGCTGGTGGCGGTGAGCCTTCGGGTGGGTCTCCTCCTACCCTGAGGGCTCCTGCGGTACAGCCCCCCCGGGATCGACCCTCTTCGGTCTCGGCCCCGAGGAAGCGACGGATGGATTCTACGTCCTCCTCGTCGGTGCCGGGGAGCTCCGGTGACATGCTTCGGAAGAAGTCGAAGAAGCATCGACACCGGTCTCCTCCCCGTGTCGGCACCGAGAGCTCTGGGTCGCCGAGGGATTCGGCACCCAGCAGGCATCGGCACCGAGAGGACCGCTCACCCTCTGTTCAGGAGGTGTCGATGCGCTCCACTCTGGACAGCCCGGAACAGCCTCCTCGCCCGGAACAGGTTCTGACGTCGACGCCTGCATCGACCTCTCAGCCCTTTTCTGCAGCCACTCTAAACGAGAGCCTCCGGGCCGTTCTTCCAGAGATTCTGGGAGAGCTGTTGCGCCCTACCCCTCCGGTACCGGCGGTGCTTGTGCCTCCGGTACCGTCGAGCGTGGCGCCGGCTGGCCCATCGCCCAGGTTGAGGTCCCCGACGTCGGTACCGCGTGCGGTGCCGGCCGCGGCCACCTCCCAGGAAGGCTCCCCGACTACGTCGGCGGAGGGAGCTTCGCCGATGCGGGCGAGGGAGTCTACCTCTCGACGCCCCCCACCGTGGACGGGGTTCCACCGAGTCGAGCAGGGCGAGGTTGCAGACACAGGTTCGTGAACTTGTGTCTGACACCGAGGGTGAGGCCTCGTGGGAGGAAGAGGAAGATCCCAGATATTTCTCTGACGAGGAGTCTGAGGGTCTTCCGTCTGATCCCACTCCCTCTCCTGAAAGACAGCTTTCTCCTCCTGAGAGTCTGTCTTTTGCTTCCTTTGTCCGGGAGATGTCTACGGCCATCCCCTTCCCGGTGGTTGTGGAGGACGAGCCCAGGGCTGAAATGTTTGAGCTCCTGGACTATCCTTCTCCACCTAAGGAAGCGTCCACTGTTCCCTTGCACCATGTCCTGAAAAAGACATTGCTTGCGAACTGGACCAAGCCATTAAGTAATCCCCACATTCCCAAGAAGATCGAGTCCCAGTACCGGATCCATGGGGACCCAGAGCTGATGCGCACTCAGTTGCCTCATGACTCTGGAGTTGTGGATTTGGCCCTAAAGAAGGCTAAGAGTTCTAGGGAGCATGCTTCGGCGCCCCCGGGCAAAGACCCTAGAACCTTAGACTCCTTTGGGAGGAAGGCCTACCATTCTTCTATGCTCGTGGCCAAGATTCAGTCTTACCAGCTCTACACGAGCATACACATGCGGAACAATGTGCGGCAGTTGGCGGGCTTGGTTGATGCTCTTCCCCCTGAGCAAGCCAAGCCTTTTCAGGAGGTGGTCAGGCAGCTGAAGGCGTGCAGAAAATTCCTGGCCAGAGGAGTTTATGACACTTTTGATGTTGCGTCCAGGGCCGCTGCTCAAGGTGTGGTGATGCGCAGGCTCTCATGGCTGCGTGCCGCCGACCTGGAGAATAGACTCCAGCAGCGGATTGCGGACTCGCCTTGCCGTGCGGACAACATTTTTGGAGAAAAGGTCGAGCAGGTGGTAGAGTCTCTCCACCAGCGGGACACCGCATTCGACAAGTTCTCCCGCCGGCAGCCTTCAGCCTCTACCTCTACAGGTAGAAGATTTTTCGGGGGAAGGAAGACTGGTCCCTATGCTTCTGGTAAGCGTAGGTACAATCCTCCTTCCCGACAGCCTGCGGCCCAGGCTAAGCCCCAGCGCGCTCGCTCTCGTCAGCAGCGTGCGCCTCAGCAAGGCCCCGCGGCTCCCCAGCAAAAGCAAGGGGCGAGCTTTTGACTGGCTCCAGCAGAGCATAGCCGACATCCAAGTGTCAGTGCCGGGCGACCTGCCGGTCGGGGGGAGGTTGAAAAGCTTTTCACCAAAGGTGGCCTCTCATAACCTCCGATCAGTGGGTTCTGCAAATAGTCCGGCAAGGATACACCCTCAATTTGGCCTCAAAACCTCCAAATTGTCCACCGGGAGCTCAGTCTTACAGCTTCCAGCACAAGCAGGTACTTGCAGAGGAACTCTCCGCCCTTCTCAGCGCCAATGCGGTCGAGCCCGTGCCATCCGGGCAAGAAGGGCTGGGATTCTATTCCAGGTACTTCCTTGTGGAAAAGAAAACAGGGGGGATGCGTCCCATCCTAGACCTAAGGGCCCTGAACAAATATCTCGTAAAAGAAAAGTTCAGGATGCTTTCCCTGGGCACCCTTCTCCCCATGATTCAGCAAAACGATTGGCTATGCTCTCTGGACTTGAAGGATGCCTACACTCACATCCCGATACTGCCAGCTCACAGACAGTATCTGCGATTTCAGCTGGGCACACGCCACTTCCAGTACTGTGTGCTACCCTTTGGGCTCGCCTCTGCGCCCAGGGTGTTCACAAAGTGCCTAGCTGTGGTAGCAGCAGCACTTCGCAGGCTGGGGGTGCACGTGTTCCCATATCTCGACGATTGGCTGGTGAAGAACACATCCGAGGCAGGAGCCCTGCAGTCCATGCAGATGACTATTCGCCTACTGGAGCTACTGGGGTTTGTGATAAATTATCCAAAGTCCCATCTTCTCCCAATGCAGAGACTCGAATTCATAGGAGCTCTGCTGGATTCTCGGACGGCTCGCGCCTATCTCCCAGAGACGAGAGCCAACAACTTGTTGTCCCTCGTCTCGCGGGTGCGAGCGTCCCAGCAGATCACAGCTCGGCAGATGTTGAGATTGCTGGGCCACATGGCCTCCACAGTTCATGTGACTCCCATGGCCCGCCTTCACATGAGATCTGCTCAATGGACCCTAGCCTCTCAGTGGTATCAGGCCGCTGGGGGTCTAGAGGACGTGATCCACCTGTCCACGAGTTTTCTCAAATCCCTGTATTGGTGGACGATTTGCTCCAATTTGACTCTGGGACGTCCCTTCCAAATTCCTCAGCCACAAAAAGTGCTGACCACGGATGCGTCCCTCCTGGGATGGGGAGCTCATGTCGATGGGCTTCACACCCAAGGAAGCTGGTCCCTCCAGGAACGCGATCTGCAGATCAATCTTCTGGAGTTACGAGCGATCTGGAACGCTCTGAAGGCTTTCAGAGATCGGCTGTCCCACCAAATTATCCAAATTCAGACAGACAACCAGGTTGCCATGTATTATGTCAACAAGCAGGGGGGCACCGGATCGCCCCCTGTGTCAGGAAGCCGTCAGCATGTGGCTCTGGGCTCGCCGTCACGGCATGGTGCTCCAAGCCACATATCTGGCAGGCGTAAACAACAGTCTGGCCGACAGGTTGAGCAGGATTATGCAACCTCACGAGTGGTCGCTCAATTCCCGTGTGGTACGACAGATCTTCCAGGTGTGGGGCACCCCCCTGGTAGATCTCTTCGCATCTCGAGTGAACCACAAAGTCCCTCAGTTCTGTTCCAGGCTTCAGGCCCACGGCAGACTGGCATCGGATGCCTTCCTCCTGGACTGGGGGGAGGGTCTGCTGTATGCTTATCCTCCCATACCTCTGGTGGGGAAGACTTTGTTGAAACTCAAGCAAGACCGAGGCACCATGATTCTGATTGCTCCTTTTTGGCCGCGTCAGATCTGGTTCCCTCTTCTTCTGGAGTTGTCCTCCGAAGAACCGTGGAGATTGGAGTGTTTTCCGACCCTCATCACACAGGACGAAGGGGCGCTTCTGCATCCCAACCTCCAGTCGCTGGCTCTTACGGCCTGGATGTTGAGGGCGTAGACTTTGCCTCTTTGGGTCTGTCAGAGGGTGTCTCCCGCATCTTGCTTGCTTCCAGGAAAGATTCCACTAAGAGAAGTTACTTCTTCCATTGGAGGAGGTTTGCCGTCTGGTGTGACAGCAAGGCCCTAGATCCTCGCTCTTGTCCTACACAGACCCTGCTTGACTACCTTCTGCACTTGTCTGAGTCTGGTCTCAAGACCAACTCTGTAAGAGTTCACCTTAGCGCAATCAGTGCATACCATTACCGTGTGGAAGGTAAGCCGATCTCAGGACAGCCTTTAGTTGTTCGCTTCATGAGAGGTTTGCTTTTGTCAAAGCCCCCTGTCAAGCCTCCTACAGTGTCATGGGATCTCAATGTCGTTCTCACCCAGCTGATGAAACCTCCTTTCGAGCCACTGAATTCCTGCCATCTGAAGTACTTGACTTGGAAGGTCATTTTCTTGGTGGCAGTTACTTCAGCTCGTAGAGTCAGTGAGCTTCAGGCCCTGGTAGCCCAGGCCCCTTACACCAAATTTCATCATAACAGAGTAGTCCTCCGCACTCACCCTAAGTTCTTGCCAAAGGTCGTGTCGGAGTTCCATCTGAACCAGTCGATTGTCTTGCCAACATTCTTTCCCCGTCCTCATTCCTGCCCTGCTGAACGTCAGCTGCACACATTGGACTGCAAGAGAGCATTGGCCTTCTATTTGGAGCGGACACAGCCCCACAGACAGTCCGCCCAATTGTTTGTTTCTTTTGATCCCAATAGGAGGGGAGTGGCTGTAGGGAAACGCACCATATCCAATTGGCTAGCAGATTGCATTTCCTTCACTTACGCCCAGGCGGGGCTGGCTCTTGAGGGTCATGTCACGGCTCATAATGTTAGAGCCATGGCTGCGTCGGTAGCCCACTTGAAGTCAGCCTCTATTGAAGAAATTTGCAAAGCTGCGACGTGGTCATCTGTCCACACATTCACATCTCATTACTGCCTGCAGCAGGATACCCGACGCGACAGTCGGTTCGGGCAGTCAGTTCTTCAGAACCTGTTTGGGCTTTAGGATCCAACTCCACCCCCCGAGGGCCCTGTTTGTTCTGTTCCAGGCTACACTCTCAGTTAGTTGGTAAATTTTTTAGGTCAATCTCAGTTATGTCCTCGCCGTTGCGAGGCCCAATTGACCAGTGTTGTTGTTTTGAGTGAGCCTGGGGGCTAGGGATACCCCATCAGTGAGAACAAGCAGCCTGCTTGTCCTCGGAGAAAGCGAATGCTACATACCTGTAGAAGGTATTCTCCGAGGACAGCAGGCTGATTGTTCTCACAAACCCGCCCGCCTCCCCTTTGGAGTTGTGTCTTCCCTTGAAGTGTATTGTTTTGCTACATACTGGACTGGCCGGCTCGAGCCAGTTTCGGGCGGGAAGACGGCCGCGCATGCGCGGTGCGCATGGGCGCGCGAGGACTAGCAAAGGCCTTTGCTAGTAAACTTTCCGATGGAGGGGGCTGCCGAGGACGTCAACCCATCAGTGAGAACAATCAGCCTGCTGTCCTCGGAGAATACCTTCTACAGGTATGTAGCATTCGCTTTACAACATCCGTAAAATCCGCCCCTTTCTTTCCGAGCACTCTACCAAAACCCTCATCCACACCCTTGTCACCTCTCGTTTAGACTACTGCAATCTGCTTCTTGCTGGCTTCCCACTTAGTCACCTCTTCCCTCTCCAGTCGGTTCAAAACTCTGCTGCCTGTCTCATCTTCCGCCAGGGTCGCTTTACTCATACTACCCCTCTCCTCAAGACCCTTCACTGGCTCCCTATCCGTTTTCGCATCCTGTTCAAACTTCTTCTACTAACCTATAAATGTATTCACTCTGCTGCTCCCCAGTATCTCTCCACACTCGTCCTTCCCTACACCCCTTCCCGTGCACTCCGCTCCATGGATAAATCCTTCTTATCTGTTCCCTTCTCCACTACTAAAAAACAGCACCACGGGCCTTTAAAATGGAACAAAGTTCTTTAATGAATGAGCCTTGACCCGACACGGGCCGTGTTTCGGTGACTAGCACCTGCGTCAGGGGTCACAGTGATGACGTGGAAAACTTTTCATCCATTTGGATACAGAAAGTGAAGGTGCCTTGGTGCTTTATAACTTTTGCTACGTGAGACGTGGGGTAAGGAATATTGTAGATGAAAATATTCGAGTTATTCCCCAAGTTTTCCACGTCATCACTGTGACCCCTGACGCAGGTGCTAGTCACCGAAACACGGCCCGTGTCGGGTCAAGGCTCATTCATTAAAGAACTTTGTTCCATTTTAAAGGCCCGTGGTGCTGTTTTTTTGTTTGGACTTTAGTTTGTACTTTGTTCCCTCTCTTTTGTTATACCCTTCTCCACTACTGCCAACTCCAGACTTCGCGCCTTCTGTCTCGCTGCACCCTACGCCTGGAATAAACTTCCTGAGCCCCTACGTCTTGCCCCATCCTTGGCCACCTTTAAATCTAGACTGAAAGCCCACCTCTTTAACATTGCTTTTGACTCGTAACCACTTGTAACCACTCGCCTCCACCTACCCTCCTCTCTTCCTTCTCGTTCACATTAATTGATTTGATTTGCTTACTTTATTTATTTTTTGTCTATTAGATTGTAAGCTCTTTGAGCAGGGACTGTCTTTCTTCTATGTTTGTGCAGCGCTGCGTATGCCTTGTAGCGCTATAGAAATGCTAAATAGTAGTAGTAGTAGTAGTAATGTTTATCTAGCAGTAGACATAGAGGGTTCAATGCTATATCACAATTGACAGTTGTAGATAGAAATATAGCTATGTGTCTCCAGTATTTTTTTATTGCAGGGCATGCCCATATCGCATGATATAGCCTATTATCTGCCCTCTGACATTTCAGGCAGGTAGCGGTATGGATGCCCCCTGATTTGTATAATTGTGTCTGGGTAAAATAAGCCCTATGCAATATGCGAAACGCACATTCCCTAAGGTTAGCCCCTCCTACTATTCTGGGTATATCCTGTATTTGCTTTGCAATATTCCAACCTGTCAATGCTCTGCCTATATCTATTTCCCATTTCTGACGGAGTTGACTAAACTCTCTCTCCGGCATCAGTCCCCACAATTTCAGATGTATGCTGGAGATTGACGGCACCTCCTCAGCTATTTCTTCGAAGAATTTTCTAATTTTCTCACCTAAGTGTTTCTTAATCTCATCTGTATTTAGTGTGCGCACATAGTGCGTGAGTTGGCTATGCGCAAAATGATCCCTCCATTGTGCATTAGTTTGCATTTGTGTTACTGCTTTGATATGCCCATCAACCCCCAATATATCCTGCATGGTTGCTATGCCGTTTCTTTCCCATGCGACAAAAGTTTGATTCTCTATCCCCAGTACAAACATCGGGTTGCCCCTAATAGTTAATAGCTCGGTATTAAAGGGGTCTCCCCCCAGAAGTTTCCCTATATATCTCCATGCTTCCCTGGTAGGCTGGAGCAAGACACTATGTTTAAATCTATGGGGGAGTATCTTATTCTGGGTATGTAATAACGCTAGATAATTATATGGGGCGAAGTACACTGTCTCATACTCAAGTGGTGTATGATCCGATGTATTCATTACCCAATCTCTAACCTGTCTTAGCAAGCAAGCCATATTGTAGTATTTAATATTTGGCATCCCCATTTCCCCCTTGTCTCCACCCTCCTAGCAGGAATTTCAATTGAAGTTTGGCCCTTTTCCCAGCCCAACAGAATTTTCTCAGAATTTTATAAAAGTGTTTTATGTCAGTCTGCTTGAGTTTTAGTGGTAGAACCTGTAAAACATACAGCCACCTCGGCATTATCACCATCCTTGTTAAACATATCCTCCCTGTCAAAGATATCTTAAGGTTTTGCCAAGAATTTAACTGGTGCATGGTCTGCTCTTTGAGTTTGCTAACATTTAAATCATATAGATCTCTTGTATTTACCGGTAATAGAATGCCTAAATATTTAAAAGATTTAGTTGCCCGCTTTAAAGGGAAATCTATGGGCCACAGACTATGGGCATCTGTATTTATAGCTAAGGCCTCTGATTTGTCAAGGTTTAGCTTGAATCCCGAGTAGTCTCCAAACTCCCTAAAAATCTCTAATACATTACCCAGCGCTTCTCTTGGGTTCTTTAAAATAATTAGCAAATCATCTGCAAATGCAGCCATTTTGAACTGCTGATGTTGTATGTCCACTCCAGGCACTGCTGGGCATTCTTGAATATCCCTAATTAGAGGGTCTAAATATAGTGCAAATAGTAAGGGCGATAACGGGCAGCCTTGTCTCGTTCCCCTGCCTATATGAATTACCTCAGATAAGTTCCCATTGACCATTACCTGCGCTAGAGGGTCTGCATATAAAGCTTTAATCGCCTGTACAAACTCTCCTTTTATACCATATCCCTCCATCACCTCATATAAGAAAGACCATTCCACTTTATCGAACGCCTTTTCAGCGTCGAAACTAATCATTAAAGCTTGTTCATTAGTGTGCTCTAAATATTCCAATGATGTCAAAATTCGTCTGAGATTCTTAGCAACCGACCTACCCTGCACAAAGCCAACTTGAGCTTCATGGATTATTTTTGGTAGAACACGGCCTAGTCTATTTGCTAAAATTTTTGCGAATAATTGTGCTTCATGGTTAATAAGCGATATAGGGCGATACGATGTTACTAGTTGCGCATCTCGATTGGGCTTTGGAAACACAATTATACGCGCTAGATTTAAATGTTCAGGTAATGTACCATTTGATATCCATTCTTTAAACACTTTAGTTAATGTAGGTACAATCGACTCTCCCATTAATTTATAAAATTCTGCTTTGTATCCATCAGGACCTGGCGCTTTACCCATCTTGCTATGTCCTATAGCCCATGTGATCTCATCCTCACTAATCTCCGCGTTCAATAGATTGTGGTCATGTTCATTTATCTGTGGGATCATAAGGTTTTGAAGATATTGCGTGCCTGATAGCCCTTCTTGTTCTGTGGAGCTATATAAGTGTTGATAATATGTTTTAAATTCCTGTCTAATTCTTTTATTAGAATGTATCAAATTTCCCTCTTGTGTTTTTATACTAGTGATATTTCTGGAAGCGTATCTAGGGGCAATAACTCTTGCCAGAAGTTTCCCTCCCTTATTCCCAAATTTATACAATTGGAATCTATAATGTGTTTGGGATTTCACTTCCCTATCATGTAGTAAGGAGTTAAAAGCCGCCTGTATTTCTAATATCTCCTGTCTAAGCCGAGGGCAAGGATTTAAGCCATAATGCCTATTCGCTTCTCTCAATTGTTTCTCCAGTCGCAGGATTTCCCTATCTCTTGCACGCTTGTATTGGGTAGTAAAACTGATAGTTTCTCCCCGCAAGACCACCTTTGCGGCTTCCCAAAAACTAGTTGAAGTTGGTACTGTGTCCTCATTAAAATGTTTATACTCTGCCCATTTCGTTTGTAAATGTTCTCGAAATCTCACATTATTTACTAAATACGTTGGGAATGTCCACCCCCGAAATTTCTCTTCTTCCCCTCCCCCCATCCAATTCATATGTACCGTCGCATGATCCGAGATAACGCACGGTCCTATATCTGCGTCTCTAATTGTGGGAAATAATGTGCTTGATGTTAATAGGTAGTCAATCCTGGAAGAGGTACCATGAGCTCTTGACATATGTGTATATTCTCTGATCCCAGGATGCAACGTCCTCCATATATCTATGAGATCTAGTGTGGTGCATAATTCAGGTAGTCCTCTAGTTTGTGTTCGGTGGATTGTTGCCGGAGGGTGCGATCGGTCTATTTGTGGGTCCCAGGTCATATTAAAATCTCCTCCCAGTATTATTGGTATTGATTCTAAACGTGCTATTTTTGCCACTAGTTTTTTGTAGAATTTAAGATCTAGGACATTTGGGGCGTATATACTGCCCAGTAAGAGTTTTTGTCTATTAATTGTGACAATAGCTAACACATATCGTCCCTCAGGATCCTGGATTATCTTATGAATGTGGTTTGTTATTCCTTTTCTAATTAGAATTGCTACTCCCCTTTTTCTCCCCACCGCTGCTGTTGACATACATTCCCCCACCCACCATTTATTCAATTTAGCATGTTCTTCTGCAGTTAAATGTGTCTCTTGTAAAAAGGCTATGTCAGCCCTAAGCCTTTGGAGGTGTCTTAAGATTTTTGATCTTTTTATGGGCGAAGGGATGCCCCCAACATTCCATGTAATAACCTTAATTAGTGTATCTGCTTTGGCCTTCCATCTCCATATTTACATGATCTTGATGTCCGAGAGGAGCCAGCCCAGCCTCCAGCCCCCACCCCCCCCTGTTCAAATAATCGAGCGAATAGTCTATCTTTCTTTTCAGGTATCACTTGTGTTGTCTGGTAATGTCTCCTGTAACCTCCCTCCCTCCTCCCCTCCCCTATCCCTTCCCTTCCCCTGTGAATCCCCTCTCCCCCCCTTCTATCCCCTTCTAGTCCTATTGGAATTAGGTCACCTTCGACGCCTTTCCCTTTTTTTCCCTTCTGTTCTCATTTGTATGCAGTATATTCGTCCTACTGTTTCCCTCTATATATTAACTCGCTGATGAATCTTTTACATGTTTTTGACCCCTCTATCGATTACTAACACATTTTAAACTTTAACCATACAGTGCAAATTAACATAAATATCAATGCAGTGTTTTATAATTACTCAACATTCTTCTCTTCATCCTTGTATTATCTGCTATTAGATTAGTTCAGTAAGTCTATGATGATCATCCTCATAAACTTATGTGGTTTCCACCGGCCAGATCAGTGTTACATCATCTATGTCCCGTTACTGCCATGAGACAACTTCATTTGTAATCCAGGGTTTCTATAGTTTTAACATAATCCACTATTTCAATTATAGTCCCACGTTCATGTTGTGGGTCCTTCCAACTAAGCCCCAACATCCTCTTTATAGCTCTCTTTAAAGTTGCTTCTTATGTTTTACCATTTCCACAATAGTTATACCTATCTTGAATCCAAGATTCTGCGCTCAGTTTAATAGTAGCAACAGTACAGCTTGACAAATTTGTTCATCATACCTTTCTTCATCTCTGTATTAACTGCTGTCAGGTTGAATCAAGATATTTGTTGTGGTTAAGTTAGTGAGTTTAGATGGGTTTCATTGTTCCTCTTCAAAATTGCTCAGTCTGTATTTCAGTTCAGTCTTACTGTATCATTTTTTGTAAGCTCAGCTTCCCTTATAGTGTAGAGTCATCCATTGGGACCATGTTCCTAGTTGAATTCTGTGTTTTATTCTTTCTGCTGATGTTTTCCACTGTTTACACCCATATCTGTTCTGCTATGTTGGTTTAACACAGTCTCAGCTTCAGGGTGAAAGTACTATTAATTATTATTGTCCTTCTGTTGAGATTTCTTGAGCTTAGTGCCACCAATTGGTGCATTGGTTATTTATCTCTTCCAGTTTTATATATTCTTCGTGTGAGCTTAGTAGCGCTTCAGTTTTCTCCTTCCAGTTGATCTAGGAACTCTTTCGCCTCCTCTGCTGTGGTAAATATTTTATTTCCCGTTTGGTGGGTTACTCGCAGTTTCGCTGGATACATCAATGCAAATCTAACTTTTCGCTGTATCAGCTCCGAGCACACTGGGGAAAATTTCTTTCGTTGCGCCACTACCGCGGCAGAGTAATCTTGAAAGCATAATACTTTCCTATTGCCGCTGTGTAGATCTTTTCTGCCTCTCATCGCCTGCAAAATGGCTACCTTGTGGGCAAAATTAAGTGTGCGACATATAACTACCCTGGGCCGCCCTTCTGCTACCTGCTTAAGGCCCAGTCGATGCGCTCTTTCAATTCGCAGCGGGCCCAGCGCAGTCGGTAGCTGTAGTTCTTTGGTAAGCCATGTCTCAAGGTATTTGGCCAGGTCTCGCTCTCCTAGATCTTCAGCAAGCCCCACGAGGCGAAGATTGTTACGCCTCGATCTATTTTCGAGGTCTTCGATTTTATCGGTGTAAGTAGCGATTAGCTTTTGTAAGCGACTTACTTCTGTTTCCACCTTGTCCACACGATCTTCCGTATCACTTGCCCGTTGTTGATATTGTCCCATGTCCAATTGTATTTGCATTACGCTGTTATGTAGTTGTTCCAGTTTGTTATCCAGCGCTCCCAGCTTTTTCTCCAGTATGGCTTCCAATGCCTGAGTAACTTCCCCAACAATCTCGGCTGCCCACGCGGATCCCACCGCTGATGTCCCCGGGCTCGCCGGAGCCGCCATCTTGTCGTCGGGCGGCCGGGTCTTTTCTCTGTCTTTTCTGGTAATCTTAGATGTCATTCTCCTCCAAAGTGGTATTAAACTTTTCTCCTTTTAAACACTCTTCGTTTACCTTCGTTTGTGGGGTATTGTATCCAATTTTTAGGATGAATTTTTGATAAAAAATCTAAGGGAAGGCAGGAGCTGCGCAGTTAGCGTCTTCTCCCGCTCATCGCGTCACGTGACCCCCCCTTTTTCTTTTTTTTGTACAATAAATTTTTATTAATGAATAAGAAAAAGAAAAATCAAAATAAATTTGTCCATCTTCAATACAAAGCAGCAAAACACCAAGGAAATATTCAATGGACCTAGCATACAACACATTTTAACATAGTATCCCTCCCTACCCATCCCCCCCCCCCCCCCCCCCCCCCCCCCATCCCTTCAAAAATCTTGCAGTAATTGATCCAGGTGAGACCACTTGTCCGCCAAGGGATCAAACCTACCCACCCATTAATTTCTCTAGTTCTCCCATCAACTTTAACTTCAAGCTCCAACTAAATGGTATAGGGCCTTTATCCTTCTTCCAATGGGCAGCTATTACAGACTTTGCTGCAGCAAAACAAAGGTGTTTAAGCCTACACTGCCATTTCGGACCTCTTCGATTGCCCAGCCCAAGCAAACACCACTTTGGATCACATGGGCACTGAGTGCCTAAAGCTGTAGACATGCACTTTGTAATAGTCTGCCAAAACCCCCACACTAGATCACATGTCCACCAGATATGAAAAAAGGAACCCACTTCCTTGCCACATCTCCAACATAGATCTGTGGCTCCAGGAAACATAACTTTAATCCTGTCCGGTGTATAATACCACCTCCTCAGAACTTTAAATGCATTTTCTTTTATCAATACACAGATGGAAGATTTCTTTACCGCCATACACACTGCCTTCCAGTCATTCACACTTAATTCACATCCCAGATCCCCCTCCCAAACCCTCATATAAGGATGTTTAACAAACTCAGATCCTCTAAGGAATCTATAGATGAGAGTGATTGTCCCCTTTATTTTCCCCAAGGACCCCCACAAGTTTTCAAAGTTCTGTTTCATCTTGGTCCTTTCTTAACCACCCCTGACTGCACATATAATGCTTTAATGGAGGAGTGGCCTAGTGGTTAGGGTGGTGGACTTTGGTCCTGAGGAACTGAGTTCGATTCCCACTTCAGACACAGGCAGCTCCTTGTGACTCTGGGCAAGTCACTTAACCCTCCATTGCCCCATGTAAGCTGCATTGAGCCTGCCATGAGTGGGAAAGCGCAGGGTACAAATGTAACAAAAAATAAATAAATATATATGGAAATACATCAGAAGGAGGCAACCCATGAGTCTCCCGCAACCCCAAAAACAAGCGCACTTCCACCACATCTAAAAAGTCCCTAAAACGAACAAGGCCTCTTTGGGCCCAAGCCAGAAAAAGTGGCTTCCGAACCCCCACCAAAAAAGCTGGCTCTTGAGCCACATGTGCAAACGATGAGGAGTCACGAGAGCCCCACAACCAAATGCTTGTCTTATACCTAAACAGGTATGAAGAATGACAGCCTCACCAAATGACTTATCCACAGGCATTATTCAATTCTTTTTGTTCTTTGATGTAATACACCTCTTTCTGTGTAGCCCAGTATTTATTTGACTCCTATCATTGCTTTTGGCTTTGCCACTACCACTGCAGTTTCAGCCTGGCCTGGTCTCCATATTTGAGGGCATGTTTCAAGCTATTTGTCCTGACCATCAAAATACCTAGTTCTGGCCCTGCTATGTAGTACTTGATGTGTTGGTGTCCGATTTATATGTACAATGTTGGAATCCCTGCTGCTTCTGCTACACATTGGTGAGAGGGAAAAGGGGGAATGATAGAAAGTGCCTGTAAAATACAGGCAGACGTTGGCACCGGTCACTCCTGTTCCAGTATATGTTCCTTATTTGAAAAATGTTTCATTAGGTTTCAAGAATGCATTATTTTGCACATCCTCTGCAACAGGAACTTGAACAGAGTTCATGCTTGAGATGGTTCTGTCAATTCTGGTGCTCACACGAGACTGTGAATAATGCATATATTGTTACCACCCCTCTCGGCTGGACTGTAGTGATGTGCTCCCAGATATCTGATGGTTGTAGTCGTGGCGAATATCCAGGGAACACACACTCACAGCCGAGGGAGTGGAACAAATAAACTAACCTCGTCCTTTACTATCAAAGGATAAAGGAGGAAAAGAAGCTAAATTTAGGATTTGTTCCTGAACTGGAAGAACCGCACCTTCAGATTTACAAATTATCTTTTTCTTTGTTGAATACAAATGCAAGCAAATTTTCATTCAAATAAACTCAAATTCACAATTATTGTGAGGCTTAATAGAATTGCAATAACATATTCAACATTCAAATGTAGAACTACATGTATACCCTTAACTTTGTCTGTTTCACCTAAAAGGCAGAAAAGAACCTTTTTAGATAAGTATTTAAATTGTCTTTTATCAAAATCAGATATTTGTGGTTATTCTCTTTCCTGATGTAAAAATTGGTCTCTTTGTGTGCACTATTGGTGTTTTTGCAGGGATCTCATGGATTTTTAATATCTGATGGTCTGTTCCTTTGTTTTCCCTTAAAATGTTGTGAAAAAATTAATATATTCCGTTCAACACCCTTGGCAATGTCACTTAGCTGTAGTTGAATTTACTTAGATGATATCTTTCTTGCGTTGGAGCTCATCTGGAAATCCTTCAGCGGATGATCTACAGAAATCTTCTTCCTAAAACCTCACTTATAAAGAAAATAAATGGAGGCAAAGCCCTTAAAACTCCCTGCTTGGCCAGGAACTGACTCCACTCTGGTGACAGTTAATCAGTTCTCAATACTGTGGCCACACTCTCTAATTGAAATAAAATAAGTTAAAGGTTTTCTCACTACAAAACCTATTTCTCACTGTTAATTCCCTGTTCTAAAATCCAGCAGGCTTCACACTGCATTCAGAGATCTCACACAGTAACCCATTCCATATTCAAATGGTGATTCAACATTGCATCTCACAGACTTCACATATAAACATAACATTTCCCTGCACAGCTATCAGATCAATCTGGAGAATACAGCATACTCATACAAAAACAGTGCTGGATTTTCTTTAATCTGCAGTCTGATTCCAAACCCTGTACTGAACTCAGAACTCTCACCAACAACACACCTTTCCCACAGACACAGCTTAATGGCTTCTTTTTCCAAATATCAACTTCACTTCTCAGTCCTTCCCCTGTGTCATACTTAAAATCCTTACACACTTTTTCCTGACACCCTTATAGGCTTTCTCATGTAGTACAATTCCCACCACAAATCAAAGCCTCTCTCACCCTAAAATGGTAAATCACTTATCTCTGGAAATTCAGGGCTATACTGGAACATTCACTCAGCTCACTTTCAGTATCAAAGTACCCTTTTTCAATGTCACTTATTTCACTTTAAACTCATAAAATATACTTTTATTTCTTACATTTCACACACAGCATACGTTTCTCTCCCAGTCATTCCCTGCTCTGGTCTTCAGCAGGGTTGCCAGGTGGAAAATTTTTTCCCCACCCAAACCAGCCCAAACCCCGCCCCTGACACCCCGCCCCCGCCGTCATCGGCCCCGCCTCTTCCGTCACGGCCCCCGCCTCCCCGTCACTAGCCCCGCCCCCCGCGGCCCGAAAATCCGCTTAAAAACCGCCGAAAGACCCCAAAACAAGCCCAAAAAACCGCGACCCACCGCGGGCAAAAATTTCCCGCGGCGGGTCTCAGAAAACCGCCCAATTGGGCGGGAAAACCGCCCACCTGGCAACACTGGTCTTCAGTTAACTCAGCAGTCTCCCTGGCAACTCACCCCCACTAGAGGAACACCTGACATCACTCAACCAATCAGCTTGTCAGCTAAAGACTGTTTTTTTTTTAATCTGTTTAGAATCTCCCTCCCCCCATAGAAGTAAATGCAAAACTTCCTATACAGAGAATTTCAAAGTCAATTTTAACCTGACTTGTTCCCAAAACAGCAAGGAACATTTTATAGTACAATCCCCACTTAATCATGGTTTATTTCTTGAAAAATAAAACCACATTTAAGAAACATCTCACACTTTCTTCAGCTAACTCCATTAACAATTCCCAAACTAAACTTTAAACCTTTTCCAGCCAGCAGCATCCACCAAAACCCTGGAACAAGCCCCCCCAGAGCCCCAGAAAAAAACATTTAATATATGTTACCATATATTACAATATGTTTATAATAGTTTAAAATATTTGACATACCACTCTGTCAGACAAGTCAGAGTGGTTTACACAGTGCATTTTTTTTCTAGCAAAAAAGGTGCCGGTACTCAAATGCCAGGCCACCCTTCAGGGGTGGGGTGATCACTGAGGGACCCACCCCCACAATAGCCAGGCCCCCTGAAACCAGTCACAGAAACTATGACAAGGCAGAATTGGTGTGTAGAGCCTGAGCTCTTTCATTAAAACTTGAGGTCCATGGGTCAATTTTAGCACACACTGGAAAAGGTGCCGGTACGCAGTACCCCCTCAAAAACAAGTCCTTGGCTTACATAAAATTTATTTATTTATTGCATTTGTATTCCACATTTTCCCACCTGTTTGCAGGCTCAATGTGGCTTACAAAAACCTGTTATGGCATCGCTATTCCAGGGTAGCAGATACAATTTGTATTACAACAAGATCAGGGATGAGAAAAAAGATCTATACAAACAGTTATAGAAAGATGACTATCAGAATAGGGTGAAGTGTTATACAAACAGTTATAGAAAGATGACTATCAGAATAGGGTGAAGTGTTATGATTAAGTTATGGATTCCCATTGTAGGCCTTGTTGAAGAGAGAAGTTTTCAGAGATTTGCGAAAGTTAGTTATTTCGTTAATCGTTTTCAGGTCAGTTGGTAATGCATTCCATAGCTGTGTGCTCATGTAGGAGAAGCTAGTCGCATGTGTTAGCTCGTATTTTACTCCTTTACAGTTGGGAAAGTGTAGATTAACAGAATGCCATTAAAAATAGAAAAGCAAAACACATCACCACCACACAGCAGATCCAAGCACAGACATTCCAAATAAAACTTCATTCAGTATATTTTCTTGCAGGTCACCTGAACCGAGATACAACCAGCCTTAGCCAGACAACTCATTATTTTTCACCTTACCCTTAAATAATTTATAAGACTGCTCTTCCCGAATACTTTGAGGGGGCTGGTTCCACAAAAAAAGGGCATACCCCCCCCCCCCCAAAAAAAAAAAAGAAAAAAAAGAAAGTTGTGCCTGATCCTGAGAGGAAGGATCATTAACCCCTTATCTCGGGATCTTTAAAAGTGCTAATGCGCTCATAGCGCATCTTAGTAAACATAGGCGTTAATGTGTTGTAATCCACTTTGAACCAACTTCGTTGGGAGTTGGCGGACTATAAATACTATGTCATATCATATCATAAATTATTATTTCTTTAACCATAACTGTTAAATATGTTTTGCATGATGATTGTACATGTCTTGTCAAAGTAATAGTTATCTGAACTTTACCCTTCCATCCAGGTTACCCAGTTTGGTCGAACCATATGCCTAGTTGGCTTCATGGGTCTGGATATCCCTGCACCTGCTGGCCCCCTTTGGATCCTGGGTGACGTCTTCATTGGGCAATATTACACTGCCTTTGACCGTGAAAATGATCTTGTGGGTTTTGCCAAGGCCAAGGATTCGTCTGCTGCTTAAAGCAGGAAAAGAAGCTGAAAAAGAAAAGAGAATTTGGTGAACAGGCAGTGAAACATGCGTGTACGCTATCATCAGTAGGCTTTAAAATACCACTACCACCTTTTCTGCTAGGTCTTCTGTAGTCCCAGGAACTAATGAAACTCCCATCTGCTTTATCAACTCCTGAATTCACAGTCCATGTAATGATTGAGCTGAGCATGAGGCTGCATCAGGAGGTTTCTAGGCCTAAAGAAGAGGACAAAGTTGGAGGTTCAGTTTTGCATTCCCCCCACCGGCATTGTATTTTCTTGAATGAATTGAGAGAAGTGAGTAGAATTGAAGGAGGAAGTAAAAGAAGCTTTTTTTTTTTCCTTCTTCTTTTAAATTAGCAGTGATTTTGATTAATGCCTCTCAGAATACAGGCTCAATCACTGGTGAACTCCATTGCTGTGGTAAACCAGGCCCTAAAAATTGCTTCTGCTTTGTGGTAATGAAGGGGTTGGTCCAGTGAGGAGATTCTGCCTTTTAACACATGTCTTTTTGCTTTTCTCATGTTGATCTGGTTCTAAATTCAGCTTTTTAATTATGTAGGGTTTTCCTCATACTTTAAAATAGGAACATGTGCTCATGCTAATCACTTCTTAGTTTGCTATCCATGGTATGAGGTAGCATCCTTTAATTCCTGGAGGGAGCTCCTTCTGATGGGTTATCAGCCCCGAACGGTAATCTCTGCTGGGAGTTCAGAATGAGGGTGGATGCAGATGGGCAGAGGGTAATATCTTTTCTAAGGAAATTTTGGGGGGAGGGTGAGGGTTCACATTGAGTTTTTTTTTTGTTTGTTTGTTTTTTCCCCTAGAAAAAAAAATCAGTTACCTGAAGATAAATACTATAGTCATGAGGAACATTTTTCTAGAGTAGCTGCAGAAATCACAAATTTTAAACTTTTTTTTTCTCAAATTAGGATAAGACAACAATTAACTACAAAAGTAACTTGCAGGATGTTCAGTTTTTAAATTTCAAATAACTCTTATTTTTCAATGTTTAATATGACAACTTTTCCCCACAGGACTTCCACAACTGGCCTGTTTGTACATGGACTAGATTTATAACATGTACTAATAAGCATGAATGTGCATTGTTTAGCACAGGACCCGTTTTATGCCATTTTACTGGTCACTTGCAGTGGCATATTTTTAGTAAAATTAGCCCTATATGTTTGTTTACCTGGCAATTTCCTTTTCTTTGGACTTGAACTCTACAGGGTTTTTGAGGCCTTAATTTCTAAGGGTATTTCCTTACATCCTAATGAACCATCCCAGTAAGCATCTTTTGACAATAGGCCACAAACTGAAGCTTTTTCTAGAATTTGTGTGCCCATTTGTTCTTGGCCAGTAGGTGGTGTTGTTGAACAGTGACTGTAGTTAGATAATAGTGCTCATTTTTAACTCGCATCCTGTAACTTTGTAAGTATGTGTGCTTTGAAAATTAGCTCTAATGTGTTCCATATGGGGTATCTGTTCTGTGTAAGAGGCGTAACTTGGCACATTTTGGCTTCCTTCACCAATGCTGTAGTGCTTGGGGGGTGTCTTATAGCCATTATCACATCTTTAGAGGTGATGTGGGGGCCATTTTTGATATTTTGTTTGGGGGGGGGGGTCCTTTTATTTAAACTGCCTCTGCTAACCTGGCAAACAATAATACACAGTAGCATGTGGTTTGGGAAGAACTCCTTCCTTAAGCCTGCAGCATGAGGTAGCGAGATGGAAACCATTTCCATGCACCTCGATGCAGAGCTGGTGGGGTGGGAGAAACTTATGCAGGAGGATAGGTGGCTGGAGCCTTTCCTGGGATCTGTGTACATAGAGTACCAGTCCTCACTTTATGGTGTGTAGATAATGCTGAATGCACTCTATGACATTACTACTACTACTGCTTATCATTTCTATAGCGCTACAAGGCATACGCAGCGCTGCACACCATACACAAAAAAAAGACAGTCCCTGCTCAAAGAGCTTACAATCTAGATAAGACAGACAGAACAATTAAGGGTAAGGGAATAAAGAGGTGAGGATAAAAGGACAGGGCAAGTGAGCAGTGGTTAGGAGCAGGGGCGTAGCCAGCCTTCCGTGGGGGAGGGGTCCAGAGCCCGGGGGGAGGGGGCACATTTTAGCCCTCCACCCGGTGCCCCCCCCCCCCCCCCCGCCGACATTGCCGCCCCCCCTCCCGCCGAGAACCCGCCGCCGCTGCAACCTACCTTTACTTTTGCTGGCGGGGGATCCCACTCCCCACCAGCCGACGTCTTCTTCTCAGTCGCTTCCTGCTCTTCAATTTGTTTGCTGACGTCCTGCACGTACAACGTGCAGGACGTCAGCAAACAAATTGAAGAGCAGGAAGGACTGAGAAGACGTCGGCTGGCGGGGAGTGGGATCCCCCGCCAGCAAAAGTAAAGGTAGGCGGGGGCGGGTTCGCCAGGAGGGGGTCCGGGGGCGAATCTGCGGGGGCCCCGGCCCCCTCAGGCCCCACGTAGCTACGCCACTGGTTAGGAGTCAAAAGCAGTGGTAAAGAGGCAGGCTTTAAGTTTGGACTTGAAAACGGCCAAAGAGGGGGCTAGACATCAGGCTCGGGAAGTTTATTCCAGGCGTGAGGTGCAGCAAGATAAAAGGAATGGAGTCTGGAATTAGCAGTAGAGGAGAAGGGAACAGATAAGAGAGATTTATCAACAGAACAGAGTTGATATTGATCAGTGTTTGTTTTTATAAACTTCCCCCTCCAAAACTTTTGAGACTTGTAGTCTTGATTTTTTTTTTAATCCACAATATAGGACTGCAAGCAGCTTCAGGCTAGGACTTAGCTTCACCTTTCCTCCTGCACAGCAACCTTTCTGCACCATGCACTTTAAGGGCTAGGTTACTAAAAAAGCAGTACTGCACTTAGGGGACTTTTTACAAAGGTGAGCTAGCGTTTTTAGCATGCGCTAAAAATAAGCGTGCACTAAACGCTAGAGATGCCCATATATTCCTATGGGTGTCTCTAGTGTTTTAGCACGCGCTAAAAATGCTAGCACGCCTTTGTAAAAGACCTCCTTACTGCGCATTATTTACCACAGATTATAGTTACAAAAAAAAAAAAACCATGTGTTAAACTGCATTACTGTGCTAAAATGATAGTGCATTCAGTAAATTTTAGCACTAAAAATTTTGTTACATGAATTCTGCACTCATAGAGAGGTAACTTTTTTTGTAATTAACCACTTGGGCAGGGGAAGCATATAAGCACACATGTTTCCACCCCTCTCCCCCTTTTTTTTTAATGCAAAGTCTGTGCTTATAAAATTCTATCCAGAAGCTTCTGCACAAACCTATACAGGCTTCAAGGCAGGAGTTAACTGTGTGTGTGCTGGTAGGAATTAGTGTAAAAGTGCATGCATAAGTTCTTATTCCTCACTGCCAGCAATGCCTAGCTGTATGAACAAAGGTAGATGGTGCTGATTTCTATGTACCTAGTTTTGTGTGGATACCCTGGGCCAATTTATATAAGAACCTACTTCAGTATGTAAAATGCTGTTCACACCCATCGTTTGAAAAGTGTACACTATGGGGGTAATTTATAGAAGTAGATTTTCAAAGGTATAGTAAGAATCAGGGATTATATAGGTGTGGTGGGCTGAATCCAGTACAGTAGATTTCAGCTTCCTAAATGTACAAGTCTTCTGTCACCTACAGTAATAAAGGGCATTCTGCAGCGAATAACTTTGAGATGGAAACCAATCTTTGTTCAGAGGAAAATTTCAATATACTGTGTACTTTGTGCCTGCTATAACTATGTAGGTGGGGGAGTTATGTGCATGAAGTTCTTTAATCATGATTTTTCCTGACCCAAAGGTTATGTCCCAGCCCACCCTTCCCTATCCCACCACAGAATGCCTGTTATTAACTGCAGGTAAATAGATCCGGTGTGAAATTGTCACTGCTCAGAACAAAACACAATCTTCAAACTTGGATCAATGTGCCTAACTGTGTTGTTAGGGCCCCTTTTCTAAGTGGCAGGAGCTCGGCGGTACTTCCCACCCCTACCACGCCATCATATCCAGCACTACAAAAATATTTTTATAGCGCCGGAGTGTACCCGGCGGGGTTACCGCCGGGTTAGCGCAGGAGCCCTTGCCGCCACCTCAATAGGTGGCAGTAAGGGATCCCTCCTGAAATAACCGCGTGGCAAGTGCTTTACTTGCCGTGCATCTATTTCCTGCAGGAAAGAGAGACTTCCCTTTTACCCGCTGCAGTAAAAGGGGGCCTCACAACGCGTGAAAAACATGCGCTGATAACAGCGTAGGCCCCCTTTTGCCGCAGCATGATAAAAGGGGCCCCTAGAATCCTTTGGAAAACTAATCTCTGCTGCATTAGGAATGTGTCAAGTGTCAATGCAAAGTATGCATATGCAAATTAAAAAGTATGGGTATACTTGTTATCTGCATAACAACCAGATAGATCTTCAAACACAAACTAGGAGGGTGCTTTATGTATAAATAAGTTGGTTGGCTGGATCTCTAGAAGTCTTCCTTAATTTTCAGATGCACTTCAAAGTGATTGCCCCTAGGAGCTGGATAATCAGAACTGTGTTAACTTTTCTCTGCTTTGATCAAGATTTGTTTTAAGTGGATCTGGGTTTATGTGACTAGAATCTGATGCTGAATTGGATTTGTTTGCTTTTTATTTTTGCCAGCAGGACTGTACACAATTGAATAACAATAAAGGAAAAAGTGTTTTCCCCCTAACTGCTGTCCTGTGGAGTTACTGAATATGTCAAAGAATGGTTGCTATTTACCTGATTTGAATCTGATTAATCACTTTGAAAAATCATCAAAGCAGTGAACAATTAAAGCATAAGAACAAGTATATACAATACATAATATAGCAGTAGTCCACAATACATAATGATTCAAAAACACAGTGAACAAGGATGAGGGGTGGGAGATTATGATAAAGATGGAATGGGGAATATTGTATAGGCTGAGATGGACAACCCAGAGGCTACTACTACTAATCATTGCTATAGTGCTACTAGATGTACGCAATGCTATACACATTATATGTAGGTACTTTCTCTGCACCTAGAGGGCTCACAGTCTAAGGGCCCTTTTTACTAAGCCGTATAGGCGCCTGCACGCACTGAATGCACGCCAAATTGGAGTTACCGCCCGGTTACCGCGTGGCCCTTGTAATTTCAATTTTGGCACACGTCCGCTACGCACGTCTGAAAAATATTTTTTATTTTCGGGTGCGCATAATGGACGCGCGCAGGTCATTACTGCCCAGATTCTTTACCGCTAGGACTATAACTGGCAGTAAGGTCTCAGACCCAAAATGGGCATGGAGCAATTTTGATTTTGCCGCACATCAATTTTCGGCAAAAAGAAAAAAGGCCTTTTTTACAGGCGCGCTAAAAAATGAATCGGGGCACATCTAAAACCCGCGCCTACACTACCACACGCCATTTTTCAGTGCGCCTTTGTTAAAGGACCCCTAAGTTTTTGTACCTGGTAGTTAGCTGCATGGGAACAAGGTTAGTGGGAATCCCGTGAGGATCCCCTCCAAGTACACAGGACTCCTGCAGGGATGGGCACAGGTCCTGCAGGGTTCCTACCTATCCTTTCCTTGTGCCATGACAATTATAATAGCATTAAAAAAAATTAATGGATATGATTGATAGCATTGAAATCCTCATAAGCATTGAGGGGAAGTTACCAAGATGGGCTACTGGAAGTTGGGTTATTTTAGCACAGAGGACGGGCGGGGATAGAGGAGTTTCCAGTGGGGATGGGTAGGGACAGGTGAAATTTCTGTACCTGTGCAACTCTCTAGTACTTTGGGGCAAGGGAGGGTTAAGTGTATTGCCTAAGGTCACAAGGAGATGCAGTGGGAATGGAACCCAGGTCTCCAGGATCAGAGCCCACTGCACTATTAGGCTACTCCAGTCCAACTACCAGAGCCTCAGAAGAGTACATTTTAAGGAAAAATACCATATTTGAAGAGCTACTTTAAACTTCACCTATGAAGATTGGTATATCAGATCAACTGATACAAAATTCTAGAGGGCAAGGGCTATGTATGCAAAGGGAGCATGGCAAGTAAGTTCCAGCTAGATAATATAAAGGGGAGGTAAGGGGGAGGAGTCAAGATGGCGCCAACACGCTGAACGCTGCAAAGTGTTTGGAGAGATTCTTCTGCTAAAACTTGTTTTTCTTCTTTCAAAATGCCCCATACTAAACGAAAGGGGACGGTGAGAGCCTTACCTTCCCAGGCTTGCACGTCCTCTCCGGTGCAGCGAACTCTCGACGAATTCGCAATTCAGCGTCCACCGCTGGAAATGGGAGGAGGAAACCCAATTGACGCTGGTGCAGGGGCTCAGACGTCATTGGAGGCTGAGATCTCGTCTCCCCCGAATGCTGGAACTCCACTCTGCCCTGCCGCGATTCGGGAGGGGGTAGCTGATCTACACAACCCGGACATCGGAGGTGGTGTGGCCAGAGGAGAGGGTCCCTCCCCCCCCCCCCCCCCCCGAAATTGGAGACGGCAGTGGAAGGTAATCTAATGCGGGGAAACCCACCAGGAGTGGTAACACTTGATATGCTTTGGCATTCAATGCAGAAAATGCTAGATTTAATCATCAACTCAACTCAAGAGACACAAAAACTTGCAAATACTGTTGATCAGCTGTCCAAATCTTTGGAAATGCTGAAACAGGATTTAAAAGACCAGGAAAACACGAAGCACATTGGCGTCTCTTTTCTGCGGCCTAAATATAAGCGTTTTAATTTTCTTTTTTTTTAATAGCTTAGACACTTATATTTAGATGCCAGAAACAGACGCCAATGTGTGCTTTTGCTTGGGTCTGCTGTTTCTCAAGACCACTGCTTAAGGGCTTCCACAGGCTTCCTTCTGCTTTCTAAAACAATCACCCTTAATGCCTGCACTGACCTAGTGTTTTTTTTTTTGTAGCGGTAAGGCAGTTTTGTTTTGGGTGCTCTTTTCTGAGTATTGGGGAGGAATGCAAAATGATGCCATTTACATGAGCTTGACTACATTTGCGTTCTATCCAATAGTGCCTGGCGTGCTCGTTTCTTGCACTAGGCCCCTTAACATTCTGTGCAGGTAAATGCAGGCGCTAGTACGGCACTGGTGGTCTAGCGCCCGCGTTTACTTTTGAATTTCGGAACCTCAGCGAGGTAATCTTCATGGTCTTTAAGTCATCCACCCAAAGATAGTATCTCTCAACCAATGAACCTTGCATAAAATCTGAAAGTATCTGACCGCTGAAGAGATCTGAGAGTTAAAGATTTGAGCGGGATCTACCTCTATCATAAGTACATAAGTAATGCCATAATGGGACAGACCAAAGGTCCATCAAGGCCAGCATCCTGTTTCCAACAGTGGCCAATCCAGGTTACAAGTACCTGGCAAGATCCTAAAAGTACAATACATTTTCTGCTGCATATCCTAGAAATAAGCAGTGGATTTTCCCCAAGTCCATTTTAATAATGGCTTATGGACTTTACTTTTAGAAAGCTATCCAAACCTTTTTTAAGCTAACCGCTTTTACTACATTCTCTGGCAACAAATTCCAGAATTTAATTACACATGAATTAAGAAATATTTTCTCCAATTCATTTTAACTTTACTACTTTGTAGCTTCATTGCATGCCCCCAAGTCCTAGTATTTTTGGAAAGAGTAAACAAGCAATTCATGTCTACCCATTCCATGTCACTTATTTTATAGACCTCTATCATATCTTCACTCAACCATCTTTTCTCCAAGCTGAGGAGCCCTAGCCGCTTTAGTCTTTCCTCATAGGGAAGTCATCCCATTCCCTTTATCATTTTTGTCGCCCTTCTCTGTACCATTTCTAATTCCACTATATCTTTTTTGAAATGCAGTGACCAGAATTGCACACAATAATCGAGGTGTGGTCACACCATGGAGCGATACAAAAGCATTATAACGTCCTCATTTTTGTTTTCCATTTCCTAATACCTAACATTCTATTTGCTTTTTTAGCTGCCGCCGCACATTAAGCAGAGGGTGCCTTCTTCAGTTACTTCACTGCAGGTTCCCAAGCCTGCCTTCTTCAGTTACTTCATCATTCTGAAAGCATCATTGATCTGCAAGAGAACGGTTTCAGGGAAACTATATTGCCGACCAGATGATGTCACTGATGGAGCTGGAATAACAGCAATGATAAGTTGTTCTGGTATCCAGTAAGTATCGTGTCTTACCGGCCAATAAAATGAAGTAGCGGGACCATGAGGATGCATAAAGCTTATGAAAGCATCTTTCTGTTCAACTGACGTTTCACAAACGTTTCCAATCCATCATAACAGCGCACAATAAATGATTGGACAATCAACAAATAAAATACGAATGAATAAATAATTATATCAATACTTTTAAGCAACTATTAAGACTCAATTTCCTAGAAATGAAGAAAAAGTAGCGCATCAAGCATACTAAATGTAGCATGCTTTGGCCTGAGTGGATGGCTGCTTGGTGGTGGCATTGCAGAGCGGAGGCGTGTCGGTGTTTTGGAGCGCGGTTTTCTCTTTCAGATGGTGCTGTTCGCGGGCTGATTCAGGCAGACTCTTTTTTAATGCGAAGGCAGTAGAACGAGAGGACATGAAATGAGATTGAAGGGGGGCAGACTCAAGAAAAATGTCAGGAAGTATTTTTTCACGGAGAGAGTAGTGGATGCTTGGAGAATTCCTTTATTAAATAAAACAGAAAAACACTATTCAAGACATTGCATCATGCCGTTGTAAAACCAGCCCCACTACACTGGAGGTGGTGGAGATGAAAACGGTAACGGAATTCAAACATGCGTGGGATAAACATAAAGGAATCCTGTTCAGAAGGAGTGGATCCTCAGGAGCTTAGCCGAGATTGGGTGGCAGAGCCGGTAGTGGGAGGCAGGGATAGTGCTGGGCAGACTTATATAGTATGTGCCAGAGCCGGTGGTGGGAGGCGGGGCTGGTGGTTGGGGGGCGGGGATAGTGCTGGGCAGACTTATACGGTCTGTGCCTTGAAAAAGACGGGTACAAATCAAGGTAAGATATACACAAAAAGTGGCACATATGAGTTTATCTTGTTGGGCAGACTGGATGGACCATGCAGGTCTTTTTCTGCCGTCATCTACTATGTTACTATGCTACTATGTTTCGACGTATCATCAATGACAACGCCTAGATCCCTTTTCTGGTCGGTGACTCCTAATGTGGAACCTTGCATCACATAGCTATAGTTCTGGTTCCTCTTTCACACTGCATCACGTCATCTGCCATTTAAATGCCCAGTTTCCCAGTCTCGTAAGGTCCTCTTGTAACTTTCACAATATTCTGGAGATTTAACAATTTTGAATAACTGTGTCATCAGCAAATTTAATTACCTCACTAGTTACTCCCATCTCTAAATCATTTATAAATATGTTAAAAAGCAGCGGTCCCAGCACAGACCCCCTGGGAAACCCTACTATCTACCCTTCCCCATTGAGAATGCTGACCATTTAACCCTACTCTCTGTTTTCTATCTTTTAACCAGTTTTTAATTCACAGTAGAACACCACCTCCTATCCCATGACTATCCAATTTCCTCTGGAGTCTGTGGATTTCCGATCTGACGAAGAAGGGCAACCTTCGAAAGCTAATCAAGAAATGTATTAAGTTATGTCCAATAAAAAAGGTATCATCTTATTTTCTTTTCCATGTTTTATTTTGCTTGATTTCTATTGATTACCTTTAAAAGTGGACTAACAGGGCTACCACACCTCTGTACTCATGAGGTGTGTGGAAATCCAGATACACAATATCAACCGGCTCATCTTTATCCTCATGTTTGTTCACCCTTCAAAGAAATGTAATATTATTATTTATTTATTTAGATTTTGCTCACACCTTTTTCAGTAGTAGCTCAAGGTGAGGTACATTCAGGTACACTGGATATTATTCTGTCCCTGGAGGGCTCACAATCTAAGTTAAATTGGTGAGGCAAGATTTCATTTAACTAAATCCATGTTGGCTTTGTCTCATTAATCCATGCTTTTGAATATGCTCTGTAATTTTGTTCTTTATAATAGTCTCACCTACATCAGGCTCACCAGTCTGTAATTTCCTGGATCACCTCTAGAATCTTTTTTAAAAATCGGTGTTACATTGGCCACTCTCTAATCTTCCAGTACCATGCTTGATTATAAAGGCAAATTGCATATTACTAACAATAGTTCTGCAAGTTCATTTTTCAATTCTATCAGTACTTTGGGTTGAATACCATCTGGTCCAGGTGATTTGCTACTCTTCAATTTGTCAAATTGCGCCATTGCATCTTCCAGGTTTATAGAGATTTCATTCAGTTTTCTGACTCATCAGCTTTGAATATCTTTTCTGGCACCGGTATCTCTCCCAAATCTTCCTCTGTGAAGTCCGAAGCAAGGAAGTCATTTAATTTCTCCGCTATGACTTTGTCTTCCCTGAGTGCCCATTTTACACTTCAGTCGTCTAGTGGTCCAACTCATTCTTTTGCTGGCTTCTTGGTTTTAATATATCTAAAAAAAAATGTTTTTTACTATGTGTTTTTGCCTCCAACGCAATCTTTTTTTCAAAGTCCTTCTTTTCCTTCCTTATCAGTGCTTTGCATTTGACTTGCCATTCCATATGCTGTTTCTTATTATTTTCAGTCGGATCCTTCTTCCATTTCCTGAAGGATTTTCTTTTAGTTCTAATAGCTTCCTTCACCTACTTTTTAACCATGTTGACTATTGTTTGATCTTCTTTCCTCCTTTTTTAATTCATGGAATGTGTTTGGCCCGGGCTTCCAGGATGGTATTTTTGAACAGCATCCATGCCTCATGTAAATTTTTGACCTTCACAGCTGCTCCTCTAAGTTTTTTTTTTTCTCCGTTCATCTCATTTTATCATAGACTCTTCTTTGAAAGTTAAATTCTAACGTATTGGATTTCCTGATTGTGTTTTTACTCCAAAGCTAATATCAAATCTGAACCTATTATGATCACTGCATTAATGTACAGGAAGTGAGCCTTTTTCAACTGAAGGAAAACTCTGCAACGAGGGGGCATATGATGAAGTTAAGAGGGAATAGACTTAAGAATCTAAGAAAGTATTATTTCACAGAAAGGGTGGTGGAAGCATGGAATGGCCTCCTGGTGGAGGTCGTGGAGTTGAGAACTGTATCAGAGTTTAAGAAAGCATGGGATAAGCACATGGGATCTCTTAGGAAAAGGTTACAAAGGATGAGCAGACTAGATGTGCCATTTGGTCTTTGTCTGCCACAGTGGCGTTCCTAGGGGGGGGGGCGGTCCGCCCCGGGTGCACACCGCTGGGGGGGGTGCCACACACCTGTCGGCGCTGCTCGTTCCGTGCTCCCTCTGCCCCAGAACAGGTTACTTCCTGTTCCTGGATAGAGGGAGCATGGAACGAGCAACGCCGACAGGCGCGTGGCACCCCCCCAGCAGGTAAAAATGCACCCGGGGGGGTGTCGTTTCGCTGGGGGGGGAAGTGTCATTTCAGCGGGGGGGGGGAGGGCGCATCGGCGATCCACCCCAAGTGTCAGCCACCCTAGGAACGCCACTGGTCTGCCATCATGATTCTATGTGTCTATGTTCTATTACCTCCTGCACCAGATCATGTGCTCAACTAAGGACTTAGTCTAGAATTTTTCCTCTTCTTGTTGGCTCCTATACCAGCTGCTTCATACAGCAGTCTTTGATTTTGTCAAGGAATTTTGCCTCCCTAGCATGCCCTGATGTTACATGTACCCAGTCAATAACAGGGTAATTGAAATCGCCCATTATTATTGTGTTGCCCAGTTTGTTAGTCTCCCTAATTTCTGATAACATTTCTACATCTGTCTGTTCATCCTGGCCAGGTGGACGATAGTAAACTCCTATCACTATCCTTTTCCCCTTTACACATGGAATTTCAATCCATAGAGATTCCAAGATGTTTTGTTTCCTGCAGAATTTTCAATCTATTGATTCAAGACCCTCCTTAACATACAATGCTACTCCTCCACCAATTCGATCCACCCTATAGCTATGATATAATTTGTACCCCATTATGACAGTGTCCCACTGGTTATCCTTCCACCAGGTCTCAAAGATGACTATTATATCTAATTTTTCATTTAATGCAATATATTCTAACTCTTCCATATTATTTCTTAGGCTTTAGGCGTTCACATATATTTATTTATTTATTTATTTATTTGTTACATTTGTATTCCACCTATTTGCAGGCTCAATGTGGCTTGCATAGTACCATAGAGGCGATCGCCAATACCGGTTTGAACAAATACAAAGTGAGGTTGTGGTAAAGTAAGGATCATATGTGAGAGACACATTGGGGAATCGTAAGGAGGAAGAGTCAAGTTATGTCCAGTATGAGCTTTGGTTTTGTTGTGCTGCTGGGTTAAGGCATTTAAGTTGGATCGTTGGGGTATGCCTTTTTGAACAAGGTAGTTTTTAGTAGTTTCCGGAAGTTCAAGTGGTCATATGTTGTTCTCACGGTGTTTGGTATTGCGTTCCATAGTTGTGTGCTTATATAGGAGAAGCTGGATGCATAGGTTGATTTGTATTTGAGACCTTTGCAGCTTGGGTGATGGAGATTTAGGTATGTTCGTGTTGATCTTAGTGTGTTTCTGGTTGGTAGATCTATGAGGTCTGTCATGTATCCTGGGGCTTCTCTGTAGATGATTTTATGAACCAGGGTGCAGATTTTGAATGCAATATGTTCTTTGATTGGGAGCCAGTGCAGTTTTTCTCGTAGGGGTTGGCGCTTTCGAATCTCGTTTTTCTAAATATAAGCTGGCTGCTGTGTTTTGAGCAGTTTGGAGTTTCTTTTTGATTTGCTCTTTACATCCCGCATAGATTCCGTTGCAGTAATCCAGGTGGCTTAGTACCATCGATTGTACCAAGTTGTGAAATATTTCCCTTGGGGAAAACAGGTTTCACTCATTTGAGTTTCCACATTGAGTAGAACATTTTCTTCATTGTAGTTTTCACTTGGCTCTCTAGTGTGAGGTTTCGGTCGATTGTAACCGAGAATTTTCAGGCTGTCATGGATCGTGGGTTTGTACGTGTTATATTGGGATGAGAGGATGAGACTGTGTGTTTTTTCTGTGTTTAGTTTTAGTTGAAATGTTCCTATTTACATCTTGCTCAGTAGTTGACAGTGTTAATTTGCAATCTTTTGTCTGCTTTTTATTTAAAGACACCTGGTCTACTATGTTATTTTGCAACCTTGCTATCGGAATACCCTATCTTCCCTGTTTTGGTGATATCTTTGAAAGATATCTTGTTCCAAACCATGCGCTTTTGAACGTGTTGGCCTTCTCCCAGGTTCTAGTTTAAAAACTGCTGTATCTCCTTTTTAAATACCGATGCCAGCAGTCTGGTCCCACCCTGGTTAAGGTGGAATGCATCATTCCAGAATAGACTCATCTTTCCCCAGAATGTTACCCAGTTTCTTACAAATCTAAACCCTCCTCCCTGCACCATCGCCTCTCATCCACAGTACATTGAGACCCCAGAGCTCTGCCTGTCTAAGGACTGAACCAGGCCCTGCTGTTCCTTCTAGAGTCTATCTGTTAATGCTGTGGCAGAAAATTCAAGTTTTAAAACTGTGGGGAAAAGGGTCTGGAGACTAGCTATTAAAGTTTGCATCTTTTCTTAAAAAATTCTAACAGTTCCTCTATTAAACCCAATCTTTAAGTTACCAAGCACAGAGCAAAATAATGTCCCTTATCAGAGAAATGTCCTCTTCTCTCAGAAAAAAAGTTGTGGGACCTTTCCTCGCTACATAGTTTGGATTCTAAGGAAACTACTTCAGACAAACCCTTTGAAGCTAGCTCAGTAATCAGATTGCCCTTAGTAACCTTTGCAAATATTCTACTTCCTCATACCTTAATTAACACCTAATTCAGGTCAGTTGCACTGCTACCTCTCCAGCAGAAATATTGAAGGAGTAGAGTAACCAGCAATCAAGTGTAATATGCAGAGGAATTTTTCTCTAGACAGTTGCATGGCTTCAGACTTTGAAAGGTTAAAAAAAATGATGCTGATCTAGCCATTGACTAATAACATCCAAGGAGGTGTAAATATAAAGATTTCAGATCCAGTGGTGCCAGCAGCTGCATGTCTCTTGCATAGATGAAACAAATTCTGAATAGCTGTAGCTAAAGCGGCCAAAGAACTATTGAACAGCATAGAAGCCAAGAGATCTCTGTGCCACAGTCATTTTATTGGCATGGATGATGAATGAAGGTTGTTTTTGATTGTTGATAACCTGATTTTATTCTCATCTTATTGACGAGTTTATCAACTACCCCACCTAGTTTATATCACATAGGAAAAACAAGAAGCCATGATCTACCAAAAAGAACATAGTTATTCAGAAAAAAGTCTTTTCCTACACCTAACTTAGTTCTAATTTCATGTAATAGAACGGTCAGTAGTCTCTGGCCTACGGAAGCCTGCCTGGTGAAGGACCAAAGATTTCTGCAAACAGTGAATATTTTGGCACAGAGCTACTTATTCAATAATTTTAGAAACAAAATGTAAATCTGGGTACTGGATTATAGTAAACTAATATCTGTGGGATTCATTCTGGCCTCTTTCCAGCAACTCGTGAAGGGGCCAGTATCCAGGTGCTCAGTCACCCTTGTTAAGCTATAAGGTTATAATTCTAATCAAGACTCTTTAACAACGGAAAGGAGGGGATCAGTAGGCAAAGTGAATGAACTCATTGCCTAAACAATTTTTAAGATGGTAATCCTTCAAGTTCTCATTACTAATAAATGGACCAATAACCTTGAAGATAGGCTCATTGAATCATCTGACCTATGTCACTAAAAGTGCTGAGAAAGTATTTAAGGAAGAAGACTCAACACAAAGGAAAATCAATGTGGTTCTCCAAAGTAGTGGCTGTAAAAATATGGAGGAAAAAAGGTAGTGTTAACAAAATTAAAGCTGAAAGTAATCAGATGGCAAAATCATGGGCAGAAAAAAATGGCAAAAGAGACTTTTTTTTTCCCAGCATATTGGCGAAAGGAGAAAGTTATCTTCGAGTCTCATCCTGATAGTTAATACATAGTAACATAGTAGATGACGGCAGAAAAAGACCTGCACGGTCCATCCAGTCTGCCCAACAAGATAAACTCATATGTGCTAATGTGTAAATAGTGATGAGGGAAAAGCAGAATTGCTCAACAATTATAGTGGAACCCCATTATAACGTGCCCTGTAATAATGCAAATCTACATACAAGGCAATCCTGTCTTTTTTTTTTTTTTTTTTACCACATACAGTTCCTTTGTCGGCAATGTCTAGCTGCACTGGGTGGCTCTCCCCCTTCCCTACATGAAAAACAGTGCAGCTAATGTCTAGCTACGCCAGGGTGAGCCTGGGCCCACCCCTGGCTGAGCTCTGTCTACACGGCTGAAGGCCACTCTGAGTGCTGGTGTGAAAACAACTTTGGGTGAGTTCTGTCTACGCAGCTGAAGGCTGCTCCCGCTTCTGGTGTGAAAACAACTTGGGGTGAACTGTGCCTACGTGGCTGAAGGCTACTCCCGGTGCCGGCAGTGTTGCATAGTAATGAAGTAAAAGTAATGCATTACAATACTTAAGTAAACATTTCAGTACTTTTATTCATTACTGAGTACATGACAAGACTGAGCACTTTTACTTGTGACAGAGTATTATCTGCACCAATTTTAAGTACTTTTACCTCGTTACGATTTGTTGTCGTTACAAGTAACATGGTGGCTGAAGAACTCAATTTGCCTTCCCCCTTCTCCTCTTCACATGGCTCTGAGGCAGGGGCATAGCTTTGGGCCTACCCAGTCTCTGCTCAGGCCCACCTTGTCTGTCTCTGATCACCAATCAGGTGCCTGTCTTAGGCGCCAGTTAACCTGCCGAGCCTCAGTAAGTTGGCATTAGTACCTCAGCCACGTGCAAGAGAAAGCCTCCTGTGATCTGCCTGTGTCCCTTCCGTGCACTGCAGCTGAAGTTGTTGTTTGCTGCTACTCCTTCAGGAGACCGCATGCACCATCAGACACAGTGAGCCAATCCCAGGAAGAACCAGCAAAGTTGCAATTGGGGAGTTCTATTCAGATGAACTAAGGCAGGCAGCAGCAGCACCACCACCACCAGGGCTGGGCTCCTGAGTACAACTTAGCCTGCTGGATCCCCTCCTCTACCCATCCCATACCGGCGCCAATGGTGCTGGGCAGTTCCAGTGCTGCCGCTGCACTGAGAAATCTGGGCGGTGAGCTGTCATCAGCCCCATCCTTCTGAGTCAAGTCTACACTTCTCCCCAGGCCCTGCAGCACTACAAGGACTCAGAGCCAGCTTGGACCCCTTCTCCAGCACTGCACACCAATCTGGGTCTCCTCAGGGCAGTTGACTTGTTCTGTAGGAAGCTAAGTTCAATAGGTTAAAAAAAATAACGGGGGAGTTATATATAATGTTGTTGGTGGGTTACTGGGCTTCTCACCAATATTTAAATATAAATCTTTTTTTCTTTTTTATTTGGGCAGTGCAGAGCCCATCCCTAACCAGAAGTATTAAAATATGCATTTATCATTTACTTAAGTACTTTAACCTAGTTCTTTAAACAATACTGAGTGCCGGTGTGAAAACTACTTTAGTTAGACTCTGTGTATGCAGCTGAAGGCCACTCCCATGAGCAGAAGGCTTTCACTACTCCAGAAAAGTTATCTGTACTCAACAGCTCAACAGATTTAAGAGGAATGTCATCGGTCAAACCCTTATCTCAGGGGAGCTCTGTTTGGCTGACAAGGATGTGCATAATGATATCCTGAATTGAGTTTTAATTGATAATGAGTGCCCCACTGAGGAGCATGTGACTAATGAAATTGTGGCAAATGTGCAGCGAAGGGTCACAGCCACGCCATCGGATGACGATGAGGAAGATGATGATGATCCTCCTGCTCCTTCATCAAAAGTGTCAGAGGCAATAGAACATCTTTAGGCAGGTTTGAGATGACTAGAAACCCAGGGTGTGGTCAGCATCAAAGTTTTACTGCTACAAAACATTCTTGATTTGGCAAGAAGCCAACAGTTTGCAATAAGTAAACAGACCAAGTGAGATGAGTTCCTGTAGTAGTACCGTATTGTATGTTCAATTAACATCATGTATTTGTGTGTGTCTCTCTCTCTATCTATCTATCTATCTATCTATCATTAGTTCAGCCATTATGTGACTGCTGTCTTGGTTTGCAGCAAATAAATCTTTTGCAGCAGATCAATTTTTGGTTCAATTGTGTTCATGTTCCATTGACCTTGATATAAAGTGACTCTGCATTGAATACAATGATATTTTATGGATCCCAAACATAGTGTTATAACGTGGTTCCAATGTACTTCTGTTTGGTATTCACAAAAATAAAATCCAGCGAAGGACTGCAAATGTTTGACAAAGATACATATAGGGATAGTGTAGTTACTACACCATTTACAGAACTAGCAAAACTAAACATGGATGCAGTTGGCTGATACATCCCAGGACATTGAGGGAGCTTAGAGTGGTATTGGCATGCCCTCTAAAGGATGTTTATAATAGACCCTTGAAGACTGTAGAAGCACCACAGGACTGGAAAAAGGTTGATATAGTTCCTCTTCACAAAGGCAGTAATGACGAAGAGGTAGGAAATTACAGACCTATGAGCTTACCTTGGTGGTGGGAACGGTAATGGAGATGTGTTGAAGGAAAAAGAGAGTCAACTTTCTACAATCAAATAAGTTACAAGGTAACATGGCTTTTACCATGGGGTAATTTCTGACTGGATGCATATCAGCGGCATAACCACGGAGGTGTGGGTCTGGGTTAGAGGCCGATCAAAGCTGCTTTTTTCAGTTTTGGCTGAAAGTTTGAAAGCTTTCAGTAGAAACTGAAACTGTAGCCGAAACTCATCACCTGGTTTCAATTGAAGCCGAAGCAGAAACCAAAACTCAAAACTTACATTTAATTGTGTGAATGTGAACCAATGAGAGCCGCTGGAGATGGTCAGAGCTTGCAGTCTGCATCCCTCTGCTAAACTCACAGTATCCAAGCCAGATTCTAAAATTTTAAATAATGAAAAAATGTAATTTTACCTCCAAGCAACACTGTCTACTATAATGGCTGGCAGGGTTCGCCAGGCCACCATGATCCTCCACCAGCAGCCTGCCAGTCAGCAGCACTTTCTATGGGCCACCACCATCGCTCTCCCCGGCCCCCCCCCCCCCCCCCCCCCACACAAACACGCTCAGATTTTGTTAAACTGAGCTTGTGTGAGGGGGGAGTGCCAGTATGGCAGCAGCCTATGGAAAGTGCGGCCAACTGCCAGTATGCCGATGCAAGACCGCTTCCATTGGCTGGGCTTGGGGATCCCTTCCAGTTTAGGTATTTGGGGATTGTGAGGGGGGGGGGGGCAGTGAGAGCAGGATGGAAATGAAGAGTTGGAGGCGAGACAAAATTTTGTCCACTCCTCATTTTGGGTTGAGCCCCCCCCCCCCCCCCCACACACACAATTCAAGGTCTTGCTATGTGACTGATGTGTATATGATATCTCATTCAAAGCATGTGCTGTGATTGCTGCATATCTCTATGGGGGAAGGGGTAGAATCATAAAGTGGATATTAGCAAATTAATGATTCTAATTAGCAGTGGAGAAGGGAAGACATTCTTAAGGTTGAAAGCAATGGTATTGTGGTTTTATGTTCCAATATTACATCATATAACTGCCTATAGGAGGTTGGCAAGCTGTTCTGTTTCTGATGCCAGTGTTTAATCACGAAGAAGTATAACCTGGCAGAATGCCAGACAGAGCTCTGGCCATCTTGTTGGCCAGACTGGATGGACCATACAGAGCTAATGTGCTGATGTTTACTATGTTACAATGTTAACTCTTGACTCATAGTGACATAGTAAGTGACGGCAGATAAAGACCTGAACGGTCCATCCTGTCTGCCCAACAGTCATACTCATTATCAATTCATGTTTAAATCAACAATGGATGTGGTAACAGCAGTTAGTGTATCTGGATTTTTAAAAGGTTTGGGCAAATTCCTGGAGGAAAAGTCCATAGTCTGCTATTGAGATAGACATAGGAAGCAACTGCTTGCCCTGGGATTTGTAGTATGGAGTGTTGCCACGATTTGGGTTTCTGCCAGGTACTTGTGACCTGGCGGCCACTGTTTGGAAAACAGGATACTGGGCTAGATGGACCATTGGTCTGACCCCGTATGGCTACTCTTATGTAACAATAAACATGATATTATATACTATATCACAAGTCTTTCTTTGGCGTTTCTGGGACATAGATTGTAGAAGTCCACCTGGCTCTATCCTTTGTTCCACCTACTGGAGATGCCATCAAAGCCCACTCCAGCCTGTCCAAATCCATCTTGTCATTTGCAGGACCCAAACCATAAAAGTCTGTCCAGCACTGTCCTTGGTTCAGGCAACTGAAGTTGCCAGTCTCAACCCAGACTTCACCCCCCCCCCCCCCCCCCCCCCCCCGAACCATCTCATAACTAAGCAAATAGTGCCATGACAGTCTGCCTGGATTTTCAGCTGAGCTATCTGGTTCTGTGCTGCTGAAAATCCAGGTTTGACCTGGTCAGTGCTTCATATCCTGGTAGGAGCCTCTCCTACCCAGTTTAGCACTGAACATCAGGCCCAGTGCTCCTATCCTTTACCCTAAACTGCACAAACACCCATGAGAATAAGCCCTCCACATTCTCCATGGTGTCCGGAAAAAACGGGATCCCTTACATAGTTTCAAAATACTTTGCAATTATTTAAACCAGTGGTTCCCAAATCTTGTCCTAGAGGCACCCCAGCCAGTCAGGTTTTCTGGATATTCACAATGAATATTCATGATAGACTTGCATTCACTGCCTCCTTGGTATGCAAATCTCCCTCATGAATACTCATTATGGATATCATGAAACCTGACTGGCGAGGTGCCTCCAGGACCAGATTTGGGAATCACATTTAGTATGAACTTTGAAAATACATTAGCACAATAGGAGGTTTTCTCATAATTTGTGTCCAAAGTGTCCTCCTTCAACCTGGACACATTCACAAAGTAAATGGCTCTATGAATTCTGAGGTTTCATTAATTAAGAGCTCAACTGTTTTGCGAGCTCGATGTGCTGGAGCTCCATTCTGTTGAAAAATAAAGTACTCGAATTTCAAGCAGAAGTAACTGCTGCAGGAGGACATTTTTGGATTATTTGGAAAAATGTTGGGGATCCCATTTTTTCTGGACACTGTGTAGAACAGGGTTTCTCAACCTCAACCCAGCCCTCAGGGAGCCCCAAGGCAGTCTGAATATGCAAAAGCTATGTCTGCATGCACTGCCTCTGTTGTATGCAAATGTATTTATTCATATTCACTGTGGATATCCTGAAAACCTGACTGGCTCTGGGTTTCCTGAGGACTAGGTTGAGGAACCCTGCCCCAGAACGTGAAAGGGCTCTCACTTTCTGTTTACAATGAACTGAATCGATCAGAAAGTCTATGCAGCAATTTGACTCCTCCATGAATCTAATGCTGTTTTGCCTTCCTCACTTTGCATTGCTTCCGCTCTGCTTGCTGCTAAGAAATATTTCCTGAATCTATCTCTTTTGTGCTTCTTGGCATGAGCCTTTGGTCTGGAACTTTCTTTCAACTGAAAAAATGCCTCTTCTGCATTAGTTTGGAATCTTTGGGGCTTCTCAGTTTACTTGCTGATAAAGCTGGTCACCTCTGGGGAGTATGACTCACTTCCAAAATGATAGCCTAGGCAGAGTTTCAGAAAAAAAAAAAAAAACAGGCAGCCAGAGATAATGAGTAGAAATTAAGTATCTGCAAAAGAGAACTTCTGATTGTAGGGGAGAAAAATGAAATTTGAAGGTAAATGCAGGCAGAGTGGGAGTAAAGCGAGAGATTACAAGTACATGAAGGTCACATAAAGGTAAAGGCATGCAGATATCAAGCTGTGAATGACTTATGGAGGTGCCGCTTGTGTGACGATTTCTTGGTAGACTATTATGGGGTGGTTTGCTATGCCTTCCCCAGTCATCTTTACCCCCCTGGTTAAGGCCTGGTAATCATTTACCAACTAAGGCCCAGATGCACGAAGATCCCCGTTAAGAATCCATCCGTATTTTCAAATGTGTAAAAATTACCAATTTGGAAATACAGATGAATTTCCAAAGAGAATCGCATGCAAATGAGTTGCTCATTGCTTTTGCAACCCAGCTCCTTTGCATGCAATATGGAGGAAGCCAGTCGGCCAGCTGAGCATCTGCAGAGCAGCCCATCACTAAGTGTAGCCTCTCTGCGCATGCTACAGACAGCTCTCATGCATGCAGAGAAGCTGCGTGTATGAAAGCCAGTTCCCCCCCCCTTTTTTTTTTTCAAAAACTGTGATGCCGGGACCTGCACTTGCTGATTTTGGTGCTCAGCCAGCCGATTTTGGAAATGTAGCAGCGGAGGCAGAAGAAGAGTGGTTGTGGCATGGAGGATTGCAGAGGCACAGCTACTTTGAGCTCATGGGCAGATCAGAACCTGGCACCGAATGAAACAGAGCAATAATATGCACTTCAGTCTTCTGGGGGAGGTGGGGAGCGGCAGCGGCAGATCCCGAGACTTTCAGCTGCTTCCCACCCCTGGGTTCTCGCTTAAGCTGGAACAGCTGATTTCAAAAGAAAAGGGAGGTAGGCAAATGATTTTAAAAGTAATGACTAAAATGTACCATGTGCACTATGATGTCTGTTTTAGTGGCCCTTTACCAGGAGAAAAGAAAATCTGCATGAATATAACACATGCTAACTGTGGCCAAAAAAAAGCACCCCTTCCCACTACTGTTTCGGCAGTCATATGCAGTACTGACAGCACCTGACCACCTGTTAAGTTTTCCTCAGTAAAGGTTGGGACTGTTTCTGTGCATCAGATCAGAAACGGCTGTGCATCACCTTGCATGCACATTTGCATAGTAATTAGCTCATTATAATAGCTGGGTCTGTAGATGTAGTATCGATCCTCTTTATTAATATGGTAATGTGGAATGGATTGGCAACCTGGTCATAACTGGTCACTCAAGGGCTGAATGTGCCAAAAACAGGAAATAAACAGCATTTCATAAAGAACTCACAGCCTGGATTTGGACGATATGTTGTAAACGGCAGTCAGTTTTAACCCCTGTCCTTCACTGTGTATGCCTGTCACTTTGCCAAAATCAGAACTAAAAGATACTGCAAGGATACAGGTTTTGTTTTGTTGTGTGTCTGTTTTTGTTTTAAGCTAAGATAGTGAACAAAAGCAATAGAGAAAAATCAGTGACTAAAAGAATTCCAGGCAAAAGCTTAGCAAACACCGGGATTCCAAGTGGAGGGTAAGGAAGGTTTCTGAAAAGGGAGAGGAGAACCTTTATAATAGCTAAAGCAATGGGGGCAGGGGGACTATGCGGAGTGGCACTCGGAATTTAAAAAGGAAAGCAAAGGTACTATACAGCATTTCCAGACTATGGGGATGGGGAGAGAGAGTTCAAAGGGGGGGGGGGGGGGAGGGGAACCTGAACTCTAGTCTCTCTTTGGATGCAGATGCTCAAAACCAAACACGGGCACTAGAGGTGATTAGCACTGGACTAACATCTGCATTAGTGAGCACAGAATGCTCAGAGGCTCTAGCATGGGAGACTTGTGCACCAAAGATTAGTGTAAATAACATTCTAATGTAGTCAAACAGATGTTAATGAGTTAATTTCCTATTACCTCTGTGAGGAACCCAGGAGGGTGAGGGAAGAAGGAGCCGGGGAAAGAAGTAGGGCGGATGGATTTCCCCGCCCAAGGGTTAACCCCAAGTCTCAAAGGGAGGGAAGCCGGGAGGCCACGCCCTCAGGGAGGTATAGATATCTGAGAAACATGGAAAGGAGGGAGGAGTACAAGTCCCAGGATCCTTTGCAATCCGCCAAGGAAAAGGAAAGGGAACAGATAGGGAACTACAAGTCCCAGGATCTTGTGCAATCTGACAGGGAAAAGGAGCGGGAACAGAGGGGGAACTACAGATCCTAGGATGCTGAGGGGGGAGGGGGAGGGATTGGGGAATGGCAAATAAGCAGGGTAGGGAGGAACAGGTGGGGAATATAAAGAGAGAAGACCTAATGGACTGGGAGGCGATGGGAGGAGGAGAGGTGCTTCAAACCTCTGAGGCTGATCATCTGGAGCCTATGGAGGTGACTGCTCTGGCCCAGCTGCAGGGAAGGGAATTAAAAGGACTCCTTAGCCATCCTGGCTTCTAAGCTGGTGAGTCAGGGGAGGCAAATCAAGCAACTGTTCCAGCCCCAGCTGAAAGGGTTTTTCCAGAGGCAGTTGAAGGTGAGCAGCTAAGTGAGAGAATTTTGGAACTATAGCCTTGTCCTGGGCATAAGAGGGCATTTGTTTGAACCTTTTTGACTGTGGCATTTCCCTGTGTTCAAGGGTAAAGCCTCTTGGGACTTAGAGCTATTGCCTGGACCTGTGTTTGGGGAGGGAAGTCATTTTGGCTTTGAACAGTGGCCTTTCCCGGGGCTTAAGGGAAAGGCATTCTGGAACCTTGATCTGCAGCATTGACCTGGGCTTAAGGTGAGAAGACTTTTGAACTGTGGCATGTCCCTGTGCTTAAGGGAAAGGCATTTGTGGGGCCCTTAAAACTATCGCCTGCCCTGTGCTAGAAGGGAAGGGGGAACTCTGCAGGGCCAGTAGCATTCTGGCCTCCAATCCCTGGACTGGAGGATTCCCAGGCCGGCCAGGTGGAGGGCCATGATAAGGGAAAACTGTAGCCAACTTTGAATCAATAAACAGCACTGATGCACAGGAGCCTGCATTTTGTGTTCTTTGAGTGGGATTAATGTACCTGTGGGGCAGAGCGTAGCGGTATTCCCCAGGAGAGGGACCACCTCCGGGGGACCCTGGAGTTCCCGAAGGCAGCCTGTGGACACCTCTCAATGCTCAGAGAACAGCACACAAAACAAAGCCGCCCTTACAGCTGAAATAAATCCAGCTCAGAGCAGGTGTTAGGGTGTTTGAAGAGAGGATTTCTCATGATTCTTTCTTTCTTTAAAATCTGTCAGTTTTTATTTAATTTGGAAGCAGAAGGAAGCCTGTAGAAGCCCTTAAGCACTGGTAGTGAGAGACCAATGTGTGCAAGTCAGAGCAAATCCAAAAGAGAATGCACACATTGGCACCTGTTTCCTGTGTTTAAATATAAGCGTTCCAAGTAAAAAAAAAAAAAAAAAGTTTTATTTAAAGGGACAGAAAACCGATGCCAATGTGTGCTTCACTTTTGGGTTTTGCCAGGCCCATAGTAAATGACGGCAGATAAAGACCTGTACGGTCCATCCAGTCTGCCCAACAAGATAAACTCATTTTACATGGTATGTAATTCTTTATATGTATACCCGAGTTTGATTTGACCCTGCCTTTCTCAGGACACAGACCGTAAAAGTCTGCCCAGTACTGTTCCTGTACTAAAAGTTCTGATGCTAACGTCGAAGCCCCTTAAAATGTACACTCCAGCCCCTCCATGTGCACAGGAGTTAAGCTTACCACAAAACTCTTTTACGCACGTGTCAAGCATGCTCCTCCCAGGGGCACACTGACCATTTGGGCAACTGGGCAGTGTCCGAGGGCCCAGAAGCTCTAGGGAGCCCAGAGGCTCTGCCCAGATGCCTGTCGCACACTACAGCCCTCCCCGGTCCTACCTTTAAGTGCGCACCGCTGGTGATCTACTTGCCTCTGCAGGGGGGGAATATGTTCTTTCCTGCCCGTTGTGCTGCCACTATTCCCTCTGCCCGGCACTGTCGTATTTTAAAAATGGCTCCCGGCGGAAGTCTCATGAGACTGTTGAGACCCATGAGACTGCCTTGGGAAGTCTCAGCCGCCATTTTGAAAACACGGTGGTGGGGGAATAGCGGCAGAGCAGCGGGCAGGAAAGAACATGTCTTCCCCCCCCCCCCCCCCCCCACAGAGACCACTAGACTACCAGGGCCCTTGAGATAGGACCAGGCAGCAGGGGCATTGGCTGAGGCGGTAGGGGGGGCAGCAGTAGGGGGGTGTTGGGTGGCGGCTGCGCAGGGGGCCTAGACCATCCTCAGTGCCCAGGGGCCCAGACCACTCTCAGTCCACCCTGGCTCCTCCCCTTGCTTTCACGTTTACGGTGCACATATAATTTGAATACCATTTCCTTTGAGCATTGGCAGCTAGGTTTCTGCTGTTCCAGTGGTATGGTTTTTGCGCTGTTGGGTTTACTGCAGGTGTTCCAAGCATCGGCATGTTAAAAAATACAGGTGCACAAGCCAATTGGACTTGACAGCAGGGGTGTAACCAGACCTCACGGTGGGAGGGGGCCAGAGCCTGAGGTTGGGGCACATTTTGAGTGCTGCCCCACTGCCCCACTGCCCCTCCACTGCCACGCCTCACCTCACCCCACCTCGCCCCCCCCCACCGCATCGCCTCGCCCTGCCTTGCCTCGCCCCCTCACAAACAAATACCCTTGCTGGCAGGGGTCCCCAACCCCCGCCAGCCAAAACCTTCTTCAGCGCAGTCTCCGGCACAGCCAAGTTCGCTGCCTGTCCCCTGCTCTTCTTTCTTCTTGCTCCTCCTGTGCACGCTGACACTCAGCCCGGACCAGGGGCCCGGACAAAATTTGCAGGGGCCCAGGCCCCCGTGGCCCCCCCCCCCGTAGCTACACCCCTGCTTGACAGGATTAGAAAACGTATGTGTTTGTGTGTGTGTGTGTGTGTGTGGGGGGGGGGGGGGGGGCTATCCATTATAACCATACAAACACACAGTTTCTGTTTCTGTAGTTGGACGCAATGATTAGCGTTGGATACGTGTCTATAAATATATACGTACACACACAATATATATCTGTCCTGTAGGGAAGAGGAGGGAGAAAGAGATTCGCATCCCGTCGATTCTCTAATGAGCATGTGCTAAACCGAGATCAGCACCGGGCTCGGACCTGCTCTGACACTAGCACCCGAAGAGTGCTGCAGGTCAGCACCGGACCGAACCGAACCGAATAGGGAGCTGCCTGCAGCCACCGAGACCCGCACTGAATGGAGGCTTTGCGGTAACATCGGACTGGGATCTAATTGTCCTTTAGCAGCAATGTAACCCCTGGCACTGGAATCTGCACCGATGTGAGGGAAACAGCAGCCGGAGGCAGCTCTCTGCTCGCATCCACGTAAGAAAACTGCGTCTCTGCAGCCCCGAGGGAGCCAGGGAGGGTCCCCGGGAGCCCCAAAGTGCCTGGTGCTGGTGGTGGGGAGGAGGGCAGAGACACACAGGGAACATGACAGAGAGGGAGAGACACCCGCACACAGAGAGGGAGACAGACAGAGGAATAGACACAGGGACAAACATAGGGTAAGGAGAGACACAGAATAGAGGGAGAGAAACAGAAATAGAGACACCTTACAGAAAGGAAAGGGGGCAAAGCAACAGAGGGACACAGAGAGGGAGAGAGACAGACTAAAATAAAAATGAGAGGACACACAAGGACACAGAGAAAAAGAGACTGCTACACCCAGAGATAGAAAGGGAAAGAAGCTGAGATACACAAGGATACTGATAAGGAGGGAGGGAGAAGAAGAGGGGTAGATACAGGAGTATAGAGAGCAAAGATACATAAAAGGAGAGAGGGGACATAGAGAGGCAGCAGGCAGAGTCACCTAGGGAGAGACAGAAATAAAAAAGCAGAGACACAGGAACACCAAGAGAGAGAGAGAAACACACACAGGGACACGTTATGGAGACATACAAGAACACAGAGAAGGAGGGACAGATTCACAGGAACATTAGAGATACTAAGTTACCCAGTTCCAGGCTGGACATTTTGGAACAGTCCTGGATTCCTGACAACACCATCCTAGTGCATTATGGGACTTGCAGCAGGGATGTCAATGGGCAGGATTAGACACTACAAACCCCACTCTGCTTTGGGATGTTAGTTCAAAACCTGGCTTGGTCAAAAAGTTTCCAGCCTGGAACTGGGTAACTTGGCATCTCTGCAACATGGAAAGGGAGACCCACAGGAACATAGGGCTCCTTATACTAAGAAGCCTATTTTATTCCTATGGGCATCTTAGCATTTAGTGTGTGCTATTTGTTAGCACACACTAAATCTGTTAGCGCACCTTAGTAAAAGGACCCCATGGAGAATAAGGGGACAGAGACACAGAGAGTGAGAGAATAGAGCCACACAAGGACACAGAAAGGGAGAGAGATAGAATCACAAATAGGTAGGGGAAGAGGCCACCAGGGGCTGTGGACTAGCATGGGCCACAGGGGTTATGGCCCTAGCCATGTTTTGCTCTACAAATCATCAGCAACCAGAAAGAAGGGGGCAGGGACAAAACCTGTTTTTGATCCTGAAAGCAAAAATAAACAAGTTGTACTTCCCCTGAGAGAGAAAAGGAGGTGAGACATACCAGAACCCAGAGAGGGACAGAGACACATAGGACTGAGATAATCTCATCTCCTCTGACCTGGTGCTTGCCAACAGGGAGGGAGAGAGACAGGTATAGGCACACCTAACCACTCTGCTTCTGGCTCCAGTGACCCCTCAGAGGCTGAAGAGCACTCGGGCCTGGAGATGTGAAGAAGAATGGGAGAGACTCCAGGGTGCAGAGAATCCAGGCTGGGGCTGTGAGTCCAGTGTGGAGGAGAAAGAGATATCCAAAGACAGACACCAATAGTGACAGGGAAACAGGGAAAGAGGTCTAGGTGCAAGCATAAAGGTGGCATTAATAATCCGGAGGCTCTAATAGATTGTGACTAAGGCAGCAGTTCTGGCTCTGGCCCAGCTCAGGATCTCTCTGTCACTAGCTGCAGACATGGTCTGTAGGGTAAAGTTGTAATCTTTCCCTACTGTGACATTGTGAGGGAAGATTTCTGAATGTGACAGCTGATGTCTCATTCCAGTGACACTGAAGGGAAGGTTTTACAAAACCATGTCATGCTGAGTTATACAAATGGTCCCTGGAGCTTTGACAGAGGCTGGTCAGGGTCACTTGGAAGTACCTGGCAAACCTTAATGAGGGGATCTGTTCCCTGCTCTCACTGCTAAATCTACCTGGCTAATCGTCATTAATGGATCTACCACCTCCAGAAACTTCTCATTGTTTAAAGTCAGTTATATTACTAGCCTTTAGTACATTCTCCAGTAACAAATTTAGAAACATGATGGCAGATAAAGGCCAGATGGCCCATCCAGTCTGTCCATCCTCTGTAACCACTAACTCTTCCTTTTCCTAAGGGATTCCATGCACATCCCACGCTTTCTTAAATTCTGACACATTCCTCGTCTCCATGACCTCCACCGGGAGGCCATTCCATGCTTCCACCACCCTTCCTGTGAACGCATATGTTCTTAGATTCCTCCTAAGCCTATTTCCTCTTAACTTCTTCATATGCCCCCTCATTCCAGAGCTTTCCTTCATTTGAAAAAGGCTCTCTTCCTGTACAATAATGCCCCTGAGATATTTAAACTGTCTCTATCATATCTGCTCTCTCCTCCTCTCTTCTAGCATATACATGTTGAGGTTCATAAGCCTGTCCCTATATGTTTTCTGTCCAAAACCGCTTACCAGTTTTGTAGCTGCCCTCTGGACCGACTCCATCTTGTTTATATTTTTCCGTAGGTGCGGTCTCCAGAATTGCACACAGACTTCACCAGAGACTTATACAAAAGCACTATCACCTCTTTGTTCCTGTTGGTCTTCCCAGTGTCTCCCAGTTTAGGGTTGTGCAGGCAAAATGGTTTTATTTCCTTGGATTTTTTATTTCATTTGATTCATTATTTTAGGTGCATATACACAGTTTATGCACTTGATAAAATACTAGAGAAAAAAAAGAAAAGAGTAGGGAAGGGCCAGTGGTGAACCACTGAACAAACCAACCCCAGAGGTCAATGTAAATATAATACACATTTATTGGGAGTCAAAAATCAATTAGATACAATCTGACTTGACATGGAACCATGTTTCAGCAATCTAATGCCTGCTTCAGGGGTCAGTATATCTAAAACCATAAACAAGGACAAAAAGACAAACACGTAAGGATGCAAACAATTAGAAAAAATAAAGAGGATGGTGTTATTAAACTATATCTAATAAAACATATCAAGGAGAGAAACAGGTATATGGCTAACAGCAAACCCACATAAACTAACCCCCCCCCCCCTTTCACAAAACTGCACTAGCAATTGATGGTTCGGTAATACTGACACAACCCATTCAAAGTGAATGGGTTATGTAGACATTACCGTGCAGCAGCCACTAATATGGCTTTGTAAAAAGAGGGGGGGGGGGTAAATGTCACATCTGACACCCAGTAAATTTGTATTATTTATTTATTTATTACATTTGTATCCCACATTTTCCCACCTATTTGCAGGCTCAATGTGGCTTGCATGGTACCGTAGCGGCGTTCGCCGGTTCCGGTCTGAACAAATACAAAGTGTACATAAGGACAAGGTGTGGTTGTGGTAGAATGGGGATCATATATGGTAGATACATTGGGGGAACATAAGGTAGGAAGAGGTAGAGTTATGTTTACATTGACCTCGGGTGTTGGTTTATTCCGTTGTTAACCATTGATCCTTCCCTACTCCTTGATAAAATACCTCCATAATTTTTAAAAAGCAGTAGAAATAAGTTCCCTATTCACTTATTTCACACCTATCATGATTTTATAAACTTCAATCATTATCTTTTCTACAAGTCGAAGAGCCCTAACCATTCAAGCCTTTCTTCATAGGGAAGCCGTTCAACTCCCATTATTATATTTGTTGCCGTTTCTAGTTCTTCTATATCTTTTTTGAGAAGGGGCATCCAGAATTGCATATAGGAGTAGATTCTATATATCACGCCTACAAAATTGGCACTGTAAAAAATATGCCTAGGCATATTCTATGATGTACACCTAAATTTAGGCATACTTTATAAAATATGCCGAAATTTCCTCTCAGTTTATACAATTTGCCAAGCGCTTGTTCGCGTGACTACATTTAGTTACAGGCAGGTGTAAATGCCGACATCTAAATTAGGCACGGACCGGGTGTTCTATAGCAACACACATAGATTTTAGAAATGCCCAAGAGCTGCCCAATCCACGCCCATGCCATACCCCCTTTTCAACTATGCAACTTAGAATTTACATGCATCACATTACAGAATACGCTTAGACAGCTGTGCATATAAATTCTAATTAATGCCAATTAGTGTAAATAATTGTTTGTAATTGGCAATTATTGGCATTTATTTATTTATTTGCTGCATTTGTACCCCACATTTTCCCACCTATTTGCAGGTGGCTTACATTATATTGCAAAGGTATAATTATGAACAGAGTAAAAGGTTTGTTCTGATTTAACATATTACTATGTAAGAAATAAGGAAGATAGGTCGGTAGAATGATTTACCTAACACATAATAAAAAAAACAGTCAAATAAAATGGCCAATAATGATAACATGACTAATATAAACAATTCAGAGGGATCAAAAGTGGTTGGTTTAGATATAGAACAATCAATACATTAAGGAAGATTCTTATTGTAAGTTTCTTCGAACAAGTGTGTTTTCAGTAATTTCCTGAAGGCTGTCAAGTCATGTGTTGTTTTTATAGTATTCGGTAGTTTATTCCATGCTTTTGTGCAGAGGTAAGTGAAGGTAGATGCGTGTAATGATTTGTATTTGAGTCCTCGACAATTAGGGTAGTGGAGGTTAAGGAAGGTATGTGATGAACTTTTGATGTTTCTTGTCGGTAAGTTAATTAGGTCTGACATGTATGATGGAGCTTCTCCATGGATGATTTTATGGACTAAATCTTGAAAGCAATACAATCTTTTAGTGGAAACCAATGTAATTTTTCTCTGAGGGGTTTGGCACTCTCATATTTCGCCTTTCTGAATATGAGTCTAGCTGCGGTATTTTGTGCAGTTTGAAGTTTCTTGATGGTTTTTTCTTTGCATCCTGCGAAAATGGAGTTACAATAATCCAGGTGGCTCAGTACTAGTGATTGCACTAACGTACGGAATACTTCCCTTGGGGGAAAAAAAAGGCTTCACTCTTTTTAGCTTCCACATTGCAAAAAACATTTTCTTTGTCACATTCTTCGCATGGTAATCAAGGGTGAGACATCGATCAATAGTAACACCCAGGAGTTTCAAGTTATTCGCAACAGGGAGAATGTGGGATGGTGTGTTAATATTGACATAATTAGTTTTATTATACTGCGATGATAAGATAAGACATTGAGTCTTTTCTGCATTGAGTTAAGCAGTGGCGTACCAAGGGGGGGGGCAGTGGGGGCGGTCCACCCCGGGTGCACGCCGCTGGGGGGGGTGCCGCGCGCCGGTCAGCGTCATTGGTTTCCATGCTCCCTCTGCCCCGGAACAGGAAGTAACCCGGGGGGGGGGTTCTTTCACCAGGATGGGGGGTGTCCCTTCACCGGGGGGGGGGGGCGCTGCATGGGGGGGCACTGCACCCGGGGGGGCGGGGCGCATCAGCGACCTGCCCCGGGTGTCAGCGCTGCTCAGAATGCCACTGAGTTTAAGTAGGAAGGCATCCACCCATGAGTTCATAATTTGGAAACTGGTATTAATTTTATCTGTAATTTCTGATAATTTGTTCTTAAATGGAATGTATATTGTGATGTTGTCGGCGTAAATATATGGGTTTAGGCCCTGATTGGATAGTAAATTGGCTAGTGGTAACATCATTAAATTAAAAAGAACTGGTGCAAGCGGCAAACCTTGAGGTACTCCACATCCAGGTCTCCATGGTGAGGATAAGGTCGACTTGGATATTACTTGATAAGATCTAACAGTTAAGAATTTGTAGAACAAATTCAATACGTTTCCACCTAGACCAAAGTATTCAAGGATGTTTAATAGAACGCTATGGTTAACCATGTCAAACGCACTAGATATGTCGATAATTTGTTTGAATTTAGAAATGTTATGAGAACTGTTTCAGTGCTGTGATTGGCACGAAATCCGGATTGGGATACATGTAATACTGAGAATTTACTCAAGTAATCATTAAGTTGTTTAGTTACTAGGCTTTCCATTAATTTGACTACGAGAAGGATGGATGCAACTGGTCGATAGTTAGTTATGTTATTTAATTTTTTCTTTTGATCTTTGGGGATTAGAGTAAGTAGTATATTACCTATATCATCAGGAAAAGATCCATGTTGGAACATATGATTTAAATAGGTGGTAAGATCGGTTAAGAAACGCTGAGGAGCAGATTTTATTAGATGGCTAGGGCAAACATCCAGTTTACAATGTGATTTAGTGAATCTATTGATCGTTTGGGCGACTGTATCCTCTGTAAGAGAGATGAAGTTTGCCCATATTCAATTAACAGGATATTCATCGGTAGTTGGGTCTAAGTAATCCATGAAGGTTTCGTAATTAGAAGAACTAGTTGATAAGGTGGATCTTAATTTGGTGATTTTTTGGTTGAAGTAAATGGCTAGATCATTTGCTGATGGGGTTTCAAAGTTGGTTGAGGTGACCGGCGTAACATCTAGTAGATTATGAACAGATTGGAATAGTTTGCGTAAATCACTGTAATTTGGTCCAATTTTGGATTTGTAGAATGACTTTTAGTCTGTCTGATGGTATATTTGTATTTCCTTAACATTAATTTCCATTGGCTTATTAACTAATTAAGTTGCACACACAAATTCAGAATATGACCAGATGTGCATGAGCAACCGTAGTCGTACTATATAGAATACAGAAATAATGCTTAAGGTGTGGTTGCACCATGGATCGATACAGAGGCATTATGATATTCATGAGGATTGGGTTGGGCGCAATGCGTGTTGCCTCTCCCTTATTTTTCTCTATTAGACCTGTTTTCCTTTAATGTGTTTTTCAGATTTTCTTTCTTTTCCACATCTCTTCTTTTCTTTTTCTTCTGTTTTTTTTAGGTTTTTGAACTACTTTGCTATGTGTAACATGAAAGGTGGTATATCAAATTCAATAAACATAAGCATAAACATTCTCCATTCCTATCTGAATAATATTTGCTTTTTTGACTGCTGATGCTTACTGAGCGGAGGATTTCAACGTACTAAGTACATAAGTATTGCCATCAGGGCTTTTTTTGAGGGGGTACTCGGGGGTACTGAGTACCAGCACCTTTTCCAGTGTCTGCTAAAATTGACCCATGGACCACAAGTTTTAATGAGAGCTGAAGCTCAACACACGAATTCTGCCTTGTCATAGATTCTGTGACTGGTTGCAGGGGGCCTGGCTATTGTGGGGTGAGTCCCTCAGTGATCACCCCACCCCTGAAGGGTGGCCTGGCATTTGAGTACCGGCACCTTTTTTGCTAGAAACATTGCACTGATTGCCATACTGGGTAAGACCAAAGGTCCATCGAGCCCAGCATCCTGTTTCCAACAGTGGCCAATCCAGGTCACAAATACCTGGCAAGATCCCAAAAATGTACAAAACATTTTATACTGCTTATCCCAGAAATAGTGGATTTTCCCCAAGTCCATTTAATAATGGTCTATGGACTTTTCCTTTAGGAAGCCGTCCAAACCTTTTTAAAATTCCGCTAAGCTAACCGCCTTTACCACATTCTCTGGCAACGAATTCCAGAGTTTAATTACACGTTGAGTGAAGAAAAATTTTCTCCGATTCGTTTTAAATTTACTACATTGTAGCTTCATCGCATGCCCCCTATAAAGGGTGTCAAAAGTTAGGCACCAAGATGCAGAGCACTAAGGACCAGATACTATAAATTGCAGTCAAAAATGCATGTCAGACAATATGGGAACTAAGGGGGTCTTTTACTAAGCTGCAGTAGCGTTTTTAGCTCACAGTAGAAATCAGCTGGCAATAAACGCTGAGATGCCCATTATCCCCCAGATTTTATATAGCGTGCCTAGCATTCTGAGCTGAAATCTAAGCATATTCTATAACAACACGCATAACTTAATTGGCTTAACAAGCCAATCAATATTGTTAACAGCACTTAAAAAGCAATAATGAGCACTAACTGGCAATAATTAGAATTTACATGCACAACTTGCTAAGTGTGTTCTGTAATGTAGTGCACCTAAATTCAAAATGAATCGGAGGAAGTTTTTCTTCACTTAACGCGTGGTTAGGCTCTGGAATTCATTGCCGGATAAGGTGGTTGGGGCAGTTGGCTTAGCGGAGTTTAAAAAAAGGTTAGACGGCTTCCTGGAGGAAAAGGACATAGAATGTTATTGAATGGACGTAGGAATAATCCACTATTTCTGGGATGGGCAGGATGAAATACTTGTTCTTTTGGCTGCTGTCGGAGACAGGGTGCTGGGCTCGATGGACCCTTGGTCTGTCCCAGCATGGCGATGCTTATGCTTAAATTTTAATGCGCGCAGGCAAAAAATGAGTGTGGTTATAGGCAGGGAAATGGGCGTTTCAAAGAAGTTCCAAAATTTACATGTGTTGTTATAGAACATAGCCCTAAGCCCCTAAATCTCTATGCACTACTCATCAATTTGACTAATTTTGTATCTTTTACTATATTTAAACATGTAATAACATACAATTCTTCATTGTTATTTTTTAATTAACATATCATTGCATACCTACTTTCAAACAAATAAACCTCACATTCCCCCCATCAAATCTCTTTAAACAGCAATCATCTGGACTTCATAATATAATAGTGTCCCATACATCGTGTTTGTCCACAATAGTCTTACAAGGTACAACCCAACAGGTTACACCACCTCCTTATGTTCAAATCCTGGAACCACCACCTCAGTGTATCTAGGGTATAGCTCCACTTAGTCCAATCGATGAGAACCATAAAATTGACTTCGCTGTAATCTTGATCTCAAATACCAACAGATGTGAAATCTTCTCAAAAACCTATCTTCACAAGGAGACTTGTCTGGATCTTAGTCAACCATTTCAATTACATTCAATCCTCAAGGTGGCATAAATCTATGCACTGGGATTTATGCCACCTTTTCATTGGTGTAAATGGATGTGGATTGTTTTAGGTGCTAGAATGTCGAATAAGTGTATTCTATATACTGCACCTAAATCTAGGTGCTGCTTATAGAATACGCTTAGTTGGAAATGTTTTCTGTGCAGATTTTTTAAGCACCATATATAGAATCTGGCCCTATATTCCTATGAGCGTCTCGGTGTTTACCACCAGCTGATTTGTACTGCGAGCTAAAAACGCTTAGTAAAAGAACCCCTAAGTGTGATTCTATAGAGGGTGTGTGGCAATTATAGAATCACGCTTAGTGCCAATTCACGCGCCCTACCTTATGTCTGCTGAAACCTGGTGTAAATGCTGTTGCCTAAATTGGGTGCGCTGATCCCGTATTCTGTAATAATACACGCAATTTCTCAGAGCGCCCCTGACCTGCCCATGCTTCTCCCGATGGCCACGCCCCTTTTGGGTTATGCCCTATGGGATTTGGGTGCTCAGTGTTATAGAATAACGTGCAGCCAGATGTGCATGCAAATCCTAATCACTGCCAATAAAAGTCAGTAATTGGTTGTTAGCACCCAGTTATTAATAGTTGATAGCTCACTGAGCAATTAAGTTGTGCACCCATCTTGGCAGTGTGCCCAAATTTGGGCACCATGTATAGAATCTTGGGGGTAATTCTATAATAGCCTCAGGGCACCCGGATTCCATTATAGAATACTAACATATGTTGGCATTTTGTGCCAACATTTAGGCTTGCCTAATTATGCCATGTCAATAGCAGGTGTAAATGCACACACTTTACTGGGCAACATATAGAATTCTGTAAGTTTCACATACAAATGTGGGTCCTGTCCATGCCCCGCCCAAGCCCCATCCATGTGTACACCCCCTGCAATGCAACTACATGTTAAACCCTAAGGCTGGGGCCAGCCCAAGGCAAGATGCCACCTGAGGCTGAGCTTGCAGGCTGCCCCCTCCCGGGCTGAGATGCCACCCTCTCCGGGCGTTTTACCTCATCATGGTGATATTTCAAACCCGGCAGTGATTCCCAAGCACTGCCCTGTCGCCGCCGGCACCTGACTCTTCCCTTTACTGAGGCTGTCTGAGTAAAACAGGGAAGATGCGGGTGCTGGCAGCGGCAGGGCAGCGTATGAGAATCACTGCTGCTACCAGATTTGGAACATCACCATGACGAGGTAAAATGCTGCAAAACTGCCACTCCTGAAGAGTGACGCCTGAGGCCCCCACCTCAGGTGGCCTGATGGTTGGGCTGCCACTGCCTAAGGCATTCTTTCAAGGTTCACCACAATACTTCTCTTCACTGACAATCCCATATTCACCTGTAAGGATTCTTTCTGCCATAAATAATCATTGGATGGTCCTGCCAGGGCCTCGCTTTGCACATCTTGAAGTTACTCGTCAGAGTGTTTTGGGTTTTTTTGCCGTTCCACATCTGTACAATTCTTTACCTTTGCCCCTGTACAGTGAATTCAACTTAAAGACCTTTAAATACCTGTTGAAGGCATGGTTTTTTCAACAGGCATTTACCAGCAATTGAGGAGGCACATTGGACTTGTGGTGCCTGGGAGGGAAAGGGAAATGGGACTTGATATACTACCTTTCTGTGTTTTTTGAAGCTACATTCAAAGCAGTTTATTTATTTATTTATTTATTTGTTTGTTTGTTTGTTGCATTTGTATCCCACATTTTTCCACCTATTTGCAGACTCAATGTGGCTTACAATAATATATCATCATAACAGTGCCAATCAAGAGTAGATAAACAATTGGTTACATAAAGAGCAAGTGAAACATAATGGATATAATCAATGCAATAAATCAGAAGGCAGACAGATTATCAGGTAATTAGTGATGTGTTGGATTTCCAATTGTTGATTATTATGGTAAGTCTTGTTATAAAGGAAAGTCTTTAAAGATTTTCGAAAGTTGATGAGGTCATGAATATTTTTTTATATAGTATATACAGGTACTTATTTGTACCTGGTGCAATGGAGGGTTAAGTGACTTGCCCAGAGTCACACGGAGCTGCAGTGGGAATCAAACTCAGTTCCCCAGGATCAAAGTCCACTGTTGTGCATTGATATAATATGTCTCTTTTATGAATGTTTGTATTACCTTTCCTGTCAAATTTATTATACTTCTTTTCTTTTAATTTCAAAATTATTATAAGCAATGTAAACTGCTTGGCTCTGCTTGACAGTTAAAGGTGGTATATCAATCCATAAATAAATAAATAAAATAATTCTATATCATGCACCACAAGTCAGGTGGCAATTAGGCAACTAACTTTAGACACGCAAACAAAAATGTGATGTCCAAATGGGGGTAAATGGCAGTTAGGCGCCTAATGCACTTAGGGGTTACTCTATATGTTAGTACCAAAGGGGTCCTTTTACTAAGCTGTAGTAAAAGGGGTCCTGCGCTGGTGTGGGCACATGTTTTTGACACGTGCTAAGGCCCCCTTTTATCGCAGCAGGTAAAAGGCTGTCTTTTTCTGAAGAAAAGAAACAGCCGTGCTGTAAGTGAACTGCTTACCGCACGGCCATTTTGATGGGAAGCCCTTACCACCACCAAGTGAGATGGCGGTAAGGGCTCCCGTGCTAACCCGGTGGTAACTGGGCAGCGAGTGGTGCTGCCCAATTATCACCGGTTACGTTCTGGTGCTACAAAAATAGGAAATATTTTTGTAGCACTGGAAATGGCACACACTAGGGGTGGGAACTACTGCCGGGTTCCTGTGGTAGCCCAGCAGTAGTCCCGGCACACAGTAAGCCTGTGGTGGGCTTACCGCTGCTTTGTAAAAGGGCCCTTAACTGCTTTCATGCATAACTGCTCAGTGTGTGGCTGCGGGCCAAAAAAGCAAACAGGATGCTAGGAATTATTAGGAAAGGGATGGTAAATGAGACCAAAAACACTATAATGCCTCTGTATCGCTCTATGGTGCAACCTCAACTTGAGCATTGTGTTCAGTTCTAGTCGCCTCATCTCAAAAAAGATATAGCGGAATTGGGTTCAAAGAAGAGCAACCAAAATGATAAAGGGGATGGAACTCTTCTCATGAGGACAGGCTAAAGAGGTTAGGACTCTTCAGCTTGGAAAAGAGATGGATGAGGGGAAATATTATTGAGGCCTACAAAATCCTGAGTAGTGTAGAACGAGTAGAAGTGAATCAATTTTTTACTTGTTCCAAAAGTATAAAGACTAGGGGACACTCAAGGAAGTTACATGGAAATACTTTTAAAACAAATAGGTGGAAATATATTTTTTCACTCAACAAATAGTTATGCTCTGGAACTCTTTGCCAGAGGATATAGTAACAGCGGTTAGCATATCTGGGTTTAAAAACAGTTTGGACAAGTTCCTGGAGGAAAAGTCCATAGTCTGCTATTGAGGTAGACATGGGGAAGCCACTGCTTGCCCTGGGATTGGTAGCATGGAATGTTGCTACTATTTGGGTTTCTGCCAGGTACTTGTGACCTGCTGGATTGGCCACTGTTGGAAGCAGGATACTGGTCTGGATGGACCATTGGTCTGACCCAGTATGACTACTTTTATGTTCTTATGTGTAAATCCTTACATATGTAACCATATGTGGGCATGGCTAGGGACATTTTTGGGGTGTTCTGAGGTTGTTCCTAGATCTTATGCACGTACATATAGAATCATATCCAACTGGAGGCACCTACAATTAAGCCTGCTCATAGCAGGCTTAATTGCAGGTGCCTACAGTTAGGCACAGCTATGTGCTAAGGGCAGTTCTATAAAGGATGCATCCCCTTATAATATCACACCAAGTGCATTAAACTTTCAGCTCTGAATTTTAGGCACTACTTCTAGAATTTGGTCCTAAGTGTATTGCTTATCAATGTTATAGAAACCTACTAGCACTTACATTGCTGCAGTTTTATACTTACATAATGCTAGTATTCTATAACCTATGCATACAATTGGCACCTGACTATGGATGCTACAGTTATATAGTAGGGGGATTGTGTATAAGAATTCCAAAATCCTTTTCTTGGTTGTTGATTCCTAATGAGCCTGCAAAGAGGTGGGAAAATGTGGGATATAAATGCAGAAAATAAATAAATAAATAATGACTCCAGACCTTAAAGAAACTTTGCACCGCTCAAAACACAGCAGCCAGGCTCATATTTGGAAAAACACGATTTGAAAGCGCTAAACCCCTCCGCAAAAAACTGCATTGGCTCCCAATCAAAGAACGCATTGCCTTCAAAATCTGCACCCTGGTTCACAAAATTATGTACGGAGAAGCCCCAGGTTACATGACAGACTTGATCGACCTACCATCTAGGAACACATCAAAATCAACACGAACATTCCTAAATCTGCATTATCCCAACTGGAAAGGCCTCAAATATAAATCAACTTACGCATCCAGCTTTTCCTACATAAGCGCACAATTGTGGAACGCATTACCAAACTACTACTACTACTACTACTTAACATTTCTAGAGCGCTACTAGGGATACGCAGCGCTGTACAGAGCAACAAAGAAGGACAGTCCCTGTTCAAAGGAGCTTACAATCTAAAGGACGAAATGTCAAGTTGGGGTAGTCTAGATTTCCTGAGTAGAGGTATAGTGGTTAGGTGCCGAAGGCGACATTGAAGAGGTGGGCTTTGAGCAAGGATTTGAAGATGGGCAGGGAGGGGGCCTGGCGTATGGGCTCAGGGAGTTTATTCCATGCATGGGGTGAGGCGAGGCAGAAAGGGCGGAGCCTGGAGTTGGCAGTGGTGGAGAAGGGTACTGAGAGGAGGGATTTGGCCTGAGAGCGGAGGTTACGGGTAGGAAAGTAAGGGGAGATGAGGGTAGAGAGGTAAGGAGGGGCTGCAGATCGAGTGCATTTGTAGGTTAGTAGGAGAAGCTTGAACTGTATGCGGTATCTGATTGGAAGCCAGTGAAGTGACTTGAGGAGAGGGGTGATACGAGTATATCGGTCCAGGCGGAAGATGAGACATGCAGCAGAGTTCTGAATGGACTGAAGGGGGGATAGATGGCTAAGTGGGAAGCCAGTGAGGAGTAAGTTGCAGTAGTCAAGACGAGAGGTAATGAGAGAGTGGATGAGAGTTCAGGTGGTGTGCTCAGAGAGGAAAGGATGAATTTTGCTAATATTATAGAGGAAGAAGCGACAGGTTTTGGCTATCTGCTGGATATGCGCAGAGAAGGAGAGGGAGGAGTCGAAGATGACTCCGAGGTTGCGGGCAGATGAGACGGGGAGGATGAGGGTGTTATCAACTGAGATAGAGAGTGGAGGGAAAGGAGAAGTGGGTTTGGGTGGAGAGACGATAAGCTCGGTCTTGGCCATGTTCAGTTTCAGGTGGCGGTTGGACATCCAGGCAGCAATGTCAGATAAGCAGGCCGATACTTTGGCCTGGGTCTCCGCAGTGATGTCTGGTGTGGAGAGATAAAGCTGGGTGTCATCAGCATAGAGATGATATTGGAAACCATGAGATGAGATCAGGGAGCCCAAAAGCCTTGAAAACATCGCACAACCACCTAAACTTCCGGAAATCATTAAAAACTAACCTGTTTAAAAAGGCATACCCTACTGACCCAACCTAAATGTCTGAACCCTGCGACACAACAAAACTAAAGCATGTAATGGACATAACTCAACCCTTCCGCAGTATGACTCCTATTTTGTGGCTGCATCACACAAACTTTATCTTACCATAGCATCACTTTGTATTTGTTCTCACTGAAGTCTGCAAATGCCTCTCCGGTACCATGTAAGCCATATTGAGCCTACAAATATGTGGGAAAATGTGGGATACAAATGTAACAAATAAATAAATAATAAGGATTTGGGAATATGTTTGCCTATGAATTGGCCACTGAACTGGGGGGGAGTGAGGGGGAAGGGGGAGATGAGATGCTGAACTGGGGGATGGGGAATGAGAGGGTAGAGAGAAGATGCTAAACTGGGGATGAAGTGAGGGAATAAGGGAGGAGAGATGAGATCCTGAACTGGGAGGGGTGGTTAGGGAAGAAGAGATGAGATGTTGGACTAGGGTGTTTGTGTGTGAGCGGGGTAAGGGATGATATGCCAGTAAGGAAGGGGAAACTTTATTTATTTATTTATAACAAGATTTATAAACTGCATTATCAACAATTCTAAGCGGTGTACAAAAATACATTCACAATTCAACAACCCCCCCCCCCAAAAAAAAAAAAAAAACCAAGCTAAAATAAGTACAATAAAAGCAATACAAACTTTCAAATCTCACAAATTTTAATCATAAACCTGGGTAAACAAGTAAGCTTTGAGTAGTTCCCTAAACTCAAGATGTCTCAATTTTGCATAATTCTGCTTGGAGATTATTTCAAAGGTGTGCACCCTCCACATAGAAGATTTTTGATCTAATGTCTTCTAATGTCTTTTTGTGTATGGTGTACAGCGCTGCGTATGCCTTGTAGCACTATAGAAATGATAAGTAGTAGTAGTAATGTGATCTGCTAAGCTGGGATGGGGCCACGCCTGCATGAAAAACACTCCAGCCAATGTCTAGCTACGCCTTTGGTGAGCCCTATCTATGGGCTGAAAGCAGCTATAAAGTGACCCCGCATTTAATGCAGTGATATTTTATGGATCCAAATCCTCACATTATTTTGGGGTTTTCTACTGTATATCAAAAGTCAATAAATAAATAACCAGTTAAGTACTGACTCTGCCCTTTTTCCACCCCTGGACCACCCACTGAATAGCCTGCAGATTAGGTGGTTAGCACTGATTCTCAGTGGCTCTATCCAGTTAAGTGCTGCTGAATATTACTGTTCAGCCCTACACAGGCGATTTAACCAAGCAGGAGTCCCTCTGCCTATTAAATCACTTGACTATTGACCCCATAAAGAACAGAAAATAAATAAGAGGCAGTTTTGGGGTTCTAGTGATGCTCAGTGTTGTTTCTTATCATATTGGGGTAATTTTCTATTGCCTGCCTATGTGCAGAGCTGGACCTGCCACTAAGGAAAGAGGGAATGGGACTTGATATGCCACCTTTCTGTGGTTTTTGCAACTACAATCAAAGCAGTTTATATAGTATATATAGGTACTTATTTGTACCTGGGGCAATGGAGGATTAGGTGACTTGCCCAGAGTCACAAGGAGCTGCAGTGGGAATCAAACCCAGTTCCCAAGGATCAACATCTGCTGCACTAACCACTAGGCTACTTCTCCACCAAGGACAGCAGATTTTGTGGTGCAGTAGTGTAGCTCTGTTGCAGGAGAGAACACTTTGAGGCATATTTTCAAAGCACTTTGGGAGGCTAAGTTCCATAGGTTTCTATGGAACTTTGGGAGGTTAAGTGCTTTGAAAATGAGCCTGTGAATCATCTTTCCTTCCCTACCCCCTCATGCCCCCCACCTTATCTCCCATTCCCTATTCCCTCATGCACCCCCATGGGTCCAGCATACCATCTCCCTTTCCATACCCCTCTATGCCCCCCAACCCTAGTCCAGCATCTAATCTCCCCTTCTCTACCCTCTCACACACCCCCTGGTCTAGGATCTCATTTCCCCTTCCCTATCTCCTTCCGCTCACACCCTTCCCGGTCCAGCATCTCATATCCCATTCTCTATCCCCTCACGCCCTTCTCGGTTTAGCATCTCATATCTCCTTCCCTATCCCTTCACTCCCCTGCAGGTCAGCATATCCCTTCTCTATTCCCTTACTCCCCCCCCCCCCCCCCACCCCCAAGTTAAGCATTTCATCTCTCCTTCCCTACCCCCTCACTCCCCTCCAGTTCAGCATCTCATCTTTCATTCCTTACCTCTTTATGCTCCCCCATCCACCATCTTATCTCCCCTCCCTATCCCCTCACACCCTCCCTTTCTACCACCTCAACTCCCCTTCTGTACCCCTCATGCCCCCCCCCTTGTCCAGCATCTTTTCTCTTAGTTACATTAGATATTTCATCAGTGTTTGATGCAGTTGATCATGAGTTACTGATTATAAACTAGAAGCTTTGGAAATTGAAGGAAATGGATTGACATGGTTTATTTCTTTCATAAGAGATAGATATTTTCTTGTAGAATTAGATCAGGATGTTTCTGACTGGAAAAAGGCTATTTCTGAGGTTCCTAAGGAATCTCACCAGTATTATTTAATGTCTATATGCTTTCTTTGTATAGATTGTTGACTGGTTTGGGAGTGTCCTTTAAAATTTGTACACACGATATTCAATTTTTTTCCCTATTTCTGATACATTTGAGGCATCAATTGATTTTTAAGGATGTGTTTACAGACAATAGAGACTTGTATGAAATCTAACAGACTAAAGATGAATGTTTCAAAGACACAGGTATTAATACTCTCCTATTCGTCATCTGCAGAATTTCCTATGAATTTTACGTTGGGAGATGATGTTATTCAAATTAACTGAGAGATTAAATACTTAGGTATTATGGTTGATTCTTCTTTGTCATTTCAATCAAAAATTGAAAATGTTGTGTAGGTTGAAAGGTTTGCTATCTGATTCATATTTTAGAACTGTTTTACAGTCATTGGTGTTTCCGTTATTTGATTATTATAACTCACTCTTTTTGGGTTTGCCATCATATGTTTTGAAAACACTTCAGATGGCACAAAGTAAGGCAGCTCAACTTATTTCAGGGATTTTGAGGTATGGGCATGTTTCACCAGTATTACGAGAACTTCATTGGTTACCTCTGAAATGGAGGGTTCAATTTAAGGCTTGATTTGAAGGGCAATGCATAGGGATATTTTGATTCCTTTAGCTACAGTTTTGCAGCTTTACTGTTCACCTCGTCCTTTAAGGTCCAAAGATAAAATGTTGTTACATGTTCCCTCTTACAAGCAGAGCGCATTAGAAGACATTAGATAAAAAATCTTTTAGGTGGAGGGTGCACGCCTTTGGAATAATCTCCCAGTAGCATTACGCAAAATTGAGAGTTATCTTCAGTTTAGGAAACTACTCAAAGCTTACTTGTTTACTCCCAGTCCAGCCTCTCATCTCTCCTTCCCTAACCCCCCCCCCCCCCCAGTTCAGCATCTCATCTCTCCTCCCTTATTCCCTCACTTCACCCCAGCTCAGCATCTTATCTCTCCTCTACTGTCACGAAATGCCTAGTCACCCGCCTGGGGTTACCCCCGCAGCCACTTAGAGGGTCTATCCCCAGCACAACTCAGGTCCACCTACACCTGCCACTTGTGCTGTACACTAGCACCTTCCTTCTACCGACTGGGTCACAACCGCCTCTGGGTGAGTCTCCTGCTCTCCAGTTATCCCCAGTGATTTCTAGGTTACCGGAGCCACACTCCCAGTGGTCCCACAGTTCCCAGACAGCACTCACAGACCCAACACACAAACCATCAGGATTCTTTAATCAGTTCAGACAGGCAGAATGAACAAATAATTGTGTTTATTCTCAGAACTTGTAACAGTGGACAAAAATGTGCAATTGGCAAAGAATAACAGGTAACTGAAATATGAATCAATTATAACACTAACTAAGCATTTGCATACTGGCTAAACAGTACCTGGGCAGATCAGGACATATAATTGTTCACAGAGCCTTCGCAAAGAGATCTGTCTCTTTCTTCCAGGCTAAGACTGAAGCCAACAGTCAGCACTACTGGGTAATTTTAAACTCCAGGCCAATCAGAGCCCAGTCAACAAGTTTTAAACGTATACTGCTGCTTGCTTCCTCCTTGTGTTAAAGTAAAAGAACACATGGTTCCTTATAACAGCTTTAAGCATAAACATGTAACATCTGTTGACCAAATAAGAGAAATACACTTCAGACATAATTAAAACTGGGAAATATCCTATACATTTTGCTTGCTTAAAACACACTTTTTTCACACCTTCCCTACCCTACTTCACTCTCATCTTTCCTTCCCTACCCTACCTCACTGAGTCCAACCTTTCCCCCCTACTTTTCCATCTATGAGGACTGCTGCCACCACATCACACCTCTTCCCAGGATCAAAATTGCAACGGCACTCAGTGTTACAAGGGACCTTTAAGCGCAGGCCCACTTTCAAGTGCTACCACATCCCACTGTCCGACACAGTTTCCTGTTAGAGGGAGGGGGGACATGGCAACGCTTAAGTATGGGTCAGTGCTTAAAGGCATCAAGCAGTGCTCAGTCCTTTTTCAGCTTTGGGCCTGGGACGATGGCAGCGGTGGTGACAGGGGTAAATGCTGGACCTAGGGAGAGAAGGGAAAGGGAGATGACATGCTGGACTTAAGGGGGTTAGGGAAGGAAAAACGAAATGCTGGCCATCTGAATGGGGTAGGAAGAGAAGGAAAGATGTTGACCTCTTGGGGGAATTAGTAGGGGAAGGAGAGATGCTGTCAACCTGGAGGAGAAATTTTGACTACACTCCTGAAGGAATCCCATGGCAACTTCTTCCATCCCTATGGAAATCATGTGATCCCTATTCTCGTGCAACTCTCTATTTGAAAACTGACCACTCTCTCTACTTCTGATCACAGGTGCTCTTTTTGCTTATTGAAACTGCATACAATTGGGTACATTAGGGTTTTTTTTCTGTCCTTGGAGGACTCCTAATTTGTAGTTTTGACAACAGAAGGTTAAGTGACTTACCCAAGATCACAAGGAGCTGCAGTGGTATTTAAACTGATTTCCCCTGGTTCTTAGTCCACTGCTTTAACCATTAAGCTACTCCAGGGCCGCCGAAAGACTGAGCCAGGCCCAGGGCAGGGCCGCCGCCACCCCCCCCCCCCCCCCCCCCCCCCAGGATCAACACCACTTCTGCCCCCCCCCCCCCCAGGATCGCTGTTACTCACGTCGTGCATGTTCAGTTTCAAAACCGAGCATACGCAACCTGAGAGGAAAAGCAGCTGCTTGGCAGGCAATGCAGCAGAGTGAAGAACAGCGCTGGAAGAAGACTTTTTCTGGCAGGGCCTAAGGACCCTCGCCATCCAAACCAGAGGCCCTGGACCGAAGCCCTGTGTCTTCTCCTCCCCAGCCTCCAAAGGGGGCCAGGCGCCGGAGTTTTTTCTCTCCTGCTTCTGTTGGGATGCGATCACCTGTGTCATGTCAGGAGCAGGAGAGAAAGAGAGAGAGACCCCGGCACCGAGCCCCATTTGAGGCTGGGCCTGGGGGAATTTTGCCCCCCCCCTGCACACTCCTCTCGGTGGCCCTGGGCTACTCCACTTTTTTACTCCCCCACCCCCCCCCCCAAGAAGTGTAGCCCTAGGTGACTGTCTATTCTTGCCTAATGGTTTGCAAGTAGGTGTAAGGAGGGGAAGGAGAGATGATGGCCACTTGGAGAAGGGATAGGGAGGAAAAGGGTCAAGGGGAGATGTTGGACTACAGGAGAGGAGGGAAGGGGATATACTACATTATGGGTGTAGGGCTTTCAGATGCCCCTGGAGAGAGGGGTTTGCATGGCTGAAGGTTCACCTAGGGTATCAGATTCCTTGGACCAGCCCTGCATGTGCGATGTATCCAAGTTCTTTAGTGCCTAGGGCTCTGCTAAGCACTTTCCAAAGATTATTATGGGCACGATATTCAGCTAATGACGGGCAGTGTGTTTGCTGTCCACTGGCAGTGTTAAACCCGGATCTTCAATGCTGTCATTGAATATCCAAGTTTATTTTGGCTGCTAAAAAATTAAGCAGCTATGCCGATATTCAGCACTAACTAGTTAAATTTTTAGTGGTTAAAGATAGGACTGCTATTTTAAGTAGTCTATTTTGACCACTTAACAGCTGGTTTGGTGCTGAATATCCACGCCTAACTGACTATGTTGTGAGATGGAGAAGGGTAGATAGTGGGGTTCCCCAGGGGTCTGTGCTGGGACCACTGCTTTTTAACATATTTATAAATGACCTAGAGATGGGAGTAACTAGTGAGATAATTAAATTTGCTGATAACACAAAGTTATTCAAAGTTGTTAAATCGGAAAAGGATTGAGAAAAATTACAAGAGGACCTTACAAGACTGGGAGAGACTGGGCATCTAAATGGCAGATGACGTTTAATGTGAGCAAGTGCAAAGTGATGCATGTGGGAAAGAGGAACCCGAACTATAGCTACGTAATGCAAGGTTCCACATTAGGAGTCACCGACCAAGAAAGGGATCTCGGCATCGTTCTTGATGATACATTGAAACCTTCTGCTCAGTGTGCTGCGGCAGCTAAGAAAGCAAATAGAATGTTAGGTATTATTATTAGGAAATGAATGGAAAACAAAAATGAGGACATTATAATGCCTTTGTATCGGTCCATGGTGCGACTGCACCTCGACTATTGTGTTCAATTCTGGTCACTGCATCTCAAAAAAGATATAGTGGAATTAGAAAAGGTACAGAGAAGGGCGACGAAAATGATAAAGGGGATGGGATGACTTCCCTATGAGGAAAGGCTGAAGCGTCTAGAGCTCTTCAGCTTGGAGAAAAGATGACTGAGGGGAGATATGATAGAGGGCTATAAAATAACGAGTGAAGTTGAACGGGTAGACGTGAATCATTTGTTTTCTCTTTCCAAAAATACTAGGACTAGGGGGCATGTGATGAAATTACAAAGTAGTAAATTTAATACAAATCAGAGAAATTTTTTTTCTTTATTCAACATGTAATTAAACTCTGAAAATTGTTGCCAGACAATGTGGTAAAGGCAGTTAGCTTTAGCGGGGTTTAAAAAAGGTCTGGATGGCTTCCTAAAGGAAAAGTTTGTAGACCATTATTAAGTTGACTTGGGGAAAATCCACTGCTTATTTCTGGGATAAGCAGCATAAAATGTATTGAACTTTTTCAGGATCTTGCCAGGTATTTGTGACCTGGATTGGCCACTGAAACAGGATGCTGGACTTGATGGACCTTTCGTCTGTCCCAGTGTGGCAATAGTTATGTACATATGAGATATAGCTGGTTTAGTGGCAAGCTGCTAACCAGAATATTCATGGGAAGGTAACCGGTTATCTCCTGCTGAATATCCGCAGTTACAGTTACAGCTAATTCACTTATAGCCCACTGTCCCCATATAAATAGATCACAGCGGATTACAGCAAGAGTCTAGAATACAATAGTCTAGGAAGTTAGATGTACTTAAACCTAAACAGTATCATAAGAGAAAAATAGATAATAAAGTTAACTGCAATCAATTATTTCTTAGTCACATATATCTGAAACAACAATGTCTTTAAGTCTTTCTTAAATATAATATAGTTAGTTAGAGTTAGTTAGTTTGTTATTGCATTTGTATCCCACATTTTCCCACCTTTTTGCAGGCTCAATGTGGCTTACAATATAAGTTGTAAATTAACTGGTATACATTTCCAAAATTTAGCAGCTTGAAAGGCAAATTAGAAAAGGTTCAGAGAAAGGTGACGAAATTGATAAAGGGGATGGGACAACTTCCCTATGAGGAAAAGCTGAAGTGTCTAGGGCTCTTCAGCTTGGAGAAAAGACAGCTCAGGGGAGATATGATAGAGATCTGTAAAACATTAAGTGGAGTAGAACCGGTAGATGTGAATCGCTTGTTTACTCTTTCCAAATATACTAGGACTAGGGGGCATGCAATGAAGCTACAAAGTAGTAAATTTAAAACAAATTGGAGAAAAACTTTCTTCACTCAATGTGTAATTAAACTCTAGAATTCATTGCCAGAGAATGTGGTAAAAGGAGTTAGCTTAGTGGGGTTTTAAAAAGGTTTGGCTGGCTTCCTAAAGGAAAAGTCCATATACCATTATTAAAATGGACTTGGGGAAAATCCACTGCTTATTTCTAGGATAAGCAGCATAAAATGTATTGTGCTTTTTTGGGATCTTGCCAGGTACTTGTGACCTGGGTTGGCCACTGTTGGAAACAGGATGCTGGGGTTGATGGACCTTTGGTATGTCTCAATATGGCAATACTTATGTACTAATGTACTTATATAATTAAAACGTTTCTTTGAAGTAATACCTTGGGGACTCAGGAAATCAAATAATGACAACTTTCAAAAGTTATATAAATAACTCGCCAATGTGTAATGCACAAGATAAATCATTTATATTGGAACTTGTCCAAATGCAATTTTCCATAACAAGCTGCTGCTCCTTGTGATCTTGGGCAAGTCACTTAACCCTCCATTGCCTCAGGTACAAACTTAGATTGTGAGCCCTCCTGGGACAGAGAAATATCCAGAGTACCTGAATGTAACTCACCTTGAGCTACTACTGAAAAAGGTGTGAGCAAAATCTAAATAAATACACCAGTGAAGCTTAACAAAGTAGGCAGTAATTCTATCTGCTTTCTTAAGGGAAAATATTAGGCTTAAAGCCACATAAGTACATAAGTAGTGCCATACTGGGAAAGACCAAAGGTCCATCTAGCCCAGCATCCTGTCACCGACAGTGGCCAATCCAGGTTAAGGGCACCTGGCACGCTCCCCAAACGTAAAAACATTCCAGACAAGTTATACCTAAAATGCGGAATTTTTCCAAGTCCATTTAATAGCGGTCTATGGACTTGTCCTTTAGGAATCTATCTAACCCCTTTTTAAACTCCGTCAAGCTAACCGCCCGTACCACGTTCTCCGGCAACGAATTCCAGAGTCTAATTACACGTTGGGTGAAGAAATATTTTCTCCGATTCGTTTTAAATTTACCACACTGTAGCTTCAACTCATGCCCTCTAGTCCTAGTATTTTTGGATAGCGTGAACAGTCGCTTCACTTCCACCCGATCCATTCCACTCATTATTTTATACACTTCTATCATATCTCCCCTCAGCCGTCTCTTCTCCAAGCTGAAAAGCCCTAGCCTTCTCAGCCTCTCTTCATAGGAAAGTCGTCCCATCCCCACTATCATTTTCGTCGCCCTTCGCTGTACCTTTTCCAATTCTACTATATCTTTTTTGAGATACGGAGACCAGTACTGAACACAATACTCCAGGTGCAGTCGCACCATGGAGCGATACAACGGCATTATAACATCCGCACACCTGGACTCCATACCCTTCCTAATAACACCCAACATTCTATTCGCTTTCCTAGCCGCAGCAGCACACTGAGCAGAAGGTTTCAGCGTATCATCGACGACGACACCCAGATCCCTTTCTTGATCCATAACTCCTAACGCGGAACCTTGCAAGACGTAGCTATAATTCGGGTTCCTCTTACCCACATGCATCACTTTGCACTTGTCAACATTGAACTTCATCTGCCACTTGCACGCCCATTCTCCCAGTCTCGCAAGGTCCTCCTGTAATCGTTCACATTCCTCCTGCGACTTGACGACCCTGAATAATTTTGTGTCATCGGCGAATTTAATTACCTCACTAGTTATTCCCATCTCTAGGTCATTTATAAATACATTAAAAAGCAACGGACCCAGCACAGACCCCTGCGGGACCCCACTAACTACCCTCCTCCACTGAGAATACTGGCCACGCAATCCTACTCTCTGCTTCCTATCTTTCAACCAGTTCTTAATCCATAATAATACCCTACCTCCGATTCCATGACTCTGCAATTTCTTCAGGAGTCTTTCGTGCGGCACTTTGTCAAACGCCTTCTGAAAATCCAGATATACAATATCAACCGGCTCCCCATTGTCCACATGTTTGCTTACCCCCTCAAAAAAAATGCATTAGATTGGTGAGGCAAGACTTCCCTTCACTAAATCCGTGCTGACTTTGTCTCATCAGTCCATGTTTTTGTATATGCTCTGCAATTTTATTCTTAATAATAGCCTCCACCATCTTGCCCGGCACCGACGTCAGACTCACCGGTCTATAATTTCCCGGATCTCCTCTGGAACCCTTCTTAAAAATCGGAGTAACATTGGCTACCCTCCAGTCTTCCGGTACTACACTCGATTTTAGGGACAGATTGCATATTTCTAACAGTAGCTCCGCAAGTTCATTTTTTAGTTCTATTAATACTCTAGGATGAATACCATCAGGTCCCGGTGATTTACTACTCTTCAGCTTGCTGAACTGACCCATTACATCCTCCAAGGTTACAGAGAATTTGTTTAGTTTCTCCAACTCCCCCGCTTCAAATATTCTTTCCGGCACCGGTGTCCCCCCCAAATCCTCCTCGGTGAAGACCGAAGCAAAGAATTCATTTAATTTCTCCGCTACGGCTTTGTCCTCCTTGATCGCCCCTTTAACACCATTTTCGTCCAGCGGCCCAACCGACTCTTTGGCCGGTTTCCTGCTTTTAATGTATCTAAAAAAAATTTTACTATGTATTTTTGCTTCCAACGCTAATTTCTTCTCAAAGTCCTTTTTTGCCCTCCTTATCTCCGCTTTGCATTTGGCTTGGCATTCCTTATGATCTATCCTGTTACTTTCAGTTGGTTCTCTTCTCCACTTTCTGAAGGATTGTTTTTTGGCTCTAATGATTTCCTTTATCTTACTGTTTAGCCACGCCGGCTGACGTTTAGTCTTTTTTCCCTTTTTTCTAATACGTGGAATATATTTGTCCTGAACCTCCAGGATGGTGTTTTTAAACAGCATCCACGCCTGATGCAAGTTTTTTACTCTGCGAGCTGCTCCTTTCAGTCTTTTTTTCACCATTTTTCTCATTTTGTCGTAATCACCTTTTCTATAGTTAAACGCTAGCGTACTTGATTTCCTAGTTTCACTTCCTTCAATGCCAATATCAAAACCGATCATATTATGATCACTGTTATCAAGCGGCCCTCGTATCGTTACCCCCTGCACTAGATCATGAGCACCACTAAGGACTAAGTCTAGTATTTTTCCTTCTCTTGTCGGCTCCTGAACTAGCTGTTCCATGAAGCTGTCCTTGATTTCATCAAGAAATCTTATGTCCCTTGCGTGTACAGATGTTACATTAACCCAGTCTATATGCGGGTAATTGAAATCCCCCATTATTATTGTGTTGCCCAGTTTGTTTGCGTCCCTGATTTCCTTTAACATTTCCGCATCCGTCTGTTCGTCCTGGCCAGGCGGACGGTAGTACACTCCTATCACTATCCTTTTCCCCTTTGCACATGGAATTTCAATCCACAGTGATTCCAAGGAGTGTTTTGTTTCCTGCAGAATTTTCAATCTATTTGATTCAAGGCTCTCGTTAATATACAATGCTACCCCTCCACCAATCCGATTCACCCTATCACTACGATATAATTTGTACCCCGGTATGACAGTGTCCCACTGGTTATCCTCCTTCCACCAGGTCTCAGAGATTTTGGACTGTTTGAATTTTTCTCAACAGATATTTTGGTAAACCCAAATAGATAATGTTGCAATAATCGAGCTTGCTAAGAATCAGAGACTCCCACTGATTGAAACAGATCTACTGACAAATATTTGTGAATAACCCTTAACTTTCTCATAGTATAAAATGAACTCCTTACTAAGGGCCTCTTTTACAAAGCGGCAATAAGCCCAATGTGGGCTTACTGTTCACTAGCACAGTCACAAAAATTACTGTTCACTAAACAGGAGGTACCACTGGGCTACCACAGCAGCCCAGCAGTACTTCCCACCTCCGTCATGCCAGCATATCCGGCACTACAAAAATATATTTATCTTTGTAGTGCCGGGGTGTACCTGGCAGTAATCGAGCAGTGCTGAACACTGCCCGGTTACCGCCGGGTTATCACAGTGGCGGTAAGGGCTGCCCCCGAAATGGCCGCATGGCAAGTACTTTACTTGCCGCATGGTCATTTCCTGCAGAAAATAAAGACTACCCTTTTACTAGCTGCAGTAGAAGGGGGCCTCAGCGAACGTCAAAAACACGCACCAATGTCAGCACAGGCCCCCTTTTGCCGCAGCTTGGTAAAAGGGGCCCTAAAGAATTTATCTGATGCGCCATAGATAATATCCAATATAAAACCCAGAATTTTTATAGATTTATCAAGAGCAAAACATTTCCCATCATTCAGCAGATTTGATCTCATTTCTTGATCCTGCTGTGCCCCTATTAATAGAAATTTAGTTTTTTCCTTATTCAGTTTGATATAGTGAGATGACATTCAATTGGAGATAGTAAGAAAGCAATGAGAAACAGTATCAATTAGGGTCTGAAAAGCAGTAGCAACAGGAAATATTATAGTAATATCATCAGCATAAATGAAACTTATGTTACTCTCTTTCTCCAAAATATGACCCAAGGAAGACATAAGAACATTAAATAATACTGGTGATAGCGGTGATCTATGGGGTACCCCTGAAGGTGGGGACCAGCACTCAGATATTTCTTCCTGAAACTTTACACAGTAAGACCGGTTAAGTGCTTAAATGCTATTCGACTATCCAGGGGGACTGTGCATGGGTTTTCTCTAGAACATTTGCTTATTTAGGTACAGTGGGGACAAAAATACCTATAGTTTGTGCATTTCTTTTACTGCAGGCAGAAGAGAGGGAGAAAAAATACATACAGATTTCAAAATGCAATTCCAAGTGCGTACATTACTTCCCTGACCAAAACCTGCCACTGGAATGATCTTTTCTAATGTGGCTAAAAGTGCCCTCATTATGAACCCCATGCAAGTAACAGTCATTCTGAGGAGGGTAAACAGATTTAAATACTTTCCTGCTAGAACTTTTGACTCACCTAGAAATTTCCTTTTGCAGGATGTCTTCTATTTTCTCTGACTATGGAAATGCGCGCTCTGATATATTTGTACTTGTATCTGTATCTTCAGAGGAAATTAATTTCTGTTTCGATTTCTCCAGTGTTATATTGCATGCAGAGTCTGACTTTCATTTCAGTTCTTGTCTTCCTATTGCTATTTTGAAATTATGATTACTAGTGTCTCTGTCTCTCTCTCTCTCTCTCTCTTCCCCCCCCCCCCCCCCCCCCCCACCTGCTTGCCTTTACATACCTTCTTTCTCTCTCCTTCCTTCCTTATTTTTTCTCTTGCTCAGTTCTTCTTATCTTCCTGGCCCTATTTCTTTCATTCCTTTCTCTTCCCTGATATCTTTTTCCCTTTCACCTTTCCATTTTATCCTCTGCCATCATCTCTTCTAATTCTCTCACCTCTTATCTCACCTTGTCTTTCTCCTCTGCCTCTTTCTTTACATCCCCCAGACTTGCCCTTCCCTCCTTTTCTCTTTTCTCCACTTCTTCTACTGTCCATTGCATGCTTCTATCTCATTATTTCTCTTCCCCTGCTCTCTGTCTGTCTTCCTTCACCCCCCATCCTACCTCTTTCATTCTCTCCCTGCTCTCTCCCTCCCAGAAGTCCCCTCCTGTCTTGTAAGCTGGGTGCAGCTAGAAAAGAGGGAACATATATTCCTAGCTTGCCTGGGGACATTCCAGCTTCATCTCCAACAGGGCAGCTTCTCCCACACACCTAAGCTCTTCTCTCCCCTCTGCCTCTTACCACCCTGCCCTAGCACCCACTCCTGCTGCTCCTCATGGAGAACAAAGGCTTCAAAGGGGATACCACCTGGCCCCCCACCCAATGCAAGCACCCCCCAGAGAAGGAGAAGGAGAGGGAGAAGGAAAAGAAGAAGAAAATGCCGACAATGGCCACAAAGACCACAAATCCTGCCACGGTGATTGAGATTTCACCAGACACCACGGAGGTCAACGATTACTATCTCTGGTCTATCTTCAACTTTGTCTATCTAAACTTCTGCTGTCTTGGCTTCATTGCACTTGCCTATTCCCTCAAGGTGAGTGAAGGCAACATAAGACACAAAAGTAGACATGTCTGTACAAAAATAAGTCACATGCATAAACCACAAATGTCTGGAAATGTAACCTTTGTGACACATGTTGAGAGAAAATATACATTCATACAGAGAAGTGCATTCATTTTCAGTATGTTAGGTAGTTATGTTCAACCTGGATGGGCTGTGCTTGAAATGTTACTATAGAGCAGGGGTTAGGACACCTAGCTAGACTGGTTTTCAGGATTCCCACAGTGAATATGCATGCATATTCATTGTGGGCATCCTGAAAACCTGACTGGATTGAGTACCTCTACTGTAGAGTAAGGTAACAATAGATGGGAATCTTGTCCTATCAATTACAGAAAAATACAAAGCACTAGAGAAGCTGGGAAAATGAATTTTAAATGAGAGTCAATATAAATAGCAGAATTTAGCCAAGTTGCTGAGAGTATCCACCACACCTTCAGAAAGCTTTATGGCATTGACCCAGCCAGGAGCACCTGAGTATAGGATCCAGGGCAGACTGCCATGCTGCGCTTTTCACCAACTTTAGAATCATGCAACATTGACACTGTACATGAATTCTGAGAAAGCAAAACTGAAGAGGAACCCTCCAAAGATCAAGCATACCATCATCTTCTTTGTCATCTCTAGTGGTGAGCAGTGCGTGGACTGAAGCCAGAGAGGTGGCAAAAAGGAGGAAGGGAAGTTAGCCTGTGTTTAATCTATAGAAGGTGAGAGACAGGGAGAGAGAGCCCAGTTCAAATCCTATTGCATCTCCTTGTGATTTTGGCCGAGTCACTTAACCATCCATTGCCTCAGATACAACCTTAGATTGTGAGCCCTCCAGGGACAGAAAAATACCTACTGTACTTGAATGTTCTGCTTTGATAGCTTTCAGATGGTATATAAGAAATTCACAGGCCCTTTTACCAAGTGGCAGTAAAAAGTGGCCTGCGGTGGTTTCCGCACATGGGATTGCCACGCGCCAAGGCTGCCTTTTACAGCCACAGGTAAAAATGATTTTATTTCAAGGAGGTAGTAAATGGCCATGCGGTAATTTAAAAATTGCTGTGCAGCCGTTTACTGTTGGAATCCTTACCACATGCTATTTAGGAGGGCTCTGGCAGAAATCGGGCAGCCCCTGGCACTGCCCAATTATTGCCAGGCATGTCCACTCCCCGCCCACTGGCGCTAGAAAATAAAAAAATATTGTCTGGTGCCAGAAAGGGTGTGCGGCAGACCCAGAATGTCTACTGGGCTCCTGGACGAACCCAGCAGTAGGGATGATTTGCCGCACTCAAACCCCACGGTAGCCCTTCCATCGGGTGATAAAAGGGCCCATTACAAAATGTCTGCAGTCTGACTGAGGCATTCCTGGGGACTTCCTCCGTTGGACAGAGCTGGGGTGGAACTGCGATGTACATGTGTATTTTATAAAATATGCAAATACATGCACACCTTCTTTAAAGCAGGTGTGAATCTATGAATTTCACATGAAATTATTCAAAGGAATTGATATTTAATATTTACAAGTCTGATTTCCAATTATGCTGGGAGATGCAATCTTGATTATTTATTTATTTAGATTTTGCTCACACCTTTTTCAGTAGTAGCTCAAGGTGAGTTACATTCAGGTACACTGGATATTTCTCTGTCCCAGGAGGGCTCACAATCTTGGTTTGTACCTGAGGCAATGCAGGGTTAAGTGACTTGACCAAGATCACAAGGACCAGCAGTGGGATTTGAACTGGCCACCTCTGGATTGCAAGACCAGTGCTCTAACCAGTAAGCCACTCCTCCACTTTAAATATTAAATTCTCAGATGAGTGCACCCGAGAGTTAAATGGGAGGGGGAAGGGGAGAGTGGCAAGGTTGACAATTTGCCCAGGATGCCCATCACCCTTGCACTAGTCTTGCTTCCACTATAGTTGACTGCATTGTACCTGACCTGAGGGAGGTTGGGGGAAGCTGGGGGTGTCACTATCTGTAACTCTGTGTGCGGGATGGGGAGGGGAAGCTTACATTGCTATAACCCGTACTGTGGTGGGGCAATGGAAGAGCAAGGGAAGCTTGAAAGAATGATTAGAGTCAGATAGAGGCCTTTAATTTCTACTGCTGTCAGTCCAACACTTTTGAAAAGCACAGTTCTCTGACATCTCAAAGAAATGATCATCCTGCTCTACACAATATATTTATTTATTTATTTGTTTGTTTGTTACATTTGTACCCCACATTTATATTGTTCTCATAGCTAGTTTGGTTCTGGAGAGAAATGATTCATGACAAGTTGTACTATCATTCCTTGAACTAGCATAAGTCATATTCATAGATGATTTTAGGCTCAGGCTTTGTAAATCCTTCTTCAGCAGATGCAGTAAAACATAATCATGCTCTATAGCAGCATTTTCCGTTCCAGACGATGATTGCAAGCTAATTTTAAGGCTGCAGCATTCGGCCAAGGGATGTTGTGTGCATGGTGCAGGAACAGACTGCGTCTCAGAGTTGCTCATCAATCAGTGCCAGAGACTTTGCGGAGGTGACGTGCAGTCTTGCATCGATTGAAACCGAACTGCACGGCCACCATGCTTTATGAAGCTCTGCAGTGGCATCTGGAGGCCAAAGGGAAGCATTACATCAGTGTTAGGCCTGGACACAGCAGAAATCATAGCTCTCCCTGGCCCCAATGCTCAGAAGCGAACGCGGGTGCTAGAGGCCATTGGCGCTGGACTAGCACCCGCATTTGCCAGTGCACACTGCACAGATGCCTCTACCACCGGAAATACCAAACTCACTCCAGACTAGTGCAAATAGCATGCTAACACGATTTAAATTAGGTCTTTTTCTATTCTCTGCAATGTTCAGACAACAGAGCCCTGAAGAAGGGCGTCCATACCACAGAAAACCTAACGCTGACTTGGAGCTGGTGTTAGGGTTTCTGAAGAAAGGATTCGAGCTCTGATTGGACAATCATACCACTCTGGGGCTTGGGAAGGAGGAGTGGTGGCGGCAGCTGTAGCAACGGTGCTGGCAGAGGCATAGCTAAGGGGTATATGGGGGGCAGTCACTCCAGGGGCGTAGCCAGATACCCAATTTTGGGTGGGCCTGGGCCCAAGGTGGGTGAGCAGAATTCTGCCTTGTCCCACAAGTGATTTGGCCTCTTCCTCTCTCACCTGCATGCCATATGGTCTCTCAAACATCCCCCCTCCCCCACATACCTTTTAAATGGCAGATTTTCACCAGCAGCAACTAATACATCCTGCTCATGTTGACCTCACAGACTTCCCTCTGATGCAACTTCCTGTTTCCGCATAGGCAGGAACATATCAGAGGGAAGGCTGTGGGGCCGGTGCGAGCAGTATATATCAGTTGCTGCTCACTGCAGGCGAAGATATGCTATTTACAAGGTATACAGGAAGGACAGTTGTTGGGAGTTTTTGGCTGGTGGGGCTTGCGGATCCCTGCCAGTCACATCATAGGTGTGCTGCTACTGGGTGGGCCTGAGCCCAAAGTGTGTGAGCCTGGGCCCACCCAGGCCCACCTTTGGCTACGTCACTGGCTCCCCCAAACGGATTTTGAATGAAATGGTGACTATGTGGATTGGCCCTTCAGCCTCACACTGCCACCTATTTTACAAAAGGTCTGCTCCCCCTATCTACACGTCTGGGCAGCAGGGAGGTGGTTTGTTCAGGCTGGCTCCAAAAGTCTCCACCGTAAGAAAAGTGACCTCATGCCTGTGCAGCTGTAGTGGCAGCATTGCCAGAAATGGATCCACTGTCTGTAGAAGCAGGAAAATGTGCATGCTTCACCACTGGCTACTACAAAACAAAAAGGAGGTAAAATCCTCACGGAACCGTGAGATATAAAAACAAAAGTGAGGAGAGTGGACGAGGATACCAATTAGTTTATTTATTCACATAAAAAATGACGTAATTAACATTAAAAGTGACCCGACACGGCCGTGTCGGGTCACTTTTAATGTTAATTACGTCATTTTTTATGTGAATAAATAAACTAATTGGTATCCTCGTCCACTCTCCTCACTTTTTGTTTTTATATCTCACCACTGGCTACTGCCATTGCTGAAAGGATTTTGGTAGGGGTGGAGGAGTGCATATGCCAGGTACTGTCCTCCCCCTTTACTTCCTAATGGTTGAAGCTAATAGCATGCACATCATTAGCATACTATTAGCATCGAGCATTAGGAATTAATTCCTGGCGCTGTTTTGGTGGTATTTTCTGGCGCTATTTCGTACAGTACCAGAGTTTTTGAGCATCTGCCTGCCTGCCCCTGCAGCATGCCACAATGTTACATTAATGACACTAAAAACGATCTTTTTCAGTAGATATTTGCCAATTTGGTATATTATAGTGCTAACAACAGCTTTTCATGTGTTTCAGCAAAGGTATGTCCTGTTTTAATGTTGATTTTAACACACCCAGCCTCAGTGTAACCTAATAGGATGGATATTTCGGAAATAAAGTAGTGTTGCCACTTTTAATAGACATCAGAGCAGGGTCTGTAATATTTTTCTCTGATTAATTTTTCAGGTGCGGGACAAGAAACTCCTCAATGATGTCAAAGGGGCCATTGAAGATGCTAAAACAGCACGCCTGTTCAACATCACCAGCTCAGCAATGGCCACTTTGTGCTTCATTATCATCTTTATTTACCTGCAGTACCCGCCGGCTGATTATTAGAGGCAGAGGAACCTGCGCCTGTCCCCAGGCCTGGCTGGACTTGCTGTTTCAGGGCCGATGGATCAAATCGGGAGATTAGGGGGTGCAGCAATTTTAATTTAACCTGTGTATAATGGAAGACTGCGTCCTCAGTACCAACATATATAGCTACTTGGTCAGATTGGAGAGAGGTAATAAGATCTCTCAGGACCTCAGTTGCTCTTTTATTTAATCTGTGACCTTTGGAAGCAATAACAATAGTGGCAAACTTTACGTAGGCCTCTAACTCCCATGCTATAAAGCATTTAGTGACCTTACGCAATTACTTTCCAGAGTAATCAAGGAACATAGCCAATGGCTTTATCTTAGTAGCTAGGTGTGTAACTAAATCCCTTATAATGATTGACCAGGGTTAGTGGTTGATCTTTGTTTGTAACAGCCCACCATGGCACCATACATTCCTTAGTCTGCTCTTCTGTAGGTATATAAAAAAAAAAATTTTAAACACTCTCCTTAAATTGACAACCATCCTCCTCCCCTCCCGCCTGACTTAGTTCCATTTCTTTCTAACAATCACTGTTTCAACAGAAAAACAGGAATTCAAAGATGGTTTGGAGCACCAGGCAGTAGCAAAAATGCAAGTTAAGGACCCCAGAGAAGGGGTGTCCACCTCAGAAGATAGGGGAACAGAGGGGGCTATAGGTGAACCCCCTCCTTCCATTGCCTCCCCCCCCCCCAAAACCAAAGGGGCTGCTTGGGCGGAATTTATATATTTATGTCACTGGTGTCAAGCCCTCCACTCTACCCTCCTTTGTCTCTCCTTCTTCCAATAGAACACAACATATTTAGCTGTCACCTGTGGCTTTATCCTCATGTCCACACAGCTAAATATTCTCTTTGTGTGTCTTCCACAGGATTTCCAGAAACTGTATTTAGAAAATTGTACCCACTAAAAAAATATGCGGGCCTCAGGATACCACATCTTTAAGAAGATCAGAAAGTGATTAATGGTAACAGTGCTGAGATCCCTTTCTGTAACTGGTTGTTTATAACTGCTAACTGCCAGTGCAGCCCTGATCCAGTCCAGTGAGCAAGGTTACGAATAACCATGAGCTGAGCAGACTGTTTCAGTCATGGTGGTCTTTCTCTACCAAATGTAAAAAAAATACCAGAAAAAGTGGAAAGAACACAAAAGTCCCAGGAGATGAAGTAGGCCAAAAAACAAGAAGTGGGAACTGGATCAGGCTTTTCGAAAACAGATGTATTGCAGCAATATGGCGGCATTTTACATGCCATACTTCTTTTCATGAACGGTCTTTCTAAAGACCAGCCTATTTTTATTTTACAAGATGTATTGCCAAGGATAGATGTGATTATCAAGTATACACATCAAGACTCCTGAGGCAGCCGCACGTATGTGCCGAAACATGGTACTGTGTCAAGTCATTTTAAATAAACAGCTTTAATTTTATATTGGGTGTCCTGAGTCTGTTTTCGAAGAGCCTGATCCAGTTCCCACTCCTTGTTTTTGGTCTTTCTCTACCATCATGTACAATGTTAGTATGTTACTCCTGCCAGCCAGCTCTGGTTCATCCCTGCGCTGGTTTATCCTGAGACATCCTCCCCCATCCCAGCTCCCAATCCCCTTTAAGAAGTTCTGAAGTATGCAAATTTGATGTAGATAACCTCACTCACTCTTAAGAGGACAGAACAAATTCGCGGTCTCTAGTCATTGATTCTCAGGACAGAAAGAATGGTTTCTCACTTGCACATTTTTCTGAAGGCTGCTGTCCCTGTATTGCTCAAGGGAGAGACTCTTTGCATGCCCTATGTTGCTAGTGGAGCAACAGAAGAGAACATCGTTGGTCTTGTATCTCACCTAGCAGTCCACCTTGGTGCAGGAAAGATTCCTGTACCAAACAGGCAGCAATGTGCATAGGCCACTGTCTGAGGCAACAGAATGAAGTTTATATACAGCAATGACAGAAATGAACCTTGCTCATAAACCATGATATCTTGGCAAGGCCCATGTAAGGGTATTCGTCACCCTAGATAACTCTTTAGCCTTGTGTCCCTCCCCCTTAATTATCTTTCAGACCCCTACTCCCCAAAGGCTTTGACAATTAAACTTAACATTCATGATTACACCAGTATCACCCCTCCTATAATGATCCTGTAAAAATGTGTAATTGGGCACCATTTTAAAATGTTAAGCTTTGCTTCACCTTTATCTGCCTAACAAGGGCAATTTTCAAAAGCCATTTACCAAGGTAAATGATTGTTTATCCACATAGACTATGTGAAATATTTATTTATTTATTTATTCATTCTTATATCCCACAATTATCCCAAAACAAGTTTCAGTTCAACGTGGCTTACATTCAACAGTCAAATAAGGTTAAATTGTTATTAAACATTTACAATCAGATTGAGGCATTTGGCAGCAGTGGTGATTACCCATAAGATTTCTTGAAAAGGATGTGTTAGTAGTTTTCTTCTGAAATGGGTATGGTTATTGAGTACTTCTTTGTGACGGTCAGGGATTACAATTATACTTATACACTTACAATCATTTGGTGACATTTGGTTGCTGTGTTGAATAGCCATAAAAGTTTGTGAGAATATATGATTTTAGTTTTATTTCTTTTGAAATGAAGATAGTTATTGGTGTTTCTTGTAGAGGTCAGGGATGAATGCTGTTGTTGTACACTTACAATCATTATGCGCATTCAATACCGGTATTGATTATCCATAAAACTTCTTGAAAAGATACATTTTTAGTTCTTTTCTGAAAATTGCTAATCCTCCTGCCATGCTCTCCCTTGCTTCTCTCCCTACCTGTACTGCTGCTGAGGGTCTGGCAGCGATAAAAAAAAGTTTCAAAACAGAAAAAAGCTACACACTGCAGTGGCACACCTAGGTTGGCTGCCACCTGGGGTGGGTTGCTGCTACACCCCCCTCAGTGCATCACCCCCTCCCCCTGAAGCACATCACCCACCTCCCCCCCCCCCCCCCCCCCCACGAAGCACATCATACTCACCACCTGAGGGTGCATGGAGCAGTCCTGTGGCTGTCAGCTTTGCCAGTCCCCTGCCCCAGAACAGGAAGTAACGTTAGAGGGGGCAGGGAACCGCTGGAGCCAACAGCTGCGTGACTGCTCTGTGCACCCCCTTTCTGCCTGCACCCGGGGCAGACTGCCCCCACCGCCCTGCCCTTCGTACACTAGAGACACACTGCTTTCATACACGCAGTTTGTATGCATGTATGAAAGACGTCTGTAGCATGCACAGAGCAGCCACGCTTAGCAATTGGCTGTTTTACACATGTTCAGATGACCGATTGGCTTCCCCCCCTGCCGAGCTGCTCGCTGTTTTTGTGAGCAGCTCATTTGCATGCCGATTCTTTTGAGCATCCCTCGCTATTTCCAATGCGGTAATTTGTACCAAGTTAGAAACAGCGATCGGTGCTTTACCACGATTTTGATGCATCTGCCCCTAAGTCAGTCCTGTATGATTTCAGGGGCCAAAGCTGTGAGTAGCAGAAATGCATGATTACCATGAGTTGTATGTGCAGGTTAATGGCACAGAATACAGAAAACTGTTCACTGCGGGGAATTAACTCACACATGAGAAAAAACACACTGTCTCATTCTCTCATCCCAATATAGCACAAACCACCCTACAACCATAAATACCCGGAAATACACTCTCCCAATCACAGACAATCTAAAAGTCCTCGGCATTACCTTAGACAGCAATTTAACACTAGAGAACCAAGCCACAGCCACTACAAAGACAATGTTCCACACAATGTGGAAACTGAAACGTGTAAAGCAATTCTTCCCGACGACAATATTTCATAACATGATTCAAACAATGGTATTAACCCATGTCGATTACTGCAACGAAATATACGCAGGTTACAAAGAACAAATCTTCAAGAAACTTCAGACCGCCCAGAACATGGCAGCCAGGCTTATCTATGGAAAAACACGAATTAAAAGCATGAAACCCCTTCGCGAAAAACTGCACTGGCTACCAATCAAAGAACGTATTGCTTTTAAGATTTGTATTATGGTTCACAAAATAATCCATGGCCTAGCCCCAGGCTACATGACCGAACTGATTGACTTACCAATCAGAAACAGAATAGAATCAGCAAGAACATACCTAAACCTTCACTTCCCAAGATGCAAGGGACTGAAGTATAAATCAATGCATATGCACAGAGCTCTGGAACACACTACCAAAAGACCTGAAAACCACAGACGATTACATAAAGTTCCAAAAAAACCTAAAGACTCACCTTTTCAGGAAGGCATGCCCCATACAACCAACATAAATACCAAACAATGAAACACAACAATTAAAGTAGAAAATGGACAGGACCGTGCAGGTCTTTTTCTGCCGTCATCTACTATGTTACTCAATTCCTCGCCGCACAATCCCACCCTTGCAACAGGCAAGGGATGAACCACACCAGATCTATTTAATTGTATTATTCACTCTGTACTTGTTCACATCGGAGTCCGTAACAACCTCTCCGGAACTATGTAAGCCGCATTGAGCCTACAATTAGGTGGGAAAATGTGGGATACAAATGTAACAAAGAAATAAATAAGTGCACAGTATATAAAAATGCATGGGTAATAAGGCCATTAGGAATTCCGTTACAATGCACAGAAATAAAAGGGAGATTTTAACATGCACAACAAGCGACAAATTCACCACCAGGCAGAGTAGAGAGGATACAGAAGATTTTATGCCAGTTTTTGAGTTTTACTGATAGCTTTTTCTGTTTCTCTGTGACAGTTTCTTCTTTATTTTCTGCAACCTTAAAGACAAATCAGAAGCAAAGGCTGTATGTGGTGGTAACAGCAGTTTCCCTGTGCACACGTCCAAAGAAAACCAAAGCACCAGCACCCATGTGCACATGCTGTTCTATGTATAAATATTAGCCTTGCAGAAATCTTATGTGTTGTTTGCTGAGCTAATATTTATCTGCATATGTGTGCTGCTGGCACTTGAGTTTTCTTTGAACATGTGCACAGTGAAGTCGCCCTCACTGCAGAACTTTTGTGTGCCTGTGTCCAGCAGGCTTGTCCTGATTAGCTTGCGAGTTCTGTGTGCTTTGAATTTGCATCTCATTAGCTTACTGTATCGTTGCAGAATATTTTCTTGCTAATCTCGCAGTAGAAGGTGTGCACTCAGCCATCGACATGTGGTTCTACCATGTGGCTTTCTGCATCGACCTCTGAGTCTCTCAAATTTACGGATGGATGGTGGAGAGAGGGAAGGTGCCCAGCTGCTAGCATATGTTGGTTTAAATACTAACCATTAGAAAAAACCATCCTTTAAGGCATGTTTGTCATTCCTGTGACTCTGAGCAAGTCACTTAACCCTTCATTGCCCCAGGTACAAATAAGTACCTGTATATACTATGTAAACTGCTTTGAATGTAGTTGCAAAAACCACAGGCGGTATATCAAGTCCCATTTCCCGTTCCCTTGCGTGCACAGGTTGTGAAACTCTCTCCACATAACCTGGGTGGCGTTGCAATGTATCCTAAAGCAAAGGTTTGTGTCTGTCTGTGGTAGTTATGTAATTCAACCCACAGCTAAAATATTTAATGCTTTTTGTTTAGATTTTTATTTTATTTCTAGAGGGAAATAATCTGGCACATTTTGGAAGGCTCCTCTTATTCGGCCATTGCATGCAGATACTCAGCAGCCCTCCATTCAGGGACACAGTGTTACATGGAAGACAGAACTTTAACATGAAGAATGGACTCAGGAAAGAACCTTTATTTATTCTTTCCAACCCGATAGAAGTTGAAAAGAATTATACAAAAGAAGTCAAGAATGTCTCTCTTTCTGTCTGACCATGTGTCTGAAGGCAAAATAAGTCCCAAAATTTAACAGAATGGGATGAAATTTGGCATGTGGTGAAAACCAGACACATTGAGTTCAAAAACTGGCCAAATCAGATTGGGGTTCCAGAGAAGTAAGCACCCCCCCCCCCCCTACCCACCTTAAGAATGAGTGAAATGTAGCAGACACCAGAGTAGGAAGGTTAAAAGGTGGAATTCCATATACTTCCAAATCCCAACCTCTCCAAAAGTACCTCCTTGTAACTGCTCAACCTTCCAAACTGCCCCCATAGCTCAAAAACTACCCACCTGCAACTACCCTGCCACTCCACATACTATCCCCCCACAACTGCCACACAACCCCACAAACTGCCCTATCCCCCCCAAAAAACTACCCCTGTTCAACCACCACACTGCCAAACCTCATACTACCCCCTGTAACTGCCCCACATCACCCAAACTGACCTATCTCCCCAAATCTACCCCTGTAACTGCCCCCACACCGAAAAACTGCTGTCCACAACTACCACCCCACCCCACAAACTTCTCTGTCCCCAAAACTACCCCCACACAACTGCAAATACTCTGTAAACTGCCCTATCCCCACAAACTACCCCTCTTCAACTGCCCCACACCCATAAACTACCATTTCCCCCAAAACTACTTCCTGCATCTTCTCCACACCCAATAACTGTCCCCTACAACTGCCATACCACACAAACTGCTCTAACATCTGCCTCCTGTAAACTGCTTCAATCCAAAACCTACCCCACCCAAAAGCAAACCCCAGAACTGCCCCATCATCATGTAAACTACCCACACCCAAAAACTACCCTATCTGCTACTGACAGAATATCCCAAAAATTGCCCCACTCCGAAAATTATTTCCTCACAACTACTCCTACATGGTCCAAACTGTCTCCACCCACTGTCACAGACAGAACACGTCTAGCACATACACACAGAACAGAGATATAAACTGTAGACACACACACACATACAAACCTATGCTACACACATAGGAAATGTAAATAATTCTCTATCCCTTTATTTAATTTTCTTTGTTGTTGACTGAACTGTGAAAACTACTTTAAGAATACTGCAGTTTTCTCATTGGTGGTTACATGCATTGCAAAGTAACATCTGTTACAATGGGCGGGGCCATATTAAGCTGTTGGCAAACTTTGCACATACTGATTACCAATAGGCAAGTTAGCATTTCATTAGTAAACCAAATATAACATCAAAACAAAGCAAATACATTTTTGTGTAATAAATGATGTGCTTAGTTCCACTAAGTGCAGTCACACTAGCGTGAGAACCATCATGGCACACTATAGTTCTCATTCATAATTCAATAATGATGATTCAATGATATTTCAATTCTAATAAGCGAAATAGCATGAAATCACTTATCTTATTAAAAAAAACTGATGAATCAGTGCCACGAGGTCCATATCTAGTTGCATAAACAAACAATGCTCTAAAAAGCTGGTGTGCTGTTAACCAGATGCTGACAAATGAGTTCTAAAACAATAAAACATCCTCTAATATCTTCAACTCATATCTGGGTTTCACTTGTCGCTTCCTCAGGAGGATATAACACAAACCTCTCAGGGATACCTTAACCAAGACTGGCTTCATTATGGTGTGTCATGATGGTTCTCACGCTAGTGTGACTGCACTTGGTGGAACTGAGCACATCATTTATTACACAAAAAATGTTGTGCTTTGTTTTGATGTTATATTTGGCTTTATTAATGAAATACTAACTTGCCTATTGGTAATCAGTGTGTTGCTTGGAGCAAGGCTCTATTTATTTTTCTCCCTATATGTATATTGTTAAACTTTGATGCAAATACAATCAGGAAACATTATCTAAAAAATCTAATCTTACTTGCCTCATTCTGTTCAAAAAAATGCGGTCCATTCAATATGTGAGTTCAATCCCCGCAGTTCTAAGGATTGAAGAGTATGTATCGATCATTGTTCACGCCGTGTTAAAATATTATCATAATCCCCTTTAGTAGCACATTGTGTAGCTAAAGCCCATGATTTTAATTCTTTTAAATGCTTTGCTATTGATCATATCCCTTCTAATGTTCGGAGAGGGGATCGTGATAATGTTTTAACACAACGTGAACAATGAGGAATACATATTGAATGGACAGCCTTTTTATTGAAGAGAATGAGGCTAGTAAGATTAGTTTATTGTTAAACTTTGCACATATTTTGAGATGTGCTCAGGACTCAGGAAGTTAGGATTGCCAACTGCCTGGCTTTTTTGAGACATCTGAAAAATTTTACATTAATGCCCAGAAGGATGTGTAATATGTGAACATTTTTCTGAGTTTAAAACCTCTGGGGCTGATGAGAAAACTACTGCAGATAGCAGTGTGTTTATACCAAAGTGTATGCAGGCCTATGACAGGGTCATAGCTAGCTATGTGTGACTGGTGTGGCCGCATGGGATGCTGGGGTGTGTAAATTGCATCCCATCCATTGGCTTTCCTTGCTGTCTTGTTGAAGGTAGGTGGAGCAGGGGCACGCTAGGAGCTTTTGAGGGTATGTCACACAGGGTACGTTCCAGGCTTGCAACATTCGTGGCCTACGTTGCAAGAATGGGTCAGGTGCAGGAGTTAACCATCAGTGCAGAGCATATTTAAATCAGTGTTAAGTAGGATATTAACTATTCCACCATGATACAGAGATGCTTTGAAGGGAGCACAGCACCATGTAAGAAAATTACTGCCAGGTCTGAGACAGCATAGAAAGGTGGCTCCATCCCAATCCCCCCAAAAGCATCCCTGGTAGCCTAGCAGTCCACCTCCCTCCCCCAAACCTGAGCCTATCCCCCTGTCTCTAATATTTAAAAAAAATTCCTTGGTGTCTAGCGGCACCCTCCCTCCTTCCCTGACTTAAACCACAATTCCCTGGTGTCTAGTGGAAACCACTGTTCCTCCCTCCCCAACCAACTCCCTCCCCCCCCCCCCCACACTGACTGTAAAAAAAAACATTCTCTGGGGTCTATTGGAACCCCACCCCCTACTCCTGCCCCAGACCCCCAGACCCTTGAAAGAGGCAAGAGCAATACCCACTCACTCCTGCCTTGGCATCACTATCTTTGATAATGGAGGCACCCTACCCCATACAGTACATCCTGGGATGCACTCAGCAGGGTCGGTCTGTTAAATAAAGGAGTTTTTCCTTTATTTGATAGTCTCTGCTCACACTACCAAATAAGGAAAACAATTGCCTTATTTGGCAGACAGGAGCATCCCAGGATGCACTGCACAAGGTAGGGTGCCTTCATTTTCAAAGATAATGGTGAAGAGGCATGAGAGAGTTGGTATTGCACCTACCTCTTTCAAAGGTATGGGAGTTTGGAGGGTCTGGGGGTCCTGGGGTAGGGAATGGGGTGGCATTAGACATCAGTGATTTTTTTTTTTACAGTTGGGGTGGAGTCAGGTGCTTTCAAAGATGGCAGCACTGAGTCAGGAGAAAGTGGACATAATTTCTGCCTCTTTATAGGGGTTTTAGTCTGGGAGGCCTGGGAGAGGGCTCAGAGTGAGGGGGACCTCTAGACAAAGGAAGTTTTGTTTGTTTGTTTTTTTTACAGTCAGGGGCAGGGGGGGAGGGAGAAGGATGGGTACCACTAAACATCAAGTCATTGTGTTTTAAATGAAGGGAAGGGGGTCAGGGGTAGAGGTGCCACTAGACCCCAGGTAAATTATTTTTAAATATCAGAGAGAGAGGTTTGGTCAGGTTGGGTTGTGGGGCAGTGGATGCCCATTGTTGTAGTATTGGTTTTGGGGTGGGGGGTCAATACAGAATGCTTGTAGTTTTTTTTTTCAGATGTCATCCTAACCATCACTGTGTGAGCCAATCACCACTCACGCACTGACAGGAAGAGTAGGATTTTGCAATGAGTTGTGGATTACTGCCATAGTTTTAACGCAGCAGTAATTTGCATGTTCATTATTTACTGCATACCGCCGTATTATTTATTTATTTGAGGTTTTATTTGGGGGGGGGGGAAAATTTGTTTTTTTGCTAAGGTCATGGTAGAAGCCATCATCTTAGCTGGCTCTACTGCATAGATTTCTGCACTGGCCCCTCTACCTGCAGTTGCCTAGTTCTCCCCCCTCCCCCACTCCACTTCCATTATAACTAGCAGCAGAAAAGTGGGTAGGATCTAGCCAGGGCTGTCCAGAGGGGATGTAGGAGGTGAGATTCCCTGGGCCTGGCCTCCAAGTAGAGCCCAGCACCAAAGGGTTCTGCCTCCTTGGTCTCTCTCTCTCCTGCTCCTGTATGATTGCATTAACGCTATAACCCGGGTCCTGGCACACAGGAGCAGGAGAGCGACAGACCAAGAGAGGAGCAGATGCAGGAAGGTGAGGGAGCAGGGTCCTGAGGCCTATGTGTGTGGGGGGGGGGGCAGCTGCGGGGGCCCTGCCCCATTTCTCAGCAGCCCTGGATCTAGCCACTGAGAAGGTAGAGGGGGCAGAGGACTGGAAGGCAGCTCTAGTCACAGGAAGAGAGAAGGTGATTTGTAGCAAGGGAGCTGCAGTGGGAATCAAGCCTAGTTTCCCAGGATCAGGGTCTGCTGCACTAACCACTAGGCTATTCCTAATGGTGGAGCAAAGCTTGCACTATTGTTAATGTCTGTAGCCTAGGTGAGGGGTAGGCTTAAACATTTCAAGTGACCCCCTTTCTCCGAGGTTGATGTTGGAGAGAAAGCACCCAACGTGAGGGACTGAATTTTAAAAAAAAGAAGAAAAGGAAAATAAGGGTTGTGAGCAGGACACCTTCTCATTGTCTCCTTTTCTTATTTGTAGCTATTCTTGGCCCTTCTAGGTCTTGTTTTACAGACTGCATGCACCTGCAGGGTGACTGGATCACCAGTATGGGTCTCTCCGAGAGTGAGCCAGTTTTGTGGTGTGGAGTCCTCTTTGATCCTCCACTTCAAGCTACTGCTGCTCTGTTAACAATAGGTGTTATGTCATCTTTGAGCGATTATACCAGAACCAAATTTATGCTGGCATTACCTAACAGGAACACTTTTTGATTCAATTTGTCAAAGACCACAATGGAACCTAAGAAATGTAAAAATAAACAAAGCCATGATGAAAAGCAGTATTTGATGTAACTGTGTACATGAAAAGTATGACGCCAAAGTGATTGAAAAGCACTGATGGCTCTTTGAATTTGTGTGTCTTTCATTGTCACTGCTGCCAATTTTTCCTTTGTAGCTTCCCAGAAGATGCCACCATGAGCACTTCTTTGCTTCCCCATGTTTAAAGGCATTCCTACTTCCTGTTACATCTTCAAGGGTTATTGTAAACCAGGGCTTCTCAAACCTGCTCTATGGACCCCATAGCCAGCCATGGTTTTGTGTATAACTGTGACAGATATCCAAAGATAAATTTGCATATTTTGGAGACGTAAGTCTATGTAAATTTAACCTATGTACATTCCTGTGGCTGTCCTTAAAACCTGACTGGCTGGGAGGTCATCAGGACAGATTTGGGAACTATTACACTTAAATAAAGTTTATATTGTTTGCAGCTTTCTTGTATGTTTTTCTTTTGAACCAGTTGTAAACAAGTAAGATTAGGATAAGCATAGGGAAGCTTTAGGGAAGTGAAGGTGATAACGGAGTTCAAGTAGAGTCTATGGTATTGTAGAAGGAAGAGAACATGCACAGTCTGGATCGGTCTTCTGGTCACTATTTGCCATTATAGTCTATCATACACTGCCAGCTCCCACTGGTGGCACAAGAAACTTCCTCAAAATATTTTGTGAAGCAGGAAAAAAAAGTCTTTTGTAAGCTAAAATGAGGCTCTGATCCATAGAGAGAAGACAGATGGCCACATGAGAGCTGGTGTCAGAGTTAGCAGGTGTGGGGATGGAGGAGGGCAGAGATCTTGCTCTGTGAGATGACATAACTGCTTCAGTTCTGCATTAAACCAGAAGTTGTGTTCGGTGACAAGTGAACAGATGGCCTTTACTAGGAGAGATCATCCCTCGGGACTGCCCAGGCAAGACCAGGAAGTTTCTGGGCTGATTTATAGCCTTATAACAGACACAAAGGACCCATCTGTTAGTCTGAGATAAGGCAGGCTAGGCAACACAGGTTTAATTCAGCTTCTAGGACAGGTGGTGTTTCAATTTGTATATAGTAAGTTCTGCTCACTACAATGTATTTTATTTATATATTTCGATATAGGTCACACGTTTTCAGAAATTCAGCGCGAGTTAATATTCAGGTACACTGGCTATTTTCCTGCCCCAAGGGCTTAACAGCCCAATGTTTACATATCCGGCCTGCAATTTTTGTAAACACTGGATGCAGCATTAAATCATTCACATATATTCAGCACCACTGCCTGCAGAAGCAGCAATGCAGTGACATGCGCTCTTGCATAGACAGTCACTGATATACAACTACTATCTGCAGAAGCAGCCATGCTGAATAGATGTATACAAGGTAATATATACTGCTGTATAAGATAGCCACTGACATACAACCGGTATCTGTGTAACAGAATTGTTTATAAATTCGAACACACTTCATTCCACTCCGGCATTATCCAGAAATAGTGTTGGGCAGTCAGTATTGCACAGTATCACTGAAAATTTATGGGTACAGGGTTTATACATTTAGTGGCTGCTGCCAAACATATAAACCCTTTTGAATACCCTGCCCTTGGTCTGTGTCTTAGGCATGGAGGGGTAAGTGACTTGCCCAAGGGGAGTGAGTGGGATTTGAACCCTGGCTTTCCTGATTTTCATCTTGTAGGTCTAACCACCAGGCCAGGGGTCTCCTAAACTTGGTCCTCATGATTTCCAGAATTAATATGTATTAGCAAATAGATCTCTTAAATGTTCACTGTGGAAATCTTGCACGAAGCTACTGCTGCAAGTCTCTACTCCACAAATGATTTATTTATTTATTTGTTTGTTACATTTATACCCCGCTCGATAGCAGGTTCAGTGCGGCTTACATAGTATGGGTTACAAGTATCACAGAAAGAACACAGATGTCGAATAGTAGAGTTATGATATGGTTGTACAGAGTAGGACAAGAAGGAGAGATGTGCAGGGGAGGAGTGAGGTAGAGGTAGTAGTAGTGGTGTGGACTAGGTTCGTAAATTAAGTCGGGTCATTTGGATAGGCTTGTTTGAAGAGGTAAGTTTTCAGCAACTTTCGGAAGGATAGATGTTCGTTGTTTGTTCGGATGGATCTCTTGGTATGGCATTCCAGAGTTGGCTGCCTATAACGGAGAAGTTGGATGCGTAGTAGGTTTTGTACTTGAGACCTTTGCAATTAGGAAGGTGAAGGTTGAGATATGTTCGAGAAAATTTTGACCCATTCCTAGCTGGAAGGTCGATCAGATTGGTCATGTAACTTGGAGATTCTCCGTGGATAATCTTGTGAATCAGTGTGTGGACTTTGAAGTTTATTCGTTCTTTGATAGGGAGTCAGTGGAGTTTTTCCACAATGATATCATTGTATAGTATGTTGAAAAAGTGGTTCAGAGAGCCTGGATGTAAAACTCTACTAAATCTCCTTTACAAGTTTTAATAGAGCAACCCCTGCTCTCCAGTACAAGATGCATACAGCTGTATTATAATATATCTGAATCTCAGTATGGCTTTCTAAATATTTGGAGTTCCTCTCATGACTCACCAACATCTAGAATAAGGCAAAGGAAGAACATGGAACCAAGAACACAAGGCTAAAAGGCTTTGATCCTGTATACTAGAGCCATATGTGATGTGATATTTATGTTTATTAAAATTTGTTATACCACTCTATCTGAACAAAGATATATAAAAACAACAAAAATAAAAACAAGTGAAAGAAAAAAGAAGAAAACATTAATTCCATTAGGATACAAGCCAGAAAACATGCATTTAAAAAGATGCATACAATATACATGATCCCCCCCCCCCCAGTCAAGAAAAACATCAACGCTGAACCCCTCTAAACGCAATAGAGAAATAATAGGACGTAAGTAAAGTCTTGAATTTCTTAAAGGAAGATGCAGACCGAATAGAGGGAGGTAAATCTTTCCAAACGTTAGGACCAAGAAAGTAGAAAGTAACCAAGCATGAACCCCTGCACGCCTAGGATAGATTCACTTCACCCTGTACTGAGATCTTGTAGGAAGCAGCTGCATCCAAGATGGCAGAGTCTCTGGTACTGAAAGACATCAGTAGAAATGACCATGAAACCATTAGAGAAGGGGGGAGGAGGGTCAATGATTCACCTACAACCTACAACATTTAACACATTTACACCTTTCACAAGTAGTGATCTATATTGAGTCCAAAAATACAGATACCTCTAGTGGAGAGCACAATACTTGAGTCCAGTGGCGTAGCCACAGGTGGGCCTGGGTGGGCCGGGTGGGCCGGGGCCCACCCACTTAGGGCTCAGGCCCACCCAACAGTAGCACATGTTTAGCAGTAGCTGGTGGGATCCCAAGCTCGGCCAGCTGAAGACTTCCTCCTGATGGTAACGAAAATGCTGACAAGGTGGAAAGAAGCGTTTTCCCACCAGCTGAGATATTTTTTGGGTGGTGGTTGGGGGAGGGGGAGCACAATTGGTGCCCACCCAAAATCTGTTGTCTGGCTACGCCCCTGCTTGACTCTTAACCCTTGAGGAGGGATTTTGAATTTAGTTCACACTGTTTTCAGTTAAGGCAAGTTACATTCAAGTACAATAGGTGTTTCCATGTCCCTGGAGGACTCACAATCCAAGTTTGCATCTGAGGCATAGAGAGTTAGCTGACTTACTCAAGATCACAGCGAACAAACAGAGTTGGGATTTGAACCTGGCATCCCTGGTTCTTAGCCTGCTGCGCTAACCATTAGGCTGCTGAGTCTATTAAGTACCCAAGGCAAACCTTCAGGCTTGCCCTCCCACAATTAATTTTTCAGGCCTCTGTGCTCCCAGATATTATGACAATTAAACTTAATGATCACAATCACTTGCACACTAACCCTCCCAGAGCAATCATAGAAAAATACATAAATGGGACATTATGAACTAAAGTTTCAGTGGGATTGCAGCTTTATATGAATAATTTAACTGTATAAAATTATGCATATAGTCATCAACTTGTAAAATATATGCATGCTGCCACTGAAGATACATGTATAACTTTATAATTTATCCAGAAATGTATATCTCCTATGTGGTTGCCATCACTGAAATGCTTAAGGTATATGGAGAGGGACTGAATTTTGCTGCTTTTCATAAACATTTATCCCCACTCCAGTATTGTCCCACTAAGACACATAAATTCTGGCCATGTAGGGATCCTTTTACTAAAGCTTAGCACAGGCTAAAAGACTCCCCTCCCCCACTTTTTACCAAGCTGCGCAGCAATGCCGACACAGCCCATTCACTTTGAATGGGCTGTGTCGGCATTACCACATCGGCAGCCGCTAGCACGGCTTTGTAAAAGGGGGGGGGGGTGAATTAGCATTTAGCATATGCTAATTCCTCAGAGTAACCGCCATTTATCATTACCCTTTGATGCTTCCCACTTAATCAGTTTCTAACCCAGTCGCAGTGGCATAGCTAGGTGGGGCGCCAGGGGAGCCGCCGCTCCCCCAAACAAAGTTCTACTGGCGCTGGCGCCTATTTTTTTTCATTGTGCAGCACTGAACATGTGCACCGACACCGGCGGAAGTCCGCTATCGCTCCCCCTGCGCCGTCAACCTGGCTGAACCTGGCTATGCGATTGCCCAGTCAGTCACTTTAGGGCCTACACAAGAGCAGTCAGTTTATTTGTAAGTCACCTATGGGGGCTTTGCTGAAATCTAAGGACAGAAAACATAATGAGGCCCTTTTACTAAGGTGGATAGGTGCCTAAGCATGTCCAACACGCATCAATTTGGAACCACCGCCCAGCTACCGCGTGCCCCGGGCGGTAATTCCATTTTTTACGTGCTTCTGATACGCACGGCAGAAAATATTTTTGATTGTCTACCATGTGGCGCTAACCAGGTGGTAATCGACAGTGTACATGTGCTGACAATTACGGCCCAGTTAACGCGTGAGACCTTACTGCTAAGTCAATGGATTGCAGTAAGATCTCAGGCCCAAAACGGATGCGCACCAATTTTTATTTTGCTGCACGTCCACTTTCAGCAAAAAAAAAGGCCTTTTTTGTAGGCACACTGAAAAATAGACCTGCGTGCATCCAATACATGCGCCTATAACAGCGCATGCCATTTTTTGGCGCACCTTAGCAAAAGGACCCCTCAAAGCAATATGGAAGCTCAAAAGTCTCAAAAGAAATGTTATTAAAAGATTTTTACTGCTGTAATTGTCTATTGCTTATGTTTGACTTATTCTTGCTGTACACCACCTTGAGTGAGTTTCTTCAAAACGGTGGTAAATAAATCCCAATAAATAAATAAGACAGAAAATGATTCCAGGTGCCATATATGCAGACTTCAGAAATAATTATTAAACCAGCTCAATATGTTTCAGCATCACAGTACCTTCATCAGGGGCAAATACTAAATTAATTCTGACTCGGATAATCGTATATATCCCCTACAAAAGATCAGCCAGTATGGCCCCCTGCCCCTGTGGCTTCCATTACCAGTTGCCAGAACAGTTCTCCTTGTAGAAAATTCAAGGTTTCCCTACTTCTAGATGACACTGCAAAAGGAATGTCACAATCAGCATTCATCTTATTGAAATTACCTATCGATAGTACTATCCTTTTCATAAAAATATTGTGAATGTATTTATTAAATCTCTGTCCAATTCTGCCTATGAAGGAGGTGTGTATATCACACCGATGTTCTATTCTCTCTTTCCAGCTTAACCCATAAGTGCCACTTCTCCTCTCTTTCTTCAAATCTAGGCTAAAAATCCACCTCTTCGATGCTGCTTTTGACTCCTAAACCTAAACCTTCAACTGTCCCCTATCCCTGATATGTCCTGTCTGTCCTAACCCTTATCCCTTACTTGTCTTGTCTGTCTGTCATAATTAGATTGTCAGCTCTATTGAGCAGGGACTGTCTCTCCATGTTCAAGTGTGAAGCGCTGTGTACGTCCGGTAGCGCTATAGAAATGATAAGTAGTAGTAGTAGTAGTCTTTCTTCCTATCCTGTCTTCCCTAAATAGATTATAGCACAGTATAATTATATCAGTCTGGTTCTCCATGAATCACATCTCTGTGATGGTCACTAAATCTAAGTCAGCCTTTTCCATCACAGCCTCTAGAATCGGAACCTTATTTCCCATACTACGGACATTAGTATACACAGCTTTTCATATATTGCCTTTTCTCCAATTTCTATAGAGGTATTTGGGTAAGTAAAACATTACGGCCTTTTACTTAACTGGGGGGGGGGTGTATTAACCCATTCCTGAGAACCATAGTTGAAAGCCCTCTTCAGTAGGTCGATGTCATCTCTTCTTAGTATCCCTTGAAAAATCATCTCATGGTCTAGAAAGTCTAAATGCTTACAATGAACTATTTGTGCAGCTATGCCTTCACCTTCAATATGTGAGCCTCTCAACTTTGGACTTTGCCCTCAGTAGGGAAGATCAGCAAGAAAATCACCTGTGCACTTGTCTGCTTCACCTTCATCCTCTCTCTTAGAACCATGAAACCACTTTTTATATGTTTGGCGGGATACCCTGCAGTATCATTTGTGCCAAGATGAATGAGGAGCACTGAATAATAGTCAGTAGGGCATGATACATCTCAGCAAATTCTCCTTAATGTCTCAGATCTTGGCACCAGGCAGACAGTACACCTCATGGAACATCATGTCTGGTTGGCAAATGGACTTCTCTGTACCCCTCAGACGGGAGTCACCATCAGTACCCTTTACTTCCTAGTGGTCACTGATCCACAACCCTGGGGTTTTTGAGATCCAGTTTTTTTTCTGTTCCTGGGATATTCTCATCTCTATGGTATTGATTCTCATTGTCTGATAATCTAAATGCTGATCTAGTCCTGATTTTGTTGCATCTTTTAAATTGATGTTAAAATGTAATCTACTAAGCCAGACTAGTGAATTGCCATGAACTGCCTGTACTTCATTAACTTTATTGCTTTGCTGCATTTGTGAATGCCAATTGTTTGTTTGTTTGTTTTATTTTAGATTATGTATGTTGATTTGTTACCCACCTTGGATAATGACGAGCTATAAATAATAAATGATAAACAATTTTATGGGCTTGTAGCACCATGAGCGAGGGTGTGGACACAGTCTCAATAGAAGTGGCGGGGCTTTTGCAATATGACGTCTAAGTCTGACTTTGGACGTTTTTTGCAAAAAACGTCCAAAATCTAAATAGGAAAGAAGGTCATTTTCGAAAAAGAAAAACATCTATCTTTTTTTCAAAAATACTGTTTTGTGATTTGGACGTTTTGTGATTTGGATGTGGGGGGTTTTTTTTGGTCCATTTTCAAAAAAAATATATGCACAAAATCACGCCATTGGGATGTAGGAGGAGCCAGCATTTTTAATAGACTGGTCCCCCTGACATCCCAAGACAGCAATAGGGCACCCTAGGGAGCAATGCAGTGGACTTCATAAAAATCTCCCAGGTACACATTTCACTATTGTTCCCTTACTTTGTCTGCTGAGCCCCCCCAAAACCCACTACCCCCAACTGCACACCACTACCATAGACCTTATTGGGGAAGGGGCACTTATATGTGGGTACAGTGGGTTTCTGGTGAGTTTTGGAGAGCTCACAGTTTCCTCCACAAGTGTAACAGGTAGGGGGAGGTAGGAACCTGGGTCCACCTGTCTGCAGTGCACTGCACCACTACTAGACTACTCCAGGGACCTGCATGCTATTCTAATGGACCTGAGTATATCATCTCAGGTTGGTATAGAGGCTGGCAAGTAATGTTTTTCATCACATTTTTGGGGGTGGGAGGGGGGGTTAGTGACCACTGGGAGAATAAGGGGAGATCACCCCTGATTCCCTCCAGTGGTCATCTGGGTATTTAGGGCACCTTTTTGTGCCTTATTCATTATATCATTATATCCTGAAATGACAATGCTATTAAAACTATGTAAGCCACATTGAGCCTGCAAATAGGTGGGGAAATGTGGGATACAAATGCAATAAATTAAATTATAAAAACAGGTCTAGCTAAAAAAAAGTCTTAGTTTTAGTCCTGGGCGTTTTTGTTTTGTCTATTATGGTTGAAAAATGTCTGTTAGGAACGCCCAAGTCCCGCCCTGAATACGCCCCTGAAACGACCCCTTGAGATTTGGACGTACTTCTGATGGACTTCATAGAAAAATGTCTAAAAATATGTTTCGAAAATACTGATTTGCACATTTTTGTGAGAAAAACGTACAAATGCTGCTTTATGCCACGTTTTAGATGTTTTCTCTTGAAAATGAGCCTGCTAGCCACTCAGAGGAGTGAAAGTAACACAAAACACATTATGTACTACTACTACTACTAATATTTAGCATTTCTATAGCGCTACAAGGCGTACGCAGCGCTGCACAAACATAGAAGAAAGACAGTCCCTGCTCAAAGAGCTTACAATCTAATAGACAAAAATAAAGTAAGCAAATCAAATCAATTAATGTGTACAGGAAGGAGGAGAGGAGGGTAGGTGGAGGCAAGTGGTTACAAGTGGTTACGAGTCAAAAGCAATGTTAAAGAGGTGGGCTTTCAGTCTAGATTTAAAGGTGGCCAAGGATGGGGAAAGACGTAGGGGCTCAGGAAGTTTATTCCAGGTGTAGTTTGCAGCGAGACAGAAGGCGCGAAGTCTGGAGTTGGCAGTAGTGGAGAAGGGAATAGATAAAGAATGTTAAAGCCTGTTCTCTTCACAGACATGATACACTTAAGAATTAAAGTCCCTTGGAATTGAATTATAATCTTCCTGCAATGCTGTCCCTGACACAGCCCCACAGTCTCGGTGTGCACTAGTCTTTTGTCTTCAAGGTTAATCAAGCCTGGCTCTGGCCTGACCTCTAGAATTAGAATTTCACAAGATTCCAAAGTAAAACTTGACCTAGGTAAAGGCTTGGTAAAGGCATATGCTGGAGAGCTGCTCTTGCCTTCCCTAGGCCTTTCTGGTCTGGCTGTTCTCAGAGTTTTTATCTGGCTGCCTGAACCACGCCCTCCCTGCTTTCCCTTGACTGAGCCACACCCTCTCTGCTCTACCATGCAGTATTTAAGGTGGCTCTGTGAGAGAGTGCTGTTAAGGGGAACCATTAACTTCTGATAGACTCCATAACATGGCTCTATTCAAAAAAGACTATATCCCATTCTGTAGCTTGGAAAATGAATGTTATTATTTGAGTCTCATAGGGAAATCAGAATGATATTTCTATGCAGGCAATGGCGTAAACTCAGGATGGGATCAACCTCTAAATTGAGTCAGGCAGCTACCCTAGCCAGGTCTAGCTGTGATTGTACGAAAGAGTAACAGCAACACAGAGTAAATGTACGGAAAGGTCAAGTGCTTTCATAGGAAAGAATAGCTGTGTGTATTTGGCAAATTCTCTGGTGCCAGCTGCTCTTTCCTTGTGGAAAGATGAAGGCATTGGCACAGCAAAAATTTACCTGAAGTTCTTTGCATGGAAAAGTCATAGAACTGTGCAAAGACTTAAGTCTATGATGACGGCAAAGTGTCTGTGCAATGTTCAAAGACCTACTCCTGCAGCCAAGCACAACACATTGCATGAAAGGAGCCTCTGTAGAGACTTCCTAAGACATTCCCCTACCCACACTTTCTCAGAGGCTCTGGATTGGCACTGGGCTGTTACATTTTGCACAATGCATGGAGCAACAATTATAACAAAGCCATCATTTTCTACACATTTTCTGCTTTTGTTAGGTGGCTCTGCTCTTATGGTGAAATACTCCGGTGGCATCATTCTACCTACACAAGGTCCCAGCAATCAGGACTTTTCAGAATTCCAAGAAGACCCCAGTTATTCTTCTTTAACTCTAAATTGTCATCTTAGAAAGTTACGATTGTAGTTTACAGAGATGTCAAATGTAACCAAAGTCAACCGTTTGACCAATCCCTTCCTCTTCATGCCCCAGCCGGCATCTCTGTACGACATGGAAACTCCTCCTTCTGCTCAGCACCGGTGTCTTTAACCAAGTGAGTCTATTCCTGCTATAGAAGAATCTTTATTTCAAGGTTCATACCTTAGCCATAGAAAGGACAGAAGAGGTACCAAGTTTCCAAGTTTATTTATTATTTGTTATACCACCTATCAGGTTCCATCTGAAAGGTTTACATAGCTAAATCAAAACTATAATTAGAGAGAGAGAGAAAGAAATTCCATTCATATAGGAAAGTCATAGGAAGAATTTAGAGAGAAATAAGAATGTATAGTCCAAGTTTTCCATCCACACCAGCAACCACCCCCCCCCCCCCAAAAAAAAATGACATCTTCAAACAGTCTTGCTGTAGAAAAATCTTTATCTGTTTAAAAGCACCAAGGCTGAGCAGGAGTAACAGCAACCATGAAGTGGAGCAGTAAAAACCTTGGAGGACCAAAGGGAGAGAAGGGAGAGAAAGACAACATGGATTAAGAAATGGGGAACTTGAATAGAGGGGGAATTTTTCACTCCTGCCACCCCTATCCCAAGCAGGCACCTCTCACTTCTGCCCCCCCCCCCCCCCATCTCATGCAAGAACCTCTCATTCCAGCCTCAACGTGTAATTAAACTCTGGAATTCGTTGCCAGAGAATGTGGTAAAGGTGGTTAACTTAGCGGGGTTTAAAAAGGTCTGACGTCTTCCTAAAGGAAAAGTCCATAGACCATTAATAAATTGACTTGGGGAAAATTCACTGCTTATTTCTGGGATAAGCAGCATAAAATGTATTGAACTTTTTCGGGATCTTGACAGATATTTGTTACCTGGATTGGACACTGTTGGAAACAGGATGCTGGGCTTGATGGACCTTTGGTCTGTCCCAGTGTGGCAATACTTATGTACTTATCTAGATAAAGGTATTGAGTTAAGAAATATAAGCTCCTCTTTTTAGGATTGTTCCATCATGTAGCTAGGGCAACTCAGTTGCATCGTAAGTCTTTTCTGCTGCTTTTAAACCTCATCTTATAGCGATGAGTGGCACTTTTTTTTGTAAAATTTCCCTGTAAATATCTGGTTACATTGGAAAATCGATTTTAGATTTTTTTTTGGATCCTGTACATCTAGAGTCTGTTCTTTTGTCCAAGTCAGTTAACACTCCTTAGTTGCTAACCTATCAGGTTTTTGTATAAGGGGTTTTGCTGTTTTGTTTTTTTCAGGCCTACAGACATTTCTGTTTAGTTTTACCTTCAATTTGATGAAACAGAATTCCCAGTGTTGGTCTCCCCTTGTTGTGGGCTAGATTTGTTTTATATTTATTTATTAGGATTTATTTACCACCTTTTTGAAGGAATTCACTCAAGGCAGTGTATAGTAAGAATAGATCAAACATGATCAATAGGCAATTAAAGCAGTAAAAATATTCAAATAACAAAATAAAGTATGGCATAGTAAACTACTTACAATGTTAACACAAAATGTAATAGAACATTGTAATGGATAGTGAAGGGTAAAGCAAAGATGGAAGATATAGAATGGTAAGAGAGTGAGAAGAGTTAGAAAGTAAGGTGACTGATTTAAAGAAACTTGCACATAAGGTCAGAGAGATGGATAAATATTATCTCAGGGTAGGAGTGGGTAAACATGTCTTGCTGCAGTATGTGCAGCCCGAGTCACTCCTTGTGTGTGTGAGTGAGACTAACACGTTAGTTACTTCTTCCATTAAAGGCCTGGTTGATGAGCCAAACTGTCACCTGCTTCCTGAAGTAGAGATAGTCTTGTGTTCCGCAGAGCCTTTCAGGTAGCATTCAGTGTGGGGGCTACTCCAGAGAAAGCTCGTTTGCGGGTATCACATCGTGTAATGTCTTTTGGAGAGGGTGTGGTTAGTGATAGTCCTTGAGAGGATCTTAGTGTCCTTTGCGGTGTGTGGAGGATCATCCTATTCTTCAGATACTCAGGGCCATTTCCTTTGAGGGCCTTGAAGATCAGTCATAGAGTTTTAAATTTAGCCCTGTATTGAACTGGTAGCCAATCAAATTTTTGCAAAAATAGTGTGATGTGGTCACATCACTTGCAACCTTCTATGAGTCTTGCTGCTGCATTCTGAATCAACTGGAGCTGGTGCAGGCCCTTTGTAGTCAGACCATTGTATAGTGCATTGCAGTAATCCAGTCTTGATGTTATCATGGCATGCACAACTGGGGTAAGATTTCCCTATGTATATCAATTTGTAAAAATAAATAAATATAGATAGATAGATAGATAGATAGATAGATAGATAGATAGATAGATAGATACAGTGGTGGAAATAAGTATTTGATCCCTTGCTGATTTTGTAAGTTTGCCCACTGACAAAGACATGAGCAGCCCATAATTGAAGGGTAGGTTATTGGTAACAGTGAGAGATAGCACATCACAAATTAAATCCGGAAAATCACATTGTGGAAAGTATATGAATTTATTTGCATTCTGCAGAGGGAAATAAGTATTTAATCCCTCTGGCAAACAAGACCTAATACTTGGTGGCAAAACCCTTGTTGGCAAGCACAGCGGTCAGACGTCTTCTGTAGTTGATGATGAGGTTTGCACACATGTCAGGAGGAATTTTGGTCCACTCCTCTTTGCAGATCATCTCTAAATCATTAAGAGTTCTGGGCTGTCGCTTGGCAACTCGCAGCTTCAGCTCCCTCCATAAGTTTTCAATGGGATTAAGGTCTGGTGACTGGCTAGGCCACTCCATGACCCTAATGTGCTTCTTCCTGAGCCACTCCTTTGTTGCCTTGGCTGTATGTTTTGGGTCATTGTCGTGCTGGAAGACCCAGCCACGACCCATTTTTAAGGCCCTGGCGGAGGGAAGGAGGTTGTCACTCAGAATTGTACGGTACATGGCCCCATCCATTCTCCCATTGATGCGGTGAAGTAGTCATGTGCCCTTAGCAGAGAAACACCCCCAAAACATAACATTTCCACCTCCATGCTTGACAGTGGGGACGGTGTTCTTTGGGTCATAGGCAGCATTTCTCTTCCTCCAAACACGGCGAGTTGAGTTCATGCCAAAGAGCTCAATTTTTGTCTCATCTGACCACAGCACCTTCTCCCAATCACTCTCGGCATCATCCAGGTGTTCACTGGCAAACTTCAGACGGGCCGTCACATGTGCCTTCCGGAGCAGGGGGACCTTGCGGGCACTGCAGGATTGCAATCCGTTATGTCGTAATGTGTTACCAATGGTTTTCATGGTGACAGTGGTCCCAGCTGCCTTGAGATCATTGACAAGTTCCCCCCTTGTAGTTGTAGGCTGATTTCTAACCTTCCTCATGATCAAGGATACCCCACGAGGTGAGATTTTGCGTGGAGCCCCAGATCTTTGTCGATTGACAGTCATTTTGTACTTCTTCCATTTTCTTACTATGGCACCAACAGTTGTCTCCTTCTCGCCCAGCGTCTTACTGATGGTTTTGTAGCCCATTCCAGCCTTGTGCAGGTGTATGATCTTGTCCCTGACATCCTTAGACAGCTCCTTGCTCCTGGCCATTTTGTAGAGGTTAGAGTCTGACTGATTCACTGAGTCTGTGGACAGGTGGCTTTCATACAGGTGACCATTGCCGACAGCTGTCTGTCATGCAGGTAACGAGTTGATTTGGAGCATCTACCTGGTCTGTAGGGGCCAGATCTCTTACTGGTTGGTGGGGGATCAAATACTTATTTCCCTCTGCAGAATGCAAATAAATTCATATACTTTCCACAATGTGATTTTCCGGATTTAATTTGTGATGTGCTATCTCTCACTGTTACCAATAACCTACCCTTCAATTATGGGCTGCTCATGTCTTTGTCAGTGGGCAAACTTACAAAATCAGCAAGGGATCAAATACTTATTTCCACCACTGTAGATAGATAGAGATATCATAACCTAAAACCCAGATAATCCAAATAAATGTTTTAATTTAGAGTTGTCATGACCCAAACCAAGCAAACAAGGTGATTCTTTTGTCTCCCTGCTCTTTAGGATAATCAATGAGAAAATCAGAACTATTAATCCATGCAAGGAAAGAGGCAAAAATCAGGACTGTTTGATGGACTTGGGAGAGGTGGCAATCCTTTCATCTACCTCTCTCTAGTAACCTCAGAGCTGGCTTGCTTTAGTGTGCAGCTGTCTCTCTCTTCTCCCATCCCTCTGTAGTTATCACACTCTCTCCCAGATACCTTAGACTGTGAGCTCACTAGGGACAGAGAAAGCATCTGTATGTAACCCTGGTCTCACCACACAATTCCAGGCATCAGCTAGTTCTTTGGGTCTATACCCGAACCAGGGCCACAAATAAAAGTTTTATTCTACTGAGCTGGGCGCAGGCCGGGACCGGGCTTGATCCTGGTAGGCCATAGGGTCGTAAGCCACACTTTCTTATTTTTCTTTATCAGTCTGGGAGTAAAATAACTTCACTCGCACTTCAAAGAAACTCTCTATTCTAGATTTTATAACAAAATGCAGTAACTTTACTGGAATGCTGCAACAGGCAGATATCCAAACTTCATACTTTTCTTGTAACAAATCAGTTCACTTTGCTGAAAGAGGTTTTAATGCCACTCCAAGACTTTTGGTGTAAAAGTTCAAACTACGAAATTAATAGCCTCTTTATAAATCCTAGGGTATTTACATATTTACAGTTCCCCCACTCCTCCAATACCCATCCTTTCTGGCAGAACAATCCAGTGCGTCATAAAAGATGAACCTTCAGGCTCAGACTAATGTTAGTTAACTGTAGAGAATGATTGCCACAGTGATGATGGAATAGGCAGATCAAGTGGCCAAAAGGAGGAGGGAGAGAGACTAGCAGGTCTACCCATCAGCCTACAGAATGTCCTTCTACTAACCAAGCAATAGGAAGAGCATTGACAAAAACATAAAAATAAATTACTCAGAGTAACTTAATTTAGACAACTTAATAAATACAATAAAATTAAATGGAGTAATATTTATTTAAAAATGATATGGCCATGTTGAGTACAATGCCTGCATCAGAAGATAATTCAAACTAGATGCTAACAATAAACAACAGCAAGAAGCAGAGTAACAAAGCCAACGGGGACTCTTACTAGAACCTGGTACCCCATGGATTATGAGTACAGTGCAGTTCAATGCATGGAAGGCCACCCCGAACCGCACTAGTCCCCTTCAATCCAGGAATCAGTTCTAATGCATCCTGCCAGCCAAACCTTTTGCTTACCCATCCCTTACAGGTTCCTGGCTGCTAAGGAATAGCAGAGAGGTGTTGTTTTTCATCATCAGCTAGGCCTTGTACAACAAAGAGGAGTTTCCCAGGCTGGCTTGGCCTAACCAGTTAAGAATAATTGAAAGGAGTGCAGACCTACAGAAGGTCTGGTGGTGATATTACAGCTATGGGTAGCTAGATGAAGCACAGACGATCTAAAGGGACTCAGCTAGCACCTCCAAAGAGATTAAAGCTGCAAACATTGGATACAGTTCGTCTTGAGAGATTAGGCCTAAAGCATGCATCCAATTTAACATCGTGAGAAGTCCAGACTGTGGCATGAGGAACCAAACCCTAGTGTATTCTGAGCACAGTTAGGAGAAAACTGAATATTTTGCTGGTTTGTCTTTGGGGATGCGGTGCCTTTTCCCATCGGTATCTACTTTTCCATATGAATTTTTCAGATTGTCTAGTAGAACATCTGTGGCATAAACAGAAGTGCTTGAACCAAGTACCAGAAAAGCTGAGTTTTGAGGAGTCTGAGGTACTGATCCCAGAACCATGTAGCAGAAGAGGAGAAGGACTAGCTGTGAGGCTGTTGGCCTAGGAGAATCTAAGAAGTGGTCTAATCCAGAGCTGGTGCAAGGTTGCATATATACATAAGTGCATAAGTGTTGCCATACTGGGACAGACCAAAGGTCTATCAAGCCCAGCATCCTGTTTCCAACAGTGGCCAATCCAGGTCACAAATACCTGGCAAGATCCCAAAAAAGTACAAAACATTTTATACTGCTTATCCCAGAAATACTGGATTTTCCCCAAGTCCATTTAATAATGGTCTATAGACTTTTCCTTTAGGAAGCTGTCCAAACCTTTTTTAAACTCTGCTAGGCTAACCGCCTTTGTCGCGCCTCACGCGCTCGCCGCGCTCTCGAGGACCTTGGCATACCTTCAGGCTTCTTCCCCGGGAGCGCGGGGTTTGTGAGTCCTTAAGGCAAAATCACCTTCCAGGTAGAAAAGAGAAAAGACTGGACCGGAACTCCGGACTGGAGTTGTACACCGGAACCCTCGGAACTGGAACGCACCGGACGGGTGCGCACTGGAGTGGGGCCCACTGGCCTGGACACGCTGGAGTGGCCCCACTGGACTGGAACATACAAGAGTGAAACCCGCTGGGCTGGAACACACACTGGAGCGGAACACACAGAACTGGAACCCCCTGGACCTAGTCTTCACCTACACTTGACTGCCTACCCCCTCGGGTTGGGCCTTCAGGTTCTGGCAGCCGGTAGGACTTACAGGAGCAGCAGGAATGAAGATCCAGGGGTGCCCCCGGGCACCTAGGCGAAGGCAAGGCAGCCAAGCAGGAACTATCCGGGTTCTGGCAGTCAGCAGGAATCAACACAATGACTAGTAAGCTGGACCCAGGCTCATAGGGACCCTGTACCCGGGCAACCCAGTCATACACAGGAACATACACAGAGCAAACTCAGGAGACTTGGAAGGCTATACACCAGCTAACAGCTAAGCTGTGCCCCAGCTAACAAGTCATGCCCTGGACCCAAACGCAGAAGACTAGCAAGGCTTGACACAGGCTACAAGCCAGCGGGGCCTAAGCTGGCTAGTCTACACTAAGAACAAACACAGTCTTGGAATCGTGGCTAGCAAGGGCGGCTAGGCTCACTCTAGGAACAAACACAATCTTGGAATAGTGGCTAGCAAGGCGGCTAGTCTAACACTAGAAACAAACACAGACTTGGAAAGGGCTAGCAGGACGGCTAGCTGACACGAGGAACAAACATGGTCTTGGAAATAGCTTAGCAGGACGGCTAGCTGACACGAGGAACAAACATAGTCTTGGAAATAGCTAACCGGACAGCTAGCTGGCATGGGGAACAATCACGGGGAACTAGCAGAGCTATGCACAGGCAACAAGCCAGACGGTGCCTAAGCTAACTAGTCAAACCTTGGAAACAAACATAGAGAACTAGTGGAGCTAAGCACAGGCAACCAGCCAGACGGTGCCTAAGCTAACTAGTCCTACCTTGGAAACAAACATAGAGAACTAGTAGAGCTATGCACAGGCAACAAGCCAGACGGTGCCTTAGCTAACTAGTCATACCTTGGAAACAAACACAGAGAACTAGTAGAGCTATGCACAGGCAACAAGCCAGACGGTGCCTTAGCTAACTAGTCATACCTTGGAAACAAACACAGAGAACTAGAAGAGCTAGGCACAGGCAACAAGCCAGACGGTGCCTAAGCTATCTAGTCAAACAAACATAAAACACTAGCAAAGCTATACACAGGCTATAAGCTACACGGTGCCTAAGCTAGCTAGTCAAACAAACATAGAACACTAGCAAAGCTATACACAGGCTATAAGCTACACGGTGCCTAAGCTAGCTAGTCAAACAAACATAGAACACTAGCAAAGCTATACACAGGCTATAAGCTACACGGTGCCTAAGCTAGCTAGTCAAACAAACATAGAACACTCACACAGAACAAACACTGACACCGGGTACAGCACTCTATACTCCAGGACCTTTGCATGAGATTAGATGAGGTGAGTAGAGGTTAGTAGAGGTTAGATACAAAGGCCAGGACTGTAGTCTTCAGGTGACTAATAAAGCCCATCAACACCAGAGCCACAGGTGCAGCAATCACCTTGCAACCAAACAGAGGCTTGACACTCAGAGCAGGCATCCCATAGAAAGTAACAGCGGGAGCCATCTTGGATACTGGCAGAGACGAAGAGGCGGCAGCCATCTTGGAAGAGGCAAAGCCCACACAGGTGAGGTTCAGTAGGGCAATCAGCACACAGAGCCAGAGAGAACCTAAGACAAACACAGACACAGAGACAAGCAGGAGCCAGCACAGACACTGACTCCCAGAAACAGGGTAAGTCTGAAGGGTGGCACGGCCACCAACGGGACAGTATCCCTTCCTCAAGACCCCCCTCTCGGTCTCCCGGAGGTGGTCAGGTATCCAGGGGTAACTATGATGAAACTTCCTGATAGGTCTCAAAAGCCAGACATAGATCACTAGGCTGGAAGTCACAAGGAAGATCAAAACTGGCAAACAAAAATAGAACTTGGGACCAGGAAGCTCCTTCGAGTCACCATGGGGCAACCTCAGGAACATGGATACATCAAAAGGAACACAATTCAAAAGTAACCCTCCCCTGAGGGAACCCACAATGTCCTGACCCTCTTGGCAAATCCATGAAATGACAGGAACAGGACTGGAGTCACTACCCCAGCTGACATCAGAAGCTGGGCTGAGGCTCAAGGTGGCATTCCCATCTTGGCAGGAGCTAGAAGTCTGAACAGAAATGAATCTGAACCTAGCACCTGGGTTGGCCTCAACCCCTTGACTGGAACTGAATTCAGGAGCCTGACTGGAACGAGAACTCAACAGAAAGTCAGCCTCCTGACGGACACTGGACCTTAGGACGACCTCAACATCTTGGTCGGACTTGGAACTAGACACGGACTCAGCCTCCTGGCTGGAACTAGAACTCGGAACAGGCTTAGCATCTTGGTTAGAACTGGAACTTGGAAGAGATTCAGCTGCAGGGCTGGACGCCCCTCTCTGGCCGGACTGGGACGTCTCTCTAACCTTAGCTTCGGGCGGCCTCTGCCGAGCAGGGTTCAAGAGGAGACGGCCCTGGTATCCCCAGCGCATGCTAGCAGGCTGAAATGCTGAAAATGTGTTTCTCCGGGCTCCAAGCCGTTGAACACACCCTCTCTCAGCTATAGCTTCGGAGATCTTCTCCCAGGCTGAATCAACACAAGGTCTATCACAGTCCTCTGGGAACATCATCTCTTCCTCAATAGCAGACTCAATATCGTGGCTGACCTCTGCACTCGGTGCAGATTCAGCATCTTGACTGGACTTGCAACTCGATCCAGGTTCAGCATCTTGACTGGACTTGCGACTCGGTCCAGGCTCAGCATCTTGACTGGACTTGCAACTCGATCCAGACTCAGCATCTTGACTGGACTTGCAACTCGATCCAGGCTCAGCATCTTGACTGGACTTGCAACTCGATCCAGACTCAGCATCTTGACTGGACTTGCAACTCGATCCAGACTCAGCATCTTGACTGGACTTGCAACTCGATCCAGACTCAGCATCTTGACTGGCCTTGCAACTCGATCCAGACTCAGCATCTTGACTGGCCTTGCAACTCGATCCAGACTCAGCATCTTGACTGGCCTTGCAACTCGATCCAGGCTCAGCATCTTGACTGGACTTGCAACTCGATCCAGGCTCAGCATCTTGACTGGCCTTGCAACTCGATCCAGGCTCAGCATCTTGACTGGACTTGCAACTCGGTCCACCCTCTGCCTCCTGGCAGGGACGGAACTTTAACTGAGGCTTGGCCGAACACACCCTTAGGGCAGGGATCGGCGGCTCGATCTGGAGCGCCCCTCGAACTGGGCTCCGGAGCTTGCTTGGAGGTACCCTCCAAACTGGAAGCGGAGGTGCCACCTGTACCACCCTGAGGACTGGCACCAAAGACTTGGTTAGAAGCCCCCCTCGAACTGGACTCAGTGGCTTGACTGGACGGGTCACTTGAACAAGACCCGGAGACTTGACCCGAAGCGCCACTTGCACAGGAATCTGAGGCTCCCTCGAAGGCTTCCCTCGGACTGGACTCGGAGACTTCAAAGGGCGTGCCATTTGAAGGAGGACTGGAGGCTCGACCCGAAGCGCCACTTGCACAGGAATCTGGGGCTCCATCGACAGCTTCCCTCGGACTGGACTCGGAAACTTCAAAGGGCGTGCCACTTGCATGAGGACTGGAGGCTCGACCCGAAGTGTCACTTGCACAGGAATCTGAGGCTCCATCGACAGCTTCCCTCGGACTGGACTCGGAAACTTCAAAGGGCGTGCCACTTGCATGAGGACTGGAGGCTCGACCTGGAGCGCCACTTGCATAAGAATCTGGGGCTCCATTGAAGGCCTTCCTCGAACTGGTCTCGGAGACTTAAGCCCCCTCGTTACTTGGACTGGAATAGGAGGTTCAGTATGAAGCATCCCCTGGACTGGACTCAAGCGCCTAGGTGGCGTCACTACTGGAACTGGAGTCAGAGGCTTAGTCCGATGCCTCACTCGGCCTGACCTGTGAGGCTGCTGCAGAGCCTCGGGCGGAGGCATCCCACGGCGCCTTCTTTCGGCCCTAGCCTCAGGAGTATACCGCAGATCTGGCCTCCCGCAAAGTTGGGAGCGGTAAAAGAAGAGCCTGGTGGAGGGATCCATAGCAGAAACTGGGTCTTCAACAGACCGTCGCTCTGAAACACGCTCTCTCTCCAGGGCTGCTTCAGGAGTATTTTCCAGGGCTGGATCAGACAACAGTTCTACCCGGTATTCCTGGAGAGTCATCATCATATCCAAACTAGAAACTGGGTTGTCAAGGTCATCGTAAGAATCCGGAGTTACTCTACCAGGGTACCACCGGCTACCCGGCCTCGGTGGTTGAAAAGACCCGGGTGGAGAACATTCCCGGCGTCCTCTTTCGATCTCTGACTCCGGAGTATTCCGCAGAGCAGGGTCTTCCCGAAGTCTGAGGCGGTACTCACGGAGCGTGATGGCAGAATTCATGTCCGAAACTGGGTCATAGTGGCCAAAAACTGGGTGATAGTGGCCCAGACTCCGGTAGATACGCCTTTTCTCCGCTGCTGCTTCAGGCGTATCCGTAAAGGCTGGATTCGACAGAAGTTCCTCTCGGTATTCCTCCAGGCTTAAATCGGGATCCAAAGTAGAAACTGGACTGTCTTGGGAATCAAAAAAATTTTCAGAAGTTCCCCCCGGGTTGTCCGTGGGGCATGAACTTATGGGCATGAAGCCCACCTGGACTGATGATCTCGCCGAACTCATGGCCTTTGTATTCTGTCGCGCCTCACGCGCTCGCCGCGCTCTCGAGGACCTTGGCATACCTTCAGGCTTCTTCCCCGGGAGCGCGGGGTTTGTGAGTCCTTAAGGCAAAATCACCTTCCAGGTAGAAAAGAGAAAAGACTGGACCGGAACTCCGGACTGGAGTTGTACACCGGAACCCTCGGAACTGGAACGCACCGGACGGGTGCGCACTGGAGTGGGGCCCACTGGCCTGGACACGCTGGAGTGGCCCCACTGGACTGGAACATACAAGAGTGAAACCCGCTGGGCTGGAACACACACTGGAGCGGAACACACAGAACTGGAACCCCCTGGACCTAGTCTTCACCTACACTTGACTGCCTACCCCCTCGGGTTGGGCCTTCAGGTTCTGGCAGCCGGTAGGACTTACAGGAGCAGCAGGAATGAAGATCCAGGGGTGCCCCCGGGCACCTAGGCGAAGGCAAGGCAGCCAAGCAGGAACTATCCGGGTTCTGGCAGTCAGCAGGAATCAACACAATGACTAGTAAGCTGGACCCAGGCTCATAGGGACCCTGTACCCGGGCAACCCAGTCATACACAGGAACATACACAGAGCAAACTCAGGAGACTTGGAAGGCTATACACCAGCTAACAGCTAAGCTGTGCCCCAGCTAACAAGTCATGCCCTGGACCCAAACGCAGAAGACTAGCAAGGCTTGACACAGGCTACAAGCCAGCGGGGCCTAAGCTGGCTAGTCTACACTAAGAACAAACACAGTCTTGGAATCGTGGCTAGCAAGGGCGGCTAGGCTCACTCTAGGAACAAACACAATCTTGGAATAGTGGCTAGCAAGGCGGCTAGTCTAACACTAGAAACAAACACAGACTTGGAAAGGGCTAGCAGGACGGCTAGCTGACACGAGGAACAAACATGGTCTTGGAAATAGCTTAGCAGGACGGCTAGCTGACACGAGGAACAAACATAGTCTTGGAAATAGCTAACCGGACAGCTAGCTGGCATGGGGAACAATCACGGGGAACTAGCAGAGCTATGCACAGGCAACAAGCCAGACGGTGCCTAAGCTAACTAGTCAAACCTTGGAAACAAACATAGAGAACTAGTGGAGCTAAGCACAGGCAACCAGCCAGACGGTGCCTAAGCTAACTAGTCCTACCTTGGAAACAAACATAGAGAACTAGTAGAGCTATGCACAGGCAACAAGCCAGACGGTGCCTTAGCTAACTAGTCATACCTTGGAAACAAACACAGAGAACTAGTAGAGCTATGCACAGGCAACAAGCCAGACGGTGCCTTAGCTAACTAGTCATACCTTGGAAACAAACACAGAGAACTAGAAGAGCTAGGCACAGGCAACAAGCCAGACGGTGCCTAAGCTATCTAGTCAAACAAACATAAAACACTAGCAAAGCTATACACAGGCTATAAGCTACACGGTGCCTAAGCTAGCTAGTCAAACAAACATAGAACACTAGCAAAGCTATACACAGGCTATAAGCTACACGGTGCCTAAGCTAGCTAGTCAAACAAACATAGAACACTAGCAAAGCTATACACAGGCTATAAGCTACACGGTGCCTAAGCTAGCTAGTCAAACAAACATAGAACACTCACACAGAACAAACACTGACACCGGGTACAGCACTCTATACTCCAGGACCTTTGCATGAGATTAGATGAGGTGAGTAGAGGTTAGTAGAGGTTAGATACAAAGGCCAGGACTGTAGTCTTCAGGTGACTAATAAAGCCCATCAACACCAGAGCCACAGGTGCAGCAATCACCTTGCAACCAAACAGAGGCTTGACACTCAGAGCAGGCATCCCATAGAAAGTAACAGCGGGAGCCATCTTGGATACTGGCAGAGACGAAGAGGCGGCAGCCATCTTGGAAGAGGCAAAGCCCACACAGGTGAGGTTCAGTAGGGCAATCAGCACACAGAGCCAGAGAGAACCTAAGACAAACACAGACACAGAGACAAGCAGGAGCCAGCACAGACACTGACTCCCAGAAACAGGGTAAGTCTGAAGGGTGGCACGGCCACCAACGGGACACCTTTACCACATTCTCTGGTAACGAATTCCACAGTTTAATTGCACGTTGAGTAAAGAAAACTTCTCTCTAATTCGTTTTAAATTTACTACATTGTAGCTTCATCGCATGCCCCCTAGTCCTAGTATTTTTGGAAAGCGTAAACAGATGCTTCACTTCTACCTGTTCAACTCCATCATTTTTGTCGCCCTTCTCTGCACCTTTTCTAATTCCACTATATCTTTTTTGAGATGCGGCAACCAGAATTGAACACAATATTCGAAGTGCGATCGCACCATGGAGCGATACAAAGGCATTATAATCTGGTTATGAGCACCTAGGCCATCCTTCAGCCCCTAGCTTGCAGCACCCCCCCCCCCACCCCCCCAAAAAATTGCTTAAACTCAACAATCATGATCAGCACACAAAAATCCAATAAAAATGCAAGTTAAGGACCCTGTTTACTAAGGTGTGCTAGAATATTTAGCGTGTGCTAAAAATTAGCATATACCAAATACTAGAGATGCCAATATATTCCTGTGGGCTTCTCTAGCGTTTATTTTATTTATTTTTTTTTATTTTATTGCATTTGTATCCCACATTCCCCCACCTATTTGCAGGCTCAATGTGGCTTACATAGATTTGTTAACATTGTCATTGCAGGATATTGTCAGGTTGTCAGGTTCAGAGCCCGCGGGGCCGGGCTCTGGAGCAAACGTGAGCCCTTGGGCTGGTGACGAGGAGTGACAGCAGCAGGCAAAACCCACCAACCGACGCTGGGCAAGCACACCGATACTGGCAGGGACTGCAGGCACCGCCCAGCGAGCCGGAACACACGGACTGGAACACTGGACTGGAAACCCCCCGGACTGGAACACTGGACTGGAATCCCCCGGACTGGAGGACACAGGACTGGAACACCGGACTGGAGCACACCGGACTGGTCCACACAGCTTCACCTGCACTTAGCTACTAACCCCCCCAGGAGTTGAGCTCCTGGGTTCGAGTAGCCGGCAGGGCTTACTGGATACCGGATGACACAGGGACCAGGACTGGAAACAGAAGTGCTCCTAAATCTAAACTGATCTACGTGCTCCCAAGCCCTAAACCAGCAGGAGTGTTCCTAACAGTAAACTGACAAAAGGACTTCCTAAGCCCTATACTAAACAGGAGCTCCTAAGCCCTGCTCAAGAAAGGGACTTCCTAAGCCCTAAACTAACAGAGCAGGGAACTAAACACAAAGCTAACACAGGTGCTGCTAAGCACCAAGCTACAAGCAGAGCTCTACACTAACAAGCTAAACACAAAACTAACAAGCTACCTAAGCACTGCTCTAGCAAGCTAGATACAAAACTAACCAGGTGCTTCCTAAGCACTACTCTGGCAAGCAACCAGAAGAGCTTCTAGCACTAAAAGGGAAGACAGGGGAGCCACAAGAAAAAAGCAGGGAAGCTAACACATAAGCCAAAAGTGCTTCTAAAGCACCAAACACCAACAGCAAAGACTGCAATGCTCCCAATAGCACAAACACCAGAAGTACTTCTAACAGCAAACTCTGCAGTGTTCCTAACAACACCAAACCCTGAAGTACTTCTATCAGCAACAGAGCTTCCAAAGCCCTACACACAGCAATGCTTCCAAAACCAAGAGGGAAAAGCAGGGGAACCAACGGAAAAAGCAGGAAAGCTAAACACACAAGCATCAGTGCACACTGCACTAACACTAACCTGGATCTTAGCAAAATCAAGTAGGGAAACGAGACACAAAGTCAGAAGTGCACACTGCACCACCCTACCTAAAGCAAACACAACCGTTGCAAAGGCCCTGAAGGAAACAACACCACTTCCTTATCAAGGCTCTCCCTAATGATGTCACACTCCCTAGACCTAGGCAAAAGCACACTGACCCAGAGAGGCCCAACCCACACCAATGCAACACCGTGAAGCACTTGAAGCCAGTACACCCAAAGAGAGGTAGAGCTAACTCAGTCCACCCACACAGCTGTAGTAAAGTAAAACAATTAACCCCATGCTGCTGGAAGCTGCCAGCACAGAGAGACAGAGCCAGCTCAGAAAGGACAGAGAAAAGAAACAGAAGCCAGCAAAGAAGCTGACCCCCAGGAAAGAGGTAAGTTTGAGAGGGGTTTTGACCCCAATCATAACAGATATCAGATACAGTTAGTAATGTGTAGTGATTAGGAAGGGAAGAAAGAAGAAGGGAGAGAGTGGTTGGGGTATTTATAGAAGGTAGGCGTTCATAATAGAGTGGATTGGTGAGGTAACTTAGTGAGGCTATAGGTTCTCATTGTAGGCCTTGTTGAAAAAGAATGTCTTCAGAGATTTTCGAAAGATAGTTGTTTCGTTGATTGCTTTCAGGTCTGTAGGTAATGCATTCTATAACTGCGTGCTCATGTAAGAGAAGGTAGTGGCATGCATCAGTTTGTATTTAAGTCCTTTGCAGCTGGGGTAGTGCAGGTTGAGAAATTTGCGGGATGATCTTGTGGCGTTTCTGGGAGGTAGGTCTAGCGGGCCTCTAACGCAGCTTAGTAAACAGGGCCCTAAAAGTATGTGCTGACTTCTCCAGGGGGCGTGTCAAGATGGCGCCGAGAGCGGACGTTTAGAGAGATCGCTCCAGCCAGCTCTGCTAATTTCTGTTTCGTTGGGGTAGTTCCCCCACCTACCGGGACGTCCACGCCAGCGAGAACCGGCTTGGAGCGTTTCTTCCCCGCTCTTTCTCATGCTGTAAGCGGGGTGGATTCCTTGGCGGGAGTCTCGGGTGGAGCGGAACTCTCGCCGGAATGTGAAACATCTCTCTCCCCCCCGCCGCTCTCTAAGATTCCTCCTAGCCCAGCAGTTGGGGTGAGTCGGCAGGAGAAACTGACGGACACCGGAAGAGTGGAAGTTAGCGGTTCCAGTGGGGCGACCGACTCACCGATAACATCTAAATCTGCTGGGAAGGAAATGGAGGTTAACCTAGGGACAATATGGCTGAAATTACTAGAAATGGAAAAAACCCTTCAACACTCATCTGGAGAGGTAAAATCCCTAGGTGTTAAGATTCAAGAACTGAAAGACTCTGTTGATATGACTAAACAAGATTTCTCACAGAAAATTGAGACTTTACAAAAGGAGGTGGAACAAACAAATGAATTTAAAGTAGCTGTGATAAAAGATAATGTGGATATTAGGAGAAAACTTGAACATATTGAAAATTATAACAGGAGATTGAACTTGCAACTGCTTAACTTTCCTAAATTGTATGGGGTTTCTCCCCAAGATTTATTTACCAGATTTCTCAAAAAAAATTTAAAATATCCTCAAGAAGCGATTCCTCCATTAGAGAAAATTTACTTCATACCAAACACGATAAAAAAAATAGATGAGGCAGCAAAAGTTCAATCTGGAAATGAAATAGATGTGGGAAACCTAACAGCGATCTTGGAACAGTCAATAGAAACCGCCACTGAAAGGGCGTCTCTGTTGGTGACTTTTCTTTTTCAACAGGACTTGAATGCTGTAATGAGACTTTACTTTAAATCAACGAATCACAATTTTGGTGGAGAAAAAATATGGTTGTACCCAGATGTAACAAAAGAGACTCAACAAAAGCGAAAACAGTTTCTTTCAATGAGGTTAAAAACAGTGGAATTGGGAGGCTCTTTCCTGTTAGCGTACCCATGTAAATGTATTGTGAGGTTTAATAGTACTAAATACGTTTTTTATGTTCCTGATCAGCTTAAGTTGCTCCTAGATTCAAAACAACGATAGAGATAACATATAATAGATTGAGAATGCGGTGTCATTATTTTCTTATAGAAATTGTTAACATAAAAGTAGCTTCACTTATTCTAAACCCCCCAACTTTTTGAGGTCTAAGAAAGCCATTTAAAGTGTAATGTTAAAAAAAGTATGTGCTGATAGTTCTTTGAGTTTGCATAGCTGTCAAGACTCATTGTTTTGCTTTATCATTAGCTGCTCTTTGCTGCCACCAAGATGCTGCTGTCCTAGGTGACAAACAGGCATATTTTCAAAGCACTTTGGGAGGCTAAGTTCCATAGGTTTCTATGGAACTTTGGGAGGCTGTCCTGCTTATAATCGAACGAGAAAAACGCCCAAGTTCCGACCTAAATCGGGAGATGGACGTTTATCTCACAAAAACGAATAAAGCGGTATAATCGAAAGCCGATTTTTGGACGTTTTCAACTGCACTCCGTCGCGGATGCGGACAAAGTTGATGGGGGTGTGTCAGAGGTGTGGCGAAGGCGGAACTGGGGCGTGGTTATCTGCCGAACAAAGATGGGCGCATTTCACCGATAATGGGAAAAAAAGTATGCGTTTTTAGCTAGAATTTAGGACACTTTTCCTGGACCCTGTTTTTTCACGAATAAGGCCCCAAAAAGTGCCCTAAATGACCAGATGACCACTGGAGGGAATCGGGGATGACCTCCCCTGACTCCCCCAGTGGTCACTAACCCCCTCCCACCACAAAAAAATGATGTTTCACAACTTTTTATTTTCACCCTCAAATGTCATACCCAGCTCCCTGGCAGCAGTATGCAGCTCACTGGAGGAGTTGTTAGGGGGTGCAGTGGACTTCAGGCAGGTGGACCCAGGCCCATCCCCCCTACCTGTTACAATTGTGCTGCTTAATGCTTATTAGTCGTCCAACCCCCCCCCCCCAAAACCACTGTACCCACTTGTAGGTGCCCCCCTTCACCCCTTAGGGCTATAGTAATGGTGTAGACTTGTGGGCAGTGGGTTTTGAGGGGGATTTGGGGGGCTCAACACACAAGGGAAGGGTGCTATGCACCTGGGAGCTCTTTTACCTGTTTTTTTGGTTTTGTAAAAGTGCCCCCTAGGGTGCCCGGTTGATGTCCTGGCATGTGAGGGGGACCAGTGCACTACGAATCCTGGCCCCTCCCACGAATAAATGTCTTGGATTTATTCGTTTTTGAGCTGGGCGCTTTCATTTTCCATTATCGCTGAAAAACAAAAACGCCCAGCTCACACATTGTTGAATAAAACATGGGCGTCTATTTTTTCCCAAAATACGGTTCGGTCCACCCCTTCACGGACCCGTTCTCGGAGATAAACGCCCATGGAGATAGGCGTTTTCGTTCAATTATGCCCCTCTAAGTGCGTTGAAAATGAGCTTGGATTCTAGTCTTGCCTAATGGTTGGACTGACCCTAGTTTAATCTACCTATTAGTGCCAACATTTCAGAATGATTGGGGATGCCAAACACAATACAGATTGTCCTCACCCCAGACACAATGAAGGAGCTTGCTCAATATCTGAAGTGCTTAGTGCCTTCTGGCACTCAGAAAGATGGTTCCTATGAGCCTACTAACTACAGTACTACTACTACTACTACTACTACTATTTAGCATTTCTATAGCGCTACAAGGCATACGCAGCGCTGCACAAACATAGAAGAAAGACAGTCCCTGCTCAGAGAGCTTACAATCTAATAGAACTACAGAACAAGGAATTAATTTTGTTTTATGTATATATGTAGAAAAGAAACTTTGAAAAGTACATTATGGGGTCCTTTTATTAAGGTGCACTGAAAAATGGCTTGTGGTAGTGTAGGCGCGGGTTTTGGGCGCACGCCGATCCATTTTTCAGCGCACCTGTGAAAAAGGCCTTTTTTTTTTGCCGAAAATGGATGTGCAGCAAAATCAAAATTGCCACACGTCTATTTTGGGTCTGAGACCTTACCGCCAGCCATTCACCTAGCGGTAAAGAATCCGGGCAGTAATGACCTATGAGTGTCAAATGTCACTTGGGACGCATCCGTTACGTGCGTCCAAAAATAACAAATATTTTTCGGACATGCTCCAAAAATTAAATTACCACAAGAGCCATGTGGTAGTCGGGCGGTAATTCCATTTTGGTGCATGTTGGGTGCGTGTAGACGCTTACACGGCTTAGTAAAAAGGCCCCTAAATTACTGCGGATTAATTGTATTTTAAATGTTTTTGTGTCTTGGGTTTTTTTGTGCCTTCTTAGACTGGGGATTTCACCAAAATAAAGGTTAACTTTTATTCTATGGCATACAACTGAGTGGACATTTTTTAGAATCACTCAGTGAAGTCACTGTCCGTCCTCCAAATCCTCCATTACTGAGCTTTTACAAGTTCTTTTGTTTACCCCCTGGCATTGGCAGCCCAAACCATCACCCATGCTGCATTCACAGGGAGGATGGGCAATTTTCAAATTTAAAACTATGATATCCAGTTACTCACTTTTATGAGATTTTTCTGGAAGGCATGGAATATTCATGATTGTTAAGTTTAATTTTCACAATCTCAGGAAGGGGAGGAGGCCTAGGGGACTGGTAGTTAATTAAGAGGGAAGGAGGCACAAGGCTTAATAAAGATTCACTTAGGGTGCCTAATGCCCTCACACCAGCCATGACCAACCTACTATTCATTCAAATCATTCTCTGGAGCCTCCAGACAGAAACAATGTTTGGGGTGGAGAATGGATATGTTGATCTTTGTGTTCATTCTTAGCTTCTCCTTCTTTTCAAACCTGCAAGTAGTTTTACTTTGCTTGTATTGTGTATTTCTGGGATTGTTATTTTCTCTTGGTATTGTATTTGTAGCATTTTGTTGTTGTTGTTGTTGTTGGATATCTTATAATCCCTATAATAAAGTTATCTGTTCAAATTAAAAAAAAGAGATGGATGAATTACCACTTCACCCTCACAGAACTGGCTCAACAGATGGCCCAGACTGAGATGGTAACTCTTGCTGGGATTCACTTTTAAGTAAGTCTCCCTCATCATAAAGGCAGAGGCTGGTGGCACCCTGTAGACTAACCAATCTTTTGAGGTGAATTCTCTTTATCATATGCATAATATAGTTCAGGACATGGGTAAATTACATTATGTGGTGGTGGTGGTGGTGGTTGTGGGAAAGAAGATTCAGAGTATAGAGAGGGCATTGAAAACTGCAGGGTAGAGTTGGAAAGAAAGTGATAATAGCAACATATTTTAGATGACAACTGGTGAGAGAAACCAAAGAGAGGATGATCTGAGAATAGTTATGCCTATTCACACCTATAGTAGGCTATGGAGCTATTGTCCCTATTCAGGCCTAGAGCAATGGTGTCAAGCTATTTTGATGAGTTCCAATTCAGCAGTTTCAGGTGGAAGGTCCTTTTGAAGTTTCTTTGTAGGATAGAAGTAAAGCAATGTCAGAGAGTTTTCTGGAAAGTTAAAATGTTCTCCTACTGGTTTTTGAATGTTGCCATTTCTAATGTCAGATGTGTGACCATTTATTCTTTTCTTTAGGGACTGGCCTGCTGTTCCATTGTAAGCAGAGGGACATTGCTGGTAGACAATGATGTATATTGAAGGAAAAGCAAGTGAATGAGTCCCACATATTGGGTTTTTGGCAGGGTCTGGTCCCTGAATTGTTTTTTTTTTTTTTTTCAGAGGGAAGGGGAATGGGACTCGATATACCGTTTTTCTACAGTTTTTGCAACCACATCCAAAGCGATCTATCTGGGGCGACGGAGAATTAAGTGACTTTACCCAGAGTCACAAGGAGCTGCAGCAGCGGGAATCGATCCCGGCTCCCCAGGACCAAAGTCCGCTGCATTAACTGCTAGGTGTCATAGTGCAAGCTGTGGTTGCTAATTAGTATTCATTTGAAGTTATGGGCGTTGGTAAGCCAGGATACGTCTGTCACCCCAATCCTGTGAGAGAGTGGCATCATTGACCACTCTCTCACAGGCAGAATAGGTTGTATATCCTTAATGATACATTTTAGTGGTTTTGGCTGGAAATTGTAGGCGATAACACATGATATTCTGTTATTTCCCTTTTTGGGATGGTTCCTGGGTGTGTGTTTGGCTCTGTTGATCTACTTTCTCACTTCATTACATGGGTACTTTAATCTCTGAAATGTTAGAGAATTCCTCTGAGAGGAGCTGGAGCAAATACAATTATATCTCAGAGAATGGGACAGATATGTGTAACGTCAGGTTTCCAGTATAATGTGGTTCTTATGTGTCCCTCATCTAGCTGAACAGAAAGTAAACTTGCTGGGTAGACTATGCCAGGTTCAGGTTGATGGAGGGATGGCGTTTGTTAAATTCCTGATGGAATTTCTTCAGAACTTCATGTCTGTAGGTCAAGATGATGAAGATGTAATCAGTGTACCTCAGATAGAGCTGATGAAGTATTGTTCAAAATTGACCATAAAAATGTTGATATACTGTGGGGCAAAAAGGAAAAAGGGAAAGCTACTAAGAAATAGTATCAGAGAGAAAGGGGAAAGTGCCTTGCAGTTGATCATCCAAAAAAATGTAGACAGCTAAAAAAAATCTCTTGTATTGCGAGCTTAGAAAATAATTGATTGTTTTTCATGATAGATTATATAACTAGACATGTGTCATCTATATGTTTCTTTTGTTATTTATTCACACTGTTTCAATATAAAGGATCATTTTAGTGCATTTTATATTGTTTATTTTATATCGATGTTTATTTTACATTGATTTTCCCACCCTTTTTCCGCCTGCGCTTTCACTTTGCTTTGGTTTCTTTTCTTTGTGCATCGTTTTTTTAGCAGCATTGGTTCATAGGTGTTCTGTCTCTTTTTTTGTAGGTTGTTAGCATACTTCCAGCATCACTTTTTAAACTAGCTTTTTCTGTTTATCAGCGCATTGACTTTTGTCAACTCTGTCCATATACGTGTACACTGGTTTTTATTTTATGTACATCGGCGGCTCAGTATACCGATTCTGTATACTTGGCTTCATACTACACATTCAATGCACTCTCTATGCACACTCACTTTCTCTATGCATGTTTGTTTTTTCATCCATTTGGGATTGTAATACATACATCTTTTGTCTGCTTTACATGGTAACACTTTTTTAGCCTAAGTTGGGTCTGTACTATTTTTAGCTTTTTAAATTATACCTTTTTACTTGTCCTTTAGTTACCATAGCCATGTTCTTATTATTTTATACATTTCAAATACTTTTTAGTGATACCCATATTAAGTTGTCATTCATTTTATAGAAGGACATAACACTCCTATGCACTTTTTCATATACATGACTCCCCCCCTTGTTTCAGATATTGAATATCACTTGCATTACATTGGGCTCAGCTATGCATCAGCACACATCCTACCAAAGGTATTTAATTGTACAACAATGTCCATTCTATATGCTGTTTATTATGTTTATCCCGCATGCTTGTATGCTGTTCATTTTCAATATATCTTGAAGTTACTCTTGCATTATGTTTATCCCGTATGCTTGTATTTGTTTATATATTTTTAAGTTATTTTTACATCCTTTTTATTAACTTTGTTTTTAAGATATATTTACATTTGTCCATATACCTTAAAATCACTGTATTTTGATTGTCATGATAGATTTTATAACTAGACATGTGTCATCTATATGTTTCTTTTGTTATTTATTTATTCACGCTGTGTCAATATAAAGGATCATTTTAGTGCACTTCATATTGTTTATTTTATATTGATATTTATTTTACATTGATTTTTATATATACGTTTTTAGACTCGTGAGAAGGCCCTTGCGGGCTGAAACACGACCTATATATGGCAAGACAGTTAAGGATGGGCTGGAAAGGGCTTCATTGGCAACGTGGAACGTGAAGACAGTGCTAGACTGACTTCTATATTCTATGTCCCAGAAATGGCAAATAAAGACCAGGATCAAGTATTTTATACCACATTCATTGCTGATTTAATCATGAATTGATAATGAGTGTGACTGTTAGGCAGACTGGATGGACAAATCAGGTCTTTATCTGCCATCATTTACTATTTTACCATGTTTGTGAGTTTCTTCCTTTCATGTATAGCTGAGAGGGTTGTGGTTATGTGATGGGATGCTGGTTGGTATGGAAATATTCCTTGAATTGGAGAGATAGCAGAAGTGGGCTTCCACATTGCTGTAGAATCATAGTGCCTTGTGTAGCTGACGAGGCAGAAAGAGAATCCCTATACCAGAACTGCTTCCTTTGCCTGGCTGAGTATGTGTTTGGACAGATTGATAATGTTGGTGCAGTTTGTGGTATCTATTTTTTGGCCTAGCATGGCAAATACAAGACTAGGTTGTTTTGCCTCTTCTTTAGAGCATTGAAATGTTTGTGGTAGATGGATTGTCTTTTATTGCACAGACTGGCATCCTCAGTTGCTATGCCTCATGGGAGTGTGATGACTTTGAAAACCGAGACAACTGTTTTCCTGTCACCATTCCATTGCTCTTAATGGCAAACTGTTACCAAATGAAGCATGAAAAAGTAATCTAAATAAATAAAAAGGGGCTCATCTGATAGTTCAGTGACAGTACTCCAAACTGCCATGTGACTGTGGTCTTGGCTTGATTCCTGGCTCAGGTCTTTCACTCCCCTGGCAGGCTGGGGATGTTGTGGGGGCAGTGTTCACGGTACCTGGGAAGAGGAAGTCCTAGGCCTCATGCCGACTCAGGAATCATGAGGAAAAACAAATATCAAGGAAATGAAATAGTAGCAGGGCAGACCCTGGTCACAGGCCAAGAGATAACTAGAGCTGGAGCAGGATGTCTGAGCCCAATTGGAATAGACTACGTAATTGTGACAGAACTGTTTTGTACGGTACACTACTCATATCAAAGTTCAATGTTGGGATCTTATCTTAAACGATTTAAGAACCCTTAAAGTAACGCTATATAGTTAACAGGAAGATTAATTGGAAAGGTCACATACTGTAAACCTCCCCAAACAAAAGTGGCTGTACCTTAATACTTCATCGTAAGGCTGTCAGAGAGAACAAAGCAAAGAGCAGGCAACACTGACTGGATGATAGACAGGCTTATGTAGTGAGCAAGTTTACCGGAACTCTACGCCAGAGAGCTATTGAACAAACAAGTAAAGTGTGGGCAGAATACGCAGACCTATGAAAACCTGCACTGATGCCACAAAGATATCCCTAGAGGGCAAAGGGTACAAAACCAGCACATTGATTCCAGAATTCAAGCCAAAGCTACTGCTTTCTCTGCTTTACACTGACTTCATTTCATACTGTTATAGATATTATTAGCATGGCAGAAATTACTTTCCATAATATCTAATTTGGGAGGACAGGTGGAGAATTCCTGACGGAAAAATCTGCACAACTGTGTAGAATTTACCTTGGTGGAAAGTGGAGCTGTGGTTTAGATCCAGCTGCTGCCATGCTTTCTGGCACCATGCAGTCCTCACAGAGTGTCCGGTGCAGAAAGCTACCGTGGGCAGCAGCCCACGGTTAAAAGGTATATGCGCATGTTAGCTAGCAAACAATGCAGAAACAAGTTTGGTGCAGGAATTAGCTTGCGTGGTAGACAATGGTGCACAGCATATTAAAATAAATGGTAAGTGGGATATTAGCTATTCTGCTGCAATGCAAAGATGTTTTAAAGGAAGCACAATACATGCACAACACAAGAATATTATTGTCAAGTCTGAGGTAGAAGGGTTAGTTCACCCTCTATATGGGGGCAGAAAAGCTAATAAGACCCCTCTGGACTCCCAGACCCCTGATTTCCCCTCCCCCTCCTTGAGATGACCCCTGAGCCTCTGATATCTAGCTGTGGTGTCTAGCAGCATCCCCACCTCCTGATCACCAAACTAATAGCTTTGGTAGTCTAGTAGCCCCCAAATTGACATGACCCCTGCCCCCCAAATTAAAAAAAACAAACGTTCCTGGTAGTCTAGCAACCACTCCCCTCCTCCTTGATCTGACCTCCCCCACTCTAAAATTTAAAAAGCAGCATTCACTTACCCTTGAGCCCTCTCCCTGGACCTCCAGACCTTCAAGAGGCAAAAGCAATGCCCACTCACTCCTTCTGCCATGCTGCTATCCTGGAAAATGGCGGTGGCTGACCCTACATGTTGCATCTTGGGTTGCACCACACTGGTTCAATCTGCTAAATAAGGATATTTTTCCATTATTTTGCAGACTGACCCCTCTCAGTCCGGCCCAGAAAGAATTGCGAGTAGGCGTCGCTCCTGCATCTTCAAGGTATATTTTTTTAAGTTGGGAAGTTATGTCAGGGGGACCGGGAGGCGCCACTAGACACAAAGGATTTTTGTTTAAGTCAGGGATGGGGGGGGGGGGGTCGGTTCAGGTCAGGGGGGAGGGATGGGGGCTGCTAGACTACCAGGGATGTTAGAGATGATGCAGACCACTGGTAACTTTTTTTTAATGCTTTCCCTTCTTGTCAGTGTGTGAGCCAATCACTGTACTGACAGAAAGGAGGACATTGTGACAAATGTGCTACAGATTACTGCATGTTTTTAATATGGCATTAATTTACATGCTTATTACTAGGGCTTTTTTTGAGGGGGTACTTGGTGGTACTGAGTACCGGCACCATTTCCATTCTTTGCTAAAATTGACCCATGGTCCCCAAGTTTTAATGAAAGAGCTCAGGCTCTATACACAAATTCTACCTCGTCATAGATTCTGTGCCTGGTTGCAGGAGGCCTGGCTATTGTGGGGTGGGTCCCTCAGTGATCACCCCACCACTGAAGGGTGGCCTGACATTTGAGTACCGGCACCTTTTTTGCTACAAAAAACACACTGCTTATTACATACTGCTTTGTCACAGTATGTTTTGGAACTAATTTCACTGTAGGAGCCATGCGCTAAGCCGTTGGAACCCAACTATACTAAATATCAGCACCTGAATGTTGTCAGCACTATGCCGAAGTCCTATTCTTTTCTAGTGAGACTTTGAGAACAGCACAGGATTTCGGGCACCACACTGATTGCAACCTGCTGGGTTTGTGGCAGCAGCTGTATTTGTAAATTACAGACAGCTGCACCATGCAACAGTGAATTCTGATTATGCCAGGGAGAGATGGAGGCTGGGGCGTGAAGCTGGGAAAGGAACCTGCGGGGTGGGGGTGGGGGGTAGAGGATATGTGTCAGAGTGGGGGGATCTGAGGATGACATAATGTAAGGGGATGTGTGGGTGGGAAATAAGCTGGAAGAGACAGAGCATAGTGGAGATGTGTGTGTGGGGGGTGGGGAGATCTAAGTCAACAAAGGATAACAGGATATATGGACAGAGAGAAAGCTGTAGGAGACAAAGGGTATAGGATGTATATGAGGTGGGGGGGTGGGGAGCTGGGGACAACAGAGGGCAAAGGGATATGTAAAAAGAAAAATGCACTGGGGAGGTAGGGTACTGCGCTACTGTCTACAACACAGCAAACCATGTATTACCTGTTCAATGCAGCACAGTAAAAGGGTCCCTTTGTTAGGGAAGTAAATAAAAGTAAGAGGAAAAGGAGGCTGGTTTTTGTTCTTGAAAGTAGCTGAAAAGGTAAGGGGAAAGAGGTTAGCTTTCATAAACTACAAGAGATTGCTGAAAAGGAAGAAAGACAAAACCATCTTGAAAAGCTAAGAGAAACTGGTAAAGCAGTCACGAAAGCAAAGATGAAACAGAAGAAAAATTAGCCATTACACTAAAATGAGGGGACAAGACACTTTTTAGATATGTTAGTGATAAGAAGAAGTGTAAAAGTGACACTGTAGAGGCTGATAAGGATAAAGCTGAATTGCTTAACAAATATTTCTGTCCTGTGTTCACAGATGAAAAGATAGGAGCAGGACCACAGAAGACCAACACAAATAGGAACGTGAATGCCTGTGCAAGGTTATTAGATGCCCTAGGGTATTAATAGGAAAGGAATGGAAAACAAAAATGAGGACATTATAATGCCTTTGTATCACTCCATGGTGTGACTGCACATTGAATATTGTGTGCAATTCTGGTCACCACATCTCAAAAAAAGATATAGTGGAATTAGAAAAGGTACAGAGAAGAGCGACAAGAATGATAAAGGGGATGGGATGACTTCCCTATGAGGAAAGACTAAAGTGGTTAGGGCTCTTCAGCTTGGGGAAAAGACGACTGAGGGGAGATATGATAGAGGTCTATAATAATGAGTGGAGTAGAACGGGTAGACGTGAATCACTTGTTTACTCTTTCCAAAATACTAGGACTAGGGGGTATGCAAAGAAGTTACTAAGTAGTAAATTTAAAACAAATCTGAGAAAATATTTCTTCACTCGACATGTAATTAAACTCATTAAATTAAATTCATTGCCAGAGAATGTGGTAAAAGCAGTTAACTTAGCAGGGTTTAAAAAAGGTTTGGATATCTTCCTAAAAGAAAAGTTCATAAGCCATTATTAAAATGGACTTGGGAAAATCCACTGCATATTTCTAAGACAAGCAGCATAAAATGTACTGTAGTGTTTTGGGATCTTGCCAGGTACTTGTGACCTGGATTGGCCACTGTTAGAAACAGGATACTGGACTTGATGGACCTTCAGTCTGCCCCAGTATGGCAATGCTTATGTTCTTAAGTTAACTTTCAGGCAACTAGAACCCCCTTCCACCCTCCCCTCCCCTCCCCTCCCCTCCCCCCCCCCCCCCCCACCTGAGTCTTAGACAGTTAAGCTTACAATCATTATCACCCCAACACCACTTCTCCTTAAATGATTCTGTAATAACAGATTATTGGACACCATAATTTCAAACATTAAAAACGTAATGTACGTGGAGGGGCATAATTGAACGAAAACGTCTATCTCCATGGGCGTTTATTTCCGAGAACGGGTCCGTGAAGGGGTGGACTGAACCTTATTTTCAAAAAAAATAGACGTCCATGTTTTATTCGACAATTTGTGAGCTGGGCGTTTTTGTTTTTCAGTGATAATGGAAAATGAAAGCGCCCAGCTCAAAAACGAATAAATCCAAGGCATTTGTTCGTGGGAGGGGCCAGGAGTCGTAGTGCACTGGTCCCCCTCAAATGCCAGGACACCAACCGGGCACCCTAGGGGGCACTTTTACAAAAACAAAAAAAAAGGTAAAAGAGCTCCCAGGTGCATAGCACCCTTCCCTTGTGTGTTGAGCCCCCCAAATCCCCCTCAAAACTCACTGCCCACAAGTCTACACCATTACTATAGCCCTAAGGGGTGAAGGGGGGCACCTACATGTGGGTACAGTGGGTTTGGGGGGGTTGGACGACTAAGCATTAAGCAGCACAATTGTAACAGGTAGGGGGGGATGGGCCTGGGTCCACCTGCCTGAAGTCCACTGCACCCCCTAACAAGTGCTCCAGTGACCTGCATACTGCTGCCAGGGAGGTGGGTATGACATTTGAGGGTGAAAATAAAAAGTTGTGAAACATCATTTTTTGTGGTGGGAGAGGGTTAGTGACCACTGGGGAAGTCAGGGGAGGTCATCCCCGATTCCCTCTGGTGGTAATCTGGTCATTTAGGGCACTTTTTGGGGCCTTATTCGTGAAAATACAGGGTCCAGGAAAAGTGCCCTAAATTCTAGCTACACACGCATACTTTTTTTCCATTATCGGCGAAAGGCGCCCATCTCTCCTCGGCCGATAACCACGCCCCAGTTCCACCTTTGCCACGCCTCCGACACGCCCCCGTCAACTTTGTACGCTTCCGCGATGAAGTGCAGTTGAAAACGTCCAAAATCGGCTTTCCATTATACCGATTTATTCGTTTTTGTGAGATAAACGTCTATCTCCCGATTTGGGTCGAAATCTAGGCGTTTTTCTCTTTCAATTATAAGGTGGATAATCCCCCAGATTCTATACAGTGCGCCTTAAGTTTCATGTGCAAATCTGGTTGTATTCTGTATTTGCGTATACAACTTAATTAGTTAAGAAGCCAATCAGCGCTGATAATTGCTAATTAAGCAATTATTGACATTAAAGTGTATTCTGTAAACTGATACACGTAAATTCTAAGGCATATAGTTGAAAAGGGGGGTGTCCATGGGTGTGGAAGGGGGCAGATCATGGGTATTTCTAAAATCTATGCACATTGTTATAGAGTACACCCGGTCTGTGCCTAATTTAGGCATCGGCATTTACACCAAGTTTTACTTAGCATAACTGCCCGTGACTAAATTTAGTCGTGCAGATGGACGCTAGACGTAATCTATAAACCACACCTAAAATTTAGGCATTTTTTTTTCAGTGCTGATTTTTTTAGGCATGATTATATAGAATCTAGCCCAACAGGGGTAATTCTAAAAGGAGCTAGCCTAGTTTTAAACAGCAGGGACATGCTTAAATAGTAATACCCCAGTCATTTCCACACACAAGTGGCTATTTTCAAGCATGAATGACCAAATATGATTTGATAGCACATGCGTTGTCAGTGAGTATGTGCATTACTGGAGCACGGATGGAGCACACAAATACATGCATAAATAAAATTATAAAATACTAAAATCTATGCTTGTTCTGAGTAACATCTAGACACGTGCATTTACTCCAGCTTGAATGTAAGTGTGTTTTCTGCCACCTGCACTAGTATTCGATAAGAAAATTTGGTACCTACTTTTCTTTGTGGGGTAGGCTTAAAATAGGTGCAATAAACAGCACCTTTAGTTGACTCCCTGCTATACAATTAGGGCCAGATTCTATATATGGCGCCTAAAAAATCCATGTGGTAAAGATTCAACTTGGAAAAGAGACAGATGAGGGGAGATATGATTGAGGTCTACAAATTCCTGAGTGGTGTAGAACGAGTAGAAGTGAATCCATTTTTTACTCATTCCAAAAGTACAAAGACTAGGGGACACTCAAGGAAGTTACATGGAAATACTTTTAAAACAAATAGGAGGAAAATGTTTTTCACTCAATGAATAGTTAAGCTCTGGAACTCTTTGCCAGAGGATGCAGTTAACAGCAGTTAGCGTACCTAGGTTTAAAAATGGTTTGGACAAGTTCCTGGAGGAAAAGTCCATAGTCTGCTATTGAGACAGACATGGGGAAGCAAATGCTTGCCCTGGGATTGGTAGCATGGCGTGCTGCAACGATTTGGGTTTCTGCCAAGTACTTGTAACCTGGCTTGGTTGGAAACAGGATACTGGGCTAGATGGACCATTGGTCTGACCCAGTATGGCTACTCTTATATTCTTATGTTCTACTAGTAAAAAAGGCCCGTTTCTGACAGAAATGAAACGGGCGCTAGCAAGGTTTTCCTCGGAGTGTGTATGTTTGAGAGAGAGTGTGTGTGAGAGATGAAGTGTGTGTGTCAGAGAGAGAATGAGAGAGAGACAGAGTGTGTGTGTCTTTGTGTGAGAGAGAGTGTGTGAGAGACAGAGTGTCTGTGTGTGTGAGACTGTGTGTGTGTGACAGAGAGATAGAGTGTGATAGACAGAGAGTGTGTCAGAGAGAGTGTATGTGAGAGACAGTGAGTGTGTGCCCCGCCTCTCGCAGGGCCCCCCTCCCCACCCCCACCTCTCTATTCTCAGGACTCCCTCCCCACCTCCCTGCCCCTCTTCCAGCCATCCATGTCCAGTGACCCTCCTCTCCCCTGCCCCCCTCCAGCCACCCATGTCCAGCGACCCTCCCCTCCCCCCCCCCACGCATCAAACCCCCTCACCATCCGCAGCTGCCACTGGTAACGCTGTCCGGCCGCTGCTGCTTCTCCTGTTTTTAAACATCAAACACAGCACCACAGACAGCCATCAGGCATTGGCTGTCGGCTCAGCAGCCGCTCCTCCTCTCGCCTCTCACGTCGCTGCACTCCTCCGGGGTCTTACTCTAGGGGCAGTGACGTGGAGGCGAGAGGAGGAGTGGCTGCAGAGCCAACAGCCAATGCCTGATGGCTGTCTGTGGTGGCGCACTTGATGTTTAAAAACATTTATGGCTTTTTTTCTTTTTGTAGCGGCCGCTGCTGCTCAACAGGAGAAGCAGCAGCGGCCGGACAGCGTTACCAGTGGCAGCTGCGGGTGGCAAGGGGGTTGATGTGCTTCAGGGGGAGTGTTGATGTGCTTTGGGGGGGTGTTGATGTGCTGGGGGGGGGGCTTGGGTGATGTTTCAGGGGGTGTTTGAGCAGTGCACTCACAGCTGATTCCCAGGCAGGGGGAGGAGTAGGGAAACACACAGAGCAAGTTGCTCTGCATGTTTTCCTACTCCTCTCCCTGCCTGGGAATCAGCTGTGAGTGACGTCAACCTGGCTGCGGAGCCTAGCTCTGCAACTCCAGGAGTCACAGACACAGGCAGCTACTTTAGAACGTTGGTGGTGAGAATTATTATATAGGATAAGCAGCGCCTAGATTTAGTCACAGTACGTAGAATAAGCTTAGGCAGAAATCCTAGCGTGTAAATCAATGCATGTCCATTTAGGTCAACAAAAACATGGCTTAAATCCCTACACGTAGATTTACACGCACTGGGCCATATTCTATAACTGCATGCATAAATTATGGAACACCCATTTCCCCACCCATAGCCATGCCCCTTTGAATTGTGTGCATTAGAATTTAGCCGCAGTTCATTAGAGAATACGCTTATAGAGTTGTGAGCATAAATTCTAATTATTGCCAATTAGTGTTCATTATTGCTTGTTAAGTGCTATTATCAATGCTGATTAGCTTGTTAAGCCAATTAAGTTACGTGTGTTGTTATAGATTAGGCCTCGATTTCGGCGCAGATCTCTAGGCACACTGTATAGAATCCAGGGGTTACTGTATCTTCAGTGGGGGCAATTTCCAAAAGTCATTCACCCAGGTAAATAGGCTATTTGAAAATTATCCACCTTCCCTACGGATTGCGGTTCTGTGGATGTCAGGACCTATTGTTTTGTTTCTGGCTGCTGCTGCCATTTTTCCTGCCCTTCTAGAAGCTCCACCCTAGGCAACTGCGTAGTCTGCCTAATAGCTAAGCTTGCACTGGCTGTTTCTCCAAAGCCTGGAGAGCAAGGGTACTTAAAAGGTCCACAGGCTAGTTGGGTTTTCAGGATATTCCTACTGAACATGCATGAGGGAAATTTGCATATAATGGAGGTGACAGGCATGCAAATCTCCCTCATGCATATTCAAGAGGGATACCCTGAAAACCTGACTGGCCTGTGGACCCCTAGGACAGGTTTGAGTACCCCTGTTGTAGAGGAATGTAAGCCAGGGAACTTCTCCACACAGGCTTCATTGGATGCTGTCATCCATCTGTGAGGGCTTGTTATCTTGCTTGTCCTTGGAGAATATAACATACACCAAACTCAACATGGAAATCAAAGGTTTAGGACAGAGCATTTACTGATGGAGAGAGATAGGGCTGATTCATTCCTATAAGTAGTTTGCAGTATGCAGGTTCCTGCAGAGGTCAATCAGAGGCCAAGAAGAAAGATTAAACTTCAATCTACAAGCACCCCTTACTCTGACACAAGGATAATTTGTATGCTGGTAAGGCTTCTACTCTGAGGTGTTTATAATGTGTAAATTTAGGTGTATTTTCCAGCTAATTATGAGTTCTTTGAGAGTATATAAAATTGGTGTTTATCCCGCTTTTTCAGCACATATATTAGACAACTTTTTTGATAGCACATATAGCTGAGGAGCCATCAGCATGGAAAAGACAGAAAAACAGTGGATAATCTAAGGCATACAAGGGGAGGGATTATAGAGTATAAAAGTTATGTTTTATTTTCTTGGCATTTATCAGTTAAAACCTAAATCAGAAGCCCTAAATTCTCTCTACTCTTGTCAATGTAATAAAGATGTAAATGTTAGTTACAAGCATAGGGGCCCTTTTACTAAAGGGTTGCCACGCGGCAACCCAGAACTACCGCTGGCCTAACACGGCCTGGAGTGTCCGCCATTTCCAATGCTATGGAAAATCTCTATATATAAAAGGCACCACCAACGTTCTGAATGAAGCCTCCAGCCGGAAGTGTGAAGGGGGAGAGATATCCGGTTTCCCCAAGAGTGTCTGCCCTGCCCTCGCTCTCTCTGTAACACAAACAGTGAAGGAAAACACAGCAAAGCACGAAATCAAATCGCTCTCTCTGTAACAGTGAAGGACTCAGAGGGGGGAGGGGAGAGAGGGCAGAAGCCCTCACTATCTCTGTAACACAAACACAGCAGGAAACTTAACACTGAAGGGCTCGACTCCGAGGGGGGAGAGGACAGAGAGGACAGACAACACAGGGGAAGGGAGAGAGGGCAGAGGGCAGGGACACACACACTCCCACATGCACACAGAAGAAAACCTTGCTAGCCCCCGTTTCATTTGCATCAGAAACGGGGCTTTTTTTACTAGTAATTCCATAATTTCTAGTGTGGCACTATCCCGGCAGTAATCAGGCAGCGGTTACCAACGGGTTACCGTGGGAGCCCTTGGGTGGTGGTAAGGGCTTCCCTTCCCCCACCCTTGCATGGCTACTACTACTACTACTTATCATTTCTATAGCGCTACTAGACGTACGCAGTGCTGTACACTTGAACATGAAGAAAAAATCCCTGCTCGACAGAGCTTACAATCTAATTAGGACAGACAAACAGGACAAACAAGAGATAAGGGAATTAAAGTGAGGATGATAAAAATAAGGGTTCTGAACAAGTGAATAAGGGTTAGGAGTTAAAAGCAACATCAAAAAGGTGGGCTTTTAGCTTAGATTTGAAGACGGCCAGAGATGGAACTTGACGTACCGGCTCATGAAGTCTATTCCAGGCATATGGTGCAGCAAGATAAAAGGAACGGAGTCTGGAGTTAGCGGTGGAGGAGAAGGGTGCAGATAAAAGAGATTTATCCAGTGAACAGAGTTCCCAGGGAGGAATGTAAGGAGAGATGAGAGTGGAGAGGTACTGAGGAGCTGCAGAGTGAATGCACTTATAGGTCAATAAGAGGAGTTTGAACTGTATGCGGAAATGGATAGGAAGCCAGTGAAGTGACTTGAGAAGAGGACTAATATGAGCATAACGACACTGGCAGAATATTAGTCGTGTAGCAGAATTTTGAACAGATTGAAGAGGAGAGAGAGAGAGATGGCTAAGTGGGAGACCTGTGAGAGGCAAGTTGCAATAGTCTAAGCAAGAAGTGATAAGAGTGTGGATGAGGGTTCTGGTAGTGTGCTCAGAAAGGAAAGGGCGAATTTTGGTGATATTATAGAGAAAGAAAGGACAGGTTTTAGCAGTCTGCTTAATATGTGCAGAGAAGGAGAGGGAGGAGTCAAAGATGTCCCCAAGGTTACCAGCTGATGAGACAGGAAGGATGAGAGTGTTATCCACAGAAATTGAGAATGGGGGAAGAGGAGAGGTTGGTTTAGGGGGAAAGATAAGAAGCTCAGTCTTGGTCATGTTTAGTTTCAGATGGCGCTGAGACATCCAGGCAGCAATTTCAGACAGGCAGGCTGATACTTTGGCCTGGATTTCAGCTGAGATTTCTTGTGTGGAGAGGTAGATCTGGGAGTCATCAGCGTAAAGATGAGTAAAAATAATGTTACCACATGGCCATATTTTTTAGGGGCTTTTTAGTTTTTGCAAATTACAGATTTTGTGCAAATTGAAACACTTTTTGAACTGGGAAGACACAGGTTCCAATGCTGCTTCTGCTAATGTGTTGACTGAATTTCACTCATAGCAAGCAAGCAAGTGCAGTTTGGAAGTTGTTGGTTCATGAATGGCAGAATAACAAATGTTCAAATAAATAAAAATGGGGAGAAAATAATAACTCCAATTTTAACAAAACTATTAGTGGGATTTGAACCCGCCACCTCCCTCTGGATTACAAGACCGGTGCTCTAACCACTACAGCTCTATTTGCTTGAATGTTCCTCCCTTACTTCCAGGTCTCTCAGCTGAGTGAAACACGGGTAAAAAGGACGTTTTTATTATTGCGGGGGAGGACACACAAAATGGACTTTTTTTTTTTTTACGAAGCTTTATTAAAAAAATCAAACAGGCTCCGATGCTGCAGGCTCTTTTTTGGACATCATTCAACTCCGGAATAATAAAACGTCCTTTTTGCCCGTGCTTCACTCAGCTGAGAAGTCTCTGAGCCAATCACAGCGTGTTTAGCTCAGCTAAATGCGCTGGGATTGGCTCAGAGACTTTCAGGTTGTTTTTTTTTTACATTTTAATAATTTTTCCAATCCGGCACAGCCCCAACGAGAGGTACAGACCTCTCGTTAGATTTTCCAGCGTTTTCCAGCGTTAAGGCAATCGGAAAAGGTTAGTGCATCTCATTACAATAGGGTTTCTACACGATTTGCTCATCTGCATTCCATTTTCGTTAGCTGCTACCGTCATTGGGGGGGGGGAGGGGAGGGGAGAGTTTAGTGCTTGCTCATTAATGGCTTGCTCATTAATGGCTCGTTATTGGCTCCTAAAGTTTAGTGCATCTGGCCCTGAGTAAGCAGGAACTATTGGTAGTGCCCTATGTGCAGTCCTTCTCTTTAGTTTGACAAAAAAATTGTGCATTTTCAGTTTTTGGCCCAGTGATGTAGAATTACTGTACAAAAGTTATCAGATTGGAAAAAAGATATAATGCGCATTATGACACTAGTGAAAGCGTATTTGTTTACCCAGGTCTATGGTGAGTCCTGAGCCATTCAATGTAAAGGAACAGCAGTGGGAAAAGTGTGCATGCCTATACTTGGGTGTAATGCTAGTGGTGAGGCACGCAGGAGTGATATTGTTGATGTGGAGAATGGATGTGATTATGATGCAGTGGGACTGCATTGTTTATGTGATTCATACATTTTATAAATATTTCTGATGTTTGTTGTTCCCTGCCTAGTACTGGGGATGGACAGGCTATAAATTGTTTTTAGATATGCTTAAATTGAGTGGAGGAGTAGCCTAGTGGTTAGTGCAACAGACCTTGATCCTGAGGAACTGGGTTCAATTCCCACTGCAGCTCCTTGTGACTCTGGGCAAGTCACTTAACCCTCCATTGCTCTACATACAAATTAGTATCTGTATATACTATGTAAAGTACTTTAAATGTAGTTGGGGAAACCCACAGAAAGGCAGTATACCATTTCCCTTTAGGTAAAGCTAAATTTAAAATAAGTACCTTTTTGAATTTCTCATGCAGGTGACCTATTATAATAATATTATTAATTTTTTATCCCGCGCTTTCCCACTCATGGCAGGCTCAATGCGGCTTACATATACAGGTACTTATTTGTACCTGGAAAATGGAGGGTTAAGTGACTTGCCCAGAGTCACAAGGAGCTGCCTGTGCCTAAAGTGGGAATTGAACTCAGCTTCCCAGGACCAGAGTCCACCACCCTAACCACTAGGCCACTCCTCCATCCAATAGTACCCCCACATACATAACTGTGCACACACATAATACGAGCATTGCACTAGGATAAGTTACAAAGGTGATTTGGACTTATATACATAAACAATTTTCAAAACGTTGTATACATAACTCTATGATAAACTTTATCCATTTACCTTATACACATGGGGCAATTTTTTTCATGCATGAAAAGACGTATTTCATTCACATGTAGGGTGTTGAGGGACAGAATTTGAGCAGAGGAGTCGTGATTTACGTGCATTACTTATAAAATAGCAATGAACACATGTACTTTATGTGCATTCAACCTGCTTCTGACCTGGAGTGCACTATTTCTGTGTGTTTGGTGGGTAATTGTATAAGGAAGAGTAGCATGATCAACACAACTCCTCCAGGGAGATGGAAAATGTCATGTACACTTTATTTATAATAGTGTGCTGGGTCTATGCTGGGACCACTGCTTTTTAACATATTTATAAATGACCTAGAGATAGGAGTAACTAGTGAGAGGCTGGGAGACTGGGTGTCTAAATGGCAGATGATGTTTAATGTGAGCAAGTGCAAAGTGATGCATGTGGGAAAGAAGAACCCGAATTATAACCACTTTATGCAAGGTTCCATGTTAGGAGTCACCGATCATTGATGATATGTTGAAACCTTCTGCTCAGTGTGCTGCTGCAGCTAAGAAAGCAAATAGAATGTTAGGTATTATTAGGAAAATAATGGAAAACAAAAATGAGGACGTTATAATGCATTTGTATCGCTCCATGGTGCAACTGCACCTCGAATATTGTGTTCAATTCTGGTCGCCGCATCTCAAAAAAGGTATAGTAGAATTAGAAAAGGTACAGAGAAGGGCGACAAAAATGATAAAGGGGATGGGATGACTTCCCTATGAGGAAAGGCTAAAGCGGCTAGGGCTCTTCAGATTGGAGAAAAGGCGGCTGAGAGGAGATATGATAGAGGTCTATAAAATAATGAGTGGAGTTGAACGGGTAGATGTGAAGCATCTGTTTACGCTTTCCAAAAATACTAGACCTAGGGGGCATGCGATGAAGCTACAATATAGTAAATTTAAAACGAATCTGAGAAAATCTTTCTTCACTCAATGTGTAGCTAAACTCTGGAATTCGTTGCCAGAGAATGTGGTAAAGATGATTAGCTTAGCGGAGTTTTAAAAAGGTTTGGACGGCTTCCTAAAGGAAAATTCCATAGACCATTATTAAAATGGACTTGGGAAAATCCAGTATTTCTGGGATAAGCAATATAAAATGTTTTGTACTTTTTTGGGATCTTGCCAGGTATTTGTGACCTGGATTGGCCACTGTTGGAAACAAGATGCTGTGCTTGATGGACCTTTGGTCTTTCCCAGTATGGCAATACTTATGTACTTAAGATATGGTATTAAAAATGTTGACTTGACATGGCACCGTGTTTCAGTTCAAGCGTCTGCCTCAGGAGTCTACAAGGTACAAGTAAATTAAAAAATGAACATATATACATAAAACGTACACAATAATAGCTTGGAAAAGATAATGCAATATATGAATAAAACTTCATAAGCAATAGAAAAATAATTATGACTAAACATAACCTTTAGAGCTAAAATAATTATCATATATAAACATAAAACATATATACTATAAAACATGATATAAGCGATATAGTATGTGTATGCTTTATGTATATATGTTCATTTTTTTTATTTACTGTACTTTGCAGACTCCTGAGGCAGGCACTTGAGCTGAAACACAGTGACATGTTGCGTCAACATTTTTAATACCATCTCAATTATGGAATAAAGTGTATGTGACATTTTCCATCTCCCTGGTATCATTGGAAAAGTTGTGCTGATCATGCTACTCTTCTGTCTGGTCAAGTATGTTCGTAGTGGATCCTGTTCCACCACCTTGATGGTGGAACAGGACATGTGTATAGTAATTTTATAAGGACATGTGTATAGTCACTTATAGGTATTTATAAAATAGGTGACTATATTGTATTCCCATCTATGAGATCTGTTATAAGATTATCCTCATACCCCCAGATTCTATATAGTGCAACTAGAATTGTGCGTGCAAATCTAGGTTTATTCTGATTTGCGCATGCAACTCAATTGGTTAACAAGCCAATCAGTGCTAATAATTGGCAATTATCAGTACTAATTGGCACTAATTAGAATTTACACTCACTACTCGCTAAGCGTACTCTAGACTGTAGTTTACTCTAGACTGTAGTTCACATAAATTCTACCATGCGGATCCCAAAGGAGAACATGGCTATGGGAGGCGCATGGGTGGGTCGTGGGCATTCCTAACATTTACCTGCATTGTTATATAACCCATTCCCTGCCTAAAGTTAGGCATCGGCATTTTACATCAGGTTTTCTTTGGCATAATTTGCTGCGCCTAAGCATGCTTTTTATAGGTACCAATTTTTTAGGTGGCGTAAATAGAATTAGGTCCATAATGACCAAAGTTAAATCTAATGTAGGGGTACATATCTTGCATTTAAGACGTAAGGTTTTGTGGATGGTTGAAATTAAACATGGAACTTGGCAGCTACCTGCCCAGCTGTAATTTTAGGCCTTACCAGGGGTAATTTTATAATAGGACATAAGAGAGAAGTCCAAAAAGGCAAATATTTTAAGCCTACTTTATAAAATACTGTAGTTTCTAAGAGCCAACCACCATAACATGCAAATACCCAGGTACAAATTTACATCTGTTCCAAAAGAGTAAGTGTGTACACCTGTATTTTCTAAAATACACACATACATTACAACTCTATCCCAATAACGCCAGAAACAGATCAAGTAAAAGTAGTCACACTCTTTCCCGACAATTAGTTTTTTTATGCACTTATGCAGCTGTGCCTTCAGAAAAGACGTTTGTTAAATTTACCCCCACTGTGTCCAGTTAGAGCTGTTGCAGTGAAGCTAAAAATAATTCCAGGCTTTGGTTGAATCTTGCCAGTCAGCAATTCCAAGTGGAACATAAGGATGCTTTAAATTACAGTATAGGTAAAATATTTGTCTCTGATGGGCCAGTAGTTTTATATAGTCACAGAACATCCTCCAAAGAGCATTTTAAATATCAGAAATGGCAGAAATGTTCAAATCTACAGCAAAAAAAAGTCAGTAATAATATCCTCCTGTATGGCATCATTAGAAAATGTTTACAGGTCCTCTTTATCATTTGGAAACTCAACAGCACACGTACGCACACCCTCGTTAAAAACTAAACCACACAGACGCCAGCTGCTTTCTTTGTGTACATATTGCAGTCCACCGCTTCAGCATACAGATGCAAGTGTCACGCTGTGTATTTCCCCTTTAAGCGTTTGTAATCAGGGCAAACATCGCATTGCCACTTTAAACCTCCCAACAGCAATTTTGCTGTCTTTTTTTTCCCTTTAATCTGTGTTCAAAGCCCTAGGATCAGAGGCTGACGTCACCCCGTCCCTGAGCCTCACGTTCTGATTGGCTGGGGGTGACGTCAACTGGATTTTTTTTTCAAAGCATGACCTCATCCTCAGTTCATTTTTAGTTCTAAAGTGCACGTCTTGGCTTCCTGGATCACTTCTGGCTTTTTAACGCATTATAGATCCAGATACACCCCCTCTAGCAGGAAATTCCCCTTTTTGTTTTAACTGATTTTTTTTAACCTGCTTATGCGTTGTTTTCTTTTGCTGCTAGTGGTGATCCTTACATCATCAGAGGTAAACACCGGAATTCTCTGGAATTTTCTAGCGTACCTTGCAATTTACAAGCACAAAAAGAGCCTCACACCGATGTCTAGAAATTTGTCAACAACCACTCATTGTTACCAACCTTATCAGAGCAAATAGGGGGAAAAGAAGGTAAGGTGCACCCACTTACAGTCAGGCAACATGTCTGCATGTCTGGTTTATGAACATTTTTAAGGACTCAGGTTTTTACTATTCATAAAGAGTTGCAATTCCATTCACGTATGTATTGCAGTGTGTGTGTTACGTATAGGTGGTGCATGTATTATTTATTGATATAATAGGAGTATGATATAGAGCACACATGCATATCATGTCTTGAATATGAATATTGCATATGGAGAGGTTTACATTATATTTATTTATTTATTAGGATTTATTTACTGCCTTTTTGAAGGAATTCACTCAAGGCGGTGTACAGTAAGAATAGATCAAACATGAGCAATAGGCAATTATAGGAGTAAAAATATTCAAGTAACAATACAAAATATGGAATGGTATATTACTTGCAATGAATATATGGTGTTTTCCATTTACTATAAAAATACGAGAAATATTTATAGCTGGTTTTTATTTTTCTATGCAGGATTTGCCTATATGTTGTGTGTGCATATTTATATTGGAAGTGTGAATAGCATAATTGGTGATGTATTTCTAATCAGTACTTACATCTTTTATTGCTGATATTGCTTTGTGGGTGTATATTTGTCACAGCAGCATGGACATTGTAATTTGAAAGGCTATACTTTTGAGTGGTATGTACATGCTTGTAATTATGGCTGTTTAGTTTAGGGAGGACACAGATGTTGCAGGATGGCTGCACTGAGATACTGTTGTGGAGAAGAGCAATTTAGGATGATAAAAATGGTCTTCACTCCATTTTCTGTTCCTAGATATTAAGAAAAAAAAAGTCAACTTGGTTTGGTGGGGATGACTGTTTGGGGCATAGAATATACAGCAATAAATTAAAACAATAAACCTCAGTGGATGCTGAGACTTTCTGATTTCATCCAGGTACCTCTTCTATTTGGAAATAGATTTTGGATATTTATTTTCTTCTGGTCTTCCTGTAGAATCCCTACACAATGATTTCTTTAAGCTCCAGAAAATATTCCTGCAGACCTACCTGTTTCAGAAATTTTCTTTGCTTAGGACAGTTATGGTGGTGGGGTGGACAAAGTGTACCTTTCTGGCTAGATCCTTTTCAGTGCCACTGCTTAGGAGGCTCTGTGCCTTTGTACTACTGTTAATGACCCTGTGGTGTTAAAGTAACAGAGATGCTGGGCTCTATTATATTCTGGCTTTCTCCAGAACACCGTTGATAATCTAAAAAGACCCACTATGAGTGCCTGGTGGTTCATTAAGTCTTTCACCTGGTGTTTTATTCATCCTATATGTGATTCACATAATGCTGCTGAATTAGGCCTGATGGGTAGTGATGGAAACCGATAGCTGCATCAGTCCTTCAAAGCACTCACAGTACAAATAATGGCTGTGTAAGCTGTTATCATTTCTAGCCCTCTTTTAGACATGTCTCCCATTCCCCAGAATCGAGAGGAAGGGGCTCAGCGTCCATGTGCCGTTGGGACAGTTAAATCACTATCTAGTGCCCATTATTTTGAATCATCATGGCAACGATACCAGATATTTTCCACATTTCAGGCAGATTAAAAACTTGGCTCTGCCGCCACCACAAAGCAAACCAAAATACTTCCTCTCTGCACCACTTCAGAGTCCCGCACTGAAAAGAAAGCTGCTAATGGCCTGTGTACATGAAAATCCAGCACTCCAGGATAGAGTCTAGCTGGGTTCCTAAGCGTGGCAGGGCCTGTGCGTATGCACTGGTTCCCAATCCCCAACACCTAGGGTCTATACTGGGTCTTACGAATGAGGGAGGGGGTGCATATGTCATATGTGTCTTCACTAGGTCATAGTCCTAGGGCTACTATTATTATTTCTATAGCCCTGTTAGACTTAAAACACATAAGAGACTGTTGCTGCTACATAGAGCTTACAGTCTATTGACAAACAGGACAGGTGGTATCGTTTATTACAAGAAATGGTTAAAAACATCATGGAGGTTGGGAACTAGAGAACAAGAGATTAGGATTTAAAAGCAGCCTTAAAAGGGTGGGCTTGTAGCTTGGATTTACATAGGACTAAAAGGGAGCATGAGGTGCTGAATTGGGTACGGTATGTTAGCTAGTCCCTGCATGCAGAAATCAGTGTCTATGCTGGGTACTAAGGGCAAATTTTCAAAACACAACGCCAACATTATTGCTCATTAGCGCCGTAACAGTGTGCATATCAATGAGTGCACAATGCTCAAAGGGCTGTAGCCTCAGAAACAACGTGCCTGCCAAAAATTAGTGCAAATGATATTTAAATGTATGCAAACGGTATTCCCTCTCGTGCTCAGAGAACAGCGCAGAAAAGAACGCTGCCCCTAATGCTGGAAACCTACAGCCACCTCGGATCTGGCGGTAGAGTGATTGAAAGGAGGATTTCTCAGGATTTTCAGTCTGAAATCTGCCGGTTTTGACATATTTCAGAAGTGTATGGAAACCCATACAAGCCTCTAAGCGCCGGTACTGAGCCAAACGAGCCAGGAGGGGCAAAGCCTGAAACAAGTTTGGGCAACAATCGAAATCCTGCTGCCGGGAAAATTCACAGGATCTTTGCAGGGAGGGGAGAGAATTTAAAAACACAATGATAATAAAATCATGTACGATCTCAGAAATCTCAGCATAAGCTCCCTACTCCCCAGTTTGACTAGGCATTCACATGTACCAGACACATTCCTCCCCCTTGCACTGCACACATAAAATTTGCATGCTGTTAAGGCTGAGCATGCCAAAGTTATTTTTGTGCATTGGTCTGGCGGTATTTTCCTGCTCTGTTCTGTACAGTTCCAGAGTTCTGAGCATTGGCCCCTGAAAGCTAGTTCGTAGTCCTTGCACATAGGAAGGAGGTATCTACCCTGGATTCTAAAGTATTGTGGGAGTCCTTCCATTGATTTAGAAGAGAGAGGGGCAGGTGGGAGTACACAGAAGGGTAATGGCTATTGGGAGGGGGATGCTCACAGGTGTGTGTTGTATTTCTATAGCTGACTCAGGGGCCGATGCTCAGAACTGTGACACTATATGGAATAGTGCGTTGTACAAGGGGAAGGAACGTGCCTGGCCTCTGTGCACAAGAGCTGTGCTGTATACACAACTCTTGTGCACATGTCCAGTCAAACTGGGGAGCAGGGAGCTCGTGCTGAGCTTTATGAGATCGTACATGATTTTATTATCACTGCGCTTTTAAATTCTCTCCCCTCCATCACCTTTTTTACAACGCAGCCAGCAGGGGCAGAAGCAATTCTGGATTCTTTTGTTAAAGAGGCCACTAGACTACCAGGAATATCAGAAAGTATGCCCGTGGAGGGTGGGGGGACGGCAGAGCTGGTGGGCACCCCAGGGGATGGGTTTTCTGTCAGGGGGATGAACTTGCAGTAGAGGACGGGGCCACAGTATTGGTTCTGGCTGAAACCAAGCGATGAATTTCAGCCGGAACCAAAACCACCGGTTCAGCCTCTATTCAAGTGGGGCCTTTCTTTGAGTATATTCAACTTTCTCTGAAAAAACATTCTCATTGAATGTATTCCTTATATTTGCAATTCTCCTGTGGCTGTATTATAGGGTGGTAAGTAAGTGAGCCATTTCATACATGCTATTACATGGAGGAGACATGTCAGGAGCTATTGAGTTCTGGCCACCTCACAATTGAACATTTTTCTACTGCGCATCCTTGTAATAGTCTCATGCAAATTCAGCATCACATAATTTTATTGGTGTGACAGTTTTGCATGTGTGTTCCCATGTGTGATGATCCTGCTGAAGGCGAGGCCTCCTCTGTTAATCTTAGGATGGCAATAGATGAAGTAATGAAACATAAAAATCATTTCTTTCCCCTCTCTCAAGGAAGAATCCTAGCACTCTCCCTTTGGTACCCAACTCAGACCACAGCAAGTTAGGGAAGCTCACTCAGCAGAGAACAGCCTTTTTCCCCTGCTCCAGTCACTTGCCTCCCAGGAGGGAGAAGGCCAGCACCCAGTCAATTCATTGAATCGAGCTGACAATTATGTAGGGTACGTTTTATAATTCACCTATAGGGTGTATAGGTATTATACACAGACATTACAGATTTGAGGTTTGGGTCTTATATTTTCACTTAAAATCTAAGTAACAGTGAAGATGTCTTGCTATCTTGAAGGAGTGATAGTGCCACTCCATTTGTCTTTAGTATTATAATCGTTACCTGATAACAACATGTCACTCCCACCACCACTATTAATTGTGGACTTAGATTGAGGGGGTGAAAAGGTGCAGTCTGTTTGAAGTGGAGGAGTAGGCTAGTAGTTAGTGCAGCAGACTTTGATCCTTGGGAATTGGGTTCAAGTCCCACTACAGCTCCTTGTGACCCTGGCCAAGTCATTTAACCCTCCATTGCCCCAGAAACAAATAAGTACCTGTATATGCCATGTAAACTGCTTTGAATGTAGTTGCAAAAACCACCGAAAGGTAGTAGATCAAGTCCAAGTCCCTTTCTCCAAAGACAGACAGAAGCTAACTGGTCAATATTCAAAACAATTTAAGGGAGTCTTTTACAAAGCCATGATAGCATTTTTAGCTGACGAAGAAGGGCAACCTTCGAAAGCTAATCAAGAAATGTATTAAGTTATGTCCAATAAAAAAGGTATCATCTTATTTTCTTTTCCATGTTTTATTTTGTTTGATTTCTTTTGATAACCTTAAGAGTGGACTAACACGGCTACCACACCTCTCTAGCTCACGGTAGAAATCAGCTGGTGGTAAACACCGAGATGCCCATAGAAATATAATGGGCGTCTTGGTGTTTACCACCAGTGGATTTCTACTGTGAACTAAAAACGCAATTCGGCTTAGTAAAAGACCCCCTTAATTAACAGGAAAGCCTCCTGCATGTTTAAATCACTTGTGTCTGCTTGGCTGCAAGACAGTGCAGCTGCATATTGGCACTCACCAGCCATGTCCCAAGTGGGCAGGTCATGGTTGTTACAGGGGGAGGAGCTGGGAGTTATCTGGGTGCTGGCAATATTCAGTGTCAGCCAGTGGCGTAGCTATTACGGGGCCACGGGGGCCTGGGCCTCCGTAGATTTGGCCCTGGACCCCCCTGCCGACGACCCTCTCAACCCCCCCTCCCACCGCCAACCCGCCATCGCCGTCTGATACCTTTGCTGGCGGGGGACCCCACCCCCCACCAGCCGAAGTCTTCTTCCTTCATTTTGCTTCTGAGTCTGACGTCCGTCAGACTCAGAAGCAAAACGAAGGAAGAAGACTTCGCCTGGCGGGGGTTGGGGTCCCCCGCCAGCAAAGGTAGCAGACAGCAACGGCGGGTTGACAGCAGGTTGGCGGCAGGAGGGGGGTTGAGAGGGTCGTCGGTGGGGGGGGGGGGGGGGGGGTCAAAGTTGTTGGTGGTGGTGCTGGCGGCGGCGGGGAGGTGTCGGCAATGGCGACGGGGGGTCAGCGGCAACAGGGGAGGGGGCTAAAATGGGCCCCCTCACCTCGGGCTCTGGACCCCCCTCCCACCGAAGTCTGGCTACACCCCTGGTATCAGCACCTATGTAGCTAACCAGGCATGTAGGACAGCATAAAAAACAGTCCTAACTTTGCACAGTTAGCTATTGAGGTGTATACCTCCAGATACCAGCCTGCAGACTTGAGATGACATCCCCTTCCTTCTGGCTCCTTCAAGCAGAACCAATCCCCAGTTCTTCTAAAGGTTGCAGCAGTTATTTTCAAACTTGAGCTGCAAGGGGCAGGAGCAAGTGGGGTTTGCTTCTACCTCCATTGACCAGTAGGCCTGGGGTGGGCAAGAGGAAGGATTGCAACTGCCCAGGGGGATCTACTGGGGAGATCATAACTGTCCAATGGTTCTGGAGGGGGGGTATCGAAACTGCTAGCAGGAGCCTGGAGGGGGTATTGGAATTGTTAGCAGGGGCCAGGAAGGAGTAATTATTAAGGGGGTCTTTTACTAAAGCTTAGCTCGAGTTACCTGCAGCAGGGCCCATAGGAATAAAATGGACCCCGCTGCAGATAACTCAAGCTAAGCTTTAGTAAAAGACCCCCTAACTCTACTCTTGAAGATCTGCATAAGTGTTATGTAGGTTCCGAATGAATATCACTCAGCACCCCATAACTCCAGTGAGAGCTTGTCCAGTGAGAGCTGGTCATTCGTCAGTGCTGGTGCCTGGATATGGCCCAGCATAGAATGTCTGGGGCTAATTTAGCCAGCCATGGTCAACAATTTAAAACAACGCTGACTGCCACCAGCTGAATATTGACCAGTATATGTCTTTATAAAATACTAGCACAAATCCTGCAGAAATCACAGGTAGCTGCACCCTCATACATTTACACCAGCTTGAGAGTAAATAAATATATACACACAGTTGTGTGTAAATCGTGGCTCCACTCAAACTCTGCCCCAGAACAAACCTACACTAAATGTGAATACAAGAATGCACAATCTTGTCTTCGCATAAATACTTCTTATAAAAAATTGTCCCTCCCCCCCCCCCCCCCCAATATTCAGCCAGTGGCAGTCAGCATTTTTTAAAACGCTGATCATTGCCAGCTGAATTATCCCCCGATATTTAGCCTGCCTGTCTGACATTGCTGCCAGAATGTCTCAGCGCCATCTGAAACTAAACATGACCAAGACTGAGCTTCTTATCTCTCCTCCTATCCCATTCTCTATTTCTGTGGATAACACTCTCATCCTTCCTATCTCATCAGCTCGTAACCTTGGGGTCATCTTCGACTCCTCCCTCTCCTTCTCTGCACATATTCAGCAGACTGCTAAAACCTGTCATTTCTTTCTCTATAATATCACTAAAATTCGCCCTTTCCTTTCGGAGCACACTACCAGAACCCTCATCCACACTCTTATCACCTCTCACTTAGACTACTGCAACTTGCTTCTCACAGGTCTCCCACTTAGCCATCTCTCTCCCCTTCAATCTGTTCAAAATTCTGCTGCACGATTAATATTCCACCAGTGTCGTTATGCTCATATTAGCCCTCTCCTCAAGTCTCTTCACTGGCTTCCTATCCATTTCCGCATACAACTACTCCTCTTATTGACCTATAAGTGCATTCACTCTGCAGCTCCTCAGTACCTCTCCACTCTCATCTCTCACTACATTCCTCCCCTGGAACTGCGTTCACTGGGTAAATCTCTCTTAATTGCACCCTTCTCCTCCACCGCTAACTCCAGACTCCGTTCCGTTTATCTTGCTGCACCATATGCCTGGAATAGACTTCCTGAGCCGGTACGTCAAGCTCCATCTCTGGCCGTCTTCAAATCTAAGCTAAAAGCCCACCTTTTTGATGCTGCTTTTAACTCCTAACCCTTATTCACTTGTTCAGAACCCTTATTTTTATCATCCTCACTTTAATATTCCCTTCTCTCTTGTTTGTCCTGTTTGTCTGTCCTAATTAGATTGTAAGCTCTGCGCGATAAGTAGTAATAGTAGTAGGGACCTACCTACACAGCTGCGGGGGGGAGGGGGAGGGAAAGAGGGAACATTGTCAGGGGTGGGAGGGGACTCTGGGGCTTTTTTTTAAAGAAAAAATGTTATATGGGTGCTGGACCGATATTCTGATTATTGCCAACACCTGCATAACCTGGGGTTCCTCACCAATGCCGCCTCAGCGCCTCCTCTGACTTGCCCACTGAATATCCCCACTTAGGTGGCAGGAAGTGATTTCAACGGGCAGGAGAGCCTCCTTCCTGCTTAAATCATTTTGTATATTGGCCCCTAGATGTGTATATTGGCATATACGTATCAAAGTAAGTGTATATCCAGAAATGCATGAGGCATTTTTTGTTTGGTCATTTAAATTTTATTTTTGTTTGGATGTAATGCCTTTCACTTCAGGTCTAAGTATAACTGCTGGGTAATTTAATGTGAAAATCTTATAGATAGGAACAGGAAAAAAAATCTAAGTAGCAGCTCCTTTGCTAGCAGTCAGGATAATGGTATCATGAAGTGAAGTATTGGGTGGGAATTAAGTACAGTAAGTTGGTGGAGCATTAAATCTTGATAGAAGACAGGTTATTATTTTTATTTTTGTTTTGTCTATGGGTGGGACAGTGTGTGTATTGTTAAAGTATGTATTTATTTGGACTTCGTTATGAACCACCTTGAATTAATTTGTGTCAGTTGTTATAGAATATTTTATAAATAAATACATAATTAGTTAGGGACCCTTCATTTCTTACCTGCAATCAGGGGCGTAGCCAGACAGCCAATTTTGGGTGAGCCTGAGTCCAAGGTGGGTGGGCATGCATGAAACCTAAGCATGTGAAGAGGGGCTGGTGTTGGTTTCAGCTTGAGGCAAGTGCTGCCAGCTGCCGTTTGAAAGAGCACTGGCTGCCTGACAAGGAGGAAATGTTCAACTGACGGGGTTTGAGGATCTCTGGGTGGGCCAGAGTCCAAATAGGGTGGGCCATGGCCCACCCATGGCTACGCCACTGCCTGCAATGTTTCCTGTGCAGCATGGAAAAACTTAGGGCTTCTCTTATAAAACCATGCTAGCAATTCCCACGCAGTGAACGGGCTTTCTTGGCATTGCCACACCGGGAATCACTAGTGCAGTTTGATAAAAGAGGCCCTTAAAGACCTACCTGTTAAAAAAATTCTTGTTATACATTTTTCTTTTTGTTATCTGCTTTGAACCTTACTGGGAATTGGCAGAATACAAAAGCCGTATTACATTACTTTACATTATTTATTTAGAATTTATTTACTTCCTTTTTTTTTTTTTTAGCCTAGTGGTTAGTGCAGTGGACTTTGATCCTGGGGAACTGAGTTCAATTCCCACTGCAGCTCCTTGTGACTCTGGGCAAGTCATTTAACCCTCCATTGCCCCAGGTACAAAATAAGTACCTGAATATATGTAAACCGCTTTGAATGTAGTTGCAAAAACCTCAGAAAGGCGGTATATCAAGTCCATTTCTCTTTCCCTTCCCTTTTTCTAGACAATGTACAGCAAGTATAGCCCAGATCTAGGCATTCTTTCTAATGGGGAAGCTCTTCCCCCACTATTCATGGGATTCCAATTAATCTCAAAGACTCCGTTAAAATCTTAGGCATTATAGTTGACGGTCATGTAACTTTTTATGCACAAATCACTGGCCTAGTGAAGAGATCTTTTGTACTGTTAGACAAATGCAAGTGATTTGCCCCCTGCTCAAAATCTTCCTCTTCTACTTTATTCCTGGTATTATCTTGCCTGGATTATTGTAACTCCATTTATCGAGGGCTATCTCACACTTCAGTGACATCAGATAAACCAGAATACCTCTATAAAACTCTTAATGGTGCAAAAAATAATACAATAGATCGTCTCCTTTTCTTATTGCTGAACATCGTCTTCCTTATAAGATCTTTATACTGGGCCACCAAATTTTCCACTCTGGCTGTCCTCAATCTCTTTTCAACCTGCAAATTCCTTACAAACCTCACCACTCTCTATGATATGTCACCTACCAGCTCTTGGTCATATGTTAGACTTCATGACTTTCTATCCTAATAACTTGATTAGCTTATTCAAATGGAAGCCAGTACCATGGTCTGACCCAACTGGATTTCACCATTGATGTATGTCAAGCTTAACCAGACACAAGTCATCCAAACTCATCTCCACCAAAAGTAAAATCAACGAGGCCATTTTCTGGTCTGAGCTAACAGATTCCCTCACTACTGTATCTCCTGCACATGATTTGATCAAATCCCTCAGGGACACCAAGGTGAAAGTCATACTAAACAAAATTGCTCCACTTACCACTAAAAAGGACAAGACATCCAAAAATTTGCCATGGTTTACACTAACTGCGTAAATGCCCATAATATTCCTGTGGGTGCCTACATAGTTAGTGCTAATTTTTAGGGTGCATTAAACATGCTAGCACACCTTTGTAAACAGGACCCTAAGAAAGTTAAAAATATGCTATCCTATTTTAGCATTTCCCTCAGATAAAGGAAAATGTTCTCCTCTTTTAATTATAATCTGCCTCTTTTGCAGATACACTGGTCTCTAGACCCAATTTTTTGTCTTTTTTTTTTTTTAATGATTCCATTTGGGAGCAATTTCTCCAAATGGGTTAGTTTTGCACATACCATGAAAGGAATGAATCTCACTCATAAGCCAGGGTATGTGGAGTATGATCTCAGTCTCTCAAATTTACTGCTAACGCTTACTGTAGTATTTACATTGTGCCAAAAGAGAGCTTCTTTCTGAAGCTATAAAATGTAATATATATATATAGGCAACTTATCCAGGTGACCTTGGAAGTTCTTTTTGATCAATCCTGTGGCACCCAAAACAATGGGAAATATTTCTGTACCTTTCTGCCACATTTTCTTGGCCTCAGACTGCATTTCTTGGTACTTGAGGATCTTCCCTCTCTCCATGTGATTCACCGAGTAATCACTTGGGACCAACACCTCTATAATTGATGCCGTTCTGGTGTTTTTCTCCTTTACCGCTATATCATCCAGCTTTTTATCAGTTGTAATGGGGATGTCCCAGGTGATCACAACCTCTTCGTTTTCCACAATTCTCTTAGGGTCATGATCCCAATTCTTTTCCAGTACACTGCTTACAGAGTTTCCAGTGAATAAGATGTGCCACCTTGTTGTGCCTTTCTGCATAAAAATCTTCTGCCATCAGCACTTCGCAACCAGCCATGAGATGAGTAACTGTTTCCAACTCTTTATTACAGAATCTACAGATGTCTGTTGTACCAGTTTTTTCAATGCTTGCTGTATGGTTCCATGTATATTCTCTTACGTTCCTTTCCCTCCTAGTGTACCTTAGGGTAAATCTTGTCCAAATAGTTTATAATGAGTTTACTGTAAATTAGGCCTCCTTTTTTATTATTGTTATTATTTATTTATTTTCAATACTTATATCCCGCCTAGACCTAAGTGGTTTACAATTTTCTTTTTCACGTACTGGTACTGTTCCTAATAGGCTCAAAATGTGCACAATGGGCAAATAAGTCTAAGAGTCCTAGCAATAAGATGCTGTGCCATCATGGCAAACAGGCAGTGGAGCCGCTTGCCAGGTGACACTCTATGACTAGTGATAATACTGCTTTGCAATTTCCATTAGGGGGCACTTTATAGATATTTAGAATACCAGATGGCATTGTCTAATTTAGGACGGCCATATACTACTCATGAGAGGATCATATTCTCCTGGTGGAACAATATAACCCATGAAGAGAACTTGAAAACAGAGCAGAACAATGTACAAGAGTTAAGAGATACTGGTTGCATCCTGCCCATCCCTTTGTCTATTTTTATTGATTTTATTCATTTTTGTACACTGCTTAGATATTTGTTTATAATGCATTATGTGAAATAAACTAAATATTAAACCCCCTTTTACAAAGCCACACTAGCAGTGCCAGTGCAGTAATGCCGACACAGCCTATTCAAAGTGAATGGGCTGCGTCAGCTTTGCTGCACGGCTGGAGCTAAATGTGTGGCTACATGGATGGTACCAACATGAGCGCTTCGGCTTCCTGGACCATGGGATGATTTTCCAAGAGCTACTAAGCAGCGATGGTGTCCATCTCTCAAGGAAAGGTCGTAGTGTCTTCAGTACCAAACTAGCTACTGTACTAAAGAGGGCTTTAAACTAAATTTGCTGGGGATGGTTGAGAAAAGCCGCAAAGTCATTATTAACCCTCAGAAAAGTAAGACACCACATACCCTTATAGAAAGGGGAAAAAAGAGTAATGTCTGGAGAGCCTTATATACCAGTGCCCATAGTATGGGAAACAAATCTAGAAGCTGCATTGATAGAAACCGACTTGGATTTAGTGGCGGTCACGGAGATGTGGTTCACGGAGAACTATGAGTGGGATATAGTTATACCTGGCTATAACCTACTCAGGAAGGACAGGGTAGGAAAAAAGGGTGGAGGAGTGGCATTATATGTTAAGAATAATATTAATGTGACAGAACTGCAGGACATATGGGGTAAGGAAGAAGCGCTGTGGGTTAAACTGGAAAGAGGAAAAGGAAAATATATTTACATTGGTATAATATACAGGTCTCCTTCACAGCCAGAAGAATTGGACAGAGACTTAATTGAAGACATACACAAGATAGCTAGGAAAGGGGAAGTACTACTGATAGGTGATTTTTAATATGCCGGACGTTGATTGCATTGTCGTAGCCAGACAGCCAACTTTGGGTGGGCCTGAGCTCAAAATGGGTGGGCACAACATATTCTGTACTCCTTCCCTACCCCCACTCTTGACCCCTCCCCCAGCACCTCACAACTCATAATATAAATACTATAGCTAATGAGAATCCCTAAGCTCTGAAAGCTGAAGACTTCTTCTGAAGGTAGCCAAAATGCCCTTTTACCAATTTTGGTAGGCTGCATCAATGGCCCTGAGCTACTGATGTCAGCACCCCACACATGTGTAGTTGTCAATGACGCAAGCATGGTGCTGCACACTACAGAACTTTGCAGAAGGGAAGCCTGGCCACCTTTGGAGGAGGTCCTCAGTTGGTGATGCTTGGAAATTCTCACCCACTACAGCAAGGGTCAGGGTGGGTACTAAACTTGTTGGGGCCCAGGTCAGAAAATAAAAGAGGGGGCCCTCCTGATCCCTTCTCTTCCCTGCCTCCCCTCCAATCTCCCAGATGCCATTACTAAAATACCAACAGGCCCTCACCAAATACAGAACAAGTGATTACAAAAATTGAACTGGGGATCCCAAGAAGTTAAACTTGGTATGTACTGCAACAGTAGAGAAATAAAATCAGAAATGTATTTCCTTTACTAGTGAACACAATACATAGACATTTGCTATGCACATTTCCCAAAGCTAACATGTTCCATTTAATACATTCAAAATAAAAATGCTTTTTTCTACCTTTGTTGCCTGGACATTTTATTTTTCCATCATGTTGGTTCCAGTTTTTCTTTTCTGCTTTCCTATCTGTCTTCTGCTAATTCTCCTTCAAGCGGCTTCTGTCCATATGTCTTTCTCCTCCCTCTTGTCTTGTTCCATTCCCTCACTACACCTGTCTTTGACATGTTGATCTTTCCTTTTTAGCGCTTTCCTCTCTTTCTTTACTGCCTCTCTGTTCACTCAAATGTCACCCTCTTTTTCATTCCTCTCCTTTTAACTTTTCAGCTACCTATCAAATTCCATCTCCTTCTCTCACCCACTAGCTCTCGTATCACCCATTTCACTCCTTCCCCCAGTCTTCCATTCCATTTCATTTTTAATCCACATACCATATTTCTACCCCCTGTAATTACTATCCTCTCATTCATTTCCTTGCCATCCCCTACCCCCCTAGTTTGGCCTCTCCCACATAGTTTCACTATTTCCAGCATCTTCCTCCCTTTCACTCTTGTAGCCCAGCACCTGCTCCCTCTTTCTCCCCTCCCCACCCTTGTAACCTGGCATCTTCCTATCCCTTCCACTCCCCCTCAGCATCTTCCATTCTCTTCTCTCTTCCCTCCTGCTCCCTCTAAATCCAAGTCTGCTTCCATCATTGTAGCCTCTAGATCAAGAAGTTTGTTTCCCATACAACGGGCATTGGAGTGCAAGGCTGTCCAGGTGTTACTCTTTATTTTTTCTCTTCTATAGGGGCATTTAATGCCCTACCTTCCTTGGGGTTAATTATGTGGCCTTTTTACCCCAAAATTAAACTCTCCTTTCATTGGGGCTTATGGAATCACATCTCCATCTGTTTTATAGAAGGTTACATTCTAGATATAGAAATGTATTATTCTGTTTTTGATCAAATTTCACAAACAAGTGGTTTTATAAGTCAAAATCATAGGCGCCCGGTATAAGAGGCTTGGGGAGGCTAGTGGAGGAGTGGCCTAGTGGTTAGGGTGGTGGACTTTGGTCCTGGGGTACTGAGGAACTGAGTTCAATTCCCGGCACAGGCAGCTCCTTGTGACTCTGGGCAAGTCACTTAACCCTCCATTGCCCCATGTAAGCCGCATTGAGCCTGCCATGAGTGGGAAAGCGTGGGGTACAAATGTAACAAACAAAAAAAAAAGCCTCCCCAGCCAGAAGTGCAGCAAGGGTGGGGCGGACCGCCCCGGGTGCAGCTCCCGCTGCCTTGAATATCTCCCTCCCTCCCTCCCTCCGACTGGTGCGTGGACCGCGCGATCATTACCGCCCCCCCCGACTACTGCGGTATCGCTCTCCCCCTCCGCTCCTGTCCTGTCACGTCGTCTTTGAATGTTGAGGATTCCTTCCGGTAGCAGCAGAATCGGCAATGATGTAAGCGCTGCTTTCAGCCTGCCCCGGAAGCACTCTCTGTACAGTTTCCCGCGTAGGAGGGACGCTGTCCAGAGAAGGCTTCTGGGGCAGGCTGAAAGCAGCGCTTACATCATTGCTGATTCTGCTGCTACCGGAAGGAATCCTCGAAGTTCAAAGACATGACAGGAGCGGAGGGGGAGAGCGATACCGAACTAGTCCAGGGGGGGGAGCGAGGGGGGGAGCGATGCATCATGCCAGCCAGCTGCCAGACCAAAGGGAAAGGGGGTGGAGAGAGGAGGATGTGAGGTGCCACATCTAAGGGGAAGAGGGAGGAAGGAAAGCAATGGCAGGGAATGGGAAAAGGGGGGTGGAGAAAGGAGTGAGAGTGATGGGAGAAAGAAGGGGAGGGAAGAGAAAGGTGGGATGCATGAGGACGCTGGAGGAGAGAGAGAGAAAGTGGAAAAGTGCAGGGGAGAGCCAGGGACATGCAAAAGAGCAGGAGAGAGTCAGAGAGAGATGGCTAGAGAAAGAGGGGACATGGAAGAGAGCAGGGGAGAGCCAGAGAGAGATGGGGAGCGAAAGAGGGGACATGGAAGAGAGCAGGGGACAGCCAGAGAGAGATGGGGAGCGAAAGAGGGGACATGGAAGAGAGCATGGGAGAGCCAGAGAGAAGATGCTGGATGGAAGAGGAGAGCGAGAGAGAGATTAGTGGAAAGATGGGGCGAGAAAGAGGGGACATGGGCAGGAGAGAGAGAGAGAGAAGCTGCTGGGGAGAAACGGGGGGAGCTGTCAGACGGAGAAATGCTGAATGAAAAGAGGGAGAAAGAGGGAAAATGCTGGAAGGATGGGGATAGAGAGGACATGCTGAATGGAAAAGGGTCAAGAGAGAGAGAACTGTTTAGTTTTATTTATTTATTTATTATTTTTAGTGATAATACAAAGAATACATCTTTGAAAAGATACACCAGATATAAACACAAATACACTAAAGAATATAATATACATAGAAAACTTCTCTACAATCTGGTTACAACAGTCCACCAAAGAGAAAGGGAAGGAATGGGATTCAAGATTGATAAAACCAAAGGAAGTTTGGTGCTATTAACTTAAAGTTTAAGGAAAAGCAAGCAGTGGTACTCCTTAATTTACAGAACCATAAACCAGAGATGGAATTAGCTTTGGTTTTTCTTCATATCAAGGAATGACCTTAATTGTTCAGGTTCAAAGAATATGTATTTTTTATCCTTGAATATCAAAATACACTTGCAAGGAAATCGTAATTGGAAAACTGCTCCAACATTTAAAGATTCCTGCCTCATATCCAGGAACTTTTTCCGCCTTTGCTGAGTCCAACGAGCAATGTCTGGGAACACAGAGACTTTGCTTCCTTTAAACTCAGGATAGATTTTTTTAAAATAAAGTCTCAATAAAGATTCTTTATCTTGTAAGAAGACAAAAGATACAATCAATGTCGCTCTGGTTTCTGTATTATCCACAGACTGCTCCAAAAAGTTTGTCAAATCCAGCGTTTCAGGAGGAATGTCCTGTTTAGAAGTAACTTGAGGTAAAGGAGGTTTCATTTCCAAATAGTAGATCTTTTGAAGAGGAGGGAGTGTTTGATCTGAATAATTGTATATTTCTTTAAGAAACTTAGCAAACATATCCTTCGGGGCAACAAATTGAGATTTTGGAAAGTTTAGCAATCGTAGGTTTAGATTTCTTGATAAATTTTCCATATTCTCTATTTTTCTTTGTATAGAGGCACAATCTCCTACAATATGAGCTTGTTGTTGAGATATTTTCCCAATTTGCGTCTCTAGGTCAGTCTGCTTTATTATTACTCCCTCCATTTGTCTTTTAAGGGATTTTATCTGAGAAGAATTGTTCAAGGATAACGTTATAAAAGAGACACAGACCTTGTGAAGTGATTCCAATGCTGTCCAAATCGATTCCAGCGACACCTCTTGGGGCTTGACTAGGGGTTGTATCGCCAATACACAAGCAGAAATTTCTTCTGGCGTAGTTGTTTCAGGCAATGCCCCAGTAGTCTCCCCTGTTGGCATTTCTGGCGTTCGCTGGGCTCCCTCAGCTAGCCCCAAGATCTCTCTGGGCTCCGCTGTCGTTTCTGGAGAAGGCCACTCCTTCGAAGCCTCACTAGTCTCGGGATTCGGTACAGTTCTTCCAGGTGCGTGCGAGAGCGTCGGGGTCACAGGTCCTAACGGACTAAGCGAAAGTTTGCTCTCCTGAGCGGAGCTCTTCCCTGCTCCGCTAGCGGATGCGTCCAGAGTCGGAGTCGATGCCAGAAATGTAGTCAATGACTGCTGCCCAGGCAAGGTAGGGATTTGCTTCGGGAGGGGTGGTCCCCTTAGCTTCCCCTTCCTTTTCGGCATGTTTAACTAAGAAAATTGTCCAAGAAAAGTTTTCTTTTTGGGAGCGGCTTTACTACACGTCCTGCTTGGGCGCCATCTTGAATCTCTGAGAGAGAACTGTTTAGAAGAAAGGGGAGATAGAGGGAGACAATGGAAGGAAGGAGAGGGAGACAATAGATGGAAGGATTGGGAGAGGGTAATGGGTAGAAGGATGGAGAGAGAAAGAGGGATGACACTGGATGGAAGGGTAGAAGAGAAAGACATGGATGGATGGAGGGGAGGGAAGAGAGGAGAAATGTTGGACAAGGATGGAGGGAAGGAAAGACAAAGGAAGGAGATGCACACGGATGGAGTGGAAGGGAGAGAGGAGAAATGCTGGACATGGATGGAGGGAAGGAAAGACAAAGGAAGGAGATGCACATGGATGGAGTGGAAGGGAGAGAGGAGAAATGCTGGACATGGATGGAGGGGAGGAAAGACAGAGGAAGTTCATGCACAGGAAGGAGGGGAGGGGAGACATGCTGGATTTGGATGGAGGGGAAATTGCTGAATTTAAGGGCTGGATTGGAACACTTTGAGGGCAGATGCTGAAACTGGAGAAAGGATAGGGACAGGGCTACAGATGGTAGACAGGACGCATAAGGACACAGGAGGATGGTGGACTTGTGGAGAGAAAAAATATCAAATGGAAAGAAGACACTGGGACCAAAGCGAATAGAAAAACTAAATGATCAGACAACAAAGGTAGAAAAAAGTATTTTATTCAGAATTTATTAACTGGAATATGTCAGCTTTTGGAAATGTGCATCTGTGATATTTTGCATGTAAGTTTCAATTTTTTCGTTTATTTATTTATTTATTATTTTTAGTGATTGGTTTCAATTTTTCTAGTATTGCTGCATGCTGAGTCTGACTTCTTGAGGTAACTTTCCAGTTTTGCCTTCATATCTGTTGTGTCATGTGTTTTTCATGTGTAATCAAGGTGCAGTATTCTACTAGTGTGTAGTATTTACAGCCCTTTTTGTTTTGTTTTGTTTTTTTGTTTCACTAGGTTGTGTACTGGTGTTTTAGAGCCCGGTGTAATTACAGTGCTGCTTTTCCACGCATAAGGTTGTAGCTCATCCTGTCCTTGGAATTAGTGCTGTTGTGGTTTGCTAAGGTTAAGAGTGTGTTTTTGCACAAGTTTGTGTATAGTGTTTTGCAGTGGAGAGATTGTGTATTGGCATTACTGAGGTGGCACCAAAACATCGGAAAGGGTTTTAGAGCCTAAATCATGACACACTACCTCTTGAAGGATCTACATGTAGTTGTTAATAAAAAGGAGCTCATTGTGAATACTATCCACTCTAAAAGGGTGTTTTGTGGCTCTACATGAGAATTGTGATATTATGATCCCTTGTTTCATATTGTTGACGGTCTGCATTTTCTATATGGGTGGTATATTGGTGTAATAGGGTCTGCCTAGTGATATGGTACAGTAAGGTTCTGAGTGTGTTTTTGCACAAATTTGTGCATAGTGTTTTGCAGTTGAGCGATTGTGGTTAGTATATGCTTTGAGCAACCACTTTATTCTTTGACATGTGATACATATCTAATATCTAAATTTAATAAAAGGTATTGTGACTATTTTATTTTTACTTATTTTTTTTCTGTATTAATTGTGGCTATAAGCTCCGCCCCTGGCTCCACCCCTAACCCCGCCCCCTTTAGCCTCCCCAAACAGTTGGGCCACCGACCGCCTATGATCAAAATAACAATAATTTTGTTTAGTGCAGATTTCTTTTGTTTAAACATAACTAAATGGGCTATAAGCCTCTAATGCAGTCCATTGGTTTTCTTATATTTTGTTCCTGTGATGACTTACAGTGTGCCAAAACTGAAAATTCTTCATCTCTTCTATTTGGTCGATAATAAAAGGAGCTCCTTGTGAACACTGTCCACCCTAAAAGTTTGTTTTATGGCTGTATATGAGGAATTGTGATATTGAAAAATAAGTTTATGTTTTTGTTCCTAGTTATGCATCCAAAGGTTATATAATTGTTTCAAGAAAGCCAGTTAATCATTTGACTTATTAGTGGAATATAACCATAGAGGCATGGATGGTATGGTTGCTTTTTCAATATATTAGAGCCCAGCTAAGGAACAGATTATTTTGAGATAGTCTTCACTGAACCAAACTTGCTTTCCTTGTGCCATCACCACCCTGCTAGATAGGCATTGTCTTAAAAGGTGGAGGATAAAGGATTTATATATATATATCAGTTGTCTTTTTTCTTAGACTGGTGCAGCAGGTGTAGCACATAATCTGTCTATTTATTTATTAGGATTTATTTACCGCATTTTTGAAAGAATTCACTCAAGACGGTATACAGTAAGAATAAATCAAACATGAGCAATAGACAATTATAGCAGTAAAAATATTCAAATAACAATATAAAGTATGGCATAGTTTACTACTTACAATGTCAACATAATATGTAATAGAACATTTTAATTGACAGTGTAGGGTATAAGCAAAGGAGATAGGTAAGAGGAGTTAGAAAATCAGGTGACTAATTTAAAGAAAGGTGCACATGAGGTCAGAGAGATGGTTAAATATTATCCCAGCTAGAGTAGGCGTGAATGTCCAGATATTTTTACCCTTGCCAACTAGCATATAATAAACAACTGACACCCACCATGGGCTGAATATTGGGGGGAAACTGCTATCTACGTGCTTGTAGCATACACCTCATGTGCAGTATTTGCAGTTGGTGTGCAGACAGAAAACATGTAAGCAGAACTACTGAAAATAAGCAAGATATTTTGGGAAATAAGATGTATGAGGAAAGAGAAAAAGGAAACTAGATCATCTATTTGCCGACAAGCAGGCCACCTACAAACCTTCAAGCAGAGGAAAATCGGATTAGTTTCTTTCAGAAATGTGTGTGGAAGCCCCAGTACTTTCCTCTCAGTACCTTAAGAGGAGTGGTATAATGGTGAGTGTAATGGGCTGAGAACCTGCAAAACTTGGTTTAAGTCCCACTGCCGCTCCGTGTGACTCTGGACAAGTCTCTTAACCCTCCTTTGCCCCAAGTACAAAAACTTAGATTGTGAGCCCACTAGGAACAGAGAGAGTTACCTGCGTATAATACATGTAAACTGCTTTGGTTGTACCAGAGAAAGACAGTATATTAAATCCATGACCCTTTTCAGCTTACAAACAATGGTGCCTACATCTCTCTTTCACTTTGGAAAATGTCATGCCTTGTCCATGATCCTGAAATTCTCAACTTTATTCAGCTCCGATGAGATAAAGGGAGAAAAACTATAATAACATTTATAAAGCATGGTTTTCTTTCATCATGACAATGTGTCATGTGATTGCAGTCTAGATAAAGGATTTTGTGGACTAAAGGAGGTAACCTATAACAGTATTCTCCTTATAAACACACATTTATTAAAACTGGGAGGCGCCCTCCAACCTGTTTGGATCTTTGAATATTTGACGTAGTTTAACAGATCATCGCATTTTAGACTTAAGCCGTTTGACTGTGGTGTTGTGTTAACATTTGCATTTACGTCTCTGTATTTATGGAACTATGAAACAGTAAAAGCAGTGGCGTAGCCATGGAGGGGTGCTCTGGGTTCAGGCCCCCTCCAAACCTGCACTACACCCATTAAATGGCTAGCATGGATACCAAAGCCCTGCTGGCCAAAGAAACTCCCTGCTGAGCTGCTCCCCTCCTCATAAGTATATAAGTATTGCCACACTGGGACAGACCAAAGGTCCATCAAGCCCAGCATCCTGTTTCCAACAGTGACCAATCCAGGTCACAAATACCTTGCAAGATTCTGAAAAAATTCAATATATTTTATGCTGCTTATTACAGAAATAAGCAGTGGATTTTGCCCAAGTCAATTTAATAATTGTCTATGGACTTTTCCTTTAGGAAGCCGTCCAAACCTTTTTTAAACCCCGCTAAGCTAACCGCCTTTACCACATTCTCTGACACTGCCGCACCAACCCGGAAGTCAGCGGGGTGCTTCCAGCCACTGACGCCAGGACTCCACACACATGCTCAGTTCGCACAATAACTGAGCATGCTTAGGGAGTCCCAGAGTCATCGGCTAGAGGCACTCCACTCCACTATTTAGAGAATGTTATAGTTTTGCAAGAAGTAACTGGTATGTACTATATGAAATGTCATTTAATGTATATTTCAATATACTTATTGTGTTTTTGAAATGCTATTTTGTTACATGTTTCAATAAAGAATGTAGTTTATCATCTTTTTTTGTGATGTTTTTTGTCTAGGGGCTATTTTGTCAAAGGTTATTTTGTGGAAGGGGCCATTTTGTTCTGCGTCATTTTGTCAAAGGCTATTTTGGGGCTTTTTTCGGAGCTGTTTTGTCAGGACTATTATGTTGGGATGTCTATGCATGCCACTATTAGCTTTGAGCATGAGGAAGTAAAGCAGGCAGATGGTGCCTGGTGCATGCGCTGCAGAGTTGTGCATCAAGCACAGCTCTTCACCACATGCCCAGAAGCCAGAGAGTAGGAGGAAGAGGTGCAACGTTCACAGGAACATAAGAACTTAAGCATGTCCATACTGGGACAGACCATCAAGCCCAGCATCCTGTTTCCAACAGTGGCCAATCCAGGTCACAAATACCTTGCAGGATCCTAAAATAGTACAATACATTTTATTCTGCTTGTCCTAGAAATAAGCAGTGTCCCAAGTCCACTTTAATAATGGCTTATGGACTTTTAGGAAGAGATCCAAACCTTTTTTACACCCTGCTAAGCTAACTGCTTTTACCACATTCTCTGGCATTGGATTCCAGAGTTTAATTATACATTGGGTGAAGAAATATTTTCTCTGATTTGTTTTAAACTGACTACTTTGTAGCTTCATTGTGTGCCCCCTAGTCCTAGTATTTTTGGAAAGAGTAAACAAGCGATTCACGTCTACCCGTTCCACTCCACTCATTATTTTATAGACCTCTATCATATCTTCCCTCAGCTGTCTTTTCTCCAAGCTGAAGAGTCCTAGCCACTTCAGCCTTTCCTCATGGGAAGTTGTCCCATCCCCTTTATCATTTTCATCACCCTTCTCTGTATCTTTTCTAATTCCACTAAATCTTTTTTGAGATGCAGTGACCGTAATTGCACACATATTCAAGGTGCGGTCGCATCATGGAGCGATACAAAGGCATTATAAGGTCCTCATTTTTGTTTTCCATTCCTTTCCTAATAATACCTTACATTCTATTTGCTTTCTTTGCCGCCACAACACACTGAGCAGAGGGTTTCAACATGTCGTTAATGATGACGCCTAGATCCTTTCCCTGGTCAGTGACTCCTAATGTGGAACCTTGCATCATGTAGCTATAGTTCAGGTTCCTCCATCCCACATGCATCACTTTGCACGTGCTCACATTAAACATCATCTGCCATTTGAATGCCCAGTCTCCCAGTCTTTTAAGGTCCTCTTGCAATTTTTCACAAACCTCTTGTGATTTAACAACTTTGTGTCATCAGCAAATTTAATTACCTCACTAGTTATTCCCATATCTCATATCTAGATAATTTATAAATAAGTTAAAAAGCAGCAGTCCCAGCAGAGTCCCCTGCGGAACCCCACTATTAACCCTTCTCCATTGAGAATACTGACCATTTAACCTTACTCTCTGTTTTCTATCTTTTAACCAGTTTTCAGTCCACAATAGAACACTACCTCCTATACTATGACTTTCCAGTTTCCTCTGGAGTCTTTCATGAGGGTTTGGGGGGGGACTGTTACAGCCACTAGCTGTGTGCCATGGCTTGTCCTGCAGCATTTGCTGGTCAACTTTGGCGTTTTATTCCCAATGCGAGGGGAAAATCAGGTATACTGGCTTCGCTTATCAGTTGGACCCTATTGTGAAATTGTCTCTTCAAAGGAATTTGCTGGGCTGCCTACCTAACGCCAGCACAAAGCTGACATAATGTTCTCTGCGTTAAGAGCACCCTTGTTCACTTTTCTTTGAACATTGTGCTGAATGGCAAATTGCCTAATTTAAATGAGATTAGCATGCTACTTGTACTCATCTCTGCTGCCTTCGCTGTCCCCCGCACTAGAGCCCTCCAAGCATTTGGTACCAGCAAAGGCGGACGCTAGTCCGGCACTAAGGACCTCTAGTGCCCGCATTTGCTTCTGATCATCTACCTGTTACTGTGGAGTAGGTTGATGGGTGATGTGTTTATAATGTTTCTCTTGTAGTTGAGGTTTGTTTTTTTGTGTTGATATTTTATTGTTATTGATAGATTGTTGATATACTGCCTTTCTGTGGTACAACCAAAGCAGTTTATCTATTACTTACAGGTACTTCCTATGTCCCCATTGGGCTCGTCTTAAGTTTTTGTAAATATGGGAATGGATGGTTAAGTGACTTAGAGGCAGATGCAGCAACCAAACGTAAAAAAATCTAAATCGTTAAAGTCCCTAACGATTTTAAAATAACGAAAAATGCACCAAAAAAAAAAGTCACACATGCTGAGATCGGTAGTGAAACGTACAATGTATCAAAGAATCACAATACACATCGTTAATCGGCCCCCAAATCATGCGCAGAGCAGCCAAGCGTTATGTTAGCTGCTCTGCGCATGCCACAAACAGTCAAAACACAGTCAAATCGCAAGCACATGGCTCCCAAATAAAAACAAAAATTTAAAAAAAGGGTCGGGAGGGGGCAAGGGCGCTCATCAGGAGCGTCCTGTACAGACGGCCTTGCCCCCCCCCCCCCGCTGCTCCCCACCTTCCGCCGCTCCCCCCACCCCGAAAAAGCAAAATTCTAGCAGCCCCTGCCCCCTCCCCACTTTCCGCCGCTCCCCCCACCCCGAAAAAGCAAACTTCTAGAAGCCCCTGCCCCCCTCCCTTCCTCACTACTCTCTCACCTCAGCTCCGCCTCCCGACATCCTCCGTCCGTGCCCCGCCCCCTTTTGGGGTCGTCGCCGCCATTCCCCTCCTCCATCGGGCCCCCCTTCCTCTTACCGGGCCCGTGCAGCGCCTCTCTCCTCTGTCCGAAGGCGCTGCACGGGCAAGAAGAAAGCTGAATCAGCTGATGCCTGCCTTCGCCTAGCTTCGATAGAGCGTCTTTCTCCTCCTGGGCCCGCCCCTGTCTGACGTCAGTAACCTACGTAGGTTACTGACGTCAGACAGGGGCGGGCGCAGCAGAAGAAAGACGCGCCATCGCGAAGGCAGGCATCAGCTGATTCAGCTTTCTTCTTGCCCGTGCAGCGCCTTCGGACAGAGGAGAGAGGCGCTGCACGGGCCCGGTAAGAGGAAGGGGGGCCCGATGGAGGAGGGGAATGGCGGCGACGACCCCAAAAGGGGGCGGGGCACGGATGGAGGATGTCGGGAGGCGGAGCTGAGGTGAGAGAGTAGTGAGGAAGGGAGGGGGGCAGGGGCTTCTAGAAGTTTGCTTTTTCGGGGTGGGGGGAGCGGCGGAAAGTGGGGAGCAGCGGGGGGGGGGGGCAAGGCCGTCCGTACAGGACGCTCCTGATGAGCGCCCTTGCCCCCTCCCGATCCTTTTTTTATTTTTATTTTTTTATGTGTTTTCTGAGGTCCTTTGGACCAATCACAGCGCTTTTAGCTCTGCTAATGCGCTGGGATTGGCTCAAAGTTTGTTTATTTTTTCACTTAACACTTTTTCCTGCCACGGAGCTGTCCTAACGAGAGGTCCAGACCTCTCGTTAGTTTTCCTGCCTTTTCCTGCGTAAAGGCAATCGGAAAAGGTTAGTGCATGTCGTTTCAATGGGGTTTTCACACTAATTGCTCATCTCCATTCCGTTTTCGTTAGCTGCTACTGTCGTCGGAAAATAGGCTTAAGTGCATGGAAAGGATAGGAAATTCTTCCCTGAGGGCTCATTTAACGATGAAAAACGTTTAGTGCATCTACCTCTTACTCAGAGTCACAAAGCACTGCAGTGGGAATTGGTCTTGGTTCCCCCAATTCTCAGCCTACTTCGCTAACCATTAGGCCACTCCTCCACTCCAAATTATAAGCCACATAAATATTCTAAATAAATACTGCTGTTTGCAGACTAGAGCTGTGAGCCAGTTTTTGGAGGGATACTTTTTTGTTTAGGGGCCCTTTTACTAAAGCTTAACACAAGCTTAGGATGCACTAACAGACATTAGCAAGTGCTAAGTGCTAAGAAACCCATTGTATACCTGTGGGCTTCTTAGAATTTAGTGTGTGCTAAGCTTTAGTAAAAGGGCCCCTTTATGACTACCGGGATAATGTCTCCAAATGTTTTGTAGGGTCATTTTCAGAATTAAAAAGACTACATTTATCTCCATCCTGAAGGTCCAGTGTTGCTTATTTCTGTTTTGTTTATGCTTGTATGCTGTTTTACCCTCTCTTTTGTTACTTTTTACTCCAAATGTTTTGTGACAGGAATGAACCTTAAGCTAGAGTATGCTGAATATGATCTCAATATCTGATTTCCTGCTAGTGCTCTTACACTGGCGTTCATAGGCAATAATATCTACAGATAACATATCAAGATACACTTCGAAATTCATTTCAGTCGTGTTGGGGACACCCAATACAATTGAAGCTGTTTTAAAAAATCTTTCTAATACATTTTCTTGGTCTCTGTTCTGCCCCCATATCTGTTTTCATTTTTACATTCAGTTTGTATTGTACTCACAGCCTATAGCTAATGTAAGATACAGGACCGAGCAGGAAGTAACCTTTACAGTCTTAGGTTAAATGTTGCCTGTGTCCTCTTCTCTCCAGTCCCCTTGAGACCTGCTTTGCTTATTCCTCACCAGGTGTATCCTCTGACACTATTGGTCAGTTTGAGAGCCCCGAGCACTTTGGGTAATCTTTCTGCCTCACTCCTCCAATAGAGAAAATCTCCATTTTGGGTCCAATATGGCTAGGCAAGGATACAAGCATCTCTTTCTTATCATCCACCCTTTCAGACCCATCACCCTTGTTTACCGGTTCAACATTCACCAACCATAGCATCCATCTCCACCCAATTTCCACAAACATCATTCAACCAATTAGCAACCCATCATGTCATTGGCTGTTGAACTGGGACAATTAGTACAGACAGATTTTGCCTCACTCTGGTTTCAACAATGTTCATGCAGTAATTCTGTTGTTTTAATTCTGAATTAAACTATTGGAAACGCACTGGTCAATGTTTAGCCAGCCGCAGTCAGTGTTTTTTTAAAATGCTGACTGTTGTAGGCTGAATTAGGCCCCAGTATTCAGTGCCAGCACTATGCAGGTACCAGCACTGAATATCCAGGCAGTATGTGGGGAGGCAAAACATTTAGCCCACTACCTGCTTTGTGTGACAGAACAGTGTGATTTAAGCCTGTAAAACTGCCTTAATTATTCTTGAAGTATATTTCTCTAGTTGGCCAGCAGATGGTGCATGTTTATGTTTCAAAGCTGCTGTAGAACCAAGGCTGTTTTTCTTTGTTTAAATCTTTTTGGAAAGGCAGTCTACAGTATACTTTTAAAACTTGTTGTCTGAGAACTGATTGGCCCAAGAGCTCATTTCCTTGGGAGAGTACTGGCTTTTGCTCCTGTCGTAGCTAGGGAGAAAAGAGAGATGGATCTCTTGCTGAGGCTCGGTGAATGATATGTCCTGATCTTCCCTGGTACTTTTTAGAATGTAAACAAATGTTTAGTTAGTGTTATAATTGATCCATTTTTCAGTTACTTGTTATGGTTTGCTGATTCCACATTTTCTGTCTACTGTTCAATTTTTTTATGAGAATAAACATAATCGTTTGTTTGCCCTGCTTGTCTGGACTGATAAATAATCCTGGTGGTTTATGTGTTGGGTTTGTGAGTGCTTTCTGGGAACTGTGGGACCACTGGGAGTGTGGCCTCCACTAACCTAGAAATCACTGGGGATAATTTGAGAGTGGAAGACTCACCCAGAGGCGGTTGCGACCCAGTCGGTGGGAGGAGGGTGCTAGTGTAGAGCACAAGCAGCAGGTGCAGGCAGACCTGAGCTGTGCTGAGGATAGACCCTCTAAGAGGCCGTGGGGTAACCCCAGGCAGATGGCTAGGCATTTCATCACAGCTAACAGGATAATGGATTGAATAACAGGTTAGGGTCAGAGCAGACCCCCCCCCCCCCAAACCTCCAAAAAGCAGCCCTCTCCCAGACTTCCCTAAGAGCAAGCCCTGCCCCTGAAGCCCTCCTCACCCAGTCACCTGTAGGTCCCCCAAGCCTATCTGAAGCTCTCTGGTGGTCTAGGGGTCATCGGTACAAGAGCAAACCCAGTCTCTCCTGCACGTGCTGGCTCCAGCCTTAAAATGGTGGTTGTGTCTACTAGCAGTAGACGCCGGTACTACTGCTAGGGCTTAGACGTATTCAATATTTTCAGAGTGGGAAAGATGGCGACCTCCAGATAAGACAACTAGTCTAGTTGTGAGCATTACCAGCAAAAATCAGAAGAGTACTAACATTTTCTAATTAAAACTAATATTGAGGACAGAGACCTCAATATTAGCAGAGACCTCCAAAAGGGCTTAGATCAGAAATGCAGGAATATGGTAACAGACATTTTATATAGAGAATAACACTGGGACAGAGACACCCATAGTGACTGCGGGGATGTGGACAGAGCCTGAGGTGATTGGGTGGGAATGAGAACAGATCCCACAGGGACGGGTGGAGTTGTAAGCAACAAAAGCATATGTTTCTTTTAGCCAGCAAGAGGTAGCTCTAAAGCTAGACAGAATCAGACTAGAAACAGAGGGCAACTGCTGCTAACACTGCCACTGCTGCATGCAAAAAGGCTGACCTGGATGTTGCTCTGGAACAGCTGCAACAAGAAAGGGAGGCAGCTGCCACTGAAGACCAAGCCAAGGCTCTTGAAGTAACTTCAGAGCAGGATAACTGGGAAAGTCAGCTTAGCCATATTGCTTCAGAGGATCTTGCACAGCCCAAGATGGGATGGGGACAGGGGCAAAATGCATCCCCGTATCATGGAAAATGGAAGAAGGGTCCGGCTGAAGATAATAGGAAACAACATAAGGAATGGCAAGTCAAATGCAAAGTGCTGATAAGGAAGGCAAAGTGGGACTTTGAAAAAAAGATTGTGTTGGAGGCAAAAACACGTGGAGGGGCATTTTCAAAAGGGACGTCCAAGTTTCGATTTGGACGCCCTTGCAAAACGTCCCAATCCAGGGGCGGGGAAACCTGTATTTTCGAAACAAGATGGAGGTCCATATTTCGTTTCGAAAATACCATCAGGGACGTCCAAATCCTTAAATTTTGCTGTCCCTAGATTTGGACGTCCCTAGACATGGACGTTTCTGATTTTTGGCAATTTTCAAAACCAAGGATGTCCATCTCAGAAATGACCAAATGCAATCTGTTTGGTCATGGGAGGAGCCAGCATTTGTAGTGCACTGGTCCCCCTGACATGCCAGGACACCAACCGGACACCCTAGGGGGCACTGCAGGGGGCACTTCATAAAATGCTCCCAGGAACATAGCTCCCTTACCTTGTGTTCTGAGCCCCCCCAAACCCCACTACCCCCAACTGTACACCACTACTATAGCCCTTACAGGTGCCCATAGCCCTACCTAGATGTGGGTATAGTGAGTTTGTGGTGGGTTTTGGAGGGCTCGCTGTTTCCGCCACAAACGTAACAGGTAGGGGGGTATGGTGCTGGGTCCGCCTGTCTGAAGTGCACTCACCCACTAAAACTGCTCCAGGGACCTGCATACTGCTGTCATGGACCTGAGCATGACATCTGAGGCTGACACGACATATTTTTACAGATGTTTTTTGAGGGTGGGAGGGGGTTAGTGACCACTGGGGGAGTAATGGGAGGTCATCCCCGATTCTCTCCGGTGGTCATCTGGTCATTTCAAACACCTTTTTGTGCCTTAGTCGTAAGAAAAACAGGTCCGGGTGAAAACATCCAAGTGCTCATCAGGGACGTCCTTGGGTTTATTTTGCTCATGGGTCAAGGATGTCCAAGTGTTAGGCATGCCCAAGTCCCACCTTCGCTACGCCTCCAACACACCCCCTTGAAGTTTGGCCGTCCCTGCGACGGAGTGCAGTTGGGGACATCCAAAATCGGCTTTCGGTTATACCAATTTGGATGTTTCTGTGAGAAGGACGTCCATCTTCCGATTTATGTCGGAAGATGGGTGTCTTTCTCTTTCAAAAATGAGCCCAATAGTAAAATATTTTTTAGGTATATTAAAAGCAAGAAGTTGGACTGCTAGGGGCACTGAGGGAAGACAAAGTCAATGAATTCTTTGCTTCGGTCTTCACCAAGGAAGATTTGGGAGAGATACTGGTGCCAGAAAAGATATTCAAAGCTGACGAGTCAGAGAAACTAAATGAAATCTCTATAAACCTGGAAGATGCAAAGTGATGCATGTAGGAAAGAGGAACCTGAACTATAGCTATGTAATGCAAGGTTCCACATTAGGATACACAGACAAAGAAAGGGAACTAGGTGTCATCGTTGATGATAAATTGAAACCCAATGCTCAGTGTGCTACGGTAGCTAAGAAAGCTAATAGAATGTTAGGTATTAATCAGGAAAGGAATGGAAAACAAAAATGAGGACGTTATAATGCCTTTGTATCACTCCATGGTGTGACCGCACCTCGAATATTTTGTGCAATTCTGGTCACCGCATCTCAAGAAAGGTATAGTGGAATTAGAAAAGATCTGAAGAAGCTAGAAAAGGATCTGAAGAAGCTAGAAGAATGGTCTAAGGTTTGACAATTAAAATTCAATGCCAAGAAATGCAAAGTGATGCACTTAGGGAATAGAAATCCACGGGAGACGTATGTGTTAGGCGGCGAGAGTCTGATAGGTACGGACGGGGAGAGGGATCTTGGGGTGATAGTATCTGAGGATTTGAAGGCAACGAAACAGTGTGACAAGGCGGTGGCTGTATCTAGAAGGTTGTTGGGCTGTAAAGAGAGAGGTGTGACCAGCAGAAGAAAAGGAGTGTTGATGCCCCTGTATAAGTCGTTGGTGAGGCCCCATCTGGAGTATTGTGTTCAGTTTTGGAGGCCGTATCTTGCTAAGGTTGTAAAAAGAATCGAAGCAGTGCAAAGAAAAGCTATGAGAATGGTATGAGATTTGCGTTACAAGATGTATAAGGAGAGACTTGCTCACTGAACATGTATACCCTGGAGGAAAGGAGAAACGGGTGATATGATACTGACGTTCAAATATTTGAAAGGTATTAATCCGCAAACGAACCTTTTACGGAGCTACGAAGGCAGTAGAACGAGAGGACATGAAATGAGATTGAAGGGGGGCACACTCAAGAAAAATGTCAGGAAGTATTTCTTCACGGAGAGAGTGGTGGATGCTTGGAATGCCCTCCCGCGGGAGGTGGTGGAGATGAAAACGGTAACAGAATTCAAACATGCATGGGATAAACATAAAGGAATCCTGTTCAGAAGAAATGGATCCTCAGGAGCTTAACCGAGATTGGATAGCAGAGCTGGTAGTGGGAGGCGGGGCTTGAGGTTGGTTGACGGGGATAGTGCTGGGCAGACTTATACGGTCTGTGCCAGAGCCGGTGGTGGGAGGCAGGGATAGTGCTGGGCAGGCTTATACGGTCTGTGCCAGAGCCGGTGGTGGGAGGCAGGGATAGTGCTGGGCAGATTTATACGGTCTGTGCCAGAGCCGGTGGTGGGAGGCGGGACTGGAGGTTGGGAGGCAGGGATAGTGCTGGGCAGACTTATACGGTCTGTGCCAGAGCCGGTGGTTGGGAGGCAGGGCTGGTGGTTGGGAGGCGGGGATAGTGCTGGGCAGACTTATACGGTCTGTGCCCTGAAGAGCACAGGTACAAATCAAAGTAGGGTATACACAAAAAGTAGCACACATGAGTTGTCTTGTTCGGCAGACTGGATGGACCATGCAGGTCTTTTTTTTGCCGTCATCTGCTACGTTACTGTGTTACAGAGAAAGGTGACAAAAATGATAAAAGGAATGGGACGACTTCCCTATGAAGAAAGGCTGAAGCGGCTAGGGTTTTTCAGCTTGGAGAGGAGACGGCTGAGGGGAGATATGATAGAAGTCTATAAATTGAGTTGAATGGAACGGGTAGACGTGAATTGCTTGTTTACTCTGTCCAAAAATACTAGGACTAGGGGGCACGCAATGAAGTTACAAAGTAGTAAATTTAAAATGAATCAGAGAAAATATTTCTTCACTCAACATGTAATTAAACTGTGGAATTTGTTGCCATTGCATGTAGTAAAAGCAGTTAGCTTAGCGGGGTTTAAAAAAGGTTTGGATTGCTTCCTAAAAGAAAAGTCCATAAGCCATTATTAAAATGACTTGGGGAAAATCCACTGCTTATTTCTAGGATAAGCAGTATAAAATGTATTGTACTGTTTTGGGATCTTGCCAGGTATTTGTGACCTGGATTAGCCACTGTTAGAAACAGGATTCTGGGCTTGGTGGACCTTTGGTCTGTCCCAGTATGGCAATACTTATGTACACTAAAAACTATGCTGTAGCTCAAGTTTTGGAGCATGCCAGTTTGCACATGCAGTCTGACTCATCTTCACCAGAGACTGCCAAGCCTGAGATAAGTCAGCCTAATGTGCAAGTACGCCACAGATGTCTGTTGCCACTACAGTGATCCACACGCATACGGATACGCTATGACTGTCTCGTGCAGTGGTGTACCAAGGGCAGGGCGGTTGGGCAGTCCACCCCGGGTGCACTCTGAAGGAGAGGGGTGCAGGGAGCAGCCACATGGCTGTCTGCTCCGCTGGTTCCCTGTTCCCTCTGCTACTTCCTGTTCCGGGGCAGAGGGAGCAGGGAACCAGCGGTGAAGACAGCTGCGCGGCTGCTCCCAGCATCCCAGCAGGTAAGAAAAATGCACCCGGGGTATGGGGACTTGGACGTGAAGAGCAGGGGGAGACGGTGATGTGCCAGGAGGGGGACGCTGCACCTGGCAGGGGGTGTTGTGCTGCACCCAGAGGGGATGAACAACGCTGCACCCGGGGGGAGGGCACGCTGCAATGATCCGCCCCTGGTGGCAGCCGACCAAGGAATACCACTGGTCTCGTGCTTCACGCATATGCACCAAGAAAGATATTTCACCTCAGCTGCATATTCTGGTGCTCTATAGGAATGAAATGCAAGACATATCTAGGAAGTTGCTATCAGCAAAGGAATTTAAATACACACCTCTTGTATATGTGAAATGAACCTGAGCAACCTCCCCCCCTCCCCCCCCCCCTTTTCTTGAGGATGACAAAGCACATAAGCAGGGATGGGAGGAGCTTTACAACAGCCACCTGTAAATTCCTAATGCCATTCAAAGTGAGGCATCAGAAAGATCTGAATTAGCCAAGTACATGATTCACTGAGAGCTCAGAAACACAGGGCTCACAAACATAAGAATAGCCATACTGAGTCAGACCAATGGTGCATCTAGCCCAGTATCCTGCTTCCAACAGTGGCCAATCCAGGTCATAAGTACCTGCCAGAAACCCAATTAGTAGCAACATTCCATGCAGAATCTCAAATATTAGCAACACTCAACGTGTAATTAAACTCTGGAATTCATTGCCAGAGAATGAAGTAAAGGCGGTTAGCTTAGCGGAGTTTAAAAAAGGTTTGGACAGCTTCCTAAAGGAAAAGTCCATAGACCGTTATTAAATGGACTTGGGGAAAATCCACTATTTCTGGATTAAGCAGTATAAAATGTTTTGTACATTTTTGGGCTCTTGCCGGGTATTTGTGACCTGGATTGGCCACTGTTGGAAACAGGATGCTGGGCTTGATGGACCTTTGGTCTTTCCCAGTATGGCAATACTTATCTACTTACTAGTAAAAAAGGCCCGTTTCTGGCACAAATGAAACAGGCGCTGACAAGGTTTTCCTCGGAGTGTGTATGTTTGAGAGCGTGTGTGTGAGAGTGACTCTGTGAGAGAGAGAGAGTGAATGTGCGAGTATGTGTGTGTGACAGAGAGAGAGTGAGACTGGGTGTGAGTGTGTCTGTGAGAGAGAGTGTGTGTGTGTGAGAATGAGAGTGTGTGCCAGGGGGCCCCCCTCCCTCCCTCCCAGTTCTAGGGTCGTCCTCCCTCCCTCTCTTCGAGTGCCAGGGTTGTCCCCTCCCTCCCTCCCTCCGAGTTCCAGGGTCGTCCCCTCCCTCCCTCCCTCTGTGTTTCAGGGTTGTCCCCTCCCTCCCTCCCTCCCTCCCTCAGAGTTTCAGGGTCCCTCCCTCCCTCTCTCTTCCCCATCCCAATTCAGCATCTCCCTTCTGTCACCCTACTCCCACCATGTCTACTATCTACCCTTCTCTCCCTGAGCAAGCATATTTCTTTTCTTTCCATCCTTCCTTGATCCAGTATCTCCTGTCTTCCCTATCCTCTCTACTCCTCTATCCAGCATCTTCCCCTTGACTCCCCCTTGTGTGGCGGGTGGGACTTAGCTGCTGACGTTGGGCACGGCTGTTCATGATCAGGGACTGCTCAACTGGGAGGGGGTGGAGATGGTAGTGTGCACTCGTAGCGCGGGTGTGTGGCGGTGCGAGTGCGTTGGGGGCAGATTGTGCTTACGTTGGCGCTGTTCAGGCCCCCTTTCTGCCAGTGTGTCTGTGTGTGGCGGGCGGGATTCATCTGCTGATGTTAGGCACCTTCCCCTTGATTCCCCCTTGTGCGGCGGGCGGGACTCAGCTGCTGACGTTAGGCACTGCTGTTCATGTTCAGGGACTGCTCAACTGGGAGGGTTTCTGATGTTGACATCATAATGGCTACGCTGACGTCAGCCTGTGCTACAGAGCCTAGCAGACCAACTCTGAAGAAGTCACGAACACAGGCAGCAAGACCAATAGAACGTTGGAGGTAAGAATTATTATATAGGATGTACTTATGTAACATTCCAGTAGAATCTGAAATAGTAGCAACATTCCATGCTACCAATCCCAGGGCAAGCAGTGGCTTCCCCCTTGTCCATCTCAATAACAGACTATGGACTTTTCCTCCAGGAACGTATCCAAACCTTTTTTTAAACCCAGATACGCTAACCACCACATCCATCCATCCATCCTTCTTTGAGTGAAAAAATATTTCCTCATATTTGTTTTAAAAGATTTTCCATGTAATTTCATTAAGTGTGGAGGAGTGGGCTAGTGGTTAGGGTGGTGGACTCTGGTCCTGAGGAACTGAGTTCAATTCCCACTTCAGGCACAGGCAGCTCCTTGTGACTTTGGGCAAATCACTTAACCCTCCATTGCCCCAGGTACAAATAAGTACCTGTATATAATATGTAAGCCACGTTGAGCCTGCTATGCATGGGAAAGTGCAGGGTACAAATGTAACAAAAAAAAAGGTGTCCTCTGGTATTTGTACTTTTTGAATGAGTGAAAAATTGATTCACTTCTACCCGTTCTACACCACTCAGGATTTTGTAGAACTTAAAAACCGCTAGACCAGCCCAAACTTCCTGCACTGCATGACTCAATCCATTAAATTACACGTGCAGCCGATCTTGTTCTATGAGCTGTGTGCACAAATTTGTGCACTAGTCTGAAATTTGGGTGCACAACTTTCTAGAATTGGGGGTAAGTCTCTTGTTTTTACTTCTGTATTAAACTATTGGAAACTTAGAATTTGAGTCTCTTCCATAAATATGATTGGTTTAGCTCTCTAATATTGCACGAGAGAAACTCAGTATAGGACAGAAAACTGATTCATCTCTCGAGAGTTAGGAATTTCCCCTTTTTGAATACTTTGTAGTCACTTGGACTGACATTTATATTAGTGATGCATTTCTTATGTCTTTCTCCTTTATCATAATGTCTGTTTTTTCTTGCATTAAACTTTTTATCGGTTGCATGCATTTTGGAACTTGTAAAGTTGGTTTTAAAATGGAAACATGCAGGTTTAATAATGTTATAGTGTATTTAGATGTATGTTCAAAAAACATAAGTACATAAGCATGGCCATGCTGGGACAGACCAAGGGTCCATCGAGCCCAGCACCCTGTCACTGACAGCAGCCAAAAGAACAAGCAATTTGTCCCGCCCATCGTAGAAATACTGTATTCCCTCGTCCATTCAATAACATTCTATGGCTTTTTCCTCCAGGAAGCCGTCCAGCCCTTTTTTGAAGTCCGCTAAGTAAACCGCCTTAACCACCTTTTCCAGCAGCAAATTCCAGAATTTAACTAAGCGTTGAGTGAAGAAACATTTCCTCCGATTCGTTTTAAATTTACCACACTGCAGCTTCATCGCATGCCCCTTGTCTTAGTATTTTTGGAAAGCGTAAACGGACGCTCCACATCAACCCGTTCCATTCCACTCATTATCTTATAGACCTCTATCATATCTCCCCTCAGCTGCCTTTTCTCCAACAGAAATTCCGAGTAATCTCCCTCAAGGAAGTAGATCACTGTACAGTTTGTGGATGTCTTGACGTATCTGTGATTAGCCATACTGTTCCCTGGAGTTTGTTGCCTCCCTCCCTTGTCTCTCTGGTCCTGGAGCTCTGTGGTGAGCCTGCTCTGCCTGCAGTGCAACACTTGTGTTTGAATCAAAGCATCCTTCCTTAGTTGCATAGGACTGACGGAGATTTGATATGATGGCTGCATTGTACAGCTCACTTTATCACCTGCAGATCTGTTTTTTACAAATGCTTTCCAAGTCATTTGTGTCAGGATTTTGGTGGGGGTGAGGTGGTATTGACTAATGTATGCTGGAGAACATAGATCTCGCGGGTTTCTTCTTTCCATTCCTTATTGCCTTCCCTCCTCTTCTGCAGTATCTTTCCACTCTCCTCCTAGCTTTCTTTCTCCTATCCTTTTCAGCTAGCTCCTTCTTCTCTTCTGTAGTTTATCTGCACCCACACCTCCTCCTGTTTACCTTCTGCAGTCTCTTCTCTTTCTCTCCGCCTCTTCTGCTGTCTTTTCTCTCCTGCTCCCCTTTTACATCTCTCCATTCCACTCCTTTCCTACCTTTCTGTTTTTCCTCCTGCTCTTCTAATGTATCTCTTCTCTCAATTTCTATTATAGCCTCTCCCCGTCATCCTCTTCTGGCTCCCTCCCCCTCTCTCCCATTTTCTTCTCTGCCTCTTAATATCTGCTCTACTGAGAAAGATCCAAAAGGATCCTCTGTTTTCTGTGAGGCTACAGTGCGACAGATAAGAGACAAATTAGATTGGGGAGAAAAGGGGATGTAGCTTTGGTAAAAGCAATAGCAGGCGATGCCGACCCCTCTCCATTTTGTCCTAATGCCATCGTCCTCAGGAGGTACAGGAATACCAAGCGATATGTGCAGGCTGTATGGGCACAGTTCCAGCTCTGGCAGTTGCGCTGTTGCCTTGGAAATGAGAGAATGTGCTAACCTGCTAATGAGCCCTATGTTGTCCTTCACTGCTGCAGAACAAAGCTGGAGATGACTGGTGCCAATGATTCTGCGCCTGGAAAAGGCGATCCAAGGAACTTCATCCACCTCTCGGTACCCCAGATTGCTCCTACAGGCATATATCCACTAAGCTTCCATCTTATAAAGTCTAATATACATTGCTACCAATTAGTTCATTTTCTTGTTTTGTCAAGATTTTATTTTAAATTATTTACTAATTCTTGTGTATGATATTTTTAAAAAGTGTGCTATGTGGTCATATGGCAGAGAAAGAGAGAGACACTGTCCAGCTATCCAGAAGAAGCTCCAACAGGACAAGCTTCCACATGCAGCCTGAATGATGCTCTATCATTTCAATCTGGGGCAGCCCCACTGGATGTATAAAAGGACAATGAATGTTGTTCTCATTCAGCATTTCACCTCTTGGCTGAAACAATCACAGTAACTGAGGCTTCAGTAGGAGCCAGCTGTACGGGTGCCAGTGGATACTGAGCTCCCCCAATATTGAACAAGCTCATTCATTGTGTCCAGGGAAGGGTAATTTGCATTGTGTTTGGCATCCCTAACCACTTTCAAATGTTGGCACCTATGGCTGGGGCTACCAACTTATTTCACTTTAGTCACCCAGTCTCCCACTACTCACTAACAACCTGATTCATAACTTACTATATAATCAACCCTGAGTCCAGATTGTATTTATAATATACTTTTGTGACCTTTCTTGTCCCAAGATGGCTGCTTTTGTCTTCTGATAACCTTCTAGCAATACAGTAACATTCCAATGAATGCACAGATTAGAGAGAGATCACAGAGTCAGCTTTTAGTCATTCTCAAACTAGGCTGAGAGCTAGGATGACCAGCTGCCCTGTATTTGGAAGGACGGAGGCAATTGTGTCTATAGTAGTACAACTGTCATGCCCTGTAAGGCCATACCATTCCAGTGGAGTTTCATAATGTGACTGCAGTTCTCAGTGTAAATGTTTCTCTATGTTTCTAATAGTTTGTTGCACTATTTAGTAGCTGTCTTGCTTTGTATGTGCATAGTGAGATCTCCGTTTGTACCTGAACGTTCCCCTTAAGAAGGCCAATGATAATCATTAGAGCTGTCAGCAGTTGTATGAGCACACATCAACCGGAGAGGCAATAATGGAGCAGATCAAAGAAAACCAAAGAATTGATAAACTCATCCGTTTATTGAACAGACTACAGCATAAATCTCTGACAGTCATAAAACTAAATACATAACTCAGAAGTGTTTTACCCGTGCATTGGCTGCATCAGGGGTAAACAACCAGTTCAGAAGTATGAAAACATAAGGAATTGTGTCACAGGAACACAAACAGTACCTTCGGCATACCATGTGACAAATGCTGTTCAACCATTGCACAGTTCCTTATGTTTTGATACTTCGGAATTGGTTGTTTACCCCTGATGCAGCTCATGTCTGGGCGAAATATGGCCGGGTCAGGTTTAATTTTATGCCTGTCAGTGATTTTTTTTAAAAAATCTTTCAGTATGTATTAATTACATAATGTCAATCACAATGTTCAGCACACTATTGCTGATCTGCTTTTATCATTTTCCATCTTGGAGGTTGCGGGTCGATTGCCTTTCTGTTTTTTGAAATTCATATTGGATACATCTTATGGTTCAGGTAGAAATTGCCCAGATATAGTCAAATACTGGGCACGAACCATAGAAGGAATAGCCTCTAGTGGCAACTTCAAAATTTCCCCCATATATTTCTGAACCATGTCCAGAGGTGCCACTAAATGTTATTTAGGGAAATTTATAAAATGGGAGGGTAGTCCTCCTAACCTGATTTTCCAAGTATTCCAGTTTCCTATGGAGAACAAGTTTATCTTTGCCCAAAGAGCCATATGAATCTTGCAAGTCACTAACTTTCTTCTCCATGGATTCCATCGTCTGAGCTTGTAGTTCCAACCTCTGTGTTATGTTCCGAAGACGTTTTAACAACATCAGACAACTGCACACCAAAAGTCAAAGACAAACGCTGAAAAGTCTGCATTGTGTCCCATAAAATATCCATAGCTACTACCTTAGGCCTCTGCAGCACTGAAACCAAGGTACTCAGACTTTGTTCCACCTTCTTTTCTTCAAGGCCAGTTTCATGCCGCAGAAGCTGCTGTTCCGGGCCTGGATTTACTTACTCTTCCCCAGGGTGAAGCACCTCGTCCAGGGTTTCCTCCAGCAGAGGCATCGGCATCAGAGAAAACTCTCCCAATGTTTGTATCCCCTGCAACAAAGTTTCACTTCCGGGCTGCTTAGGTCTCATGGCCTGATTGGGACTGAGCGAGACACCGCTCGCACTGCTGCCAGACAGCCTCTCTGGCACGGCTGGACTCAAACCGTCCAGCGCGCAAAACCCTTGGATTAGGGTCTGCTTCATTACCGGGACCAGAGTGGACGCTGTAGGCTGCTGTCGCACTCTACCTCTCCTTTTCCCCATGTGAAACCGAGGAAGAGTTTCACAAAGCGACCAACGAAACCAAAGGTAAGGAGCTAACCAGCCAGGCGTCTGTTCAGGACGCCATCTTGATCCCCTATTATGACTTTCTCGCTTGTCAGTGATTTTATGTTGTAGTGTATATAAATAACTGTTAAGTCTATCAATTGTTTGGTTTTCTGTAATCTGCTCCATTTTTGCAGCAGTTGTATGGGACCAAGAATTCCTTCCATATTCTTGAAGTTATTCCCCAAAGGTCAAAATGATATTGTTCCTCTAGGGCAGGATTAAGCCTTTGGTGGGCCCTAGGCTGAAAAGCTCCCCCCCCCCCCCCCTTCAAAGTATTTTTAAAAATTCTTACAAATGCTCCCCACCCCCCTCCCACCTCCATGAATCTTACTGCAGAGGGGATAGCAGCAGGTAAAAAGTGCTGCTCACCAACTCTTACGAACAGGAGGACAATGCACAGAGTTTAGGGAAACTAGACAGACCTCTGAGGGCAGTGATGGCTCTGTCTCCCCTCCAATTCTTTCTGCTGGCAGACTTACCAAAAATCTACCTTCACAGCCATCAAATTAGCATATCTGAGAGGGATACTTCTAAATATTTGCACCTTCAGCACATCCCTAGTTTACCTGTGCCTTAAACCTGTCCTAGTTTTCTGTGTCTCTCCTCTTTCTTGCTCCATCTGTCACTGTTTTTCCTCTCTCTTTCTTTCTTTCTTTCTTTCTTTCTTTCTTTCTTTCTTTCTTTCTTTCTTTCTTTCTTTCTTTCTTTCTTTCTCTCTCTCTCTCTCTCTCTTCTGATGGCCTTGCTGCTCCTGTTGCAATAAACCACCGTGTTGCCTCCATGCTGCAGGCACTCAAAGGAGAAAAAGCAGCAGTGAAGAAGTATTAGAAGGTACTTCAGAGCATTAAAGAGAAGCAAATGGTTTGGCTCCTGACATGGGTTCTGGGAGACCTAGATAACTTTTCATTTCTTTGGAAACTCTAAGAAATTAGGTTATCCTCTCTCAACCTTGCATCAGCCTGCTTGTTTTTTGCCTCCCTCTAGTGCAGGTTTATTCGCCTTCAGTAGGTATGCGTGTGCAGTGAGTTTCAGTTTACAGGGTATTCTACTTTCAGAACTTTGGGACATAGCAATCCTTTAAGATGTAAAGCAGAGCCACACTTCACAGTGATAAACTGGGAAGTTGCTGCCCTTTCCTCCGCTCCCCTGCATTAGGAAAAATGTAACTTAAAAACATGTAACTGTCTGGCTAAACTGGGATACATCAGGATTTCTAGGCTTTCCCAAGGAGTCACCTACTAGCCAGGATGGCTCTCCGCTAGGTCCAGCAGGGGTCAGAGGGCAACAGGAAGCATGATATCCCTCAAGAAGTCCTAAATAAACTGTCTTTATTTATTTCCAAAACTTTCTATACCCCTGTAACTGACTAGCAGAGGCTAAAATAAAGAAAAGAAAGGAACTCCATTAAAAAATAAGAAAGTAACGCAAACACATCAGAGGTTTAAGTACAACACAGAAGGAGGTAATAAACCCAGGAGGGTAGCAGATGCTTATCGAATTAGTCAATCTCCCCGAAAGCCTGCCGAAAAGCCAGGTTTTTAATTCTACTTTGAAACTTTTATGAGAGCTATTACTGCGTAAAGTAAGGGTTAAACCGTTCCAAGTGTGTGGTGAGAGAAAGAAAAATGCCCTGTGCCATATAGATTCTAGATAAGCTCATCTCGGACTGGGTAATATTGAGCAGAGAAGTCTAGTGAGACAATAGGGAATGGTAAATCAAGAAAAATAGTTTTCTGCTAGATAAATATGATTTTATTGTACACTGTTTTTATCATTTTTAATGTTTTGTTAATGTATTGTAATATGTAATTTAGCTTGCTTTTGTAAGCTTTTAGTTTAGCGTTTTAATTTTATTGTAAAACGTACTGAACCCAGTAAAGAGGAGTTTAGCAGTTTATAAGAATAAATTTGATATTGATATATTGCTGTTGCAGCAAGCTGTCATAGTCACAGCCATGCCTCCTGTGCGGCGGGCCACGTCCTTCCTGGTGCTTCTGACACCGGCCAACACCAGCCTTCCTAGGTATGCGCGCATGCTCTGTGGGCCAATTTAAAGGACCAGTAGTGGGAAAACCATGTGATGCCCATTGATGACATCAGGAGTTGAGACTCTTATAAGGGATCTTGGACCTCTCCTACATTGCCTTTGCAATAGGTCTCCTGGCCTTTGCCGGATGTGAGTCCACTTCTGCAGCCTGCCTGTGTTCCATTCCACTTCTGCAGCCTGCCTGCGTCCCAGTCTGCTTCTCCAGCCTCCCTGCCTTTGTTCCAGTTTGCTTCTCCAGCCTGCCTGCCCTTGTTCCTGCTCCCTTCCTTGGACTGACTTCCCTGTTTGGAACTCGGCTTGTCTCCTCAAATCATCTGGACCGCTGCCTGTCTGACTCCTGCTTGCCTGAAAGTACCTTGAATACTGCCTGACCTGACTCCCAGGATTGTTGGACTTTCTTGAGCCTCTTTAGTACCAGCCCACCTGCTGTGTAGCCTTTGATACAGTACTCCCTACTCTCTGGGTGTACCTCTAGACTAGTCTAGCCCAGGTCTTAACCTGGGCATGACTTGCCTGCCACCAGTCAGGGCCTACCTAACCTTTAGGTTAGTTAGGCAGTGTCAACTCAGCTACGGCCCAAGGGCTCACCCTCCCTGACCTGTGACACTAGCACAATCCAACATTGATCTTTATAAATTCAAACTATATCAGTGGGTCAACAAAATGGGGAAGCTTTGAGCTAGATTGGTAAAGCCTAATTGCAAGAAATGTCAAATTACAAAAATTAAGGGATCTGCAGGTGTAGAGTTTACAAAAGAACAGGATATTTTGAAACAACTTGTCAATTTTTAAAAGACCTCCATAGTAAAAGTTCATATAACACTAGTCAAAGAGATATTTTGTTTTGGGACCTCTATCTGCCTAAGGTTATTGCAAAACAGTTAGGTGATGATGATCTAAACCAGCCCATCTCATTAGTGGACATCGGTACTGTGATATGGAATTTGAACTTAGCCAGGTCCCCCAGGCCTCATTGTCTAAGAGCTGAATTTTATAAAATCCTCCAACTACAAGTGGGACCAGCATTGGCATCTATATGCATGGAATTGCACAGAATTGGTCAACTGCTTCCAGAGCAATGTCATACGCATGTGGTTGTCTTGCCTAAACTGGGACATGACCCAGAACTTGTAGGTTCTTACAGACCAATATCTTTATTGAACCAAGATATGAAAATTATAGCAGTCGTCTCATAGATTTGAGTAGGATTGTCCTCCACTTAATTGAAGAGGATCAGGTGGGATTTGTACTGGGTAGATTGCCTCTGCAAATATAGTGTTCACCCATATGGCTCTAAGAGAGGGCAAGCTCTGAAGAGGGGACGCATTGCTAGGTAGTCTAGACACTGAGAAAGCGTTTGATAAAGTCACTTGGAAATACCTATTTTGGGTACTTCAGCAATTTCGGATAATGAAACCTTTTCAAGAATGGATACTAAGACTCTACCGAGCGCATACTGCGCAGCTTCTAGTGAATAACAAATGAACAGATTCCTTTTTACTAGAAAGAGGCATGTGACAAGGGTGCCCCCTGTTACCACTACTTTTTATATTGTCACTAGAGACTCTGGCAGAGAAAACAGGGAATTGTGGGGGGGGGGGGGGGGGCAAAGAATGTAGAATATCTGTTCACAGGCAATATGATGTTATACTTTAATAATGCCACAGAAAACATTCCCAAACTTATAATACTAAGAGGTCCTTTTACAAAGCGTCAGTAAGACCAGTGTGGGCTTACCGCTCACTAAAAGGGAAGGGCTACCACAGCAGCCTGGCAGTAGTTCCCACCCCCAACACGCGTCATATCTGGTACTACAAAAATATTTTAATTTTTATAGCTCCGGCGTGTGCCCGGCGGTAATTGGGCAGTGCTGCGCGCTGCCCGGTTACCGCTGGGTTAGCGTAGGAGCCCTTACCGCCACCCTTACCGCTAATGTAAGTGCTCCCTCCCTGAAATGGCCATGCGGCAAGTGCTTCACTTGCCGCACAGCCATTTTCTGAAAAAAATCAATGACCTCCCTTTTACCTGCTGCAGTAAAAGGGGGCCTCAGTGCACATCAAAAACACGTGCCGACGCCAGCGCAGGCCCCATTTTGCCGCAGCTTCACAAAAGGGGGCCCTAATTCAACAATATGGCACTATTTCTGGGCTGTGTATTAATTTTAATAAATCTGAGGAAAATGACGTACAGCATCACCTCAACCCTAAGCAACGGCTATGGTTCTGGTCTAAAGTTAGCAGATCAATTTTGTCAGGTAGCTCCATGCAATCGCTTTATTTTTTACACCATTGTGCTATCTGGACCCCACAAAAAACGGCTGTAGCAGGGCTGACTTCTAACAATTAATGCTGGTCTTGTAAAATGCATAAGGGAACATTGCTTCACATGATTTATGAGTGTCATTATACCTTCAACTTTTGGTCACAAGTTTGGAAATATGTGGCATCCATCTTACGTATCTCAGATCCCATTTCACCAAAAATTTATTTTGGAGTCCTCCTCTTTCAAGACAGATTAGACCTTCCACAGTGGAAACCTTTGGACATATCCTTAGCCACTGCATTAAAAGCCATCCTCTCCATTTGGAAAGACAACATGAATCTTAATGCTCATTTTTGGTGGCACTCCATTCTAAAGATTTACAGATCTGAATTATCTCTTGAAGATAAACTGGGTAGAACAAATCATTCCATCAAAGTATGATCTTTATTAGACAGATTTCTTGATACTCAATAATGTCAACAAACATGATTAGAGGTAATTTATTTTTGTTACATTTGTACCCTGTGCTTTCCCACTCATGGCAGGCTCAATGCGGTGGGTAATGGAGAGTTAAGTGACTTACCCAGAGTCACAACGTGCTGTCTGTGCCGGGAATTGAACTCAGTTCCTCAGAACCAAAGTCTACCACCCTAACCACTAGGCCACTCCTCCACACCCTTTCATATATGTCATTCAAACTAGTTTTATGATTTCTTAACTGTATCTTTTTTTTTCTATTCTCTTGTGTCAATTAACAATGTACTTTCTTTTTTCTTTGCATTGTACTTTTTTCAAGCATCCTTTTTATTTTCTATGTTACAATTGTTATCTTGTTATTCTACTCTCCTTTTATTAAAAAATCCAATAAAAAGTTATTGGACAAAAATAAATCTAAGTTTCTTCCTGTCACAGGGACGCATGGTACTAAACTAAATATGCTGTAGACTTTCCCTTAAAATGGGCAAAAGAGGGGATTAAATACTTGGAGGTTTATCTAAGCGCAAACAATGGTTGGGTCTATAATAAGAACGTTGTTGATAAAGTAGCAGGCATTAAGGACATCTGCCAAAAATGGCGAGAGTTACCATTATCGCATTTTGGGAGAGCAGTCCTAATAAAAATGGTTTTACTGCCCAAAATTTTCAATCCATTACAAATGCTGCCCATATGGATTCGTAGGTAGGAAGAAGTGTTTTTTCAGGGCATATTGAGAACTTTCTTGTAACCGGCCAAGAGAGTGAAAATTAGTTATATTAAGCTGATAACAAGCAGAGTGTGGGGGAGGGGGGAGGGATTGGCCTTCCAGATCTGAGGCTGTATAATGTAGATACCGTACTGATATCGCCTGTTTTTCCCCTAAGGGGATGTTCAGTTTTGGCAACTCTTCATATGAGCCTTTCACTGTTACGCAACTCCCAACATGGCCAAAAGACTTTTTGGTGGATGGGGCTGGACTGCTTCATCCACTGAAGAAAGCCTGGTAATGTTGGCAAAACAAGATGGGAAACTGGGCATTTTTGACACTTACAGGGAATCCCTGTTTTGAGCCTGGCTTGGGGAATTCATATATCCAGTTATGGGAACAAGCCGGGGGAAAGTATTTGGGACACTTCACGGAATTGGGGGAAGGGGAATTTCCCACCTTCTCCCTCCTTAAACAGAAGTGGGGACTTTCAAACACACATTTGCTTGCTTATATGTAAGCCCGTCATTATTAATTGTTCAAAATTCAGCATCACTGTACGGGTGGTCATTTTTTATTGATAGATAAGATTTTTCTTCAAGTGCCCCCCTGTTTGAAAAAGTATCTTTGTGATACACACTGGGGAGGGATTTGAAAGGACTACAGGCCTTATATGCTTTGGTTGATGCATAGTCATCAGATCTGGGAGAGATTATTACAGTAGGAGACATGCGATAAATATTTGGGCTAATACCGAGAATTCATAAAACTACCCAGGTACAGGAACTCCAATTCAGTCTCTTGCATAGGACATATATCTCTCACAGGGAATGAAAATGAGGCTTTGGGAAAGTGATACTTGTCCAAAGTGTAAGCGCATGAAGGGAACGCTTGTTCATATGCTGGTAGAATACCCTTGTTTTCAGGACTATTGGACAGGGGTACTAAAAACCATCCAACTTTTGGTGCATCTTCCCGACAATGGTCTTATACAGTACTCATTTTGGGGGATGACAGACCCCTGCTTACAGATAAGTTGGGAGTGGGAACTAGCAAATTTATCCTGATAGCATTGGAGTCCTCAGGTGTTGCATGGATGATACAGCCCCAGCATACAAGGGGTGATTGGAGTGTATGACTGACATGGCAATGTGGAAATTGAAAATAGAGAGTAAAGACAAGAACCATAATAAAGCCCAATAGTTGGACTTATGGAAAAGATTGTTACAATTTCATACTCTAGACTGAGCTAAGGGAATGGAGCATCTCAACTAAGGCACGGATTGTTGGTCACTGCAGCTGATTTATGTTATCTCTGATGGTACAAAAATAAAAAAAGAAAGAAAAACTGTGAAATTTATGTTGGATAATGGGTATGGAAGATGGGGATGAAAGAGTTAAGGGCATGATAGCTAGGGGAAGGAACTCTGTAGTGCCCCCTTCTCTTGGTGCCCTAAGCATGTGCTTATTTTGCTTAATGGTTAATCCAATGTTGAGTTCAGCAGTTTTTCATTTGATCACTTTTTTGTTATGGAAAATTATTTCACTAGGATGATGAGGGATAAGTATCTCAATTATATCCCTGTCTGGTAGCTCTTCCTTCAGCTTCCCAAGAGTAATCTAATATACAAAGTTTTGCCTGTCTCAGGGTTGGGATGAAAACATTATATTTGAATATAAAAGTAAACCAGCACTGATCAAATAGTTGGTATCTGGATTATTGGTTTTTCTTTAGGGTATAGATTATTCTACAACATAAACAATTGCATACAAACAGACTACAGTATAATCTTCTCCAGAAGCACTTTATATTCTGGCCACTAAAGAATACAAAAACAATCATTAATGAGACTTTGTAGTACATTAATGCCATTATTTATTGCATTCTTTGTAGTGGAATACAGTGAAATAGAAGGAACATACACCCTGGGAATGTTTTTTATTCCTTTTACGTGACGAAGGGGCCTTTTTTACTAAAACACACTAAAATATGGGCTTAATGAGTTTTAATGCAGGATGTTCCCATACATTAAGCCTATATTTTTTTCATTGCACAGACACTTGCAAAAAATAATAAAGGAACACTTAGGGGCCATTTTACTAAGCCATGCAAGTGTCTATGCGCGCCCAACGAACGCCAAAATGAAGTTATCACACGGCTACCGCGTGGTCTTTGCGGTAATTTCATTTTTGGCATGCGCCCGAAAAATATTTTTTATTTTCAGGCACATGTCAACTATGCGTGCCAAGTGGCATTTGGCATGTGTAGATCATTTCCGCCCAGTTACCACGTGAGACTTTACCGCTAGGTCAGTGGCTGGCGGTGAGGTCTCAGATCCAAAATGGACACGCAGCAATTTTCATTTTGCCGCATGGCCATTTTCAGCCAAAATTTTTAAAGGCTTTTTTTGCAGGTGCGGTGAAAAATGATTCTGCGTGCGGCCAAAACACGCGTCTATACTACCGCAGACAATTTTTCAGTGCACCTTAGTAAAAGGACCCCTCACTGTCTACTATTTAGGAGGTGCCAAGTGCTCTCACGTTAACCTTCAGTTTTCCAATTAGCATGTGCCAATTTGAGTTTGGTAGCTGGATAAGGTTTGCAAGCCCATTCCCTCATGACTTGCCCCCTCCCCAAAAAAGTTACAAAAAAAATAACACCCAATTAGTGCAGACTGACAGGCAAATTACCACAAAACACTTTAAAGCATTTTGTAATAAGCCTTTTCTGCGTGTTAAGTGCACATTAGCACTTAGTAAAAGGGCCCCAAAGTGAGCCGGATGCACCCGGGGATGTTCTTTGTTCCCTGCAATCAGGGCCGATTTTAGACATTCTGGGGCCTAGGGCAGAAATTAAGGAGGGGCATCCGATCCCCTCTCCTCCCTGCTCCCTTCCATGATCTATCCACCTGCCATTACTACCAAACATAAAACAATTTTAAATGACTTCTTCACACACAAAACACAGACAGACCTTCACCAAATACAGAACCAGGGATCGCAAATTGAAATATGAAGACCAAAATTAAACTGGGAGCCTCAAGAAATAACTTCTTTTTGTACAGAGCACAATCAGTGGCATAGCCACAGGGGTCTCAGATCCAGGCCCTAAAATTAGCCACCTCCCTTGCTGTGACAGGTGGGGATCCCAAAGCCCTGCCAGATGAAGATTACCTCTTCCTCCGTTCCCAGTGTGGCAGCCATAAATCTCCAAGCTCTGCAGCCTGCAGCAGTGTCCCCAAGCTGCCACCAACTGCAGAGCTTGGAGAGTTCTGGCCACTGGAGTGGAGGAAAAGGCCTTCAATTGGTGAGGCTTTTGGATCCCCGCCAACTCAGGTATTTATATTTTGCATCTGGGCAGGGGACATGGGGAGGGCAGGGAGAAAATTTGGTGCCCATCCACTTTGGGCTAAAGGCTCAACCCCCCCCCCCCCCCCCCCCCCCCCCCGAAATCAGCTATTTGGCTATGCCATTGAACACAGTACATAAAGTTCTGCAATGCACATATCCCAAAGCTAACATATTCCAGTTAATATATTCAAAATAAAACACATTTTTCTACTTTTGTTGTCTGGACATTTTATTTTTCCTTCAGTTTGGTCTCAGTTTTTCACTTCTGCTTTCCTGTGTCTTCAGCTAATTCTCTTTCTACTAGCAGCTGTCTGTTTTTTTTTCTTCTCTCTCCTATCTTGTTTCATTCCCTCCATAGGCGCCCGGTATAAGAGGCTTGGACAGGCTAAGCCTCCCCTGCTGTGCTCGGAGAGGTTTAAATTGTTGATTTACCTCCATCCTCACAGCAGGAACTGCAGTGAAAGCCCTCTAGCCTTGTGTAACCAACTGTAGAAATTGGTTTATGGTTTGTTTACCTTACTGCTGGGAGAGCAGGGAGGGGGGTTGGCTGGAGGTGTCCTAGGGAGATATTTAAGGAGGATGACTTCCTGACCTGCACTGAGAACAGATAGCAGCAGAATCGGACAACGAGACAACAAAGGTAGAGAAGATCATTTTATTTTCATTATAGTGTTTGGAATATGTCCACTTTGAGAATCAGGTGCTCAACATTAAACGTTTATATTTATTTACTTATTTATGGCATTTTATCCCACATTAAACATGAATTAGGGTGTTTTGTGGCTCTACATGAGAATTGTGATGATATGATCCCTTGTTTCATATTGTTGACAGTCTGCATTTTCCATATGGGTGGTATATTGGTGTAAGGTTCTGCCCAGTGTAATATTTATGGTACAGTAAGGATCTGAGTGTGTTTTTGCACAAAGTTGTGCATAGTGTTTTGCAGTTGAGCGATTGTGCTTAGAATATACTTTGAGCAACCACTTTATTCTTTGACATATGATACATATCTAATATCTAAATTTAATAAAAGGTATTAATTGTGACTTATTTTTATTTATTTATTTTTTTCTGTGTGTTATCAGACAATTATGGATTTAAGCCCCACCCCTAACCCCACCCCCTTTAGCCTCCCCAAACAGTTGGGCCACCGACCGCCTATGATTCCCTCACTACACCTGTCTCGGATATACTGATCTTTCCCTTTTAGCCTTTTCCTCCTTTTTTTTTCTTTTCTGCCTTTCTGTCCACTCAAATTTCACCCTCTTTCTTACCCTTCGCCTTCTTTTTACTTTTCAGCTAACTACCAACTTCCCATCTCCTTCTCTCATACTCTAGTTCTCCCATTTCCCATCTCACTCCTTCCCCAGCCTCCTATTCCCTTCTGCCCTGGGATTTGTAGTATGGAGTGTGGCCACGATTTGGGTTTCTGGCAGGTACTTGTGACCTGGCTTGGCCACTGTTTGGAAAACAGAATACTGGGCTACATGGACCATTGGTCTGACCCAGTATGGCTACTCTTATGTTCTTATGTGTTTCATCTACTCTTATTACCACATTTCTATATCTGTACTCATCTCCTTGCCACACACCTCCCCGGTGGCCTCTCTGACATGTTCCACCATTTCTAGTATCACCCCTCCCTCCATTCTTGTAGCCCAGCATCTCCTTTCCCTCTCCCCCTCCTTTATGGCCTAACATCTTCCCATCCTTTCTCTTCCTTCCCATGGTACATTCTCTCTCCTCTCCTCCCCCCCCCCCCCCCCCCCCATGGTCCAGCATTGTCCCCTCTCTCTTTCTTGCTGTTCTTCTTTTCCTCTCGCCCCATGATCCAGCATCTCACCCTCTCTCCTACCCTCAGCTCCAACATTTCTCCTTCTCTCCCCCCCAGGTCTAACATCTATCCCTTTCTCTTCTCTCCTTCCATCCCATTGTCCACCATCTACCCCTCTCTCTCCTCCCTCTGTTTCTAAGGCCCACCATTTCTTTTTCCAGTCCCCTCCCCCCACCTCAGGTCCAGCATTGTCCCCCTTCTCATATCCCTCCCCTCCCCCAGCTTAAAACAGCTCCAAGGGGCCCTGTAGTCTGGGACTGCTTCCCCCTTCTCTCCTCCATGGTCTGTTATCTCCCTCCCTTCCCTTCACCTTCCTGGTCTACTTTGAAAAGCGTGTCCCTTCACAAGGGGTTTCTGGTGCAGTAGCAACTCTGATGTGCTGCTTGCAGCTGCCCCAAAGCTTGTCCTCAGCCGCGATCTGCCCAGGCAGAAACAGGAAGTGCATCAGAGGGGTGGAATATGGCAGAGGGGAAAGCTTTGGGGCAGTCACAGGCATCATATTAGAGTCGCCTGCCACGCCAGCAACCCCCTGCAAAGGGACATGTTTTTCAAAGTAGACTGGGAAGGTGAGGGGAAAGGAGGGAGACATCAGATGGTGGCAGAGAGAAGGGGAAGAGATTCCTTGTTTGCCACCCCCTAATGCCAGCCCTGCTGCAATGGCATATAGTGCAATAAAAGAGACAGGAGCAGCTGAGGATGGTCTTTTTTCTGGCACCATGATGCAATGAGATAGAAGAGACAGGAACACTGGGGATGTCTTTTATTTCTGGCACTGGATACAGTGAAATAGAAAGGATAGAAGCCCCTGGGGATGGTATTTATTCCCTGCAGTGCTATGTAGTGTTATAGAAGAGACTGGAGTGCATGGGGCTCTGTTATTTCTGGCACTGTGGTGCAGTGAAACAGCAGAGACAGGAATTTATTTCATACAGCAGGATACAGTGGGATAGAAGCCCCTGGGAATGGTGGGAGACAGAGATACAAGGAATTGAAAGGCAGTGGTACAGCAGGAAAAAGGTTAGAGAAAATAAGGATGTTTTTTTTCCTCCAAATTCTAAGCCCCTCTTTTTAAAGACTTTGAAGACGCAGGATCCTGAAAGTAAAATTTACTGGGTGTGATCAAAATCTCACATTTAGTGCTGGTGCCCTTCTTAATATTCACCTTGTGCTAAAGAGAACTTCCTTCTGGAGCTCATCATTTGCAAAGACAACATATTAAGGCGTGCGTGGAAATTCTTTTTCCCTCACCTCAGCACTAACCAGACTGAATACCTCTGCCAACCTAAAAACCACCCTGATTTATTTATTTATTTATTATTTATTTGTTGCATTTGTATCCCACATTTTCCCACCTCTTTGCAAGCACAATGTGGCTTACAATACATCATGAATAGTGGAAATGAGAAGAGACTAGGCAATTGGTATTACAGAAGGATTTTGGGTTACATGATAATGATAAAGCATAATGGTGAAATAACAAGAAAACATTTTAAGATAATTCTGGGTACATGTGGGGGTTTTCACATATGATGATCTTAGTGATATGTCTTGTTGAAGAAATGAGTCTTCAATAGTTTGCGGAAGCTGGTTAATTCGTAGATCGTTTTTAGGTTGCGCGGCAGCGTGTTCCAGAATTGTGTGCTCATATAGGAAAAGGTTGATGCGTGCATTAGTTTATATTTTAGACCTTTACAGTTGGGGGAAATGAAGATTAATGAATGTGCGAGATGATTTTTTAGCATTCCTGGGTGGTAGGTCTATCAGGTCTGACATGTAGGCTGGGGCATCACCATGGATGATTTTGTGAACTAGGGTGCACACCTTGAACGCGATGCGTTCTTTGAGTGGGAGCCAGTGTAGTTTCTCTCGTAGGGGTTTAGCACTTTCATATTTTGATTTCCCAAATATGAGTCTAGCTGCAGTGTTCTGGGCTGTCTGAAGTTTTTTGAGTACTTGCTCTTTGCAGCCAGCGTAAAGTGCATTACAATAATCTAGATGACTGAGTACCAATGATTGAACCAAATTACGGAAGATGGTCCTTGGGAAGAATGGTCTTACTGTTTAATTTCCACATTGAGTGGAACATCTTTTTGGTTGTGTTTTTCACGTGATTTTCTAGTGTTAGGTGCCGATCAATGGTAACTCCAAGAATTTTTAGGGTGTCCGAGATTGGAAGGTTCAGTTTTGGTGTATTGATGGTGGTAAATTTGTTCGAGTTGTGTTGAGAGGTGAGTATTAGACATTGGGTTTTTTCTGCATTAAGTTTCAGCTGGAATGCATCTGCCCATGAATGCATGATATGTAGACTTTGGTTGATGTCGTTTGAAATTTCCTTTAAGTCTTGTTTAAATGGGATGTAGATCGTTACATCATCAGCGTATATGTATGGGTTGAGGTTTTTGTTTGATAGTAGTTTGGCCAAGGGTATCATCATTAGGTTGAATAAGGTTGGTGAAAGGGGGGATCCCTGTGGAACTCCACATTCAGGTGTCCATGTGGCTGATGTAATTGAATTTGATGTCACTTGATATGAGCGTGTGGTTAGGAACCTCTTGAACCAATTGAGAACGTTACCTCCGATTCCGAAGTATTCAAGGATGTGTAGTAGAATTCCATGATCAACCATGTCAAAGGCGCTAGACATGTCGAATTGTAGAAGTAGTATGTTCTTGCCGGTTGCAATCATTTGTTTGAAATTAGTCATGAGCGTAACTAGTACTGTTTCAGTACTGTGGTTAGAACGAAATCCTGACTGGGAGTTGTGTAGTATTGAGAACTTGTTTAGATAATTAGTGAGTTGTTTGGTCACCATCCCTTCTGTTATTTTTGGTTATTAAGGGAATGGATGCTACTGGTCTATAGTTGGTTAGTTCACAGTGGTGTACCAAGAGGGAGGTGGTGGGGGCGGTCCGCCCTGGGTGCACGTCGCTGGGGGGGTGCCATGGCGCGCACCTGTCAGCTGAGTTCGTTGACTTCGCTAACTTCGCTGCAGCTCCCTCTGCCCCGGAACAGGTTACTTCCTGTTCCGGCTGGGGCAGAGGGAGCTGCAGCGAAGTTAAGGAACTCAGCGAACTCAGCGAACTCAGCTGACAGGCGCGCACTGCGGCACCCCCCCTCCAGCAGCATGCACCCGGGGGAGGGGTCATTTCGCCGGTGGGGGGGGGCCGCGCTGCACCCGGGGGGGGCGCATCGGCGATCCGCCCCGGGTGTCATGCCGGCTAGGATCGCCACTGTTAGTTCATTAGCATTTTTCTTTGCATCTTTGGGTATGGGGGTGAGTAGGATGTTTCCTTTCTCCTTCGAGAAGAGTCCATTTTGTAACATAAAGTTCACGTGTTTCGTTAGGTATGTTATAAATTGTTAAGGGACCGATGTCATAAGGTTGTTTGGGCATATGTCTAGTTTGCAGTGAGATTTGGCAAATCTTTTAAGCATTTGGGAGATGAGATCTTCCGATAGTATCTCAAATTCGGTCCAAGTTCTATCTGCTGGGTATACTCCAGGGTCTGGGTCTAGGCAGCCTAGGAGTACATCGTATTCAATGGGGCTGACAGGTATTTTAAGTCGCAGTTGTTCGATTTTCTCCTTGAAGTATTTCGCGAGGTTGTCGGCTCCTGGTGTGTCTTTACTGTAGTTTGTGACTGGTGTGGTGTCTAGTAGTTTATTCACGAGTTGGAAGAGTTTATTTGTGTCCTTGTAGTTTGGTCCAATTTCAGTTTTGTAATATAGTCTTTTGGTTTGTCTTATAGTACATTTATATTTTCTTCAAAGTTGTTTCCAAGCGTTAAGTGTGGGTTCGTCGTCTTTCTTTTTATTCCACACGCGTTCTAATCTTCTAACTTGAGTTTTGAGTTTTTTCAGTTCTTCGTTGAACCATGGTATTGAGTTCTTTCTGTGTGAGGTTCTGGTTTGAATTGGGGCAATATTGTCTAATATTGATTTGCATCTATTGTTCCATTCTAAAAGGAATTGGATTGTGTCTGCTTTTATTGTCCATCCGTTGTGGTAGATCTGTTGCCAGAATGTTACCGGGTCTATTTTTCCTCTCGTGGTATAGGTTTTCCGTGTTTGTTTGTTAAGTGAGTCTTTCGTTCTCCATTGGAGGGAGATGTATGCTTTGTAGTGGTCTGACCACGGTGTAGGTGTCCATTTTGTATCTGTTAGTATAAGGTTTGAGTCGTGATCGAATTTGTATGTGATGATGTCTAACGTGTGTCCTTTTATGTGGGTTGGTTGCGTGTTTGGTCCGTGAAGATCCCAAAGTTGCAGGAACTCTTTGCATTCTTGGGTGCTTGTTGTGGTGAGATCTTCAAGGTGTAGGTTAATATCTCCTATTACGATGAGGTTTGAGGTAGAGACACAAGTGTTCGAAATAAAGTCCATGAAGTGTGTTTGGGAATCTTGCCAGTTGCCTGGTGGTCTGTAAAGTATAACTGCGTTGAGGTGGTCCTGCAGATTTGGGTGATTGATTATTACCGAGGCAATTTCGAGTTGTGGCAGAATGGATTCAGCTGTGGTTGTGATGATGAATTCTAATTTATATATTATGGCTATTCCTCCTCCTCTTTTTCAGTTTCTTGTCCAGTGGCTAATTAGATAGGGGGCTGGTGATAATCACTATTATGTATCATTGTGCCACTTTTTCTTGGTGTTTGGTGGTGTTCTGTCTCTCTATAACTACTGTATACTGCTATGTCTGGTTTTCTAGCATCTAACATTTTTATGGGTTGGAATAGGAATTTCTCAGGCGATCACGGCTTCCCTGAATTCTATCAGCGTAGTGATCCCCCTGTTTTTCTTAGTGTAGAAGTGTTAGTGTAGTGTAGAAGAGTAGGAAGAGCAGTGCTTTGTTTTCAGATGGAATATATGTGGGGATGTGGAAACAGTATATCACCAAATGAGTCGGGGAGGAGAGTTGAGAGGAGGGGAAGATTATCCAGGAAAGCAAGAGGGTCAAGTGCTTTCTTTCTGATAAAACATTATGAACTCTCTGTCAGGCTTGGGTAGGGAGGCATCCAGACCAAGTCACCCTTACACACCTTCATTAAAATGTTTTCAATTAACCAAGGGCAAGAAAACAAAAGAGGCGGAAGAGAGGGAATTATATTAGTTGAACTCCAGCTGATTGGGGTCTCTGACAGGTCCAGGAACTTGACAGTAGGAGGGGGATTCCTTGTTCACAGCCCCTAATCTGAATTCCAGATGTAAATCAAAATGCATTACTGATAGCATGTGGGGGACTGAAAAGCAATTATGTTTTGAAAGGTTTTGTATGCAGTAAAATGCTATTCTCTCCATTAAGCAAGCAACATTAAGAATGCTAATACAGCAAATTATGAAGTCTGAAAGCCTGCTGAGATGATTAGCTAGGGATGCTGGCACCATTGCTCTGGTGTACTTTCTGTTGTCTGTTGTGCTCAGAAGCTGGGTGTGTGAAACCTGCCAGTACTACCCTGGTGTATGAATCCCAAAGTGCTCAAAGGGTGGGACATAAATGTTTTTCTTTTATACTGTATCATATAGAATTCTATTATCACAGGAGTAATCTCTCTCTCTCTCTCTCTCTCTCTCTCTCTCTCTCTCTCTCTCTCTCTCTCTCTCTCTCTCTCTCTCTCTCTCTCTCCCTCTCTCTCCTTTCCCTGGCCAGATTGACACAATGTCTTAGACATCTGAACTTGTTGGCTGAGCAAGGTCTAATCAGACAGGGCCAAGGTTGTGCTGCTTGGGGAAAGGTTGGAGACCTGGTCATGGCAGGAGACACGGTGCCACGAAGAGCCATGGAACCACAGAAACTAGCTGGCATCCTGCGGAGCGGGGCTGAAGGCACACTTGTGATCGATAGTCGCTCCTTTGTGGAATACAATTCCTGGCATGTACTCAGCTCTGTCAACATCTGCTGCTCCAAACTGGTGAAAAGGAGATTACAGCAGGAGAAAGTCACCATTCCTGAGCTCATCCAGCTGGGACCCAGGAATAAGGTACCAACAGGCTTCCTTGCTGTTCTCTTCTTCCATGCTTTAAGGGTGGTGCCAGCATCCTCTACTGCTGCTCCTTCTATAGTGCTGGGGCTCGATCAAGCTTCTAAGGGTACCCAGTCTAATCTTTCTGCTCTGAAAAATGGAGACATTTTAAATTGACAGCATTTATTTTGCAAAACCTTAGAAATATGATTTTCTTGCTTACCTGCTTTGAGAGTGTTACCTATAAGCAGTGAAATGGGGTGTGCCACAGGGGCCATGGCCCTACCAGTTTTAGCTCTGCATAGTATCAGCAAACAGGGAGATGGGGAGCAGGGTCAAAGCTTTGTTTGTTTGGTCCTCCTGAGGAAAAAGATGTTCCATTGCACCTGGAGTCACATATAGGGCAGGGAGCCAGCATTCCTTCTAATCTCATTCTGTCACACTCTTTCTCCCTCCACACATCTTGTCTCTCCCCCCAATATTGAACCAGTGGCAGTCAGCATTTTCAAAGGTGCTGACTGTTACCTGCTGAATTTAACCCAGATTTTTAGTGCTGGGCCTAGTTCATGCACTGGCATTGTAAACTAGGGCTATACCGAATATTCATATTCAATTCGATTCAGTCCCAAATACATTATTCGTATTTGGCCAATTAGCAATTTAAATTCGAATATGAATAATCCAAGTCTCTACTGTGCTAAATCCTACTGAAATAAATATTTTTATTTCTAATTTCACCTTGCTTCTTTTCTTATTTGTTATGTTAACGCTCAATGCCCATTATTCGTATTCAGACGAATAATTTTTTTTCATTGTTTGTATTCAGCCAAATAGTAAAATATACTATTCGGTACAGCTCTATTGAATGCCCGTGTTTATAGATTACATTAGCGCAGCTTTTTTACTGTCCTGACTTTATCTGGGCAGTGACCCGGTTAGCAGGCTGAATACATCTGCTAACCTGAAAGCTACCCTGACTCCACCTCTGGACCACCCCAGCACTAACCAGATGGGGGCAATTCTGTAAATGGATGCTCGTCAATTAAGCATCAGATTTATGTGTGCTGAATGACACTCTGTAAAAACAGGTAAGCACAGAAGTGTTTTTATAGAATATTAGTGCAAGTCATCAGAAGCATGTCTACATTTAAGTGTGACAAGGGCAATCTTTTGTTAAAAGTAAAGATTCAACGCAGTCCTGCATTTTGGCGCTAGAGCATCTGCTTCAGGAGTCAAAACTATTCAATTAAATTGACATTATGTAGTTACATTCAGGTATTCAAAAAAGGACTATGAATATAACACCATCAACTTGTAACAATGGATAAACCGCAAGAGACGTAGTGACCAGCTCAACTGAGAAGGCTGACAGCTTGGAATTTTGACTTTTAATAAACAACTGCCCTTGTGCTGATATTGGATTGTTTTTTCTCCATTTTTTCGCTTTTGGCTCATTATTTGGATTGTTTGGGGATCCTTCTGCTTTTATTTATTTTTTTTGTTTTGTATCTACATTTAGGTCGTATCAATAGCAGGCCTAAATGTGCCACTTTAGTGCTTAATTTACAGTATTTTGTAAGTTGTGTGTATAAATTGTGGATGCGCCCAGCTCCACTCATGCACTTCCTCTGTGCACGCCCTTTTGCATTTATGCAGAGAGGGGTCAATTATTCAGCTGGCGGCAATCAGCATTTTGCTGACAGAGCTGGCTAACACATAGCTGGGTAAGTGCAATATTCAGCATTTAACCGGCTATGAGTTACCGCAGAAAGATAAGACTGACTTTTATATGGCACCTAACTGGCCAAGTGCCAACTCTGCCCTTGAAACGCCCCCCAAATAGCCAGTTTTAAGTTTGCCTCTAACTGGTTATTTTCAGCAGTGCTAACCTGTTAAATGCTGCTGAAAATGACTGGTTAGCCCCGAACAGATGATTTAACCAGACAGGAGCTGTTTCTGGCCTGTTAAATTGCATTGAGTATCGACCCCCGAGTTGTTCGCTCACCACCATTTTAACCAGGCAGGAACTTCTCCTGCCCAGTTAAATGATTTTGAATGTCTATCCTTCTGTTTTTCCTCTGTGTTCTTTCTCACTGTTTTGTCCCTCTCTTGTCCTTTTGGCTCTGTCACCAGAACCTATTTAATTTATCTCGTTGTCTTCAAGTGTCCTTCATCTGTATGACAGTGTCTCTGTGCACCCCTGTCCCATGTCTTGGAATACTCTTACAGTCACATCCCGTGGTCTGTTGCTGCTGCTGCCCCTCCTTCATGATCTGTCTCCCGGACCAGTGCAGAAAGCTATTGCAGATGAAAGCATGTGGTTAGCACAACATCTGCGCTCAATTTTCTGGTTGCACAATGCAGAAAAAAAGTTTTGTTCAGGTAACAGGCTATCCAGTAATACTCAGCGCATTGCCGGCTAAGTTTGGCAGTCAAATTAGGCTGCCAGAATAGTAGGAATATCTTTGATCAGTTTAAACTTACTTACTTAAACAGACCAGTCTGTAGGGTGCTATATTACCACAGACTTCTGAGGCCTTTTCCCTTTCTTTTTTGATAAGATGGTTTAAGCAGGTGTTTGGTATCAGCTTTAACATCCACTTTGGTTTGGCAGTTTAAACTTAACCAGCCAGCATTGAATATCGGTTTGGCCAGTTAAATTTAAACTGGCCAAAAAACACCTGGATATTCAATGCCGGTGACTGAAAATACCCGGCATTGAATATCTGGGCTCAGCGCTGACCGCGGGAGTTAACCAGATTCCCTCCCATGGTCTGACTATCCAGCCCAGAAGGCTTTAAGGCAAGCACAATGCAGGAACCTGAACAGCTCTGAGGAGGCTAGTTTGTCCTTCTGTACAATCATCTGTGAGGATCTTAATGGCTGTTTCTTAATTTTGTTATATAAGTAATGCCACACTGGGAAAAGACCAAGGGTCCATTGAGCCCAGCATCATGTCCACGACAGCGGCCAATCCAGGCCAAGGGCACCTGGCAAGCTTCCCAAACGTACAAACATTCTATACGTTATTCCTGGAATTGTGGATTTTTCCCGTTCATTTAGTAGTGGTTTATGGACTTGTTCTTTAGGAAACCGTCTAACCCCTTTTTAAACTCTGCTAAGCTAACCGCCTTCACCACGTTCTCTGGCAACGAATTCCAGAGTTTAATTATGCATTGGGTGAAGAAAAATTTTCTCCAATTTGTTTTAAATTTACTACACTGTAGTTTCATCGCAAGCCCCCTAGTCCTAGTATTTTTGGAAAGCATGAACAGACGCTTCACATCCACCTGTTCCACTCCACCCTTTATTTTATATACCTCTATCATGTCTCCCCTCAGCCGTCTCTTCTCCAAGCTGTATAGCCCTAGCCTCCTTAGTCTTTCTTCATAGGGAAGTCGTCCCATCCCCGCTATCATTTTAGTCGCCCTTCGCTGCACCTTTTCCAATTGTACTATATCTTTCTTGAGATGCGGCGACCAGAATTGAACACAATACTCAAGGTGCGGTCGCACCATGGAGCGATACAGTGGCATTATAACATCCTCATACCTGTTTTCCATACCTTTCCTAATAATACCCAACATTCTATTTGCTTTCCTAGCCGCAGCAGCACACTGAGCAGAAGGTTTCAGTGTATTATCGACGACGACTCAGTACTTGCTGCTTTTTAAGATAGGATGGAGAAGGTGGCAGTTCTGAGCACAGGTCTGAGCAGAAAAATATTGTGTCCTCACATGTTTTGGAATGTCATTCTGCATATCAATATCGACATCACAGAAATTTTTCTGATGCCGATATTGATGTGCAGAATAACATTCCAGCACATTTGCAGATGTGTGCCGATACTGTTATTTCATCGGACATGTGCACAGTTCTAGCTGCCGTTTAGCACAGAACTTTGTACGTTCGCGTTCAGAACACGAGTTCTGCATGCATCAAATTTGCATATGGTTAGCTTACTCCACTGGCAAACAAAACTTTGGCATTGCATTTGTTTAAGAAGGCTTGTGGCCAGACATCAGCAAGATTTTCTGCATTTACCCTCAGTGCTTTTGTTGCTGCTTCTCTCTCCTGGCCTCTCTTCAGGTCCCAGCACTTGTCCAGTCTGTCATGGCTGGTTTCTCCTAGCTCACGCCTGCCTGTTACACTCTGCTTTTACATTTCACTGTAAGGTTATGCCTTGCATGCTTCTTCTTTCTCTGTTCTCAAACACTGCTTTCCACGTCTTTTCCTTTTAATGCAAAATGAAGGTAATTCATATAATTAACCAAACGTTTAGCCCCGTGGAGCCATCTGTAGAGGCCTTTCAACCTCTTCTAAACCTCTCTCACCCCCAGCAATGTACAATACCCATGTTCTGGTTGGATGACAGTGACATCACCCTGCCTGCATTACAGAACAGTTATCAGTCTTTTGACACTGTCTCAGGGCACTGGGGCACGGGGGGGGGGGGGGGGGGGGGTGAGGGGGTGGCAGGGGATAGATTTGCAAACAGATGCATCCTCTTAAAATACCTTTCCATTGAAACTGCTACAAAGAAGAAAAGTAATTTTGGTCCTGAGTGAGAGTCACTGTGCTGCATTGTTGCTGGATAACTGTACCTCTTTGTAGTGGGTACATCACCTCAGTCCAGTGGCAGATGGTGGGAGGTGCTGGAGACTTCTACACAGATGTGACAATGACTGAAATTTCACATTTCCATCCCTCTGGTAACCTGCATGAAAAGACAGCTACAACCCTAAACAAAAGCAGGGGGGGGGGGAGGTAACTTGAATGGAACAGCAGTTAAAACCCTAAATAGTCATATAAGAAGCGTAACCTGCATGGAGTGGCAGACACAACACTAAATAAGGCATAGAAAGAGAGTAATCTGCATGAAGAGCCAGTTACCCTCCTCATGCTTTTGTTTAGGATTGTAACCCCAGCCACTTTACTGGGCAAATTAAATAGGCCATACTGATCTTTATCTGTCATCATTTACTATGGGACTATGTTTGGTCCAGGTTCAGCTTTGAGAGGTAGTAGGACATATAGGATAATCACTAAGGAGTCCTGACTGACTGTAGCATGGTTTTATGAGGTGTGTGTTTATTTATTTGTTTGGATTTATTTATTTGGATATATTTACTGCCTTTCTGAAGGAATTTACTCAAGCCGGTGTACAGTAAGAATAAATCAAATATGAGCAATAGACAATTACAGCAGTAAAAATATTCAAATAACAATACAAAGTATGGCATACTGTACTACTTCAACCTGGTAAAAGGAGTTTGATATATATATATATATATATATATATATATATATATATATATATATATATATATATATATATATAAAAGTTAATTGAAGGTGTCCCTTTAAACTGATGGAATGGGGCAGTTTGAGGAACAGCATGTATATACCAACATGGGGTTTGCTTGGGTGCAGTATTGGGGCCGCTACATCGACGATGTGTTTGTTGTTTGGCAGGGCTCTGAGGAACAGTTAAGGGATTTTGTTCAAAACCTCAATAGTTGTCATGCTATCATCAAATTTGAATGCAATTTTCATGTTGAGTGCATTCATTTCTTGGATGTTTTAGTCAAGAAGGATTGTGGGATGTTGAAAACAGAAGTTTCGTCAAGCCAACGGATAGAAATTCCCTGCTTAAGTATGACAGTATGCACCCTTACCATTTTAAACGCAGCTTGCCTTTTTCGCAGTTCTTGCGGTATCGTAGGATCTGTGATACCACTCAACAATATCAAGAATCGGCGGGTGAGTTGCGAAATAAATTTAAAGAAAGAGGGTATCCGGATAAGCTTGTGAAACAATCTTATAAAAGAGCTCTGTTTCAACATAGAGATTTTCTCATTCAAGATCATCAATATAAAAGGACTAAAAGCACGGACAAAGTTATTTCTTGTGTTTTGAAATTTACAGATAGATCTCCTCAGATCTCCGTGATTCTAAGAAAGCATTGGAAGGTTATGTTCACTCAGGAAGCATTTCAGGATCATCATCTTATGCTGTCTTTTGCTCGGAATCAAAATCTTCAGGATCAACTCAGTGTGGCAGATGTGTGGTCGAGTACCACACAGGTAGAGGGATATCATCAGAAGTGTGGACACTGTTCTATCTGTTCTATAACAGTGGAATGTTCGGAGTTCAAGTCTACGGATGGCAATTTGTAAGACTTACAAATTGAAGCACAGAACTACATGCGAATCAAAAAATGTGGTTTATCTTTTTCGGTGTCCGTGTAATTTGCTTTACATAGGTCATACTACTCGCCAGTTCAAAACAAGGGTTATAGAGCATCGGCATTGTATTACCAATGCCAAGTTGGAAGCTCCTATGACTCGCCACTGTGAACAGGCTCAACATCAGTTTAACCAGTTGCAATGCATGGTCATTGATCAAGTGTTTATGGGTAAGAGAGGGGGGGATTTTAAAACAATTTTATGGCGTAAGGAACAACACTGGATTTACTTACTTAAAACAGTTGCACCTCAAGGATTAAACAGAAATATTGAGTGGAATGCTTATTACTAATGAGGTGCAGGGTTGGAGGTGTGGTTTCCTTCGTTTTTTGGCCATTGCGATTAGATACGCAATGACATCATGATGTCATGACGTTACTACAAGTTTAAAAAACTAAATTCAATCCGGAGTTCCTGCTCCTGCACCATCTTTAGTATCCATACGACAGAGGCTCAGTTTCCAGCGTCGTTTTGTTTTTGAATACTAGATGGATTTGAAGCGCCCTTCCTGAAGCAGCCACGAGGTTGGCAAAACAAGGCGCTCTTGTTGGAGGGTTGGCGTTTTTTCGTCGGTTGAAGATTTTTTGTAAGGCTCCGGAGTCCTTGGTGGGGAATTTTTGATTGCCAGTAATTCCAGCAAAGATAGCAGTAAAGGACATTGTGGAAGCTGCCCTGCTTGGATTAAGCTAAGTAATTTTTTAGCTACTGCATTTGGCATGCTTGCTGTAGTGGGGTATTGTATGCTCTACTAGGTAAGAGTTAGTTTTTGCCCTTGTTATTCTAGCTTCCCTTGTAGATCTTTATGGTTCTTTATTCCTCCCGGGGGGGGAGGGGGCTCTCTTTAGGTAGTCTTCTGTTGGGCTGGGGTTTGTTTGGGCTAGTTTGGTTTTTGATGTTCGTTTAATTGCTATTTACAAGAGGGAAAGAGAGTTTTTCATCCCATTCTTTTTTCTCATTTAGTATGAGTTTTTGCGTCTGGGTTTTTTTTCTCTTTTTCCTTCTTGGAAGGAACCTATGATATTCACCTACGCCTGTTTATACAAGGTGTTGCTAATACTTTAGTATTGTCCCTTGTTAGGAGGTTTGAGGTTCCATTTGATATACATGCTTTGTATAGGTTGGAATTTTTTTCCATCAGTTTAAAGGGACACCTTCAAACTAACTTTATATATATATATATCAAACTCCTTTTACCAGGTTGGAATATTTTCTTCAAAGTTTGTATTCTCCTGTTGTTGTTAGAGCATTTCTATACTGTACTACTTACAATGTCAACACCAAATGTAATAGAACATTTTAATTGACAGTGTAGTGTACAAGGGGAGAGTCCAGATGGGAGGCAGAGTAGATCCTTCAAGCTGGGATCCTTTCAATGCCCCAAGTGAACCAGGCCCTTGGGTCCCTCTGGCGGAACCACAGCCGCTTCGCCTGCCCAGTGAGGGTGTGCCAAGTCCCTTGTTGTTTCCAGTGGGAGACAGGATCTCTCTCTTCTGTAACAAGTAGGTCTGAATCATTTCAGATCAGTGGGTTCTGGAGGTGGTCGAGAGAGGGTACTCTATGGAGTTCACCTGTCTGATTCTGGATGCCTTCATGACCGCTCCTTGCAGCTCGGCTCTAAAGTGCCAGGCTGTTATTATTACCCTTCATCATCTCTGCGATATGGGAGTGGTGGAACCTGTTCCACCGGCAGAGCATGACCTGGACAGGTACTCCATCTATTTCATGGTGTCAAAGAAGTGTGGCTCTTTCTGGCCCATCTTGGAACTCAAAGAGGTCAATGCATGTCTCAGAGTCCAGCACTTTTGGATGGAGGCTGTGTGCTCGGTCATCATGTTGGTGCAGCCTGGGGAGTTTTTGACTTCCCTGGACCTCACTGAGGCTTATCTCCTGTCAGCTCTGTGAGTTCCTCTGCTGAGCAGTGGTGCCGGGTGTGAGAGGTTCGGACCCAGATTCCGCTTGGCGGCCGAGCAACCCCAAAGTTCACCTGTGGTGACCGCTGTTCCCCAGGGGTTGAGCCCCCAGGTGCGGGCGGCCGACAGGACTTACACTGAGAAGGCAGAAGCGGGTGCCAAGGGGCCAGCTGATGGAGAGCAGAGGGAGCGGATCCAGGAACAGGCCACGGATAACGGATAGGTGGGAGATTAGAGAGTGGACCCGGTCCGGGCAATGTGTCACAGGCAGGCAGCAGACAAGAGAATTGACCAGGTCCAGGCAACGTAGTACAGGCAGGCAGCAGGCAATAGAGAGTATACCAGGTCCAGGCAGCGTCGTACAGGCAGGCAGTAGGCAATAGAGAGTATACCAGAAACTAGAACGGTAAGGAGCCAGAAACACAAACAAGTACAGAGTAGAGGAACGCTTACCAATTAGAAGCTGAAGCAAAGTAGCTGAGGAGAAGTCTTCCTGAAATAGTGCTGGCGTCTGACGTCAACTGGGGCCAGCTGAGGAGGCGAGCAGTCAAAGGATCAATGGCAGTACAGCCCTGCGGAGCAGAGAGGCGTGGTCACGGCCCAGGATAGACTGCGGGGCAGAGCGCCGGAAGGACCGCGGCGCTCCCGGCACCAGGGAAGGGCGGCAATATCGGCACAGGTGCAGCGTCGCCGGAGGAGCGTCAGTCTAGCACTGCGCTGTCAAAGAGAGCATTCCCGGCAGCCGAGACGTCCCGCCAGACCGGAGGTAAGGGGCGTGACATCTCCCCATTCCCATTGTGGTTCTGTGTAGTGGAGCAGCATTTTCAATTTTGGGCCTTGCCTTTTGGCCTGGCTATGGCACTGTGCACATTTTCCAAAGTGATGGTGGTGGCAGCTGCACATCTTCTGCCCCAGGGGTATGGGTTCACCCATACCTGGACAACTGGCTGATTCAAGTGGATTAAATGGTAGAGGCCATTTAGGCCAATGCTCAGGTCATCTCTCTTGGAGTGTCTGTGCTGGGTAATGATTTGGTCCAAGAGCCACCTCACTCCATCTCAGGTTCTGGAGTACCTGGTAGTCCCCTTCGACATGAACCAGGAAATTGTTTTCCTTCCAGAGGAGTGAATGGAGAAGCTGCAGGTACAGGGGTGCTGGTTGTGCGAGCTTCCATACCTCATGGTCTGGGACTATTTGCAGGTCCTTAGCTCCATGGCTGCAACTCTGGAGGTGTGGCAAGGGCTCACATGCAGTATCTATAGCACCATTCTCAGGACTTCCATTGTTCTTTCCTACTGACAGCCAGAGTGAGGATCAGTCTGGCCTAGGGGACAGTCCGGTGATCCTTTTGAGAAGGATCCCTGTGGATCTTCCTCAGTGCATGCTGGTCACCATAGATGCGAGTCTCCTCGGTTGGGGAGCTCACTGTCTTTAGGATGTGGCACAGGGCACCTAGTCAAGCCTGGAGCCACCCTGGTCCAACAACTGCCTGGCTCTGGAGGAGGTTCGGCTGCTCTTGGAAGGGAAAGCGGTCAGAGTGATGTCAGACAGCATCATAGCAGTGGTGTGCATCAATAAGCAGGATGGAACTAAAAGTCTGATGGTGGCCCTGGAGGCAGTGAGTCTGTCAGTGGGCAGAAATACATCCTCAGGCTCTCTCAGCAGTACATATTGCCAGCAATGACAATGTGCAGGCAGACTTTCTCAGTCGCTCTCTCCTGGTTCCAGGAAAATGGGAACTGTGGCTGTAGGTTTTTCAGCTTATTATGGACTGCTGGGGGCCTCCTCAGTTCAACTTGATGGTGTCCAGAGCCAGTGCAAAGTTAGAGCACCTTTTCAGTCACCAGAGGGACCCGGCCTCTCAAGGGATAGATGCTCCAGTACAGCCTTGGCCAGTAGTGGAACCTCTTTCTATTTTATTTATTTATTTATTGGGATTTATTAACCAACTTTATGAAGAGATTTACCCAAGGCGGTGTACAGCAGGTACAATTTAACATAAAAACTACTGTGAAGCAGTATAAAAAATGACCACTTACTGGCCACTTGTTGCTCAGGATTGCTCAACGTCCTCTTCTGGTCTTGCTGGTGGCATCAGATTGGCCTCACAGACCTTAGTATGCGGATCTCCAGCATCTGCTGGTGGAGGACCCACTCCTGCTGCCCTAGGGATGGGGTCTGCTCCAGCAAGGGCCAGTAGAGATGGAAGATCCAGATCCCTTTTGCCATTGAGAGGCAACAATTAGAAAAGTGTGGGTTTTCCCCCACAATGACTTCAACCTTGCTTCGCTCCAGGAAGTTCTCTACAACCCTAGCTTATGTCAGGATCTGGCATGTGTTTGTATCCTGGTATGAGGAACAGTTCCTATCTTCCTGTAGGACTCAGGTTCCCAGTGTTTTTGGTTTTCTGCAGCAGGGCCTGGAAAAGGAGCTGGCCTTGAACTCCCTGAGTGTCCAGGTAGCTGCATTGTCCAGCTTTCAGGGGAAGGTAAAGGGCATCTCTCTGGCTCTGCATAGAGAAGTAGCTCAGTTTTTGAAGGGGGGTGGCACATCTGCACCTCCCCCCTCCCCCGTCTTTCATTTCCTTCTTGGGACCTCAATCTGGTCCTCTGGGCACTGTCCCAAGCTCTGTTCAAGCCTCTGCACTTGGCTTCCATCAAGAGTCTTACCCTCAATGATATTTTTGGTGGCCGTCACCTCTGCTAGGAGGGGTTCAGAATTACAGGCCCTGTTGTGTCGGGATCCCTGTCGCTCCTTCTCAGAGGATTCCATGACATTGTACACAGTACCATCTTTTCTTCTGAAGGTGGTATCTCCATTCCATGTAAATCAGGAGGTTTGTTTGCCCTCCTTTATGGCACAGGGATCATTGCGGAAGGATTGAAGGCTCACAAGCTGGACATCCGGAGGGCGTTGCTCAGATACCTCAAAGAGATGAACAAGTTTCATCTCTCGGACCACCTCTTTGTAAATTTCCATGGCCCTCATAAGGGCCTGGTGGCCTCAAAGGTCTCCATTGTGCTTACATCAGCAAGAATCGTCCGGTGCCTCTGGGGCTCTGCTAGGGCTCAAGCTGCTTCCTGGGCAAAGTGGTATTTCCTAAGGAGATCTGCAGGGCAGCAACTTTGTTGTTGCTTCATTCCTTTGCTAAGCACTACAGATTGGACATGCTGGCCAGAGCCTGCTTGGACTTTGGCAGAGCTGTCATTCAGGAGGCCTTGTCTTCCCCCACCCAATAGATCTGCCTCGGTATATCCCATTGGTTCAGAACAGTGGAGCTAGTGCTAAGAAAGGAGAAATTATGTCTTATTTGATCATTTTCTTTTCTTTAGCCAGTGACACTGTTCTGAAGTCCTGCCCTTGGAAAACTTCGGCCAGGAGTTCTGGGTGTGCTCTACGCTTCATTTTCATTGCTTAAAAAAAAAAAAAAAAGATTAATTTTGTAATTGGCAGCCATATGGGTTCCCATGATATGGCTATATCCTGATGTATGCAGGGTAGCAAGTGCCATTCTGTGGTGTTTTGCTCACTCATTGCAGCATCAGTGGTGAGGGGGCATGGGTGTGTTACAAAGGGACCTTCTGTTGTTTGGGCAGATGCATACTGGATTGCTCCAGGAGTACCTGAGCTTATGCTGGTGATATCACTGGCAGAATTCAGTTTTCTCTACCTCCACCTGCTGGTAGGAAGAGATAACACCCATTGGTTCAGAACAGTGTCACTGACAACAGAAAAGAACATTATCAGGTTATGCATAATTTCTCCTTACCATTCATATTTTCTGCTTCTTTCTTCAGACAGTGAAATAGGACAGGCAGTCTCTCTCTCTCTCTCTCTCTCTCTCTCTCTCTCTCTCTCTCTCTCTCTCTCTCCTCTCTCTCTCTCTTCTCCTCTCTTTCTCTCTCTCTCTCTCTCTTCCCCCCCCCCCTTTCTCTCTCTTTCACAAGAGGTGCTGGTTGGCTGGCTCTCACTCTATGAACATATTGCCTGTCTGGTTTCACTTGCTGTCTCACAGTGATGATAGTTTTTTTTTCTTTTGTCTGGGTTGGCTCTCTGTCACTCTCCCTTTCTGTCTTCAGATGGGTTGGCTGTCTGGCATTCTCACTCTCCAGATGGCTGTCTTTTTGGCTGGTAGGCTATCTGGCTGACCAGCTGCCTTTTTGCTGTCCCTTTCCAGAAAAACTGTTTGTACTTTTTGGACTAGTAACATCAGGCTGAGCTAGCTGACCAAGCCAGCCTAGTCAGCTCTCTCACCAACACATTTATTCTGTCTTCCTTGCTACCACGATTGTGAATTTTCACTCAAGCTTCAGGCTTTGGTGTGGTACCGAACAACACGGACTAAAACTTGACCTTACCTGTTCTTACCTGTGTACAGATTGATGACAGAGAGAGCTAGAAGAGATGCAAGGTCAAGCTAGGACCTGCTATTGATTGATGTTTGCTTCACTGGCTCCGTCTGTTCTTTCTGGGCTCATGTGCTCTCAATGACTCAAAAGAGTAACCTGTTCTCTGCCTGGTTTGGCACCAGGAGCAGCGAAACATCTTTTTCATTGGAGGGGCAAAACAAACCTATCTCTGGCCTTGCCCCTGAGTCTTCTAGTTGCTGATGCTGTGTTAGTCAACATATTGGTAGGGTCATGGCCCCATTGGTCCACTCCATTATGCTGCCCATGCTTGGCATACTGGGTGGTTGCTCATCTTGCTCACTCCTTTCAACAGTCCTGGGTATTTCTGATAGTGGTGCTGTTGCTGACTAGCAACTGGCAAGAAAGCTGTTATTATCTTTGTTAGCTGGCATACTTCATCCTTCCTCTTACGCATAATTTATCAACTGGTATGTCATTCTTCTGATTAAATAAAAGCTGATTACACATTACACATCACATAACTAACCATAAAGATCTATGTTACTAGATAATGCTGGGACTGACTGAGATGTTGTGTCTGAGAGGAGTCTTTGGTTTAGGTGGTAACAGTTCATTAAGCCCCTGATTTCTGGAGACCACATAAACACTGAGGGAACTTACAGTAAGGGCTATAGAATAATTTATTACAGGTATTGGAGAGTTTCTTGCATCCAGGTCGATTTAGCACTGGTCCTGAAGTAAAGGAGCTAAGATAGGGATAGGAACCTGGGTTTGAATACATGGTGTACCATCTATGTACATAATTGCATGTCATTTTTTACTGGACACCAAAATCTATACAGGCAACAAAGTAATTCTTCAGACTGACTGAAAAGTGATAATTTAGAGCTTAAACTGCTTATGTAAATCCTCCCCTAACATTCCTTTGCCATGTTGTAAAACTAGAGCATCTCCAGATTAGTGAGAGCCTTTGCACCTTTTAAACTGTGTAGGGGTGGGGGTGAGAGACTGCGGTGTGGTAATGTCAGCCTTGCAATTATATTGTAGTGTAAGTAGTTTATAGTTTATTAAAATTTACTGTACCACTCAAAGTGAAATCAGAACAAAGCAGTTTACAAATCTAGTGTACAGCAAAAATGAAATCCATAAATTATAGGAAAGAAATATAAGCATTACCAAGGGATAATAATTCAGGGTAAGGTACAAAAGATGGTAAGGTGAGAGAGGGCAAGAGAAATGGGTCTAATGGGTCAATGTCAGACAGTCCTAGAAGTCAATTAGGATTACCATACACTTCAGCTTTAAAACCTTTAAATGACGAATTAGCACGAAGAGAAAGGGGAAGGTTGTTCCAGATAAAAAGAGCCAGAAAATAAAAAGTTGTGCATCGGATAGAATCATAATGCAGGGGCGTAGCCACGGGGGGGCCTGGGTGGGCCCAGGCCCACCCAGTTTTGGTTCAGACCCACCCAGCAGTGGAGGCAGCGGAGCGGAGGGAGCAGGCTGAGCTCCGATCCCGCATCTGCCTCCCCAGCCCGCCACTGCCCTGCCCCCCGTACCTTTAAATATTACAGTTTTGCTGGAGTCGCGGGCAGCCGGCATTGAAGACATCGGCAGGCTTACGCCGGTTCCAGCAGCCTTCCCTCTTCCCTCGTTGCAAGTCGGATGATGGCTCCGCCCTCGTAGATACAGGAAATACGTCAGAAGAGGGCGGAGCCATCATCCGACTTGCAACGAGGGAAGAGGGAAGGCTGCTGGAACCGGCGTAAGCCTGCCGATGTCTTCAATGCCGGCTGCCCGCGACTCCAGCAAAACTGTAATATTTAAAGGTACGGGGGGGGGGGGGCAGGAAGGAAACAGGGCAGACGGGAGAGGAGGGTTGCTGCACATGGTGGAAGAAGGGGAGAGGAGGGTTGCTGGATGGAGGGAAGGGGAGAGGAGGGTTGCTGGATATGGTGGAAGAAGGGGAGAGGAGGGTTGCTGGATGGAGGGAAGGGGAGAGGAGGGTTGCTGGACATGGTGGAAGAAGGGGAGAGGAGAGGGCAGGGGAGAGGAGGGTTGCTGGACATGGTGGAAGAAGGGGAGAGGAGAGGGATGGGGAGAGGAGGGTTGCTGGACATGGTGGAAGAAGGGGAGAGGAGGGTTGCTGGATGGAGGGAAGGGGAGAGGAGGGTTGCTGGACATGGTGGAAGAAGGGGAGAGGAGGGTTGCTGGATGGAGGGAAGGGGAGAGGAGGGTTGCTGCACACGGTGGAAGAAGGGGAGAGGAGGGTTGCTGGATGGAGGGATGGGGAGAGGAGGGTTGCTGGACATGGATGGAGGGGATGGAAGAATGAGGAAGGAGATGAGATGAGGGAAAAGGAGGAGAGGAGAAAAACTGCACATGGATGAAGAAAATAGGCAGAAGCTGGATCCACTAGACAGTCAAGTCTGCAGAGGACCCAGCTTTTACTTATGGATATAGAGCAAGAAATGACGAAGAAAGGAGGAAAGTAAACAAATAAATGGAAAGGAAGCCCTGGAAACGGAGTTAAGAGGACAGATAGCAGCAGAATCGGATACTGGGCCAGCATGATCAGAAAAACAGTCACCAGACAACAAAGGTAGAAAAAAATCATTTTATTTTCATTATAGTGTTTGGAATATGTCCACTTTGAGAATCAGGTGCTCAACATTAAAAGTTTATATTTATTTACTTATTTATGGCATTTTATCCCACATTAAACATGAATTAAATTGGAACCTGGGATCATTTAATTTTTTTTTTCCTGGAGACAGTAATGCATTGCCCCCCCCCCCCCCCCCCCCAGGCTCTCTCCCCGGCTATAGCCAGCTCTGCAATTTTGAGGGGAGGTGCACAGGTGGATGGGGGGGGGGGGGGGTGCAGAGGTGGACCGGGGAGAGAGCCTGTTGTTAAACATTTACCAGCACACCACTGTCTAGTGCCCACCCATCCAACCTGTTGGCCCACCCAAAAATTGACTTCTGGCTACGCCACTGTCATAATGGGCTGCTTTTGGATTCGGCACTATAAGACGGTGGTCATTAAGGGACCATAAGACTGTAATAGGACAGAAAAGTATAGTAAGACTAGACAAGTAATCAGGGAATCCAATCCAGAAAGCTTTAAAGGTGAGTAATGCAACTTTATTCACAATCCTTTGTTCTACAGGCAGCCAATGGTGGGTTTTAAGCAAATAAGTTATGTGATCAGAACAACGGGCACTACAAAGAAGTCTCATAGCAGTGTTCTGAATTGTTTGGAGCTTTTTCAAGGAATACTGGGGCAAACCAGTGCAGACAATATTGCAATAATCGAGTCTGGATATAATGAATGAGAGTATTAAAGCGTGAAAATCATTGTGACCAAAGAGATGTCAAAAAGTACATAACGGACGAAAAGCACAGAAACATGATTTTATCAAATTAGAAAATTGTGGGGAAAATTTTAAGGTGGAATCCCAAATAATTCCAAGGTAGCAGAAGGTTGATACAGGACTCATTATAGAATTAAAAAGCTTCACTGTGATAGTGGGTTGTGGCATGGTTCCAGTGAACCAGCAAGCAACAGTTTTGTCTTAAAGATTCATCTTTGTTCTTTTAGCCAGCTATCCACATTATCAAGGATGTCTGAAGTAGGGATAGGTTAGGGGGAAAGGGACTAGTTGGGTAAATAAGAATGATGTCATCGGCATAAAAGTAAGTTGAAATTCCAGAAGAATGAATAAGGGAGGTCAGGGGACTTAGGAATAAATTAAAGTGAAGAGGGGAAACAACCGAACCTTGGGGAACACCACTACTATTACTACTACTACTACTTATCATTTCTTTAGCGCTACTAGACGTACACAGTGCTGTACACTTGAACATGAAGAGACAGTCCCTTCTGGAAAGAGCTTACAATCTAATCAGGACAGACAAACAGGACAATAAGGGATAAGGGAATTGATAAGGTGGGAAGGATAAAACATACAAGGGTACTGTACAAGTAAATAGGGGTTAGGAGTTAAAAGCAGCATCAAAAAGGTTTGAAATGGTATGCTGGGTGGTAACCTGAAAGGAATGAGGTAAACCAAGAAAGAACTGAATCAGTAATTCCGAGGTCAGCAAGATGAGAAAGAAGCAGAGAATGGTCAACAAGGTCAAATGCAGCCAACAGGTCTAATGAAACTGCCAGAACTATTTTATGTGAATCAAGGTGGGAGTGTAATTCACTTAGAAGAGCTGTAATAACAGTCTTGGTGCTAAAATGGGATCTAGATTGTCTGGGATGCAAAGCAAGCACCTTTTCTGAGAACAAAGTAAGTTGAGAAAAGACAACTTTTTCCAGAACTTGTGATTGGATATTGGACAGTAATGACCGGGTATAGATGGATCAGGATTTGGTTTCTTTTGTCAGAACTGGGCAAACTAAAGCTGATTTCCAGGCTTCTGGGAAAGCAGCACTTTCCAAACTATGGTTAATAATAGTGAGAAAGTTTGGGAGTAGACCTAGGTTAGGTAAATTGAACCACGATGATGGCAAGGGATCACGGCGACTAAAAGGGCATCATATTGGTCATGGTTTTAGACAGGGAAACTAGAATTTGTAAATGGACAGCAAGATTAAGACAGGGGGTAGAATTCAGGTTATCATGTTTATTGGCAGAAGCCGAGAGTAAATCCAAAACTGAGTTCTGGGATACAGTGAGGATTGCTTTCTGGAGATCTCAAATTTTACTGAGGAAACAATCTGAGAGAGTTTCGGCCGAAGGCATGTGTCCAGTAGAGGTATGTTGAGGGCTTGAGAACTGATGAAATGTAGAATAGAGATCTTGGTAGATTACTTAAGTCTCTTAAGAAAATGAATCTGTTTGGCTTTTTTAAATTGATAATTATATTCCTTGTGTAATTGTTTACATGTTTGCAAATGCGCTAGAGATCTTGTCTTCCTCCAGATTCTCTCTGCTCTACGATGCTGTCTGTTTAATAAACGGAGGTCAGCATGATACCAGGGCTTCTTTTGGGAGGGCTTAGGATGAACATAATGTTTTGGGGCAATAGTATCAATTGCCTGAAAAGGATAGAATACCAGAGATTGGTCTGCTCGTTTTGTGATTTTGATGAAAAATCTAACGGTACTGAAAAAAAGAGATGGAAACAGGATCACAGTGTGAACACTAGAAAGGTTTCCAACCCTGTAGTCCAGAGATGGGGTTTGGCAGCTATTGTTATGGAAAAAGTAATCAGGACATGATCGGACCATGACAAAGGGCACGTGGTGACAGATGATGGAAAAATGGACAAACTGTTTTTGGTAAGTACAAGATCTAAGGTGTGACCAACTTGGTGAGTGGGGAAGGAGATCCATTGTCGAAGACTAAGATCAGACAAAAGGTCCTGGAATAGCCTTGCACGAGAGTTTCTGGGGTCGTGTATGATGGTCTCAGTGATAGCCTGCTTGTATAAATCTCATCTTTCAGGTGGTAATGATGGAGAGCAGTAGAAGAGCAAAATATATAGTGGGTAATCAGGGATTATGGGTGAGCAGTGTGTTCTGTCTGTATTTTAATGCCAGGACCTGTTCTTGACAGGTCTTAGGGCATCGTTTTCAAAGTAACTTGTGCTATGTTACCACAGGTCCAATTTTATGCAATGAGACCTAGTTACTAATAACTGGGGTTAAGCAAACAATAACATGTCTTAATGGTAGCCCACACTGATACCTTCCTCCCCCCTCCCATCCCCCATTCTTCTGTTCTTATGTGCCCATTCCTTCTGATCTAGGCACTTATGTGGAACCTGGTTCTACTCTGGCCTGCTTGTTAGACAAAAGCAACATCCGATTGGATGTCTGGATGGAACCACAACCATTCTGTCCCCTACTTTGTTTAACATACCAGAGATCCTGCAGTCATGGCATATGAACAACACACAAACACACACATTCTCACGTATACATACATGCACAGGGGTAAATATCCAGCGCTTTTTTGGCTATCACTGGTGTTATGCCCAAATAGTCGATGCCAGGCCATGTCCAGGCACTGGCATTGAATATCTGGGTTTGTGTGGCCTGCTAACCCTTATCTGGTTAAGTATGATATTCAGCACCTAACTGCCTAAGTGAAACCAGACAAAGATTGGACTGTGGTTTATGCAGTCTGATATATTGGAACTCAACGGCATAAATGCCGACCTTGCCCCAGACCACCCACAAAATTGCTGGCTATGACTTTAGCAGTTAGTGTTGATATTCAAGGCACTAACTGGTACCTCTCTTATCCGATAAAATTGCTTTGAATATCGACCCCACAGACACTTATGGAAGCCATTGATGTGAAAGAGTATTGAGCAGGGGGATTGAGAATATTTAAGCATAATCTCCATGTGACCCCCATTAGTCAGTGAAGCAGAATTTATCCTCATTCACTTTCACAGTGAAACTCCTGGAGTATTTTTGATATCAGGTTTCTGCATCCAGCAATAGTAAAGTGATGGTACCCTGCTCACATAGCATTGTATAGGAGGGACATCACTGCTGAATCACAGTGCTAGTAGAGGCTTTAGCTGAAGCGTGAGCTTCCTGACAGCAGTGTCTCACCAATGCTAACTGTTGCTGCCAGAATATCCGTGATCAGCACCATGATAAGAGAGTATCTCTCCTCTCCTCAGAGCACAACCTTAAGAAGATCTGGAGATGCAGAATGACCCCCATATCTGACAGGAAGAGAGCTGTCTCCTAGTGACCCTAGAAGCATACTTTGGAGTGGAGGAGTAGCCTAATGGTTAGTACAGTGGCCTGAGAACCAGGATCAATCCCTACTGCAGCTCCTTGTGACCCTGGGAAAGTCACTTAACCCTCCATTGCCCCAAGTACAAAATAAGTACCTGTATATAACATATAAATCACTTTGACTGTAACCACAGAAATGCAGTATATCAAATCCTTTCCCTTATTCCTCAGCTCCAGTGTTTGTGCTGAGACCCAGGCTTAGTACTGCAGCTCTTGTTCTGGCATATATATTGCCTGAAACCTTATAACTTTAATAACGATATAAATTGTGTCACGTTTATTTTCCATCACCCAGCAACGCTTCAGTAGTGTCAAAACAATATCCTTTCTATCTCCCAGAGAGGACCTGTTATAGGATAGCTTTTCTTTCAAAGCTGTTCTTTCATTCTCTGCATGAGCAAGAAGCACTGAAAACACTGGATTCATATTCCAGACATATCTCTGCTTTCTCCATGATGGGATTTAATGTAGCCTTTTCTGCCCCCTTCACCTTTCTTCACATTTCTTTCTGTCTTTCCTTCCTTCATTTTTTGTATACAGCTGATCAAAATACATTTTAACTCAGTGGTGTACAATTAAAACATACAAATACCAATTAAAACTCAAACAAGCATATGCAAAAAAATTAACGTACATATAAAACTTCCCAAAATCTTCCTTTTGGTCCTTCACTTCCAAAGAACCCCTCACCTGGAGGCAGCTTTTAGAAAGGGCTTACAAATCAGAATTGAGAAGTCCAGGTCAGGAATGGTCAAGTTTGTGACTATTTTAAAAAAGGATCTGCAGACAAAGACCTTGTTCTAAAATACATTGAAGACTGAATGTGTACATGCCAGTTATATGCAATAGGGGTATCCATTTTATAATCTAAAGACAGAAATGTAAATGTGTATGTGCTGGAACACTCATGTATACATCAGCCATTTCAGAAATATACACTTCTGCGTTTTCTGAAGCCATCGCAGAGCCTGAAATCCTTTGCCAGTATCGCTTTTGGGGGAGGAGAGGGAACAGTGGGGGACTAAGCAGAGATCACCCATAATTCCTCCAGTGGGAGCACTGTACAAAACGAGCAACTTTCTCTAACTTAGATATCCCCAGGAGCAGGTGTAAATTCCAGCACTGATGTTGCTGGACATACACATGAAATGCCTTTATGAAATAAGGAATGCACATCTATCTTTTTGCCCCAACCCAGAACATGTCCAGATCATACACCCCCTTTCCATATGCATGTATTCCAGTTTTAGACATGTATAACCCAACTTTCTAAAACGGATTTAGTCATGTATCCAATATACATATCTAAGTGACAACTTATGTAAAAGAAAAACCTAAAACTGTCATTTCCAAATTTCATTGGACTTTAAATCCCTTTCCTTATTACTGTAAAATCAAATCAAACCAGTTCTAATCCTCAGTCTACTTCCTCAACCCAGTCATAATGTCTTATAGCTTCCATTTCTTGAAGGTTTGTTGAAACAAATCAACTACTGGTGCTTTACGAAACGCCAGTTAATCTGTCTCAGAACCCTAACTTGGGGCATTGGGCCTACATGAATTTCAACTCTCACAGAAGTCATATGCAATAATGCAGCCCATTTTGCCATTCTAAACAGTGACCTACTCAGCTGGTATCTGCAGAGAGCCTTCTGTAGGTAATTAGGAATCAAGCCCTCCAAAGCCTGAAACTTAAGGTTACAACCTTGAATTTGATTATATTCCTCTAGTAACCAGCGAAACTTCTCCAAATATGGTGAAATATGCTCTTGCATACCACAGTCTGTTAACAACCTGGCTGTGGCATTCTGTACTGACTGCAGAACACAGATCAGTATCTTGCCTGGGAATCAGATATTTTAACCTGCAAATCATATGTAGTTTGCAGAAGGTCGCTCTTGCTACTGCAGCTGTACGTTCCTTCTGCAAATGCTGGGAATCCAGATTTATTCCCAAATTCTTCACTTCCAAGGATATGTCAAAGGTAATCTGGCCAATAGATGTCACCATTAAATAACAGCTGATATTTCCTTTCCCGGGGTTGCTGTGAATGATACTAAGCAACACTCTGCTTCTTGCTGCCCTGGAAAGCCGAAGCTAAACCTAGGAATTAAACCCAGGTCTTCCGAATGGCAATGCACAGCACTGCCACTGAACAACCAAGCCAGCCCCTGATAACCTTAGGCTTACAAGAAATACAGTTCCTGTTTCCTGTATTGTCCATGGTATTCCCATGCCTGGTGATCTTGTTTCATGCAGTTGTCCCTTAACTTGGTTTTCAGTGCTGTTTTCCTGATTACATAATTGACCCAACCAGAAATGCCCTACCAGCCATTAAGGGTCACCTTTTGGCTCACTAGTCTTGTCTTTTCTGGGCACTTTTATTCTCTGTTTTCTTCTGTTTCTTTCCCTCTTTGTGAGTATGTTTACAAGAGAAAACTGTTTAAAGATTATTTTTAAAGATGGCCAAAAGACTGAGGCTTGGTATTCACATTATATGGATCTGGCAATATACTACTCAAAAAAGCTGCATCAAAGCACAGTTAACTGTTCTGTAAAGCTTTCTCTGGGACATAATTAATACTTGAGTAGATTCTACTGAACTCTGGCTTATCTTCCTATAGGACTTTCTGTGATTAGAGCCTTTCATAAGGAGCTCTCTAGAGCTATGAGTGACCCTTCTGTAGGATATTCAGATAGAGGGCATCTTCTTATAGAAGCCTCTGTGGGGCATAGCCACATAAGAATAGCCATACTGGGTCAGACCAATGACCCATGTAGCCCAGTATCCTACTTCCAACAGTGGCCAATCCCGGTCATAAGTACCTAGCAGAAACCTAAATAGTAGCAACATTCCTTGCTACCAATCCTAACTCAATAATGGACTGTGGACTTTTCCTCCAGGAACGTGTCCAAACCCTTTTAAAACCCAGATAAACTAACCACTGTTACCACATCCTACAGCAGCAAGTTCCAGAGCTTACCTATTGTTTGAGTGAACAAATATTTCCTCCTCTTTGTTTTAAAAGTATTTCCATGTAGTTTCATTGAGTGTCCCTTGCTCTTTATACTTTTTGAAAGAATGAAAAATCGATTCACTTCTACCCATTCTACACCACTCAGGATTTTATAATTCTTCCAGCTGTAAGGAACACTATTAAACTACTGTTTTTCTATACAATTGCTCCTCCTTTAATATTACTACAGTCTTATAACCCGCAAAATACCAAACGTTCACTGTGAGTAACCACAGACAAAAGCTAAACAAACATCATGAACTACAATATTTTAAACTAAAGTATACAATAATTTTCAAAAAATACACCATTACCACAAGTTAGTAAAATTTCTTTAAAAGTAATGTCTTAAGAGCTTTCCTAAACTGAAGATAACTGGACTATTGTAACTCCATTTATATTGGTTGCACAAAGTTGCTGAAATATAAATTACGAGTACAGAATGCAGCAGCAAGAGTTATTTTTGCAGCAAACAAATGTGATCATATTACTCCTTTGTTATTCTGTTTGCATTGGTTACCATTGGAGGCAAGATTTTAGTTTGAGGTGTCAGCTTTGACCTATCAAGCATTGTATGGATCGACTCCTGCTTATTTAGGTAGTGTTGTTTTTCTAAATGATTTTATTTCTAGATCTACAAGAAATCAATTTTGACTCAAATTTCCCTCATTTCACAAAGAGGATTTTTCAGTCTACTTTTTTCCTATCAGGCTCCACAGTTTTGGAACTCTCTTCCTTCTTTTCTTTTAAGAATTTGTGGTTTTGAAAGTATCAGAACCTGAACCAACAATCTAAAGACAGACAAATCAAAACATTTTCAAATAATTCTTAATTTCTTTAATAACAGAAAAGAATCTCATACCGCCTAAAGATAATCGACTATCCACCTTAATTCCCAGAATTCTGGAAGAGACATCCAGTTTTATCTGAAAATTATTAACTTGTAGCATCATATCACTCAGAGGTAACGGTGGACTTACCCATAAATACTTTTTATTAAGCTTCAATTTATATGCGGAAACCCATGAATCGACTAAATCTCAAGAACTACAAAGAGTAGATTCATGTCCTATGTTGCCAATAGTGAAAGGCAATACCATAGTAATGCCATCTGCATATATGAAGAATTGGATCTTTGAGTTCTCTAGACTTTTTGCTAATGGTTTGCATCAAGATATTAAACAGCATAGGGGACAAGGTTCAGTGAAACTCCTTTATGTTCCTGTGGGGCCACAACTGATCTTTCTACAGAGAGCTCTGGCAGTGGAAGAATAGTTTCTTGCTAGATAACACTGGCAGTTGTTTAATTCTCCTTTTTTCCTATCGCGTTTTCTTGGCTTCACAGTGGTTGCAGTTCTCTGATGGATGCACCATGCCCCAGAACTCAGCGAGAGATCTTGCTGGCTCAGATGGCAGACATATGCCACTCATCAGCCTATTCAGTGAGTGCAGTGAACCATAGCATTGAGAGCGTGTTATGGGTTCTTCTGCATTAATCTTTCATTAGATGTGGAAATCCTTATCGGAAATGAAATCTCTCTTATTTTTCAGAATACTCTACTTCCAAAATCTCCTCCTATTTAGGCACTGCTTTCTTTCCTCTTTCTTTTCATATTTTCACTATTCTGTATTTCCAGCAGTTCTCATGCAGGCCAGGTCACCTCTCTAATGCCTTGCTGTCGTAAGATTTTGCCCTGGTTTTGGAAGGTACAGGCTAGTACCCTCTGTTCCCAGCTACCCTGCTTGCACAGGGCGCACTAGGGTAGGTAGAATGAAAACTAATCTGATTTGAGATGATTGCAGAACTGTTCTTCAGCCTTTGATCTGTAGTGTTTCTTTATCTAGTTTGTCTGCTGCTTTGTTAAGAGCCTTGCAGATAGCATGGAATGTAGTGGTATGGGGCTAGATTCTTCATATCGCGCCTAAAAAAAAAAATCAGCACTGAAAAAAATACGCCTAGGTGTGTTCAATAAAGTACACCTAAATTTGGGTGTACTTTTTAGAACACGTCTAAATTTCTACTACTACTACTTATTTCTAAAGCGCTACTAGACGTACGCAGTGCTGTACACTTGAACATGAAGAGACAGTCCCTGCTCCACAGAGCTTACAATCTAATTAGGACAGACAAACAGGACAAACAAAAGATAAGGGAATATTAAAGTGAGGATGATAAAATAAGGGTTCTGAACAAGTGAATAAGGGTTAGGAGTTAAAAGCAGCATCAAAAAGGTGGGCTTTTAGCTTAGATTTGAAGATGGCCAGAGATGGAGCTTGACGTACCGGCTCAGGAAGTCTATTCCAGGCATAAGGTGCAGCAAGATAAAAGGAACGGAGTCTGGAGTTAGCAGTGGAGGAGAAGGGTGCAGATAAGAGAGATTTACCCAGTGAACGAAGTTCCTGGGGAGGAATGTAGGGAGAGATGAGAGAGGTACTGAGGAGCTGCAGAGTGAATGCACTTATAGGTCAATAAGAGGAGTTTGAACTGTATGCGGAAACGGATAGGAAGCCAGTGAAGTGACTTGAGGAGAGAGCTAATATAAGCATAACGACACTGGTGGAATATTAGTCGTGCAGCAGAATTTTGAACAGATTGAAGAGGAGAGAGATGGCTAAGTGGAAGACCTGTGAGAAGCAAGTTGCACTAGTCTAAGCGAGAGGTGATAAGAGTGTGGATGAGGGTTCTGGTAGTGTGCTCAGAAAGAAAAGGGTGAATTTTGGTGATATTATAGAGAAAGAAACGACAGGTTTTAGCAGTCTGCTGAATATGTGCAGAGAAGGAGAGGGAGGAATAGAAGATGACCCCAAGGTTACGAGCTGATGAGACAGGAAGGATGAGAGTGTTATCCACAGAAATAGAGAATGGGGGAGGAGGAGAGGTTGGTTTAGGGGGAAAGATAAGAAGCTCAGTCTTGGTCATGTTTAGTTTCAGATGGCGCTGAGACATCCAGGCAGCAATGTCAGACAGGCAGGCTGATACTTTGGCCTGGATTTCGGCTGAGATTTCTGGTGTGGAGAGGTAGATCTGGGAGTCATCAGCGTAAAGATGATACTGAAAACCATGGGATGAGATCAGAGTACCAAGGGAAGATATAGATGGAGAAAAGAAGAGGTCCCAGGACAGATCCCTGAGGTACACCAACTGACAGTGGGATAGAAGTAGAGGAGGATCCACTAGAGTATACACTAAAGGTACGCTGGGAGAGATAATAAGAAAACCAGGAAAGAACAGAGCCCTGAAATCCAAGTGAGGACAGCGTATCAAGGAGTAGGCTGTGATCAACAGTGTCAAAAGCAGCAGATAGTTCGAGAAGGATGAGGATAGAATAGAGACCTTTGGATCTGGCCAGGAACAGATCATTGGAGACTTTAGCAAGCACTGTTTCAGTTGAATGAAGGGGGCGAAAGCCAGATTGAAGTGGATCAAGAATAGCTTGAGATGAATGAAAGTCAAGGCAACGGCGGTGAACAGCATGTTCAAGTGTCTTGGATAGGAAAGGGTTTATAGCATATGCCGAGCGCCCATCTGCCTGACTAAATTTTGTTGCAGGCAGTTACATCAAGTAAAACTTGGTGTAAATGCTGATACCTAAATTAGGCACGGACTGGGTGTATTCTGAAACAACGCACATAGATTTTAGAAATGCCCATGACCTGCCCATTCCACGCCCATGGAGGAGTACCCTAGTGGTTAGTGCAGTGGACTTTGATCCTGGGGAATTGGGTTTGATTCCCATTGCAGCTCCTTGTGACTCTGGGCAAGTCACAAGGAGCTGCAGGTACAAATTGCCCCAGGTACAAATAAGTACCTGTATATACTATATAAACTGCTTGAACGTAGTTGCAAAAACCACAGAATGGTTCTTTATCAAGTCCCATTCCCCTCCCATGGCCATGCCCCCTTTTCAAATATGCAACTTAGAATTTACGCACATCATGTAGCAGAATACGCTTAGTCAGTTGTGGTCATAAATTCTAATTAAAGCCAATTTACTTGTTAACTAATTAAGTTGCGCACACAAATCCAGAATACGACTGGATTTGCGCGCGCAACTTACGTTGCACTTTATAGAATCTGGGGGATGGTTCCTAACTGGATCGAAGATAAAACCGGCATCATATGATCAAATGTCTTTCTTGAAAAACAAAAAATATATGTATATAGGGGAATACACAACACCTTGATCCAAAATATGCAGTAGAAAAACAAGGTGAAACAATGGAACAAAGGAGATTTTACATCAAAACAAATTGTTATGAGACATAGAATCTCTTACAGCGCACAGCTGTTTCAAGTCCAAACTTGACCATATACTTTATTATCATGTGTAAAATCTTCTTGGTCCACAATGAAATTAATTATAAATCTCTATTTATTCCATTGTATACCATGTTCAAAATAAATCACACTAAACATAATCTTTTTGGCCACTTACCTTGCTGAATGCAACCTCCAGCGCTAGAAAATCAACACCCGATGCTCACAAGATCACAACAGGAGTATTTTGGCATCTGCCTGCTTCCAGGGTACTCATAAATGGACCAGACCTAAAACTTCACATGGCACCTGGGACGCCATTCTTCAAAGACAAACCGTTTTATCTTTCTTACATTAGCTGCCAGTATCCTATGTGTTAAATTTTAAGGCACTGATGAAGTAATAAGTAGCCCATTATTTCACTGAAATGTCGAGGACTTGTGAATCTTCAAGGCCTCTGTGGTCAGAAGCAACACACACTGCATATTTTATCAGTGCGACAGTTTCATCTGGCAGAGACGCAATTAAGAGATTTTATTGTAACAGCTCAGTTGGCTTAGAACAAATTTCTAGTTCAGTAAAGGTTCATGGAGAATATTTGAGCTTTTAGAAAGCAGTTAAAGAAACTGTTTTTATGCAGGTATTGTTTTCTTAAGGAGCAGTGGAGTGGCAGGATGGGATATTATTATATTAAGGGGTGGTATGAAGAAAATGAAATTGATATTTGAGGTAAATCATGTAGTCATGATTTTGTTTTGGTTTATGGTGTATTGTTTAAGCTGTTTTTATGAATGTTATTCTAGTCTTTGTCTAGAATGGTAGATGGGCAGGATATAAATACTTTTAAGTAAATAAAGAAGGATGGAAGTTAGAACCACGTCTAAGATCACTGGTGGCCTCTTGGCTGGTTTGAAGGTTGGGGTCATCTACCTGCTGCTGGTTCTGTCCTCACATTAGTGGGGTACTCCTGATGTGTAAGAGAATGTGATTATTTTAGGACTGGACAAAGGGAGCCAAGCAGAAAGCCTCACAATAGAGTCCACACTCCATCGTGAAATCACCGCTAAGAAAATACTGCATCATGCTGTAATCAATGAGCATGCAAATTACTACCATGTTAAAATTGCGGCATTACTAAATGTTACCTTTTATGTTAGCGCCTCAGTGGTGACTAGCTCAGGCACTGACAGGAAAGATGACATTGAATTAAATAAAAAAAAACGTCAGTACCCTGACCCAGCTCTCTGCCTGGCTCTTATTTCTGGAAGTCTAACAGCCACCCTCCTTCTCCCTGACCTGACCCAATCAGATCCTAACCCCACCTTGCCAGCAACAGTAAAGCATAAAATATCTCACCCCCGATCTCAACCCCCCCCCCATCCCCAATATCAACACACCAAAATCACTGGTGGTCTAGTGGGCTTCCTCCCTTCCCCCACACCAACTGCAAAATAAACCTCCCTAGTGTCTAGTGGCACCCCCTAATCCCTGACCTCTTTCTCAAGCCCCCACCAGATCCCTCTTCATACCTGAAGGGAGGAGCGATGCCCATTTGTTCTTTCCTCCAGTGCCATCATCTTCAAAATGGCCCTGCACATTGCATCATGGAACGTTCTGGGTGGGACCAGCTTATCATATAAGGGAGATTAGCCCAACTCAGTGCATCCAGCCAGGATGCACGGCATAGGGCACCGCTATTTTGAAATGAAGGCACCGGAAGTAGAAGTGGTCATAGCTCCTCTCTTCAGGTATGGGAGAGAGTCTGGAGGCTTGGAAAAGGATCAGGGAGGTTAGGGGGTAACACCAGGAAGTTTTCTTTTACAGCCAGGGGTGGATGGTTTGAGATGGGAGAAGGGAGGGGACCCATAGACCACCAGGGATTTCTGTGCTGCTGTTGGGGGCAAGGGAGGCCGATCAGGGGGTCCACTAGACCACTAAGTATTTTATGTTTTACTGTTGGGGAACCAGGGTCAGGTTGGGTCCGGGACTGAGAAGGAGGGAGGGAGGCTGCTAGACTTGGGATTGGTGCAGAAAGCAATGTAAGGCAGGGTGGTTGGGTTGGAATAAGAGACACATCTCAACCAATCCTTCTACACTGCCCCAGATCTGGCGCAAAGTTTCCTGCACACAGTGTGCAGGAAAAAATGTTTTGTTTTCATGGCTACAGAATAGTTAACAACTGCATTAACATGCATTTAAATGTAGTCTGTGGTAAGGGTTTCCAAGTAAGTTAACCCTCATGCTGAAACCTTTTCTACATTGCTGTCCCACAATAAAATTGTATTAAACCCACAGTAAACACATGGGAAGTTTCTGCATCAGCCCCAGAGTTAGGTGGCTGAGGCTCTAAGTGATTAGAAATGAGTCCTTCAGCTTGTGCTTTGAAAATCTACATCTGATATTTTTTTGGCATTTATTTCTACTTTTGACCTTGTCCTTCAGATACAGTACTGTTTATATTTTCACATATTTGGAGTGAAAAGTATACACAGCTTGTTATCACCAGGTGCCCTGTGCTTTCTTTCTTCTTCTTCCCTGAGTCCGTGCTGAAGATGATGTTGATACTATATTTATTCTTTGTGTATCAGCACAAAGCCTCTTTGGGAGTTCTGATGAAAAACAGCACAGCAGCATTTCTAGTTTCCTTAGATTCCTAATAGTGAGATCAGCTAATTAGGAGGAGCCTTCAACAACTTTAATAACTAATAAACCTTCAGGAATTAAATTGCTATTGGAACAAAATGGATTGTAGTTGTTGGTTCTGATCACTTTAATTGCCCATGAATTATTTATAGTAGCATTGCTTTAACTGTGACAAAATTGGTGCTTATTTTCTTTTGAAGAAAAGGCCTCCATCACTTCCCACAGCTGGCCTGTTGTCTTCTAGGCCTGCCTGGACCTCAGTTACTTCTGGCCAGCTCCCCTAACTTGCTGCTAATGAAACACCTGGATTAAGTTGCAGGGGACAGGTCCTGAAATTATACCCAGGTCCTCTTTATAACAACACAGCCAAGGCTTGTAACCAAGGACCAGGCACCAGGGCTCTAATTCTTCAACTGTGGGTCCTGAATCTGGCTACTAGATGTCACCATTGTGTAGTGACCTCAGCACCCTCTCCGACAAAGTCTATGAACTCTGTCTGCACTGCATTCCTAGCCACCCTAAGGAGAGGAAAACTTGAGCTGTCCTTCCACCTGTTAGTGTGCAGCACTGCCACTGAGCTATTGTTACTTAGCATAGATCCATCCTTTGTGCAAAGGAAGGCCAAAGAGTGAATCACAATTATCAATTTTCATGTATTTTCACTTCTTGTAGTTTCTTCTCTCCCCATGTTCAAGATAGAACAGCTAAAGTAATGCCTGACAAAGCCTTGGGCTTGGAGCTTTGGGGGATGGTAGGAATAAAACTGAAGGCCCGTCCCTCTCTCTCCCGACCCCCCCCCCCCCCCCCCCTGAAGAACTCCTGGATTTGTGGTTCCTTCCTGTCCCTTAAGAAGCCTGATGAGGTGGAAAGGGAATGGTTGATAAGCACCCTGTAGCAGTCGGTGCTGGGCCCTTCTGATTCTGTCCTTTGTTCTCTTGACACAGCTGGAAGAGGAGGAGGAAGATGAGGATTTGCGGGATGTGGTGGTCTACGACCAGAGCACGCGGGACGTGAGCTGTTTGGCCGCAGACAGTTTCCTCTTCATCCTCCTGAGCAAGCTGGAGAGCTGCTTCTACAGTGTCTCAGTGCTGGCAGGTAAGAAGTGGAATGGGGAGAGGGCATCATATCCCAGAACACACTAACTGGTGCTGGCAAATGGTGAACACAACTGAATTTTCACACTTTTTTTGAATAAATGATGTACACTGTGGGTTGGTCTAGTGGCAGGAAAGTAGCCAGACTTCTCAGTGAGAGGGGGCCAGAGCCCGAGGTGGGGGGGCACATTTTGTTCTGCCGCCCTGCCGCTCCCCATCCACTGCCGCAGCAAATACCTTGGCTGGTGGGGGTCCCCAACCCCCGCCAGCTAAAGTGTTGTCCAGTGCCAGTCTCCGGCGCCACCGTATTGCCTGCCCTGCTCTGTCTTCCCTTCACGTCCTGCACGCTCCTTTTAGTGAAATTGAGCATGCTCAGTTTCACTAAAAGGAGCGTGCCAGATGTGAGGGGAAGACAGAGCAGGGCAGGCAGCACCAGAGACTGGCCTGGGCAATGCTTCAGCTGGCGGAGGTTAGGGATCCCTGCCTGCAAAACCAGGGGCCCAGAGGAAATTGGGGGGGGGGGGCAGGCCCTCATGGCCCCACGTAGCTAAACCACTGGTCCAGTGGCAGTGCTACGTGCTATAATCCAAAATACCTGAGTTTGATTCATAGGCTCAGCTTCTGCTTTGGTAGGCCATTGAGGGCCAGGGAGATACCTAAAAACAGAAGAACATACTAGGTTGCACAGGAGTTAACCTGTGTAACCTGTGACTAAGGATTGTCATCGCAATGCATGAGCCAGGTGTTAGGATTAGAAGGTTAAAAATGGGGACAACCTCCCAGGTAGGCACAAATGAAGGTTCTTGGCACTGAAGCGCAGTAGGCATTGGGTACAGCTGGACAGGAAGCCTGAAGGAGCAGGAAGAAACTGCTTGTGCCTCTCACAAGTGGAGGAGTAACCTAGTGGTTAGTGCAGAGACCTGAAAACCAGGGGAGCTGGGTTTGATTCTTACTGCAGCTCCTTGTGACCTTAGGCAAGTCATTTAACCCTCCACTGCCACAGTTACAAAATAAATACCTGTATATAATATGTAAATTGTTTTGACTGTAACCACAGAAAGTTGGTATATTGAATCCTTTCCCCTTTTCTTGTATTTAAAGAGACTCCCTTAAAGTCTATTCTGCAGCCCTTTATGCTGTAATCTGGTGTTTACACAGAGTCCTGTGAAGGGGCAGCTGGCAGCCTCTTGACTTCGACTTATAGGGGTAAATTCTCAAAAGATCACTGAAATGTAGCTGCTAGGTTAATATTTTGGAAAACTCTGCTAGATCATATAAGTCCTCGGTTGGAAATAATGCATTGGCTGCCCGTGAAATCTCGGTTTATTTTTAAGGCACTTTGCTTAGTGTTTACGTTTTTAGATGGTTTGTGCCCTGTAAGGGGATCTCAGTTGGTGAATGTACTGACATCTAAGATGGTCTCTAGAAGATGTAACTATCTACTGTTAACTTTTCCTTCAGTTAAAACATATACGGTTTATGGCCACTTTTACTCGTTTGGGAAGCTTGCCAGGTGCCCTTGGCCTGGGTTGGCCGCTGTTGTGGACAGGATGCTGGGCTCGATGGACCTTTGGTCTTTTCCCAGTGTGGCATTACTTATGTACTTATATATGTACTCAATCATTATTTCTTTTTAACTGTTCGCTTTTGGATTAACCTTCTGTATGAATTACGTTCAATGAGGAATTATTTTATGATTTGCAAAGCCTTGAAAACATATTTGTTTACTAGGCCTGGGAGACCTTAACTTTTTATTGTTTGCAATTGCTCATTATTTTTTCTGTCTGTCTGTGTAATTCCTGATAATTTGTTTCATTTTCTTATTTAACACTTGTTGTAACTCGCTTTGAATCTATTATTAGAGTTGGCGAGAGATAAATCCTTGGTAACATAACACAACATATCATGAATGCTATACTGGCAGTTGAGCGTGCAACTGCCATTATAGAATACTAGCATAAGTTGGTATTTACATGCATAACTTTAGGCTTCTGCACTTAAAGTAGTTCAATGTCTGGCATAAATTCTCACAGTTAAGTGCCTAAAGCTAGCATTCTGTAACCTGGATGCATAGCAGCCTGACCCACCCATGCTCTTCTCAGGTCCATGCCCCCTTGAAGTTGCGTGCTCTGGAATTTGAGCGTATATTTTATAGAATTCCAATAAAGGGTAGTTACGTATGTAACTGGTAATTGGTGCCAATTATAGCCCATTAACAGCTAATATATACTAAAATATCACAAAGTTTACTCTTCTCTAGGAATAAATATCCCTCATAACAAAGAGAACAAAAAATAATAGATTTATACAATACTGGTGTGTTTATATTTAACAGTGGCAAAACCCCTATCCCAAACCATATTCCAGTATGACTGAAGGTTAGGACAAGAGAATAACATATGTTCCAAAGTCCCCACAGCTGATCTACATGACCAGCATAGGTTAGAACGTTTATTATTCTGTGTTGTTTAACTGGAGTCCAGATTGTCCTGTGCATAATAAAAAAACAAAGATTGCAACATAGAAGCCGAAGCTATAGGTCTATTTATCTTGCACCAAAATAAGGGAAACAGACCGAGAAGACCAGTCGCTCTTCTGGGACTGCCGCCAGCCCAATATGGCCACTGGCAATAGTTCCGGGTCAAGCGTGTGTCTTTTCCAGTGAGGGAAAAAAACGGAAATTGTTAGTGAGGCAGTAATCGGGCATCACTGCATGCTGCCCGGTTATTGATGGATTACCGCAGGAGCCCTTACCACCATCTCAGTGGGTGGCAGTAAGTGCTCCCCGCCGCATGGCCACGCAGTAAGACTTATCTTACTGCGTGGCCATTTTTGGGGGGGCTACCAGCTGCAGTGAAAAGGGCCCTAGCATGCGGGAATATCGCCCCCCACCACTATCACAGGGCCCTTTTTCCCACAGCTTAGTAAAAGGACCCCGAAGTTACCCCACCAGAATAAGAACAACAGGCTCCATTTATGACAGAGAGTCTTAAGCAGATTGAATACCCTACCCATATTCTCTTGCATCATTTCCAAAATGGAAGATTTAAATGTTAACCCTAAATACTTAATACCATTTTTACACCAGCAAATAGGCACAGATGCAAGGTTTTCTTTTATACAATAAACATTAAGTGGAAGTAACTCAGTTTTCATCCAGTTGATAATATAACCAGACAGATTCCCAAAGTCCCCATCTACCTTGAAAATGTTAGGAATGGAAGTCTCTGGGAAAGAATAAACTCCGCTAAGCTAACCGCCCCACCACATTCTCTGGCAATGAATTCCAGAGCCCAATTACACGCTGAGTGAAGAAAAATTTTCTCTGATTCGTTTTAAATTTACTACATTGTAGTTTCATCGCATGCCCCCTAGTCCTAGTATTTTTGGAAAGCGTAAACAGACGTTTCACGTCTACCTGTTCCACTCCACTCATTATTTTATAGACCTCTATCATAGCTCCCCTCAGCTGTCTTTTCTCCAAGCTGAAGAGCCCTAGCCACTTCATAGGGAAGTCGTCCCATTCCTTTTATCATTTTCGTCGCCCTTCTCTGTACCTTTTCTAATTCCGCTATATCTTTTTTGAGATGCGGTGACCAGAATTGAACACAATATTCGAGGTGCGGTCGCACCATGGAGCGATACAAAGGCATTATAATATCCTCGTTTTTGTTTTCCATTCCTTTCCTAATAATACCTAACATTCTATTTGCTTTCTTAGCCGCAGCAGCACACTGAGCAGAGGGTTTCAACGTATCATCAATGAGGACGCTGAGATCCCTTTCTTGGTCAGTGACTCCTAACGTGGAACCTTGCATTACATAGCTATAATTCGGGTACCTCTTTCCCATAATCATCACTTTGCACTTGCTCACACTAAACGTCATCTGCCATTTAGACACCCAGTGTCCCAGTCTCGTAAGGTCCTCTTGTAATTTTTCACAATCCTCTCGCGATTTAACAACTTTGAATAACTTTGTGTACTTTGTCAAACACCTTTTGAAAATCCAGATATGCAATATCAACCAGCTCACCTTTATCCACATGTTTGTTCACCCCCTTCAAAGAAACGTAATAGTTTGGTGAGGCAAGATTTCCCTTCACTAAATCCATGTTGGCTTTGTATCATTAATCCATGCTTTTGAATAAGCTCTTTAATTTTGTTCTTTATAATAGTCTCTACCATTTTACTCAGCACTGACGTCAGGTTTACCGGTCTATAATTTCCCAATATGTCTGTATTCGCTTTAATGCATTTATGTATGAACTTGCATCTGTGCCTATGTGCAAAGAAGATCTATATACATCAGTGTCTTAAATTATGTGTTTATACAGATGCACAGTGCATGTTAAATTTAATTTAGGCATTTATAATCTGCTTAACTATCAAGTTCAAGGTGGAGGACAATCATACATTTATATGCAGGTACTTTCTCTGTCCTTAGAGGGCTTACAATCTTGGTTTTTGTACATGAGGCAATGAGTTGCCCAGGGTCACAAGGAACTGCAGTGGGCATTGAACTCAGGATGCCGGGATCAAAGCCCACTGCACAAATCATTAGGCCACTCCTGTTCTCCATGAGTGTGTCCTACAATAAGCCCTTTTAAGCAGCATTAGGCATGTATTAGTAGCCTAATGCAGCTTAGTAAACGTGCCCCCAAAGATTTATACCCTGTGGAGACTGATGTTTTGGAAATGCCATTTAGAATGAGTTGAAATTGCCTGTTTATGCCCAGTTTTCACAACATTTGATAAATTCATCCCCACATCTGTGTGCGGATCGGTGTATTGTCCATGCGTACAAGTCTGTGTTTGTTTAATGTGCACCAACACATCTTAACTCTTCTGTCTGAAATTGTTCATCTTATCCTACATCAGGCTGCTAAATATTTCCAGAGACAATGATTATGGCCAGGGACCCATTCCAAAGATCCACTCTAAGTGCCAAAAATCAATGGATCTTTAGCAGAGGAGCAAGGGAGAGGAGACAAAGGAGAAGTTTTTGCAGTGTAAGGATTTTGACTTCTCTGAGGCACTGACTCAGTGTTATCCAAACCCAAAATCCTTCAAACCAGAGGGAGCCAAGGTGAAACAGGCAGAAAAAGAAAAACGGGGAAAGAAAAGGAAAGAGGAGAAGAGATCAGGGAACACAAAGGGCAAAAGGGGGAGTGCTGCGGATGAGAAAGGTGTGAATATGAAGAGAGAAAGCTGAGCAAGAGGGCAAGAGTTAGAGTGACAGGCATCCAAGAAAGAAGAGGCTGACTGTAAAAATTCATTATGTCAGAATCGCACTGAAATTACTGTGTACAGTGCAAAAGCAAATATACAAATTCTAGAAGAGTAAAATAGTTTCACCTGCATTTGTAGACAGAGTTTACTGGCCCCGCTTACATTTCTGGAACCAACTTCATTCTTGTAGTAAACAGTTTAAAACCACACTGACTGAATCACTGGCCTTGGACCTGCATTATTTTACATTTTCTTCTTTTAAAACCAATTTCACAAATAAATCACCAACGTTACAACAATGGCGAAGTGGTATGATGGATTTCATGAAATTTGAACGACAAATAGCAGAAAGCAACCATGATCCCAGTTTCACAGAGAAAGTTTTTTTCAAAATCTGGCATCCATTCTGGCAGACAATCCCTAAAGGGGGCAGATCTCGAATTCTCAACCTCTAAGAACTGACAGCAAGAGACTAAGACAAAGATGTTGATTAATATCCTCCTAGGGTGGGGTAGTTAGTGGGTGGGTTTTAAGGGGGGGGGGAGGGGGAGGAGTAGAATTAGAATAAGGAAATAATAGAAGAAGTTGTTAAGATTAAGGTTTCAACAGAAGTAAATGTTATGAAGCGAGAGTAGTGGACGCAATTCTAGACATGTTTAGATCAAGTAGAGAAGACTAGTTGTAGAATAGGGAAGGAAGAATGTGAATTACAGCAGGAAGTAAGACAATAGTGGGGTGTAGCCCACCTGTGAATACTTAAAGCATTATAACTCTAGTAAACAAATTTTGGAATAAATAACATGGTTGGAGCATAAGGTATAATAGGGAGGGGGAGGGGGGGAGAAACTGAGAAAACAAATCTCTACAAATGCAATATGTACAATGATGGTAGTTTCATAAATGACATCGGATTTTGTACGCTATGATAGAAATTGTACCAAGTTTATAATGTTGATTATCAATAAAACAGATTTAAACATAAAACCAATTTCACTTGTACTAACAAAAAATTGAGTACAACTACCTTGCCTGTAGTTAACTCTATAGCTTATATTTGCTACAAAAGTACTTTGCTTACTGGTAAAAGTCAAGATAGCAGGTTGAAATACTAGAAAAACCTAACATCTATTTCAGTCTGTGACACATTTAAAATATTTGCTCCTAAAATCTCTCTGTGATCAGCAATAGGGGTGAGGCTCCATCTCTTTCAGTCTGCGGCTCCTCACTACCTCTCCACCCTCATCTCCCCCTATGTTCCCGCCCGTAACCTCCGCTCACAGGACAAAGCCCTTCTCTCAGTACCCTTCTCCACCACTGCCAACTCCAGGCTCCGCTCATTCTGCCTTACCTCACCCCATGCCTGAAACAATCTTCCTTTACCCATACGCCATGCCCCCTCCCTACCCATCTTCAAATCTCTGCTTAAAACTCACCTCTTCAATACTGCCTTCGGCGCCTAACCGCTCGAGATAGATAGAATGCCCCAATCCATCCACCCTATCAGATTAACTGTTCACTCGTCCTCTAGATTGTTCACTTGTCTTTAGATTGTTCTCTTGTCTTTTAGATTGTAAGCTCTTTGAGCAGGGACTGTCATTCTATGTTTGAATTGTACAGCGCTGCGTAACCCTAGTAGCGCTTTAGAAATGTTTGTTGTTGTTGTTGTTGTTGTTGTTGTTCTTAGACTTAGAAGGTTTGTGGGACCTGCAGTATGGGGCCAGGGCCAGTGCAGAGGTACTGGGTATCACAGGCAACGCTGTCCCCATCCCAATGAATTTACTTTAAGCATAGGCGTAGTTTGACTGTTTCATTTGGGGGGGCAAAGAATGGGCGGAGCATATTAGCATATCATTTGCATATATACATATGCAAATGAATATGCTAATATGGAGGAAGGAAATGAAATTTACAGGCAAAATATCACAGATGCACATTTCAAAAAGCTGACACATTTCAATTAATAAATTATGAATAAAATACTTTTATTTACCTTTGTTGTCTGATCATTTAGTTTTTCTATTCGCTTTGATCCCAGTGTCTTCTGTTTTATGCAGTGTCTTCTTTCTAGTAGGCTTCCCTCTGCTCCCCACCCTCCCAGTCCCATCCATCTCTTGCTCCTTCCCTCTGCTCCCCACCCCTCCCAGTCCCATCCATCTTCTGTTCCTTCCCTCTGCTCACCATCCCTCCGTCCCATCCATCTTCTGCTCCTTCCCTCTGCTGTGCCTCACCTCTCCCAATCCCATCCATCTCCTGGTCCATCCCTCTGCTCCCCAGCCCTCGCAGTCCCATCCATCTCTTGCTCCTTCCCTCTGCTCCCCACCCCTCCCAGTCCCATCCATCTTCTGTTCCTTCCCTCTGCTCACCATCCCTCCGTCCCATCCATCTTCTGCTCCTTCCCTCTGCTGTGCCTGACCTCTCCCAATCCCATCCATCTCCTGGTCCATCCCTCTGCTCCCCACCCCTCGCAGTCCCATCCATCTCTTGCTCCTTTCCTCTGCTCCCCACCCCTCCCAGTCCCATCCATCTTCTGTTCCTTCCCTCTGCTCACCATCCCTCCGTCCCATCCATCTTCTGCTCCTTCCCTCTGCTGTGCCTGACCTCTCCCAATCCCATCCATCTCCTGGTCCATCCCTCTGCTCCCCACCCCTCGCAGTCCCATCCATCTCTTGCTCCTTCCCTCTGCTCACCTCCTCTCCCAGTCCCATCCATCTCCTGCTCCTTTCCTCTGCTTCCCACCCCACCCAGACCCATCCATCTCCTGCTCCTTCCCTCTGCTTCCCACCCCTCCCAGTCCCATCCATCTTCCCTCTGCTCCCCCCCCCCCCCGCGAGGTCCAAGATGGTGACTCCGTTTACCCCCTCTCTTCCTCCCTCCCTCCCTCTGGTGCAGGCAACAATCTTCAGCTTTTTCAGCGTTCCTGGCAGCGGTAGCGATGTACACGCTGCCTTCGGTCTGCCCCGGAAGCCTTCTCTTCAAGTTCCTGTTCCCACCTATGCGGGAACAGGAACTTGAAGAGAAGGCTTCGGGGCAGAGCCAAAGGCAGCGTGTACAACGCTACCGCTGCCAGGAACGCTGGAAAAGACTGCTGCCTGCGCCGGAGGGAGGGAGGAAGAGAGAGGGGTAGACGTACACGCTCCTCTCCATCCGCTTGGCTTCCCTGCCCTCTCTGTCTGCGTCCCTCCCGAAAGGAAATGACGTCAGAGGAAGGCGGGACGCAGATAGACAGGGCAGGGAAGCCAAGCGGATGGAGAGGAGCGCGTGCTTGCATGTGGTTTTTTGTTTTTCTTTAACTAATGGCGCGGCGGCGCCTCGCGTCATTTGGGGGGGCATTGCCCCCCCTCGCCCCCCCCAGTCTACGCCTATGACTTTAAGGCCTCATAGACTCTCCCTTATGATTTTGATAATTAAATACAGCATCCATGATCATCCTAACACAATCTGTCCCAGAATAATCAATCTGTATAATGCAGATAGGAGTAGAGGAGTAGCTTAATGGTTAGTGCAGTGGGCTTTGATCCTGGTGGCCTGGGTTCAGTTCCCACTGCAGCTCCTTGTGCCCTTGGTTCTATGTATGGAAGCACCTGTATGGAATTAGTCTTATATGGTATATGTTGTTTACGTTTATTGTGCCCATATGAATATGCCTCCAGTAAAAATGTTGAAACATAATCCTCTAGGGACAGAGAAATTACCTGCATATAGGGGGAGATTCTATATATGTCGCCTAAAAAATCCATGCAGAAAACATTGCCGACTAAGCGTATTCTATAAGCAGCGCCTAGATTTAGAATACGCTTAGTTGATATCCCAGCGCCTAAAACTATATGCCTCCATTTACACCAACAAAAATGTGGCGTAAATCCCTGCATGTAGATTTACGCGCACTGGGCCATATTCTGTAACTACGCGTGTAAATTTCAGAATGCCCACAAAATGCCTATTTCCCTGCCTATAACCACACCCCTTTTTTTGCTTGCGCACTTTAGAAGTTAGGCACAGTGCGTTACAGAATACACTTAGCGAGTTGTGAGCTTAAATTATAATTATTGCTAATTAGTGCTCATTATTACTTGTTAAGTGGTTATCAACGCTAATTAGCTTGTTAAGCCAATTAAGTTATGCACGTTGTTATAGAATATGCCTGAATTTTGGCACAGATCTCTAGACGCGACATATAGAATGCAGGGGATAATGTGTACAGCACTGCATACGCCTAGTAGTGTTGTCGAAATGATTAGTAGTAGTAGAATTCAGCAAAAATTTGGGCACTAATTACCAATTTTATAACTGCAATATTGCGCGTAGTTGAGCTTTTGGTGCTTATGTCTAGGCATGAGCTCGTACACAATGTGAATGGTTGTAACTGTTCATGCCCAAATACTGGCAGTTATATGGGTAGTTGACAGTATTTCATAACTTAGCACCTAATTGCTTGGCAAACCCTTGACCCACCCACGCCCCCTCCCATGTCCATACCCCCTTGGAGTTGTGCGCCATAGAGATTCGGGGCTAAATTTTAGATTGTGAGCCCACTAGGGACAGAGAAAATACAAATAAACTGCTTTAAATGTCCCACAGAAAGGCAGTAGATCATAGTAACATATATTAACATAGTAAATGACGGCAGATAAAGACCTGTACAGTCCATCCAGTCTGCCCAATAAGATAAACTCATTATACATGGTATGTGATACTTTATATGTATACCCGAGTTTGATTTGTCCTTGCCATTTTCAGGGCATAGACTGTAGAAGTCCTGCCCAACACTACCTTTGCTTCCCAGTTACCCATTAAAACAAAAACTGTATGCACATAACTACAAATTAGTGCCAGTTAATGCTTATTGACACAAATTGTTGGTATTCAGTGCCAATTTAGCACCAACTAGCTACTTTAGGGTTCCTTTTACAAAGTAGCATTACCAATTATTGTGTGCTGAATGTGAAGAAGCCCATTCAGTCCTCATGAGCTTCTTCGCATTCAGCGCACACTAATCGGTAATGCCGCTTTGTAAAAGGAGCTCTTAATCACATGCATAAATGAACCCTTGCACCTACTTGTGTGCCTCATTTTTAGCACCCTTTTATAGAATTTAGGGGATCATACGCCCATAGACAGACACACATATACATATACACACACATATACATGTATACACATTTACACACACATATGCAAGCATATATATACACACAAATATACATATATATATATATACACATATATATGCACATGTACGCACATTTACATATATACAAATATACATACATATATACAAGCACATATACAAACACACACTTATACACTCACACACACATACACACAAACACAGCAATCTCCAAAAGTCATTTACCTAATAAAATAGGTGATTTGAAAACAGCCTACCCTCTCTAGGAATAAAACTACGTGCTGAAGGTTCTTCCAGTTCATGGAGCTGTCCAGATGTGTTATTTTGCCTTGATTGCGTTGCACTTTGCTACCCCCCTCTCCCAAGAAGCTGCCACTATAAGTGACTGTCTTTTCTGCCAAATGGTTGAACTGGCCCTGAAGAGGTCTACCTGTTTCTCCAGTCCCTATAAAAGGATCTATCTCTCTCTCTCTCTCTCTCTCTCTCAGGAAACCTTACTGGCATGATAATTTGTATGCCCTGCCAAAAATCATACCTAGTGTATGACTGGATTATTTTAATGTGCTGCACAAGGGGCTTCCAGCTAAGCAACTTAAGCTAACTTAGTCTAAAATGCTGTTGCATGTTTACTGTCTGTGGGTTATGAGACTATCAGGCTCATTTTCGAAAGAGAAGGATGCCCATCTTTCGACATAAATCGGAAGATGGGCGTCCTTCTCACAGGGTCACCCAAATCGGCATAATTGAAAGCCGATTTTGGGCGTCCCCAACTGCTTTCCATCGCGGGGACGACCAAAGTTCACGGGAGGCATGTCGGAGGCATAGCGAAGGCGGGCTTTAGGTGTGCCTAACATATGTGCGTCCTCGACCCTTAGAGGAAAAAAAAAGGGTGTCCTTGACGAGCGCTTGGACGACTTTACCTGGTCCTGTTTTTTTTACGACCAAGCCACAGAAAGGTGCCCGAACTGACCAGATGACCACCGGAGAGAATCGGAGATCACTTCCCCTTACTCCCCCAGTGGTCAATAACCCCCTCCCACCCTAAAAAAACATTTTTAAAAATACTTTGTGCCAGCCTCAAATGTCATACTCGGGTCCATCATAGCAGTATGCAGGTCCCTGGAGCAGTTTTAGTGGGTGCAGTGCACCAGGCAGACGGACCGAGGCCCATCCTCTCCCCTACCTCTTACACTTGTGGTGGTAAATGTGAGCCCTCCAAAACCCACCAGAAACCCACTGTACCCACATCTAGGTGTCCCTCTTCACCCTTAAGGGCTATGTAGTGGTGTACAGTTGTGGGTAGTGGATTTTTTGGGGGGGGGGATTTGGGGGGCTCAGCACACAAAGTAAGGGAGCTGTGTACCTGGCATGTCAGGGAGACCAGTGCACTACAAATGCTGGCTCCTCCCATGTCCAAAGGGCTTGCATTTGGTCATTTCTGAGATGGGCGTCCTTGGTTTCTATTATCGCCGAAAATCAGAAACGACCAAGTCTAGGGACGAACATCTCTAAGGACAACCTAAATGTCAAGATTTGGGCGTCCCTGACTGTCTTATCGAAACAAAAGATTGACGTCCATCTTGTTTTGATAATACGGGTTTCCCCGCCCCTCCACCGGGACGTTTTGCGAGGACGTCCTCAGCAAATCTTCGCATTGAATTTTAATTACCAAACCTTAGACCATTCTTCTAGCTTCTGCAGATCCTTTTTCATGTTTTCCACTCCCTCCTGGGTGTCCACTCTGTTACAAATCTTAGTATCATCCGCAAAAAGGCAAACTTTACCTTCTAACCCTTCGGCAATGTCACTCACAAATATATTGAACAGAATCGGCCCCAGCACCAATCCCTGAGGCACTCCACTACTCACCTTTCCCTCATCCGAGTGAACTCCATTCACCACCACCCTCTGGCTTCTGTCCGTCAACCAGTTCCTAATCCAGTTCACCACGTCGGGTCCTATCTTCAGCCTGTCAAGTTTATTCAAGAGCCTCCTGTGGGGAACCATGTCAAAAGCTTTCCTGAAATCTAAGTAGATTACGTCTATAGCACGTCCATGATTCAGTTCTCCGGTCACCCAGTCAAAGAATTCAATGAGATTCGTTTGGCACGATTTACCTTTGGTAAAACCATGTTGTCTCGGATTTGCAACTTACTGGCTTCCAGGAAATTCACTATCCTTTCCTTCAGCATCGCTTTCATTACTTTTCCAATAACCAAAGTAAGGCTTACCAGCCTGTAGTTTCCAGCTTCTTCCCTATCACCACTTTTGTGAAGAGGGACCACATCCGCTGTTCTCCAATCCCACGGAACCTCTCCCGTCTCCAAGGATTTATTAAACAGATCTTTAAGAGGACCCGCCAAAACCTCTCTGAGCTCCCTCAATATCCTGGGGTGGATCCCGTCCGGTCCCATGGCTTTGTCCACGTTTAGATTTTCAAGTTGTTCATACACACTCTCTTCCATGAACGGTGCTATATCCATTCCATGCTCATATGTACTTTTGCCAGTCAATTGTGGTCCTTCTCCAGGATTTTCTTCTGTGAAAACAGAACAAAAGTATTTATTTAGCAAATTTGCCTTTTCTTCATCATTATCTACTTAGCGGTTCACAGCATCTTTCAGTCTCACAATTCCCTTTTTAGTTTTCCTCCTTTCACTAATATACCTGAAGAAATTTTTGTCACCCCTCCTTACATTTCTAGCCATTTGTTCTTCCGCTTGCGCTTTCACCAGATGTATTTCTCTCTTGGCTTCTTTCAGTTTCATCCAGTATTCCTCTCCGTGTTCCTCTTCTTGAGTTTTTCTGTATTTCAGGAACGCCAACTCTTTAGCCTTTATTTTCTCAGCCACTTGCTTGGAGAACCATATCGGTTTCCTTTTTCTCTTGCTTTTATTTACTCTCCTTACATAAAGGTTTGTGGCCATGTTTATAGCTTCTTTCAGCCTGGACCACTGTCCTTCCACTTCTCGTTCGTCCTCCCAGCCCATCAGCTCCTTCCTTAGATATTCCCCCATTTTACTAAAGTCAGCATGCTTGAAATCTAGGACTGTGAGTTTTGAGTGGCCGCCCTCCACTTCAGCTGTCATATCAAACCAAACTGTTTGATGGTCACTGCTGCACAGGTGGGCACCCACTCGGACATTTGACACACTATCCCCATTAGTGAGCACCAGATCCAGCGTCTCTCCCTCCCTCATGGGTTCCATCACCATTTGTCTGAGCAGAGCACTTTGAAAAGCATCCACGATCTCTCTACTTCTTTACGATTCCGCAGATGGAACCTTCCAATCTACTTCCGGCAGATTGAAATCTCCCAGCAACAGCACCTCTCTCTTCTTTCCCAACTTTTGAATATCTGCGATTAGATCTTTATCTAGTTCCTCCAATTGTGTCGGAGGTCTGTAGACAACACCCACGTGGACAGAGGTTCTATCATCTCTTTTTAAGGTGATCCATATCACTTCTTCCTTTCCCCAGGTCCCCAGGTCACTCTCCAGCTGACACACAGCCTGCCCTGGACTGACCAGTAGCACAGCAGCCAGCCCTGGACCAAACTGCAGCAGAGAGGGCCTGGGAGGAGGTGGTCATGGACCCTGTCTCCTGGGAGGTGCCCCTCTCCCCACAACAGGGCCACACCCAGCAGGGTGATGATGAGGAGGAGGATCCATGGATCCATTGAGGCACATGCCCCCACTGGAGGGGGAAGAACAGGCAGGCCAACATCCCCCCAGGCAGCAGTGTAAGGAGCCTCCCTCCCCACACCCTGGAAACAGCTGCCATGCCTGTGGCCGAGCCCACCCTCTCAGCCATCCTAGGCCAGCTCCTGCTGCAGGTCACAGGCCTGTGCACAGACATGCAACAGGATGTGGGTGCCATGAGAACCATATAGGGGCAAATCTTCAGTGAGCTGAGGATGCTCCTTGAGGAGCAACAACAGCCTGAATGAAAGCTAAGGACTGGTTTTTATTGCCATTGTTCGCATTTTTTATTTATTTTATCAAATACAACATTCACAGATATTTCCATACAAAGGTTTATGCCACCATTCTCTAAAATATATGTACATTCCCTGATCTGCAAATCTGACAACTGCTGTGGTTCTGTGGACTCCTAGGCAAGCCCTGGGAATTGGAGACTGTAGAACGGGGGGGGGGGGGGGGGGTCCAAAGGGCCTCAGTGGACACAGAGCAGCTCCTCCTTAATTGAGTGCTTTACCAGAGGGCTTCCCAATTGAGAAGGATCCAATGTGCCCTTCATCACAAGAAGGCCCAGTAGGTCTTAAACCTGCCACCCCCAGGATGCCATACCACACCCCAAACTATTATGCTATGCCTCCAGTAGCTAGAAAAAGGTGATAGGGAATGTGTAGTGGGCTGCCCCAGCCAGCAATAGCCTTTGAACCCAGGTTGCCCATTCCAGCACCTGATACAGGTGTAAGGTATATAGAAGCTGCTACCAGGTTCTACACAGGGAGAGGGAGAGAAACACACATGACTGCATTCTCCCTTTCCACTCCCTTCTCTCAGATCATGGCTGTAGGGCATCTGTGAGTGGGGCCTTTCCTGAGGCAAGACTTTTGGCCAGATATGCCCTTGCCAGTTCCTGGGGGCATCCCAGGCCCTGGGTGAGGAGATGCCCAAGGAATCTGTCTGAGAGAGATGTGCAGGTTGCAGTTCCTATAGGTTTCCTTGTGTACTGGGGTGAGGGTGAGGTGTGGGTGAGGAATGCATCAAGGAACTGGGCAAGGCAGTTGGAGATGGAGGGCTGGTGAGGCCTGCACAGAGGTCACAGAGGTGCTATATGGCAGCCCTATCAAAACATACCTAGTCAGGCATTGCTGGTCACTGAGGTCCATGAAGTGGGTCCTGGGTCTAAATACTCTGAGATTGGGGTATTTCCTCCTAGGCCTCCCTTCCAGACTCTCATCCACATCCAGCAAAGCGTCAGCCACAATAGTATTCAGCATATCAATGACTGATGTGTAGGTGTCCCACCACCACAGGTGCAACTCACTAAACCCAGAAACACCACTGTGCACTCCTCCACCTACTGTGCCCAATTAGACCCATCTCCAGCACCCATCACTCACTCTCCCAGCTCCAGCACACAGTGCTCACACAAACAGCAGCAACACAAAGCACAGTGACAAACTAAGAGTGGGCAAACAGAGAAACAATGAGAGACAGAAGACAAGGAGGTAGGGTTTGAATAGGAGGTGTAGGAGTTTGGGGACTGTGAGGGTTTGTTAGGGGGAAGGGGACCAGATACAGCAAGGGCTGGGCGTGGTTGGTTGGCTGGCAGGTGTGGGCAAGGACTTGAGGAGGTGAGACACAGATGAGGCAAGGAAAGAAATGTGAGGGGGTCAAAGGTTCAGCCAGGGGCAAAGAAACAAACAAAGGTTACAGACAACGCAGCAGTTCTCTACTCTTTCATAAACCCAGTGGCATTCCTAGGGGGGCTGACACCCGGGGCGTATCGCTGATGTGCCCCGCCCCCCGGGTGCAGCACCCCCCCCCCCGGAACAGCGCGACGCCCCCCCCCCCCCGGCAAAAGAACCCCCGGGTGCACGCCGCTGGGGGGGGGGGGGCGCCTGCCGGCTCTTCGTTTTCATGCTCCCTCTGCCCCGGAACAGGAAATAACCTGTTCCAGGCCAAAGGGAGCATGAAAACGAAGAGTCGACAGACGCGCGGCACCCCCCCCCCCCCCAGCAGCGTGCACCCGGGGTGGACCACCCCCCCCCCCCCCTTGGTACACCACTGCATAAACCAACAATTTCACTTCTCCATTCTCCAGCTCAGCAAAATCACAAATGGGTCCAAAGACAAGTTTGGTCTTGAGCTAGTTGCTTTTAAAGCAAGTCTAATACACAATGTTTTTCTTTCTGGCACAAGGAAATCATTTTGCTATCCATTATTGCAAAAAAAAAAACAAACAAAAAAAAACATACATCACTTAACAACTCCCATCTCACACTCATAACACGCACCTGAAATGGCCACTCTCAAGTTTCAGTTTAAAATTTGATCTACTGCCCAATTGAGGCCTTCTAGTCCGGTTTATAACAATTAAATGTTATATAGGAATGAAAGAAATGCCATTTATAACAGGATAGAAAAGCAAAGAATAAGGAGATGAGATGGAGGGAGAGGCATCCTAAACAGTGATACAGCTTTAATACTTCAAAAAACAAGTTTTTATTTTCGCAAATATCGGACTTAAAACTTTTTTTTTTATATTATATAGTTTAAACATTTTCCTGAGAAAAAGACATCCATCTGCCCCTTGCGCTTCTTTTTGCATGTTCTTTTCTTTTGAAACGAGCTCCTTTATATAATATTTTATGGTTATTTTCTAATGATTTTTTTGTGTTTTACCTTCGTGACATCTCAGTCTATGTGTTCCTTGTATTTTTATTATGTTGTTATTTATTTAACTTTAATTATAACCAAAATACCCCCACTGTTTCTCTGTGGGAACTCTAGAAGGGAGAAAATTATCTGTGTCTCTTTGGGACCTGAAGTAGGAATGGGTTTCTCTCTCTCTCGGACTTACAAGATAGGTCTCACTCATTGTGTTGTATGTACTCTTCAGCAGTTTGATTTTCATCATTCTCCCTGTTCTCTTCTGGGGAGCAGTTGAGTCACCTTCACTTTTGCACAATCTATAGTTTGGGTAAAATTATCACTTCCATGAATCATTCTGGTTTTCCAACTGATGATGTTGCCCGCTTTTGGATCTGATCAATTCTAGTCTGTCAGGAGACTGTCCCGTAGACTGGAAAAGGTCTATTATTCATCCGTTGTTTAAGAAAAAAAAATCTGTTTTGTAAGCTGTCATCCAATCTCAAATCTTCTGTCTGGCAAAATTAACTAAAAATGACATTATTCAACAGCTTCTTGCTTTCTTAATAGTTAATAACACCTTTCATTAAGACTGCAGCAGTAATGTTTTTTTGATCCAGTTAGACTTGAGCACACCTTTGATATAATTTACCATTCCTTCTTTCTTTCCAGATTAGAACATAAGAGTAGCCATACTGGGTCACACTGATGGTCTGTCTAGCCCAGTTTCCTGCATCCAGCAGTGGCTAATCCAGGTCACCAGTACTTATCAGAAACCCAAACAGTAGCAACAGTTCATGCTACTGACCAGAGGGATTAAGCAGTTGCTTCCCCATGTCTATCTTAATAGCAGATTACGGACTTTTCCTCCAGGAGCTTGTCCAAACCTTTTTTAAACCCAGACGCACTAACCGCTGTTACCACATCTTCCGGCAACAAGTTCCAGAGTTTATTCATTGAGGGAAAAATATATTTTCTCCTATTTGTTTTAAAAATATTACCATATAACTTCATCGAGTGTCCCCTGGTCTTTGTACATTTTGAAAGAGTAAACAATCGATTCACGTTTACCTGAAAGATATAATGGCACAATTTGACAAATTGAAGAGTAGCAAATCGCCTAGACCAGATGGTATTCATCCCAGAGTACTGATAGAATTGAAAAATGAACTTGCAGAACTATTGTTAAATATGTAATTTATCTTTAAAATCAAGATGGTACGGGAAGATGGGAGGGTGGCCAATGTAACGCCGATTTTTTAAAAAGGTTCCAGAGGTGATCGAGGAAATTATAGAGCAGTGCGCCTGACATCGGTGCCGGGTAAAATGGTAGAGACTATTATAAAGAACAAAAATTACAGAGCAAATTCAAAAGCATGGATTAATGAGACAAAGTCAACATGGATTTAGTGAAGGGAAATCTTGCCTCACTAATCTACTACATTTCATTGAAGAAGTGAACAAACATGTGGATAAAGGTGAGCCGGTCGATATTGTGTATCTGGCATTTGACAAAGTACCTCATGAAAGAGTCCAGACGAAATTGGAGAGTCATGGGACTTTTCTTTTAGGAAATTATCCAAACCTTGCTAAGCTAACTGCTTTTACCACATTCTCTGGCAACAAATTCCAGAGTTTAATTACTTGTTGAATGAAGAAATATTTTCTCTAATTCATTTTAAATTTACTACTTAGCAGCTTCTTTGCCTGCCCCCTAGTATTTTTGGAAAGAGTAAACAAGCGATTCATGTCTACCCATTACACTTCACTCAGTATTTTATAAACTTCTATCATATCTCCCCTCAGCTGTCTCTTCTCCAAGCTGAAGAGCCCTAACCGCTTTAGCCTTTCCTCATAGGGAAGTCATCCCATCCCCTTTATCATTTTCGTCGCCCTTCTCTGTACCTTTTCTAATTTTTCTATATCTTTTTTGAGAGGCAGTGACCAACTGCACACAGTATTCGAGGTGCGGTCGCACCATGGAGCGATGCAAAGGCATTTTAACATTCTCAGTTTTATTTTCCATTCCTTTTTATTCTATTTTTTTTCTTAGCCGTCACTGCACATTGAGCAGAGGGTTTCAACATATCATCAATGATGACACCTAGTTCCTTTTCCTAGGGTAGTGACTCCTAATGTGGAAAAAGCTTCTCACTCTGGCCAGCCTTATATTCGGGGCTTTCTTATTACCATGAAGGAGACTGTTCTTTTCTTGAGAGCTATTTGTGGCTGTGATCTCTCTTTTTTTTTTCCTGTCTCTTGTGTGGTTAGGAAAACTTGCTTTGCATTGAGATGGATCCATTCTCTTAGGCCTTTCCTGATTTTCAGCTGACGGTGATCAGCGTTATTCTGACTGTGACTGGTATTAAACCCCAAAGTTCAATGTTGGGCCATATCCGGGCACTGGCATTTTATTTTCAGCGGCTGTAACTGATTAAATGTCAATGAAAATTAGTGGCTAGCCCCAAACAGGCAATTCAACAGGCCAGGAGCTATTTCTGTTAAATCACTTAGAATATTGACCCCTACATTTTGAAAACTGTAATTCGTGTTTTAGTAATCAGTCAGATTACTGTAATTCTCTACTGGCTGGTATTACTCTTATGAATTTAAAACAATTTCAGCTACTACAAAACATAGCACATTTTGATCACATGACTCATTTGCTGTGGGGAAATAGGAACCCAAATTATACTTACACTAGTAAAAAAGGCCTGTTTCTGACACAAATGAAACGGGCGCTAGCAAGGTTTTCCTCAGCTCCCCTGCAGCCACCCATGTCCAGCAACCCTCCTCTCCTCCTGCCCCCCCCCCTCTAGCCACCCATGTCCAGCGACCCTCCACTGGACATGGATCAGCTGTGAGGCATGTTTCCCCCCCCCCCCCCCCCCCCCCCCCCGGGGTTCTGAAGTTGACATCATAATGGCCACGGTGATGTCAGCCTGATCTACGGAGCCTAGCAGACCAACTCAGAATGAGCCACGGCCCCAGGCAAGTCAGAACGTTGGAGGTGAGAATTATTACTGGCTGGGCGGCAGTGACCATCAAATGGTTTGGTTTGATATAACAGCTAAAGTGGAGAGCGGTCACTCAAAACGCAAAGTCCTGGATTTCAAGCGTGTTGACTTTAATAAAATGGGGGAATACCTGAGGAAGGAGATGATGGGCTGGGAGGAAGTACGGGAAGTGGAAGGACAGTGGTCCAGGCTGAAAGAAGCTATAAATAGGGCCATGAACCTTTATGTAAGGAAAGTAAATAAAAGCAAGAGAAAAAGGAAACCGATATGGTTCTCCAAGCAAGTGGTTGAGAAAATAAAGGCTAAAGAGTTGGCGTTCCAGAAATACAGAAAAACTCAAGAAGAGGAACACTTGGAGGAATACCGGATGAAACTGAAAGAAGCCAAGAGAGAGATACGACTGGCAAAAGCGCAAGCGGAAGAACAAATGGTTAGAAATGTAAGGAGGGTGACAAAAATTTCTTCAGGTATATTAGTGAAAGGAGAATGACTAAAAAGGGAATTGTGAGACTAAAAGATGCTGCGAACCGCTATGTGGAAAATGATGAAGAAAAAGCAAATTTGCTAAATAGATACTTTTGTTCTGTTTTCACAGAAGAAAATCCTGGAGAAGGACCGCGATGGATAGAGCACCGCTCACAGAAGAAAGTGTGTATCAACAACTTGAAAAGTTAAATGTGGACAAAGCCATGTGACCAGACGGGATCCACCCCAGGATATTGAGGGAGCTCAGAGAGGTTTTGGCGGGTCCTCTTAAAGATTTGTTTAATATATCCTTGCAGACAGGAGAGGTTCCGAGGGATTGGAGAACGGTGGAGGTGGTCCCTCTTCACAAAAGTGGTGATAGGGAAGAAGCTGGAAACTACAGGCCGGTAAGCCTCACTTCGGTTATTGGAAAAGTAATAGAAGCGATGCTGAAGGAAAGGATAGTGAATTTCCTGGAAGCCAATAAGTTGCAAGATCCGAGACAACATGGTTTTACCAAAGGGAAATCGTGCCAAACGAATATCATTGAGTTCTTTGATTGGGTGACAGGAGAATTGAATCAGGGACGAGCTATAGACGTAATCTACTTAGATTTCAGTAAAGCTTTTGACACAGTTCCCAACAGGAGGCTCTTAAATAAACTGGATGGGCTGAAGATAGGACCCGAAGTGGTGAACTGGATTAGGAACTGGTTGACGGACAGACGCCAGAGGGTGGTGGTGAATGGAATTCACTCGGAGGAGGGAAAGGTGAGTAGTAGAGTGCCTCAGGGATCGTTGCTTGGGCCGATTCTGTTCAATATATTTGTGAGTGACATTGCCAAAGAGTTAGAAGGTAAAGTTTGCCTATTTGCGGATGATACTAAGATCTGTAACAGAGTGGACACCTGGGAGGGAGTGGAAAACATGAAAAAGGATCTGAGGAAGCTAGAAGAATGGTCTAAGGTTTGGCAATTAAAATTCAATGCCAAGAAATGCAAAGTGATGCACTTAGGGAATAGAAATCCACGAGAGACGTATGTGTTAGGCAGCGAGAGTCTGATAGGTACGGATGGAGAGAGGGATCTTGGGGTGATAGTATCTGAGGATTTGAAGGCGACAAAACAGTGTGACAAGGCGGTGGCCGTAGCTAGAAGGTTGTTAGGCTATATAGAGAGAGGTGTGATCAGCAGAAGAAAGGGGGTGTTGATGCCCCTGTATAAGTCGTTGGTGAGGCCCCACCTGGAGTATTGTGTTCAGTTTTGGAGGCCATATCTTGTTAAGGATGTAAAAAGAATTGAAGCGGTGCAAAGAAAAGCTATGAGAATGGTATGGGATTTGCGTTACAAAACGTATGAAGAGAGACTTTCTGAACTAAACATGTATACTCTGGAGGAAAGGAGAAGCAGGGGTGATATGATACAGACGTTCAAATATTTGAAAGGTATTAATCCGCAAACGAACCTTTTCCGGAGATGGGATGGTGGTAGAACGAGAGGACATGAAATGAGATCGAAGGGGGGCAGACTCAAGAAAAATGTTAGGAAGTATTTTTTCACGGAGAGAGTAGTGGATGCTTGGCATGTTCTCCCGCGGGAGGTGGTGGAAATGAAAACGGTAACGGAATTCAAACATGCATGGGATTAGCATAAAGGAATCCTGTGCAGAAGGAATGGATCCTCAGGAGCTTAGTCAAGATCGGGAGGCGGGGCTGGTGGTTGGGAGGCTGGGATAGTGCTGGGCAGACTTATACAGTCTGTGCCAGAGCTGGTGGTGGGAAGCGGGACTGGTGGTTGGGAGGCAGGGATAGTGCTGGGCAGACTTATACGGTCTGTGCCAGAGCCGGTGGTTGGGAGGCGGGGCTGGTGGTTGGGAGGCGGGGATAGTGCTGGGCAGTTTTATACGGTCTGTGCCCTGAAGAACACAGGTACAAATCAAAGTAGGGTATACACAAAATTAGCACATATGAGTTATCTTGTTGGGCAGACTGGATGGACCGTGCAGGTCTTTTTCTGCCGTCATCTACTATATGTTACTATGTAAAGTTCCACATTAGGAGTTACTGCCCAGGAAAAGGATCTGGGTGTCATCGCTGATGATACATTGAAACCCTCTGTTCAGTGTGCAGCAATGGCTAAGAAAGCAAATACAATGTTAGGATTTATTAGGAAAGAAATGGAAAACAAAAATGAGAAATGTTATAGTTCTTTATCATTGCTCCATGGTGTGACCATACTGTGTGCAATTCTGGTCACTGCATCTCAAAAAAGATACAGCAGAATTAGAAAAGCTAGAGAGAAGGGTGGGGAAAATGATAACGGGTATGACATAACTTTCCTATGAGGAAAGGCTCAAAAGACTAGGGCTCTTCAGCCTGGAGAACAGTCAGCTGAGGGGAGATATAATAGGGGTCTATAAAATACTGAGTGGATTGGAATGGGTAGAAGTAAATTGCTTGTTTACTCTTTACAAAAGTATTAAGACTAGGGGTCATACAATGAAGCTACTAAGTAGTAAATTTAGAACAAACCGTCACTCAACGTGTAATTAAACTCTGGAATGTGTGGCCAGAGAGTGTGGTAAAAGCAGTTAGCTTAGCAGGGTTTAAAAAAGGTTTGGGTACTTTCTTAGAAGAAAAGTCTGTAAGCCATTAAGATGGACTCGGGAAAACCCACTGCTTATTTCAAGGATAAGCAGCATAAAACCTGTTTTACTCTTCTGGGATCTTGCCAGATACTTGTGAGCTGGATTGGCCTCTGTTTCAAGAAGGATAGTGGGCTTGATGGACCTTCTTCTGTCTGTCCCAGTATGGCAATGCTTATGTTCTTATGAGTAGCACTGGAGTCTGGCTGGTAACAGAATAAAATATAAAATTCTGCTGTTGGCTCACCAATTCTTCTACAATTGCACTTCTTTCACTTTGGCCTCTTTGGTTCCATGCTGCCCTATCCACTCCCTAAAATCTGCTCCGTCTTCTTATTCCTTCTCCCTTTAAGCTGAGATGTGAAACCACTCACAGCTCTGATTTGTTATTGGGCCCTGTCTCTTTGGAACTGCTTGCCCGCTGGTATATGAATGGAAAGTTCTTATGTAAAATTTTAATCTATTCTGAACATGTTATTTCATCATTCTCTTCCCAATAGTTAATACTGAAGGGAGGTGCACCAGCCCTGGCAAGCAGTTTCCTTTCTCACCCTTCCTTGCATTTTGTTTCTCCATTTTTTGCTTTCGTAATTTGATTACTGATGTAGTGCAAAACATTACGTCCCTGACAATCATGTCCTTTTACTTTTTATTTATTTGTCTTTATTTGCTACATTCAGGTTGTTGTACATCGTTTTGATGTTCTATTTTGTTCACATGGCGGTATATCAAATGTTGAATAAATAAATAAAACTTGCATTTTGATACTCTGTCCCAAGAGATCAGCCCTGGTCCTGACCCAAGCCTAAAAAAGCAAGACAAAGTTTATTACAAGTAACACGCTAGGAGGTAAAACAGTCCTAAGAAGGACAGAACAGCAGAGGAGAACATTCCTTGGTGAATTAGTTCCAGCCTTGGAAATCTTGTGTTCCATGTTTTCGTTATAAATGGTGTTTAATAACTCTGCCTCCAGAGCTGGGCCTGAGAGGAGAAAGTATGTTGATTTATATGATTTTCCTGACATCATACAAAGCTGTGGAAAACTCATTGAAGCCAACATTTTTCCTGCATTACGTAATGCCTCCGCCCTCCTGCCACAAGCCCTGCAACTCCTGCAGGAGCCTGACTGTTCTTTAACCTTTGGTCTCTGTGCAAAACTGAGAGCATCCCCACCTTTAACTATGTATAATCGTCTTTCCTTCCTCTGACCCTCCTTTTTCTGAAGTCCATTGAAGAGAGAATTTTCCTTGAATCCTGACTTTTATCCTTTTAAATTTTGAACTTGGTAACACACTGTAGTGGCAAATTTATTCAAGGTGTGCGTGTTACGTACACTTCACCTGTCAGACCCAGACCCCTCCCAACGCCACCCATGCCTTAAAAATTATCTGCGCTCCATTCTTTGCCCTGGCAGCGGCAGTGACACTCATAAGCTGCCTGCGGCCTGCACTGGGACTTTTTCTCTGAACCAGTGGCTTAGCTACACTCAAATTTCCTCCGGGCCCCTGGTTTTGCTGGCGGGGTCCCCAACCCCCCCAAGTTGAAGACTTATCCATTGCCGGTCTCTGGCGCCGCCACGTTGTCTGGCCTGCTGTCTCTTCTTCCTCACTTCCTCACGTGGCCGCACTGGTGAAGAGGACTTCGGCTGGCGGGGGTTGGGGACCCCCACCAGCAAAGGTACCCAACGGCGACAGCGGCAGGGGAGGGTTGGCAGCAGGAGGGGGGTTGAAGGAGTGGGTGGCGGGTGGGGCCAGGGCCAAAATCTACGGGGGCCCATGCCCCTTTAGCCCCAAGTATCTATGCCACTGGCGTGCTCAAAAAATGATAGCGCGCCTACAAGTGCGGCTTAGTAAACAGGGACCTTGGTTTTTGAACCAAAATTTAAAGCACAAGGGTTTTTGAACATTAAATCAGATCATGGTTTAATCACAATGGAGTTTTTTTGTGGTGGGGATGGCATGAGAGTTAGGAAGCAGTGTATTTCACAAAGTAGAAAACATTATGAGCTGAATAATTTAAAAAAAGAACTGCAGGATAATTTACTACTCTCAAAATTTGATGATTAAGAGTCAACTGATATTTTAATAGATAAATGGAATAAAGGGTTATCTGATTCTATAGAAGTTGTTGCTCCCATGTGAAAAGATCAAATAGAGTTCAATGGTTCACTAATGAGATAAGACTTATGAAACAGGAGTTAAGGAAAAGTGAGCGTGAATGGAGAAAATATTCATCTAGGGTTACTCAGATTGATTATCTTTATAAGATGATAGAATGCATGACTTATAGAGTTAAATGTGAATTTTATGATAGAGAAATTGAACATGCCTCTTCTAGTACTAAATAACATTTTCAAGTTGCTTATAAATTAGTCTGTGAGGAAGGGAGTTCTGTGTCAAATTCACTTCAAATTTCTAGTGATGAATTTGCAATGGGCTTTTTAGAAAAGGTGAAACGGATTGCAGATCAATTTGATCAGTCAAAATTGCCATATGAGATGTCGAGTACTTTACAGGATGAAGGACTCTTGGATTACTTTTTCAGAAGTATCTCAGGAAATGAATGAGCATACGTTCTCTAAAATGAATAATAGTGGGGGGTCTTTTACAAAGGCACAGTAGCATTTTTAGCACGTGCTAAACGCTGGAGACGCCCATAGGAATATATGGGTATCTCTAGCATTTAGCGCACGCTTATTTTTAGTGCATGGTAAAAACGCTAGCACGCCTTTGTAAAAGGCCCAAAGTATTTATAGAAATATATGTGTTTAAGGGGCTTAAGAAGTAACTATCCCTATGTTTACAAAAATCATAAAGGGATGTTTAGAGTACAAATAGTACTGGATATCTTGAAAAAGGCTGATGTGAGACCATTACTGAAGAATAAGAATGCTGACTTGACTTCTGTGGAAAATTATGGACCCATCTCCTCATTGCCTTTGTTCTAGTTTCTCTAAGAAAAGCAGAGCAAAACCTAAGCTGCTAATTCCTCCCCCCTCCCAAAAAAGGAAAAAACAACTATGCCAAGAAGGCCAAAGCAAATGGTGCCTATAAAAAACTCTAAAGCAATGATTCCGAAACCTGCGGTTGCTGCAATCCTATAAGTTGGAATCACTTGTTCATTGCGATTACAGCCAAGTCTTTCAGCATTGTAGCTTTCTTTTGTCAGCACATTCAAATGCTGACTAAGAGGGGCATAATAGAACGGCGCCGGCCATCTATATGGCCGGCCATCTTCGAGGCCAGCTCCTCAAAGGCCAACCGTATTATCGAAAAAGATGGCCGGCCATCTTTTCTTTCGATAATACGGTTGGGGCTGGCTAAATCTCAACATTTAGGTCAAATGTTGAGATCGCCGGGTTTACAGATGGCCAGCTTCAAAAAAGTGGGAAAAAAAATCCAAGTGCTCAGCAGGGTGCTCTAACCACTTGGCCACAGCTCCACATACTTGGATGCCCCTCCCTTTTGATTATGCTCCTTCAGGTCTCTGTCAGCCACTCACAGACAGCTAAATGCGCTGTGATTGGCTGAGAGAGACCCCCGTCTATGATTGGCTGAGAGAGACCTGAAGGGGCATAATCAAAAGGGAGGGACAGCCAAGTAAGTGGAGCTGTGGCCAAGTGGTTAGCGTACAGGTCTTGTAATCCAGAGATGGCCTGCTCAAATCCCACTGGTACTACTGAAAAAGCCAAGCAAAAATAGTTTTGATTTAGGACGTCCCTGACGAGCCCTTGGATTTTTTTCATTTATTTTTTTGGGTGGGAGAGGATTGGTGACCACTGGGGGAGTAAGGGGAAATCATCCCCGATTCCCTCAGATGTTCATTTAGTCAGTTGGGGCTCCTTTTTGAAGTTTGGTCGTGAAAAAAAAGGAACCAAGTAAAGCCAGCGAAATGCTCGTCAAGCCTGGCTTTTTTTTTCCATTATCGGGCAAAGCCGGCCATCTCGTGAGCACGCCCCCATCCCACCTTCACTACCCTACTGACACACCCCCTTGAAATATCACCGGCTCCGCGACGGAAAGCAGTTGAAGCTGGCTAAAATCGGCTTTCGATTATACTGATTTGGCCAGTTTCATGAGATCGCTGGCCATCTTCCGATTTGTGTTGGAAGATAGCCAGCGATCACTTTCGAAAATGAGCTGGTAAAGCTCCAGACTCCTGATGAAGACATAGGCTGAAACATGGACCATGTTGAGTCCATCTGTAAGCAAAGTCTGCCGTTTTTCACTGATGTGTTGTCTTCAAGCAAACATTGTTACATTACATTATATTGTACTTGTATACCGCTAACACCACTAGATTTAAAGCAGTTCACAATACTCAAAAGAAAACCAAGGCAAACTCCTGGGATGAAATATCAAACAAACTTCTTAAAAAGAAAAGTCTTTATATTTAAAGAGTAAAAAAGTAGACAAAATGCTAAAGCATGGTTGCAGTTCTTTCTATGTCTTAACAGCCAGAGGTGCTAGTGTATAATTCCAATAAAGACTTGTGCTTTTACTTTGGCTCATTGCATTGGTCATTCCCACCTCTTTTTTTTTTTTTTTTTTTTTTTTTGCTTATACTGAATTTTGTGTGACTGTTTGATTTTCCTTTTGTTCTTGGGGATCCACAGCCAGTCAGGTATTCAGGATATCCACAGTGAATACGCAGTATAGGTAGTGCATGCAAATCTATCTGATGAATAATCATTGTACTCCTGAAAACCTGATTGGCTAGGGGACCTGCAGAATTGGTTTTGGAAAGCACTGCACTAGGGCTTCTTCAAGAAACAGGAAGGGTAATTCTATAACAGGGCATCCATTATTGGCACTCAGGGCTGCCGAGAGACAAAAGCAGGCCCAGGGCAAACAGTCTTAGGGGAGCCCCCGCCCCACAACACCATCAGTCAGGAAAGCAGGGGCATATCCAGCAGCCCATTTTTTGGGTGAGGAGGACTCTGGGGCCATTCTTTCCTTTCTGCTCACTCACTGACTCCATTCCACACACCCCCCCCCCCCCCCATTAAAAATGTTATCTTTACTGGCAGGAATGCCCAAGCCCCGCCAGCCAAATAGCTCCACGGCCTGAACCTCCCCTGTTATGAGGAAGTCGGCAGTATGCTTTCTAACCACCAACGCTGTCACTCCTCACACATGCTCAGTTCATTCGTGCAAACAGAGCGTCCACGGAGTTCCAACATTGGCTGCTAGAAAGCATGCTGCCAACTTTCTCCAGTAAGTAAACTTGTCTATCTTTAAAATAATTTCACCTGGAAAACCTGCTCCTGCTTCTGCTTCTCACTTTTGCTGACTTTTGCACAGGTGGTGATCTGTGAATCGCTCCCCTGTTGAGAGGTATAGCGGCTGTTTACTGTATATAGCAGTTTTATACCTACATATAAATACCATGCTTTTCTGAGCAGTAATACCCATCTCTATTCATAAGGAGCAATTCTTTAGGTGGGTGCCTCCAGCTAGGTGCCCCAAGGTTGCGCTTTGAGAATCCTTTCTGAAACATCATCTGGACACCCAGATTCCATTATAGAATATTAGTGTAGCCCAGGATCTGGCATATCTTCCCTTATGCAACCACAATTATGGCAGCCATAGACCTGGCAGGGACGCATGTAATTCACAGTTTCCTGGAAGTTATGCTTTAAGTGGGAGCCCCGCCTATGCTCCATCCATGGATACGCCCCCTTCATAGGCGTCCGGTATAAGAGGCTTGGACAGGCTAAGCCTCCCCTGCTGTGCTCTGAGAGGTTTAAATTGTTGATTTACCTCCATCCTCACAGCAGGAGCTGCAGTGAAAGCCCTCTAGCCTTGTGTAACCAATTGTAGAAATTGGTTTGTGGTTTGTTTACCTTACTGCTGGGAGAGCAGGGGGAGGGGGGGTTGGCTGGGTTGCCAGGGAGATATTTAACGAGGATGACTTCCTGACCTGCACTGAGGACAGATAGCAGCAGAATCGGATACTGGGCCAGCATGATCAGAAAAAGTCACCAGACAACAAAGGTAGAAAAGATCATTTTATTTTCATTATAGTGTTTGGAATATGTCCACTTTGAGAATCAGGTGCTCAACATTAAAAGTTTATATTTATTTACTTATTTATGGCATTTTATCCCACATTAAACATGAATTAGGGTGTTTTGTGGCTCTACATGAGAATTGTGATGATATGATCCCTTGTTTCATATTGTTGACGGTCTGCATTTTCCTTATGGGTGGTATATTGGTGTATTAGGTTCTGCCCAGTGTAATATTTATGGTACAGTAAGGTTCTGAGTGTGTTTTTGCACAAAGTTGTGCATAGTGTTTTGCAGTTGAGCGATTGTGCTTAGAATATGCTTTGAGCAACCACTTTATTCTTTGACATATGATACATATCTAATATCTAAATTTAATAAAAGGTATTAATTGTGACTTCTATTTTTATTTATTTATTTTTTTCTCTGTGTTATCAGACAATTATGGATTTAAGCTCCACCCCTGGCCCCACCCCTAACCCCGCCTCCCCAAACAGTTGGGCCAACTACCGCCTATGGCCCCCTTTCATTGATGCACTATGCTACTTACATGCACCATTACAGAATAGCATGAGGCACTCTGCTAGTACTTTTGCTTATAAGTATATAGTATTGTGTACATTTAAGCATGCAAGGGGTGTGTGTAGGAGCCCAGTTATAGAATTGCTCTTTTAGGCCTCGATGCTCAGAAGCAAATGCAGGTGCTAGAGGCCATTATCCCTGGACTAGCGCCTGCATTTATGAACATAACATAAGAATAGCCATACTGGGTCAGACCAATGGTCCATCTAGCCCAGTATCCTGCTTCCAGCAGTGGCCAATCCAGGACACAAGTACCTGGCAGAAACCCAATTAGTAGCACCATTAAATGCTACCAATCCCAGGGCAAGCAGTAGCTTCCCCCATGTCCATCTCAATAACAGACTATGGACTTTTCCTCCAGGAAACCACCGTCACCACATTTCCTGGTGCCTAATGCTTGGAGGGCTCCAGTGTGGGTGACAACGAGAGCGCCAAAGGCTAGCGCAAACTGCATGCAAATCAGGTCATCTGGATTCGATCCAATGCTCAAAGAAGGGCGCCCTTACCACTGGGAACCTAACACCAACTTGGAGCTGGTGTTTGTTGAAGAGAGGAACTTGCAAGGGAGCTAAGGTACAAGTGAGGAAATGGAGGAACTGCAGCAAGCTCTTGCACGGGAATTCGGCCGCCACTTGTGATCAGAAGCAGTGCCTCTTTGTTGTAATTGTGCATGGCTCTGGGACCCTGGATCACAAGTGAAAAACCTTGCATCTCAGTCTTGAGGGAAGTACATTTTCATGCTTTCCCTGTGATACATTTTGGCAGTAGCTCTGCTGATTTCTATCAAGGGTAGAATGTGTAAGTAAATACTACAAAGCACTGACTGGGTCCTCCCTCTTTCCGTCCTCTGGGAGTCTCTGCCTTCTTCCTCCTCCTCCCCAACTCTTGAGCTCATGTGCCAGGCACCACGCTGCCCCTAACTCCCGGACAACTCCCTCATGCTCTACACTATGAGCGTGCCTATATTTGCATCTCATTAGCATAGAGCATGAGGGACTGGTTCATACACGCTGATTGGGTAGTTTTTTTCTGGTGCTGTACAGAACAGCACCATAATTTTGATCATCAGGCCCTCAATACCTGAAACAAAAGAACATTTCATTTCAAACATATGTCAGTCTCACATCCTGAGCTCTGCATAACTCCCACCAGGAGGGGGTGCTGTGTCAATAGGGTGGCTAAGGGTCCTATATTGAACTTGAAAGGAGGTCAGACTGGGTCAGCACTTGAGTGAACAACACAGCGAAAGCTTTCTTTTTCCTTTATTTTTTTAACTGAAAACAAGTGTCGGTCAGTGTCCAAAACAGCAAACTGCCTCTGTTTTGGCTTTGTTGTGGTTTTCCATTATGGTAATGGGGAAGGGAATTTGGATTTGGGCTAAGTCTCTCTCAGTAGAAGGTGAAGGTGAGTTACATTACTACTACTACTACTATTTAGCATTTCTATAGCGCTACAAGGCATATGCAGCGCTGCACAAACATAGAAGAAAGACAGTCCCTGCTCAAAGAGCTTAGGCAGAGTAGGTGTTTCTCCCTCCCTGAAGGGCTTACTATTTAAGGCCTTGATGCAAAAAGGCTTGTGGTAGAGCTCCACATGAATCAGCAAATGTGGGAGGGAATATGCCAAATGCATATGTGCAAGGTTTTGTGGTACGCAGGCTTCTCATGAGCATGTTCAAACCAAAATGGAAAGTTTCAGCACACATCAGCATTTGTTTTTTTGCGCCTAAATATGAGCCTCACACAAATTGTGCTTCAGATTTTTGACAGACTCATATTTAGGCACCAGTGTGATCGGACACTTTCGGCTTAGTTCAGACATGCAAATATCTTTGTTATTTACCCCCCTGCCTTAAAACGTACACAGGCCTCCTTACACTTGCATAATAATACAAAACCACCCCTTAAATGTGAAAGATTGACAAGAAATCCTCTCCGCAAAACCTTCTACATTACCCCAGACCCTCGCAGAAAAATTCTCATGTTGTGCATGCGTCAAAAGGGAGCGGTGTACTCTCTCTGCATTGCACAGGATACCTTGATTAGCTCATTACAGGGGCGTAGCTAAGGGTGGGCCTGGGTGGGTCCGGACCCACCCAATCATGGCTCTGGCCCACCCAGTCTTTTGTGACCCTGAGTCCTTGATAATAAACAACCAGCGCAGGATCGCAGCTCTCTGCCTGCCGCTACTGATTCCTGTGCCGGCCGGCCAGAAGTTTACCTCAGAAGAGGCAGGACTGCTGGGCTGAACTTGCTACAGAGGTACATAGCAGCATTATCCTCGGCCTCTTGTAAGAATTGCTGCCCTTCCCGCGTTGCTCCATCCATTGAACTTTTTGTCCGCTTTTCTTCCCTCTCGCATCCGCTCCTCCCTCCCTCCCTCAACCTCCCCCCCCCCCCCCCACCGCAGTCCTCCGACCGAACCAAACCGTTACCATTACCGTCATACCTGCAGGCAGTGGTTAGGACAGGATGCCGGCGTCGGGGTCCTTCTGCTGCCACGTCCTGCCTACTCTGATTCAACTTGTTTCCGCGTAGGCAGGCAGGAGTCAGGACGCAGCAGTCAAAGGACACCATCGGGACCAAGGAGGTTTGAAGTGATCTAGTCCACGCCCAGTAAGCAAGAAAGCCAATTTGGTTAATCTCTGTTTTCAGTTGGCGTTGGAGAGGCAGAATGCAAGACATGAAATCTAGAAGGTATTACAATAATCAAAGTCCTGAAAAAATTAGCACCTGAAGAAAAGTTACAATTGCATAAAATGCATAGAAATTATGAAAGCCATAAATGCTGTGAAGCTTGAAGTGTGTGATTCTGACAAGGTGAAAAATGGAAAAAGAGCAAACTTGCATGCAGAAATGAAAACAGTAATACAGAAATGTATAGCATTGATAAATTTTTGGATGGTACAATATAGATTGAAGTTAAACAGTGATAAAACTAAGTTTCTATTATTTGATAATAATAATCTGGATCCATTATTGGATCATATGATCGTCAGTCAGACCTGGTAGTATTCACTCTCTTCTTTGGTTAAGATTCTACGCTTTGGTTAAAAGTTCTTTTTTTCTTTTAAGAAATCTGAGATGTGCTGGGTAATTCTTCAAATTTGAGCAATTTTGGTTGCTGGTACAATCACTTCTACTGGCTAAATTGGATTATTATAATCTCATACACGTTGGTTCTTCAAAACAAGTTGTTTGAAAATTGCAGACTGTCCAGAAAACTTCTGTGAGATTAATTTTTTCCTTTAAGAAATATTGTAAAATTTCTCTTTGTTTTGTAGAGCTCCATTAGCTACCTGTAGAAGTAATTTGTTTACATTTCCATGTGTACTGTATAGGATCATAAATGGTAAATGAACAGAGTATTTCTTACATCATTTGTTGTTCACGAGTTCAATTAGATCTATAACAGCATTACATAATTCTCCCTTTGCTTTTCCTATTTCAAGAGCTGTTAAAAGATTTAAACTGAGAAACTGCTTGCTTATCAGGCTTCCAGAATTTGGAAAGAACTGCAGCCGTGCTTTAATGTTTAAGAGAAATGTGAAGACTTTTAGGTGCATTTTTTATGTTTTGCTCAAAACAGCCAGAATCTGAATAGTAAATATAGCCATTTTCAAAACAGCAAAACGTCTTTTTTTTTTTTTTTTTTTTCGAAAATGACCACTTGCTATATGTTTTTGTGCTCTGTGCATTTATCCTTTTGGTCCATTTTCAAAAACAAAAAAACATCCAAGTGAAAAATGCACAAAATCAAGCCATTGAGATGTAGGTGGAGCCGGCAGTAGACTGGCCACACTGACAGCCCAGCAGTGCAGTGGGGCACTGCAGTGGACTTTACCTAAAAGCTCCCAGGTATATATATCTCACCATTACTCCTTTATATTGTATAGTGAGCCCTCCAAAATCCACAAAAAAACCTACTGTACCCTACTGTACACCACTACAATAGCACTTTTGGCTGCAGGTGTCACCTATATGTGGATACAGTAGGTTTTTGGTGGGTTTTGGAGGGCTCACATTTACCATCACAAGTGTAAATATTTATGTGGTTATGTTGATTCAGGGCAGCTGTTGGGCAGACCACTTAGAACTCCATTATCAAGGGCATTCTAAGGCATTATTTTGTAGTATCACAAGAAACACTACTATATACACAGTGCCCACCCATATTAGCTCTGGGCCCACCCAAAATCTCAGGTCTGGCTACGCCACTGGCTCATTAGCATATATTTTAATATGACCTGCGCTGTGTCTTCCCGCATCAGCTAAGACCCTCACACAATTTCTCTGTGCATCACTCAATGCATACAACCAATGTTAAGCCCGCTTTCTGCATCAGCTCCTAGGTTTCTACCAGAGACAATGGAAGGTAATCTCTAATTGCAGTCTGCCCCTATCGGACTGACTACTCACGTGTCCTTTAGATTATAAGCTCTTTGAGCAGGGACTGTCCTTCTATGTTAAATTGTACAGCGCTGCGTAACCCTAGTAGCGCTTTAGAAATGTTAAGTAGTAGTAGTAATTTAGATTATTGTAACACCCCTCTTCATGGTATTAGTCAACACAATGTACAAAATGCCACCTTGCATCTCCTTCCAGGCACTGGGCATTATGACTCCATTACCCCTTTGTTACAGACTGTGCATTGGCTCCCCATATACTACAAGGCATCATATGAACTCCTACTTACAACTTGTAATATCCTACGTTCTGGTCAGTCAGCTTATATTTACTGTTTTTTTAGCCTTATTGTCCTTCAAGAACGCTTCAGTCCTCCCAAAGTCACCTTCTGCAGGTGACCTCACGTCATATGATTCATCTTTCTTCTATCTGGAAACAGATCTTTGTAGTTCAAGGTCGTACGCTCTGGAATTCTATCCCATTAGATCTCAGACTAGAACTCTGTTTAACAGACTAAAACTCAGCTTAAAATATATCTTTTTATTATGGCATATGGACCTTAGGGGGCCGATTGTTGTCTGAGTTGGGGCTGTGGGTTACGGTCTTTGCAGCGTTGGAGTTGATCTGATTAGATTTGTTTTATTCCCCTCCCTGATCTTTCTGTTTCTTGCTTCTCTTTCCTATATATTATTGTAGTTCTTTTCTCTACCTTGATATTATTTCTTTGCAAATCACTTTATTAGGTTTCCTCCAAAGCAGAATATTAAGTCTCAAATAAACTTAAACTTATAACAGTATCCCTGTTATTTCTGCATTTAGATTAAAGTGGTGTGGTAATCGGGTTGGTCCACTTTTAAAGATAATAAATAGAAATAAATCAAAACAGAGAAAAGAACATGAAATGATACATTTTTTATTGGATTAACAGTACTTTTTTTTTTTTAATTAGCATTCGAAGAAAACCCTTCTTCTTCAGATCGGAAATAAGCAAATGTTGGCAAATATCAGGATATATATACGAAACATATATTCTACTACTGATCTTTGGGAGGCAGGGATAGTGCTGGGCAGACTTATACGGTCTGTGCCAGAGCCGGTGGCGGGAGGCGGGGCTGGTGGTTGGGAGGCGGGGATAGTGCTGGGCAGACTTATACGGTCTGTGCCAGAGCCCGTGGTTGGGAGGCGGGGATCGTGCTGGGCAGACTTATACGGTCTGTGCCCTGAAGAGCACAGGTACAAATCAAAGTAGGGTATACACAAAAAGTAGCACATATGAGTTATCTTGTTGGGCAGACTGGATGGACCGTGCAGGTCTTTTTCTGCCGTCATCTACTATGTTACTATAGCACTACCAGATGTCTCTAGTGGACTCACAATCTAAGTTTTTGTACCTGTGGCAATGGAGGGTTAAGTGACTTTCCCAAGGTCACATGGAACTACAGTGGAAATTGAACCCAGGTCACCAGGATCAAAGCCCGCAACAGTAACATTAGAAGAAGGGTTACCTTTGAATGCTAATCAAAAAATGTACTAAGTTAGTCCAATAAAAAAGTTATTATCTTATTTTCTTTTCTATGTTTTGATTTATTTCTGTTTATTGCATTTAGACTTAAACACATGGGGCCAGATTCAGTAAATGACGCCCAAAATTAGTTGCCGTTAAGATCCACAATAAACGTCAGTTCTATAAAGGTCGCTTAGCACTAAGCATGCGCGGATTCCCGCGCCCGGCTTTGGGAGCAAGGACTTGCACCTGCTGAAACCTAGTGTAGAGAGGTGTGGTAGCCGTGTTAGTCCACTCTTAAAGGTTATCAATAGAAATCAAACAAAATAAAACATGGAAAAGAAAATAAGATGATACCTTTTTTATTGGTCATAACTTAATACATTTCTTGATTAGCTTTCGAAGGTTGCCCTTCTTCCTCAGATCGGAAATAAGCAAATGAGGTAGCAGATAGTATATATGAGAGAAACATCAAAGCATTACTTTGACTGTCTGACAGAGTGGAAGGGTGGGGGTATATATGGGGACATCAAAGCAGTTCATTGATATTCTAACAGAATGGGTGTTGGTAGGTGAGAGGAGGGTAATAAACAGAGAAATAAACAGAGAAATACAGCTTTATGGTTTATAAACCTAGTGAAAATCCTTGCACCCAACTTGTGACAGTTGGGCACCAAAATCCAAGTGTTGTGAAGCACTGTTTGCCAAGTCAGTCCTGGAGTTTCCAGTTGCCAGTCAGGTTTTCAGGATATCCATGATGAATATGCATGAAATTGATTTGCATACACTGCCTGTATTATATACAAATCTCTTTCATGCATTTTCATTGTGGATATCTTAAAACTCTGGGGGAGTACTCCGGGACTGACTTGGGAAACACTGTTCTCTAACATCATGCCTTATTTCTGGGAATACCCCTGCCCCCCCCCCCCATGCCTCTTCCATGCAGTAGAATACCAAGGGGGTGGTCTGCCCCGGATGCAGGCAGCAAGGGGATACACAGAAAAGTCACACAGCTGTTGGCTTTGCCGGTCCCCTGCCCCATCTGACGTTACTTCCTGTTCCGGGGCAGGGGACCAGCAGAGCCGACAACCATGCGACTGCTCCGTTCACCTCCTTGCTAGGAGGAAGGGTGGTGGGGTTATGTGCTTCAGGGGGTGGGGGGTGATATGCCTCTGGGGACGTGATGTGTCTCGGGAGGGGGCACCAGCGGCGACCCGTCCCATGTGGCAAGCAAGCTAGGTATGCCATTGTTTCCATGAACACACACTCCACTCTGTGACTTTTAGTCACGCATGTTATAGAATAGATCATAGGGCAGATATGTATGTAACACCAATAATTGGTTGTTAGTACCTGACTGACTAATTATTTTATGCGCGCATCTGGGATCCATGCCCAAATTTGGGTGCTCAACTTTGGATGACCTAAAAAGAATCCGGGGGATAATTCTATAGATAGCAGCTCCTCATATAACTTTTGGGCCTCCCCCACACTGACTTAATCCCACTCAAGTTATCTGGTTACATTTTGGTCATATCACAATTTATATAGCCAAAGTCTGTCCATATTCTGTGCCAGCAAGTTTAACCAAACCTATTGACGTAGTTATGACCTAAAGCTGACTGTAGATATGGCTTTGATTATTAACCCCATTGTGTTTTATCTTGGAACTAAAGGAGATTACTAAGGGCATTTATTAAAGGGTGTTAGAATCTGGGCCTGTACACTAACCTCAGATTCAACATGGCACTTTTAAAAAATGTTTTCCATTTTTTTCTTGCAGGCTGTGCACTAATGTTGCCATGAGTGCGTGGTACCTGCGAAAGTTAGGGAGCTCTTACCATCTCCTATTTACCTGTTATTTAAGAAGCTCTAAGCATTCCTGTGATACGTCTGCGTTATCCTGATAGCACACGCTAATCAGAACATTCTAGCTGAATAACTCTTCCATGCTCACTCCCCTCCCATGACGCGCCCCTTCCCAAAAATATTTCTAAAAAAAATAACATGCAGTTAATGTGTAGAAAAGGGGAAATTACTGCAAAACTTATTAACGCATTTTTGTGGTAAGCATTTTCTCACACGTTAAGCACACGTTATGGTGGAGTGGAGGCAGTGGTGTGCTGGAGCTGGCTCGCACCGGCTCGCAAGAGCCGGTTGTTAAATTTTCTTCCGGCTTGCGAGCCGGTTGTTGAAAATAGCGAGCCGGCTCTGGCTCTCCTCCCTCCCTCCCTCCGGATCCGCCTCACCGCCTGCTTGTTTCGTGAATTCTTCGGGGCAGGCAGTCATGCCTGCCCGCTTCCAGCACTGACTGTCCTCCCTTGCCGATTCGCCCTTTAAAAATGGCCGCCGAGACTTCCAGAGGCGGCCTCGCGAGACTTCGGCTGAAGTCTCGGCGGCCATTTTGAAGCGCGAGTCGGCAAGCAAGGGAGGACAGTCGGCGCTGGAAGCGGGCAGGCAAGACTGCCTGCCCCAAAGAATTCAATAAACAAGCGGGCGGTGAGGGACCGGATCGGGAGGGAGGGTGGGAGGAGAAGAATTCACGAAACAACTCGGGAGGGGGTGGCAGGGGGGAAAAGGGAGTCGCTGCTGGGCATGGGTGGATGGAGGGGGTCCCTGGGTATGGGTGCATGCAGGGGAGAGGAGGGTACACTGCTGGACATGGGTGCATGCAGGGCAGGGGAAAGGAGGATCACTGTTGGACATGGGTGCATGCAGGGGAGAGGAGGGTCACTGCTGGACATCTGGGTGCATGCAGGGCAGAGGAGGGTTGCTGGGTATGGGTGCATGCAGGGCAGGGGAGTGGAGGGTCACTGCTGGACATGGGTGCATGCAGGGAAGAGAAGGGTCATTGCTGGACATCTGGGTGCATGCAGGGCAGGGCAGAGGAGGGTCGCTGGGTATGGGTGCATGCAGGGCAGGGGAGTGGAGGGTCACTGCTGGACATGGGTGCATGCAGGGGAGAGAAGGGTCACTGCTGGACATCTGGGTGCAAGCAGGGCAGGGGAAAGGAGGGTCACTGCTGGACATGGGTGCATGCAGGGGAGAGGAGGGTCACTGCTGGACATCTGGGTGCATGCAGGGCAGAGGAGGGTCACTGGGTATGGGTGCATGCAGGGCAGGGGAGTGGAGGGTCACTGCTGGACATGGGTGCATGCAGGGAAGAGAAGGGTCATTGCTGGACATCTGGGTGCATGCAGGGCAGGGCAGAGGAGGGTCGCTGGGTATGGGTGCATGCAGGGCAGGGGAGTGGAGGGTCACTGCTGGACATGGGTGCATGCAGGGGAGAGAAGGGTCACTGCTGGACAGCTGGGTGCATGCAGGGCAGGGGAAAGGAGGGTCACTGCTGGACATGGGTGCATGCAGGGGAGAGGAGGGTCACTGCTGGACATGGGTGCATGCAGGGGAGAGAAGGGTCATTGCTGGACATCTGGGTGCATGCAGGGCAGGGCAGAGGAGGGTCGCTGGGTATGGGTGCATGCAGGGCAGGGGAAAGGAGGATCACTGTTGGACATGGGTGCATGCAGGGGAGAGGAGGGTCACTGCTGGACATCTGGGTGCATGCAGGGCAGAGGAGGGTCACTGGGTATGGGTGCATGCAGGGCAGGGGAGTGGAGGGTCACTGCTGGACATGGGTGCATGCAGGGGAGAGAAGGGTCACTGCTGGACATCTGGGTGCATGCAGGGCAGGGGAAAGGAGGGTCACTGCTGGACATGGGTGCATGCAGGGGAGAGGAGGGTCACTGCTGGACATGGGTGCATGCAGGGGAGAGAAGGGTCATTGCTGGACATCTGGGTGCATGCAGGGCAGGGGAGAGGAGGGGAGAGAGAAGAAATGCTGACATGGATGGAGGGGAGAGAAGAGTGAGGAAGGAGATGAGATGAGGGAAAAGGAAGAGAGGAGAAAAACTGCACATGGATGAAGAAAATAGGCAGAAGCTGAGGACCAGAAATGAAGAAGAAAGGAGGAAAGAAATAAATGGAAAGGAAGCCCTGGAAATGGAGTTAAGAGGACAGATAGCAGCAGAATCGGATACTGGGCCAGCATGATCAGAAAAACAGTCACCAGACAACAAAGGTAGAAAAAAAATCATTTTATTTTCATTATAGTGTTTGGAATATGTTCACTTTGAGAATCAGGTGCTCAACATTAAAAGTTTATATTTATTTACTTATTTATGGCATTTTATCCCACATTAAACGTGAATTAGATTGGAACCTGGGATCATTTAAATTTGTTTCCTGTGGAGAGAGTAATGCATTGCCCCCCCCCCCCCCCCCGGCTATAGCCAGCTCTGCAATTTTGGGGGGGGGCGCCGAGGTGGACGGGGGGCGCAGTGGTGGACGGGGGGGGGGGGGGGGGCGCCGAGGTGGACTGGGGAGAGAGCCTGTTGTTAAAAATTTACCAGCACACCACTGAGTGGAGGAGTAGTCTAGTGGTTAGTGTAGTGGACTTTGATCCTGGGGACCTGGGCTTGATTCCCACTGCAGCTCCTTGTGACTCTGAGCAAATCACTTAACCCTCCATTGCCCCAGGTACAAAGAAGTACCTGTATATACTATGTAAACCACTTTGAATGTAGTCACAGAAAAGCAGTATATTAATTCCTATTACACTTTTATAAAAGGGCTCCTAATTTAATTATTGGTCAATAGAATTATTTCAAGAACTTTATAGCTAGTACTGCTGCTTAAATTTAAGTGGAACTGGATTTATAAACCTGCTTGGAATATATTCCAATGCTACCAGTTGACAAAAAAAAAAAAAAAGATCTGACATGAATTTTTGTGCTAAACTTTAATGGAGTCTATAAAACTAGTGAACTTTACCAGGCGATCCACTTGTTACAAGCAAGCTGATCCAGGCCTGGCTTAAACCCATTTCATTTATGGATCTGAAGCTCTGATCTTGAAAAGCAGAAACTACAAGTCCATGAATGCAGTGGGGGTAAAACCAGGACTGGATCAGCTTGTCAGTTTAAAAAAATTAAATAAAAAACAAACAAACACAGCAAGCCACTTGGTGACACTAAAACCGGTCTATCAGCCATAAACAAAATCCTGAAGCCTGGGATTCAGCGGGTCAGAAATAATCCAGTATCTTCTTCCAAGATGCAGGGATAAGTGTGTGAACTTCTCATTGCTGGGTGGAGTTTGCTGCCTGCTGTCCCTGGATTTGGGCTTCTTAGAAGTGCTGAGAACTCGAGCTCCAGTTGTTTTCTTTCTCTTTCTTTTTATAACTTTTTAAATCTGGTTCTGATGTGTTTGACATCACCTCCATTCTCCCTCTCGCCTCGCTGTGTGTACCAATTCTTCAAGGAATGTTTAAATTTTCCAGTCTTCATTCTTTCTAAATTTGGAGTGTTCGTTTACTCCCAGGATTCGGAAAGAATGTGAGATTGTCGTCAATGAGAGATCCTCCAAAGACCCTTCTCCTTCCCGTTCTCCTCCCCCCTCTCCTGAAACCTTCATTCCAATAGGCTGTCACAGAATTGGCAAGGGTCCCAGACCCATCATTCTACGACATTGCTGGAATATTGTGCAAGTGCTACATAACATTTCCCCACCACCACCGCCACCACTTCCTACAAGAATAGATGCAATAGACAAACTGCAGACATGACTTGGGCAGCTTACAGAGTTCAAAAGCATCTCATAGGGCTTTACAGGAGCAGCAGTTACATGTTCCAGCGAACTTGGAGCCAGATGTGCACATCTGGCCCCTTGGTCTTTCCAGGCTTAGCCTTGTTCAGTGAAGGTTCAGCATCTCACGTGAAGCCTTGAGCTCTTTAACTCAAGGGTTCTCAATCCAGTCCTCATGGCACACCCAGCCAGTCAGGTTTTCAGGATATCCACAATGAATATTAATTGAAAATTCGACCTGTTGCGGGCCGAGGTTGGACACCCCTGCTCTAAAGCAGAGATTCTCAACACAGTCCTCTAGACACACCTAGCCAGTCAGGTTTCAAGGTATCCATAATTAATATGCATGAACTAAATTTGCATTCGCTACCTTCATTGTATGCAAATCTGTCTTGTGCATATTCATTGTGGGTATCCTAAAAATCTGACTGGAAGGGTGTGTCCCGAGAACTACAAATCATTGCACTCTCTTCTCTCTGGTCCCGTGCACACTGTTTCCATTTATTGACTGTGTGTGACTGTACGCATTTGCTTTGCTATCTTTCTAAAAATTACAGGCAAAGGATGTTTGGCAATGTTATATAGAATACAGCCCTACTATGGGTGAACTGTTGACGGAAAGGGAATTTGTTACATTAGTGTCTGTACCAGTGCAGTGCTGTCAAGTTGCCCAGTTATATCCCAATGCATTGTGGTATTTGTAGTCACAGATTCTACCCATTGAAATCAGTGCTGCAGGTCCCAAAATGCATCAGGATGAGGTTGTTATAAATCCAGGACAGGCCGTAAATCTCCTGCCTGGAACTAGGCAACTTGGAAGCCCTGCCAGTGGGAAGGACTATTGCAAACTGAAGATTTGACTTTAAAAGATCCCTAGAAACCTCTTCTGGTTTCCTTCTCAGTGGCAGACTTGATTTCAGTACAGATAAAACTGTGGTGACCAGACCTCTTCATAACATACAGTACAGGCTGAGCCAGACCTGGTTCTATTTGACTGTGTCTGTGGGCTTATAGTTCCAGTTTCTCTAATAACAGTTGCCTGCAATATAATAAACTAGTCTGTGTCAAAGACCATAGTCTCCTTTCCATTCCATGGCCACAGGAAGGACTTTGCCCCTTCCCATGAAATTATCTCAGAAGACTGGAGAATGACATTGTTTGGAGAGGTGATAGTTCTCCTGCTGGCAATGGAAGCAAAACTCGGACTAGATCAATGTGTCCTCCTTTTTCTGGAGCCATATTGTAACCCTAAGCCTGCGGCACATTCTAACACCCTCCAGCTAATTCCAACCTCTCCACTAGTTTGGCAGCAGGAAGAGGAGAGTAATACCATGTCAAGCTGCATCCTCAGATGCCCAGGATCAGGCTGCTTCTTTGAACCTCTGGGGTCCAGGCAGCAGATGAGGGTATGGCCTGAGACATCGCTTCTCTCCTGCTGCTAGCACCAGACCCATCTTTCCACACCATTGCTGGAATATTGTGCAAGTGCTAGATAACATTTCCCCACCACCACTACTGCCACCACTTCCTACAAGAATGACTGCAATAGAGAAACTGCAGACATGACCTTGGGCTGCTTACAGAGTTCAGCAGCATCTCATAGGGCTTTACAGGAGCAGCACTTACATGTTCCAGTGAACTTGGAGCCAGATGTACTCATCTGGCCCCTTGATCTTTCCAGGCTTAGCCTTGTTCAGGCATTGGTTAAAGAGATGGTCTTGGTGGATTCTGAAAGAGGGGATGGGGAGTTGCTTAAACAAGTTGTGAAAGTTGAAAGGAGGTCAAGGTAGGGTTACCATAAGGCCAGTGGTGTGCTGGTAAATTTTTAACAACAGGCTCTCTCCCCGGTCCACCTTGGCGCCCCCCCCCCCACCTTGGTGCCCCCCCATCCACCGCTGCGCCCACCCACCCACCTCTGCGCCCCCCCCCCAAAAAAAATTGCAGAGCTGGCCATAGCCGGGGGGGAGGGGGCAATGCAATTCTCTCTCCAGGAAAAAAAATTAAATGATCCCAGGTTCCAATCTAATTCATGTTTAATATGGGATAAAATGCCATAAATAAGTAAATAAATATAAACTTTTAACGTTCAGCACCTGACTCTCAAAGTGGACATATTCCAAACACTATAATGAAAATAAAATTATTTTTTTCTACCTTTGTTGTCTGGTGACTTTGTTTCTCTGATCATGCTGGTCCAGTATCTGATTCTGCTGCTCTCTATCTGTTCCCTTGACTCCGTTTCCAGGGCTTCCTTTCCATTTATTTCTTTTCTTTCCTCCTTTCTTCTTCATTTCTGATCCTCCGCAGACTTGACTGTCCAGTGGATCTAGCTTCTTCCTATTTTCTCCATCAATGTGCAGTTTCTCTCCTCAATTCCTTTTCCCTCATCTAATCTCCTTCCTCTATCTTCCCTCCATGTCCAGCATTTATTCTCTCTCCCTTCCCTCCCCTCCATCCATGTCCAGAATTTCTCTTGCTCTCCCCTCCATCCATGTCCTGAAACTCTCCTCTCTCCCCTGCCCCCCTCTCCCCATCCATGCCCAGCAGGTCTCTCCCCATCCATGCCCAGCAAATCTCTCTCCTGCCCCCTCTCCCCATCCATGTCCAGCAAGTCTCTCCCCTGCCCCCTCTCCCCATCCATGCCCAGCATGTCTCTCCCCTGCCCCCCTCCCATCCATGCCCAGCAGGTCTCTCCCCTGCCCCCTCTCCCCATCCATGCCCAGCAAGTCTCTCCCCTGCCCCCTCTCCCCATCCATGCCCAGCATGTCTCTCCCCTGCCCCCCTCCCCATCCATGCCCAGCAGGTCTCTCCCCTGCCCCCTCTCCCCATCCATGCCCAGCAAGTCTCTCCCCTGCCCCCCTCTCCTCATCCATGCCCAGCAAATCTCTCCCCTGCCCCCCTCTCCCCATCCATGCCCAGCAAGTCTCTCCCCTGCCCCCTCTCCCCATCCATGCCCAGCAAGTCTCTCCCCTGCCCCCCTCTCCCCATCCATGCCCAGCAGGTCTCTCCCCTGCCCCTATCCCCATCCATGCCCAGCAGGTCTCTCCCCATCTATGCCCAGCAAATCTCTCCCCTGCCCCCCTCTCCCCATCCATGCCCAGCAAGTCTCTCCCCTGCCCCCCTCTCCCCATCCATGCCCAGCATGTCTCTCCCCTGCCCCCTCTCCCCATCCATGCCCAGCAAATCTCTCCCCTGCCCCCCTCTCCCCATCCATGCCCAGCAGGTCTCTCCCCTGCCCCCTCTCCCCATCCATGCCCAGCATGTCTTTCCCCTGCCCCTTCTCCCCATCCATGCCCAGCAAGTCTCTCCCCTGCCCCCCTCTCCCCATCCATGCCCAGCAGGTCTCTCCCCTGCCCCCTCTCCCCATCCATGCCCAACAAGTCTCTCCCCTGCCCCCCTCTCCCCATCCATGCCCAGCAAGTCTCTCCCCTGCCCCCCTCTCCCCATCCATGCCCAGCAAATCTCTCCCCTGCCCCCCTCTTCCCATCCATGCCCAGTGATTCTCCTCCCTCCCCTGCCCTTCCCTCCCGCTCCCAAACATGTCCAGCGAACATGTCCTTCGCCCCCACCCTTCCCTCCCGCTCCCATCTGTCTTTTTAAATTACCTCCGTCGAAGCCCGCACTATTTAAAGCCCTGCTGTGTGCAGGCCGTCTCTCCAGGCTTCCCCTGCTTGCTTTGGTAATGTTCGTGCCCTTAGTCCCGCCTTTGCGGAAAAAGGAAATTACGTCAGAATGACGTCAGAAGGCGGGACTAAGGGCGCGAACGTCACCAAAACAAGCAGGGGAATCCTGGAGAGACGGCCTGCACGCAGCAGGGCTTTAAATAGCGGTTTCGACGGAGGTAATTTAAAAAGTCAGATGGCAGCAGGAGGGGAGGGTGGAGGCGAAGGACATCGTTAGACATGCCTCGGAGTGGCAGGGGAGGTAAGCATGGCCTGTGATGGCGCCCCCTGCCATGCTTACCTCCCCCAATGGAGCCGGCTCGCCCCCAACAACAACCGGCTCGCAAGAGCTGTCAAAATTTAACAAGCGGCTCTTGCGAGACGGACAGAGCCGGCTCCAGCACACCACTGCATAAGGCTCCAGAAAAAGGAGGACACATTGATCCAGTCCGGGGTTTGCTTCCATTGATGATTAACTTACTTTTGAGTCTTGGATCTCTTCCATTTTCAGATCTTCTGAATATGCACTCAGACAGATCCAGTGTATTAAATCCTACTTTGAACTCACTGAGCTTTCATATTAATTCAGGTTGACTTAACTATTGTTTCTCTCTTTATAGTTGCCTTCCCCAACCATCCATCTGTTGATTACAGCTCATTCAAAATACCACTGCTAGACTTTTGACCATATCTAACAGATATGACCATATGTCTCTAGCACAGTGCTTCCCAAACCTGGTCCTGGAGGCACCCCAGCCAGTCAGGTTTTTAGGATATCTACAATGAACATCCATGAGAGAGATTTTCATGCAGTGGAGGCAGTGCATGCAAATCTCTCTCATGAATATTCATTGTGTGTAGCCTGAAAACCTGACTGGCTGGGGTGCCTCCAGGACCAGGTTTGGAACCACTGCTCTAGCACTTAAAGTGTTTCACTGGTTCTTCATAATATTTTGCTTACAATACAAAAGTCTCTTCCTGGTTTGAGGCTTTTTGTACAAGTATCCCTTTTTACCTTTAGTGTTTGTTTACCCTACTTGTCATGTCATGATTGATATGATCTCCACACTTGAATCAATTAGGTCTTCCATCTGCCTCTAAACACCATTTGGAAAGCACTAGGCAGACCTGCTTTCTTTTATCTTAGACCCCATTACTGGAAATCTCTTCATCCAGAGCTGCAGGGTGAATTGAATCACAACAAATTCAAGAGTGCATTGAAGACCTATCTGTTTGTCCAAGCCTTTGGTGAATCAGATCCTTAGGAGGTAGTCGGGGACCAGCACGTGATATTAGTTTTCTTTTTGTTGGCTCATAACCCTCATTGCCTACCCTCGCTCTCTGGATAGCATTCCACATCTTCTTTTCTTTTTCTTCATTTCTTCATCCTTTTAATGATATTGTATTTCCCTTTGTATTTTAATTGTATTGTTAACTGCTTTACAGTACTTTCCAGTTTGAAAGGCAGTTTACATCAAGAAACTAAACACCACACTGCATATCAGTATCTGAAATTCCTCAGCAATAAACTCCTTAAAAAATATTTAGACACAACGCAAAGTTGTAAAACCACTTTATTTTTATTATATAAAATTAACTTTCATCATTTAATAATCAAAATATTTCAGATGTAAGCAAATGTGCCACAAAATTTCAGAAACTTCCACAGAGTTTACTCTTGAGGTTCCAATGTTACCAAGATGTTGGCACTGTCAGCTTCTTCCATCATGGAGGTGCCAGTCCTAAATATCTGCTCTAAAGTTCAGATTGGCAAATCTGTTCCACACCACTGTCTACCAGAGCCCAGGCATCTCACCATGCCACTGAGAGTCCCTGCTGTCCAAACAGCACTCTAAACTTAGCACTGGAACAGTACGGGGCAATAACACCCTATGATGAAAGCTAATAGCATGCAAATTCATGCACGCTATTATCTCTGATCATAGGGGGACTTTTGCGGGAGGATTGTGCCTGGGCATGCGCCCAAGGCACAATCCTTCCACAGAAGTTGTTTGACAGGTCCGGGCTGTCAAAAAGAAGCCCGAACCTGTCAGACATACCGATGAGGTCTAATGGACATCCAGACCCCCCAAAACCCCTCCCTGTACAGAGACCCTGGTGGTCTAGTGCCCTCCCGACAGACCAACCCAACCCCTCCCTGTAGAAGACCTGAACCCCCCATCCCCACGACAGGGCTGGAGGATGCGCCGGGTGGGGCTTCCTTACCATATAAGGAAGAATATGGTAGGGAAGCCCCGTCCAGCACATCCCGGAGTGCACTGGGCAGGGCGTTGCCATTTTGGAGGCTACTCCCTCCTCTGTTAATTACAGGTACAGGGGGGGAGTTCGGGGCCACTAGATCATCAGTTGGGGGCTGGAGGTCCATCGAGGGTCAGTCGGTCGGTTGGGGATCTCTAATATCTGCTAGCATACAAATGAATGCTGGACAGGGCTCCCCATTCCTCCCCAATGCTTTGTAAACCTTAACGCCAGCTCCAAGCTGGCGTAGGGTTTACAGCAGTAGAAGCGCCTTTGTTTGAGCATTGAGGTGGAATACAAATGTCCCAGTGTAACATGCATTTGCATGCTATTAGTGTTCAGAGCCGGCGAGTGCGTTGCGCTAGTTCAGCAATAATGGCCTCTAGCACCCGCATTTGCTTTTGATCATCTGGTCCTGAATGTACACATTTCCTGAGGGGATCTCTGAAGAGCCTCCTTTGAAATGGGTGATGGACCTCAGCCTGAGTGAACTAGCTTTCCATGTCACTTCTTATTTTTTTTAAGAGAGCGCTTGAGAGGGGAAGAGAGAGTACCGATTCCTTCAGCTAGAGGCAGTACATGCAGGAAGCGATGCAGTGCTGCTGTTCACTGTGTGCAGGCTGTTAAGACTCTTGCCCAATCTCTCCCGCTTTTTGCCTTCCTTCGTGTTTAGTAAGAATGTCGTCAGAGGACTTGTTTGCCTGATTCTATAATTACTCCTGGGAGGTTTTTCTCAGGCTGCGATTTTGACAACTGGAACAGGAACAGGGAAGGAGGAGGGGCCTGGAGAGAGAATGTGAAGGACTAAGGCAGCAGGAATTTTGCCAAAAACATAGAAATCACGGGTTTGGTTTGCATATACTGGTGTGTTGCTGTTTTCCTGTTGTTCTCCAGGTACCACAGGTAAAAGAAGATGACCACAGACCATATGTGACTCCTTGTCATTGGTTCCTTCTTGCCCTGTAAGGATCTCGGGCTTTTTCTCCAGTCTAAAATCATCCAACCACTGCATTGTTCCTTTCTGTAGTCTGTCACTTTGTAATAGTCAGATTACAGTGTGGCATAAAGAAGTTTCCTCTGCCAATTTCATATTATGCTTTCTCAGTCCAATAACCATAGCTACATTTTTTTCTTTCTTTTCGGCTCCTGGTTACTAGAGACAAGTTTTCAGCAGAAAATCATGTTGCCAGCATACTCCCTTCTGCACACATGCTGAATTCTGAAGAGCAGTGCAGGGTTCAGAATAGAGATCTTGCTGGGGATGTGGGGAGGACTTCACACAGACTAGTTGTTCTCAGGTTGGTTCGTGTTCCATGACTGAGAAAAAAAAATGTAAAGTTGTCAAAACACTTTCTACATCGGCACACTCTGCCCTGGATTCTATACAGGTTGGCCAGATTTGGGGGCCCAGGGCAGATGCGTGTCAATTTTTATTAGTTAACAAGGCGTAAACAATCAATATTTGGAGTTCATTAGCATCTGCCCTAGTCACTACAGTATTACATAACATTTTCACCTAAATTTCTTAGCACATAACTCAAAAGAGACGTGGCTATGGGAGGAGCATGGGTGGATCAGGGAACGTTCCCAGAAGTTAGATGCAATGTTATAGAATAATGTCACATCTGCACCTAAGTTGAGTGCTTGCATTACACCAGGTTTCAGCAGGCATAAATCTAGCGTCCATTAGTCGCAACATCCGAGCTAAGCCAGTATTATGCAAATGGTAAGCATCCTTTGCAGAATACTAATTTAGCGTGGATCTTTTTGGCACCTAATTTAGAACGTCATTTACTGAATCTGGCCCTCTGTGACTACCTCCTCAGCTTCCTATAATGAATCTGTCACCTGTCTCAGATGTATGCCAAATGTGAGCACTGCTGCATGTTCCCTGCCTGTCTCAGGTCTGTTCAGGGACTGGGCCCAGCTGCCTTGTCCTACAATTTGAGGCCTGTGCAAAGCCTGAATGCTGCTGTTTCCCTCAGCCTGTTCTGAATATTAATACTGATCTGTGTCCCCCTACTGATCTTGGAACTGTGCTGAGCCTGAGTGCTGCATGCTGATTATGAATCTCCTGCCTGTTTCTGGCCTGTGCTACGACTAAACAATACTATTTATTTATTTATTGGGATTTATTAACCACCTTTATGAAGAGATTTACCCTCCCTATCCTTTGCTTGTTTCAGGCCTGCAGACAGGCTGTGCATTCCTCTTTATTTCAGCCTGCCATTGCTCTTTGTTCCAGTCTGAACTTCCTCTCAGGCCCATGCGGAGCCTGAACACTATTGGTTGTGTCTCCTCCTCTAATCCCCCACCACCTTTGCTTATCTTGGTTAGGGTTACCATTTTTTGTCCTCATAAAAAGAGGACACTTGCCCTGCCCCTTTCACGTCCCCTTCCCCGCCCCTTTCACGCACTCACCCCGCCCCTGACGCATATTCCCCTCCCCCGGTCACCCCCTCCTCCCCCATCACCTTCCCTCCCATGTCATCTCCACTCCCCCGTCACCTCCCCTCCCCTTACTGTACTATCCCTGGTGGTCTAGTGGTACCTCTTCGGGGCAGGAAAGAGCCCCCTCTTTCCTGCCCGGAGCGCTGCTGCCAGCTGCCCTGCATCCTGTGAGTCCAGCTCTCGGCGTTTCAAAATGGCCGCCAAGAGTTGAAGTCTCGCGAGGCTGCTTCAACTCTCGGCGGCCATTTTGAAACACCGAGAGCGGGACTCACAATATGCAGGGCAGCTAGCAGCAGCGCTCCGGGCAGGAAAGAGGGGGCTCTTTCCTGCCCCAAACACGAAGAGTTACCTCTAGACCACCAGGGATAGTAGAGTAGAGTAGGGGAGAGGAGTCCCGCGCCCGCCAGCCAGCCCGTTTGTCCAGAAATCCGGACAGGCTGGCCAAATCCGTCCTCAAAAAGAGGACATGTCCGGGTAAATCCGGATGTATGGTAACCCTAATCTTGGGTTTGCGCTGAGACTGAGGCCCAGATGCTTTAACCAAACGTTAAAAAATCAAAAACGTAAAAGTCCTTAACGAATTTTTAAAAATGAACAATGCACCAAAAAAACAAGTCGCACATGTTTGGTGCGGTATTTGAAAGTACAATGCATCAAACTGGTGGAATCCCCGTCGGTAATCGGCCCCTAAAGCATGAGCAGAGCAGCCAAGCCTTATGCTGGCTGCTCTGCACATGCCACAAACGTTAAAAAAAACCCCACAAACACGTGGATCGGGAGAGGGCAAAGGCGCTCGTCAGGAGCGTCCTGTATGTACGGCCTTTAGGATCCCCGGCCCCCCTCCCTTCCTCTCTCTCAACTCTTTCTCCACACAGCCCCGCCTCCCGCCATCCTCCGCCTCCATGCCCCAACCCCGCCGCCCCCCCTTGAGGTCGTCACCATTGATCCCTACGTCAGACGGGGGCAGGCCCAGGTCAGGGAAGATGAAGGAGAGAGACGTCCTGAAGACTACAGCGATCTGATGGTCTTCTTGCTCGTGCAGCGCCTTCATACAGAGGTGAGAGGTGCTGCACGGGCCCGGTAATGCGGAGGGGAGGGCCCGGTGGAGGGAGGGATCGGCAGCGACGACCTCAGGGGGGCGGCGGGGGCGGGGCATGGGGGCGGAGGATGGCAGAAGGCGTGGCTGTGTGGAGAAAGAGTTGAGAGACAGGAAGGGAGGGGGGCCGGGGCTCCTAAAGCTTTGATTTTTGTTTTGTTTTTTAATTTAATGCTGGGGGAGGAAGCGGGGAGCAGCGGCGACCACGGGCAGGTGGGCGGGGGGGGGGGCAAGGCCATCCATAAAGGACGCTCCTGACGAGCGCCTTTGCCCCCTCCCGAACCTTTTTTTTTTCACTTTTATATTGATGCAGGGGGAGCGGGGAGGAGCAGCGACCTTGGGCGTCAATAAAAGATGCCCCTGACGCGCGTTTTCGCCCCCCTCGCTTTTTTTTGTTTTGTTTTTTACATTAAAGTTTTTAGTCGGACAGCCCTAACGACAGGTACAGACCTGTCGTTAGCTTTCCGGCAGTTTTCCAGCGTTAGGGTAGTTGGAAAACTTTGATGCATCTCATTTTAATAGGGTTTCTACAGAATTTGCTCATCTGCATTCCGTTTTCGTTTTCTGCTACCGTCGTTGGAAAATGGCCTTTAATGCATGCCATGGTTCGAAAATTCTTCGTTAAAGGGTCGTTAAAGTTTAGTGCATCTGGGCCTGAGTGCCACTGCTTATTCATTTTCCCATCTCAGGCACATATAAAGCACATGTGGCCTGCACTTCTAAACATAGATCTGGGACTGACGTGGAGCAGAGGCTCAGTGGGAAGAATTAAGGTAGGGGCAGAAGCAGGAAGTGACATCAAAAGGGGGCGGGATGCAGCAGCGAGGAGGCTCTAGGCTCGGCAGCTGACATGATATGAAAATCGCTGCTGCTGTCTCCCGCTCTCTACTGAAACGTGGTGGATGCACATCAAGGTACGGAGCAGGGAGGTGTTCCGAGACAGGAGGACAGATTTGCCAGAGATGCGGGGCCCCTAGCAGCACGGGGCCCTGTGTGACCACTCCTGTCGCCCCTGCCTAAGACCGGCCAGGCCTGGGCTGTCTGAGCACTGTTGCTTGTTCCCCCTGCCTGTCTCAGCAGCATGTTTGAATCTGCTCCTCCTCTGACCCACAGCTGAGAATAATTAGTCCTGTGTTTGCTGAATGATGGCAGAGCGGCAGCACTTCGGCTCCAGGCAGGCTGATGTTCTTGGCGGTGACATCACCTGGAATGATGTCACTGCAAGAAAAACAGTGAAGTCACCAAAAGCAAGCGTAGCTTAGGTGAAAGGCGAGGTTAGAGGGGATTTTGTTGCTTCTAACATAAACTTTAGACTGCATTTTTTTGTGACCTCCTAGTTTGAGAGTTTATGGGGGGGGGGGGGGGGGTTATATACAACAGTACTTTACGCTTTCCTGAGATTAGCAGAGACATGCATTTCACAGTTGCCTGACAGAGCTGCAGATGTGTGCATGATATTTGTGCTCCTGGAGTCTGGTACACTGACACATGTGGTTTGGGGCTGCACAGTGTTATCACAGATGGCTTAGATAAGATTCTTTATAGCATGAGAAAACTTCTACATAGACCTTTAGCCAGTAAAAAAGATCTCAGTTCATAGCACCAGCCTGCAGGACATAGACATGCTGTCAAATATTTATCTTTTACTAAATATTGCTTTTCTTTGGCTAAAATGTGTCCTTATGCATTGGAAAGTACACAAACTTAATTCACAACTCTGGTGGTTTCATAAGTTGTAATATATAATGGAATTTGAGAAAGTAATGACTGTTCTCCCATTCCTTGTAAAGATAGTTGAGACAGTCGTTCATTCACAGCTTCAAGACTTTCTTTCAAAAACAAATATATTACACCCAAATCAAACAGGATTTAGATTACACCACAGCACTGAGACTGCTCTCTTAGGTATCACTACTTAAATGCATCGTCATTTAGACCGAAATAACTCAGTAATTTTACTATCACTCGATCTTTCAGCTGCCTTTGACATAGTTGATCACTCAGTTCTATTAGATAGATTACATCAGATAGGATTATGAGACTCTGTCCTCTCATGGTTCAAATCATACTTTTCCAACCACTCCTATACAGTCCAATTTCATAGTACCTCGTCAACATCATTCTCACTTCTGGAGCCTCACAGTGATCAATCTTATCCCCCACGCTCTTTAACGTCTTCCTTGCGCCCCTCCTTACTCTTGCTCCATCCTTACAATTTATGGCATTTGTCTATGCAGATGACATTCACATGACTATGAAGAGGATTTGTTGGCAAGACCTGAGGAAGTGGAGATAACTACCATTTCGATCACCTCTGACTGACTGAATGGGTCTGTCAGGTGGTGTGACCCAACAGGAGATAAGTACATAAGTATTGCCATACTGGGAAAGACCAAAGGTCCATCAAGCCCAGCATCCTGTTTCCAACAGTGACCATTCCAGGTCACAAATACCTGGCAAGATCCCCAAAAAGTACAAAATATTTTATACTGTTTATCCCAGAAATAGTGGATTTTCCCAAGTCCATTTACTAATGGTCTATGGATGTTTCCTTTAGGAAGCCGTCCAAACCTTTTTAAAACTCCACTAAACTAACCGCCCCTACCACATTCTCTGGCAACAAATTCAAGAGCCCAATTACATGTTGTGTGAAGAAAAATTTTGTCCAATTCGTTTTAAATTTACTACATTGTAGCTTCATCGCATGACCCCTAGTCCTAGTATTTTTGGAAAGCGTAAACAGATGCTTCACATCTACCCGTTGAACTCCACTCATTATTTTATACACCTCTATCATATCTCCCCTCAGCCGCCTTTTCTCCATGCTGGAGAGCCCTAGCCGCTTTAGCCTTTCCTCATAGGGAAGTCGTCTCATCCCCTTTATCATTTTCGTCACCCTTCTCTGCATCTTTTCTAATTCCACTATATCTTTTTTGAGATGCGGCGACCAGAATTGAACACAATATTTCAAGGTGCGGTCGCACCATGGAGCGAAACAAAGGCATTATAACATCCTCATTTTTGTTTTTCATTCCTTTCCTAATAATACCTAACATTCTATTTGCTTTCTTAGCCGGAGCAGCACACTGAGCAGAAGGTTTCAACGTATCATCAATGACGACACCTAGATCCCTTTCTTGGTCCATGACTCCTAATGTGGAACCTTGCATAACGTAGCTATAATTCGGGTTCCTCTTTCCCACATGCATCACTTTGCACTTGCTCACATTAAACGTCATCTGCCATTTAGACGCCCAGTCTCCCAGTCTTGTAAGGTCCTCTTGTAATTTTTCACAATCCTCCCGCGATTTAACGACTTTGAATAACTTTGTGTCATCAGCAAATTTAATTACCTCACTAGTTACTCCCATCTCTAGGTCATTTATAAATATGTTAAAAAGCAGCGGTCCCAGCACAGACCCTTGAGGAACCCCACTAACTACCCTTCTCCATTGAGAATACTGACCATTTAACCCTACTCTCTGTTTTCTATCTTTTAACCAGTTTTTAATCCACAATAGAACACTACCTCCTATCCCATGACTCTCCAATTTCCTCTGGAGTCTTTCATGAGGTACTTTGTCAAATGCCTTCTGAAAATCCAGATACACAATATCAACCGACTCACCTTTATCCACATGTTTGTTCACCCCTTCAAAGAAATGTAGTAGATTGGTGAGGCAAGATTTCCCTTCACTAAATCCATGTTGGCTTTGTCTCATTAATCCATGCTTTTGAATATGCTCTGTAATTTTGTTCTTAATAGTCTCTACCATTTTTCCCGGCACCGACATCAGACTCACCAGTCTATAATTTCCCGGATCTCTTCTGGAACCTTTTTTTAAAAATCGGCGTTACATTGACCACCCTCCAATCTTCCAGTACCACGCTTGATTTTAAGGATAAATTACATATAACTAACAATAGCTCCGCAAGCTCATTTTCCAGTTCTATCAGTACTCTGGGATGAATACCATCTGGTCCAGGAGATTTGCTACTCTTCAGTTTGTAGAACTGCCCCATTACATCTTCCAGGTTTACAGAGAATTCATTAAGGTTCTCTGACTCGTCAGCTTCGAATACCATTTCTGGCACCGGTATCCCACCCAAATCTTCCTCGGTGAAGACCGAAGCAAAGAATTAATTTAATCTCTCCTTACGGCTTTGTCTTCCCTGATCGCCCCTTTTACTCTTTGGTCATCTAGCGGTCCAACCGATTCTTTTGTCGGCTTCCTGCTTTTAATATACCTTAAAAAAAATTTACTATCAGGCTTATTTTCAAAAGAGAAGGGCGCCCATCTTTCAACACAAATCGGAAGATGGGCGTCCTTCTCCCAGGGTCACCCAAATCGGCATAATCGAAAGCCGATTTTGGGCGTCCTCAACTGCTTTCCATCACGGGAACGACCAAAGTTCCTGTGGGCATGTCGGAAGCATAGCGAAGGCGGGACTGGGGCGTGCTTAACACATGGGCGTCCTCGGCCGCTAATGGGTAAAAAAAAGGGCGTCCCTGACGAGCACTTGGCCGACTTTACTTGGTCCGTTTTTCTTGTGAACAAGCCTCAAAAAGGTGCCTGAACCAGTGGCGTAGCCAGAAGTCAATTTTTGGGTGGGCCAACAGGTTGGATGGGTGGGCACTAGACAGTGGTGTGCTGGTAAATGTTTAACAACAGGCTCTCTCCCCGGTCCACCTCTGCACCCCCCCCCCCCCCCCATCCACCTATGCACCTCCCCTCAAAATTGCAGAGCTGGCTATAGCCGGGGAGAGGGGGGGGGCAATGCATTACTGTCTCCAGGAAAAAAAAATTAAATGATCCCAGGTTCCAATTTAATTCATGTTTAATGTGGGATAAAATGCCATAAATAAGTAAATAAATATAAACTTTTAATGTTGAGCACCTGATTCTCAAAGTGGACATATTCCAAACACTATAATGAAAATAAAATGATTTTTTTCTACCTTTGTTGTCTGGTGACTGTTTTTCTGATCATGCTGGCCCAGTATCCGATTCTGCTGCTATCTGTCCTCTTAACTCCGTTTCCAGGGCTTCCTTTCCATTTATTTGTTTACTTTCCGCCTTTCTTCTTCATTTCTTGTCCTACATCCATAAGTAAAAGCTGGGTCCTCCGCAAACTTGACTGTCCAGTGGATCCAGCTTTTGCCTATTTTCTTCATCCATGTGCAGTTTTTCTACACTCTTCCTTTTCTGTTATCTCATCTCCTTCCTCACTCCTCCCTCCCCCTCCATGTCCAGCAACCCTCCTCTCCCCCCTACCCTCCCCTCCATCCACCCATGTCCAGCAACTCTCCTCTCCCCTGCCCTCTCCCCTTCTTCCACCATGTCCAGCAAACCTCCTCTCCCCTTCCCTCCATCCAGCAACCCTCCTCTCCCCTGCCCTCTCCTCTCCCCTTCTTCCACCATGTCCAGCAACCCTCCTCTCCCCTTCTTCCACCATGTCCAGCAACCCTCCTCTCCCCTTCTTCCACCATATCCAGCAACCCTCCTCTCCCCTTCTTCCACCATGTCCAGCAACTCTCCTCTCCCCTTCTTCCACCATGTCCAGCAACCCTCCTCTCCCCATCCCTCCATCCAGCAACCCTCCTCTCCCCTTCTTCCACCATGTGCAGCAACCCTCCTCTCCCCTTCCCTCCATCCAGCAACCCTCCTCTCCCCTTCTTCCACCATATCCAGCAACCCTCCTCTCCCCTTCTTCCACCATGTCCAGCAACCCTCCTCTCCCCTTCCCTCCATCCAGCAACCCTCCTCTCCCCTTCTTCCACCATATCCAGCAACCCTCCTCTCCCCTTCTTCCACCATGTCCAGCAACCCTCCTCTCCCCTTCCCTCCATCCAGCAACCCTCCTCTCCCCTTCTTCCACCATGTCCAGCAACCCTCCTCTCCCCTTCTTCCACCATGTGCAGCAACCCTCCTCTCCCCTTCCCTCCATCCAGCAACCCTCCTCTCCCGTATGCCCCCCCCCCCGCCCGCCCGCCGTACCTTTAAATATTACAGTTTTGCTGGAGTCGCGGGCAGCCGGCATTGAAAACATCGGCAGGCTTACGCCGGTTCCAGCAGCCTTCCCTCTTCCCTCGTTGCAAGTCGGATGATGGCTCCACCCTTGTAGATACAGGAAATACGTCAGAAGAGGGCGGAGCCATCATCCGACTTGCAACGAGAGAAGAGGGAAGGCTGCTGGAACCGGCGTAAGCCTGCCGATGTTTTCAATGCTGGCTGCCCGCGACTCCAGCAAAACTGAAATATATTTAAAGGTACGGCGGGCGGCGGCGGCGGTGGCGGGGGGGGCGGGGCAGTGGTGGGCTGGGGAGGCTTAGCCTCCCCAAGCCTCTTATACGGGGCGCCTATGCTGCCGTGAGAGAGAGGGAGGCAGATGCGGGATCGGAGCTCAGCCTGCTCCCTCCGCTCCGCTGCCTCCACTGCTGGGTGGGCCTGAACCAAAACTGGGTGGGCCTGGGCCCACCCAGACCCACCCGTGGCTACGCCCCTTGCCTGAACTGGCCAGATGACCACCGGAGGGAATCGAGGATGGCCTCCCCTTACTCCCCCAGTGGTCACTAACCCCCTCCCACCCTAAAAATAAAACTTCGAATGTCGTAATCTGCTTCAATAAACAGGACACTTTAACACTTGTTCTCAGTGGGATATAGAGGGAGGGGGGAGGGGGGATAAGGGGATCAGTTTTTGGCGGTAGGGAGAGAGGGGGTTGTGGGGATAAAAGTTCACAAAATCTTATTGTCAGTGATAAGCTTGTTTGATGTGGGTTATGTGACTTGAATTCTGCACACTTTGAAACTTATACAACTGTTGTATTGAATGTGTTGTCAATAAAATAAAACTTTAAAAGTATATATATATATTTTTTTTGCCAGCCTCAAATGTCATATCCAGCTCCCTGACAGCAGTATGCAGGTCCCTGGAGCAGTTTTAGTGGGTACTGCAGTGCACTTCAGGCAGGCGGACCCAGGCCCATCCCCCCCCTACCTGTTACACTTGAGGTGGTAAATGTGAGCCCTTCAAAACCCACTAGAAACCCACTGTACCCACATGTAGGTGTCCCCCTTCACCCCTTAGGGCTATGGTAGTGTTGTACAGTTGTGGGGAGTGGGGTGGGGGGTTGGGGGCTCAGCACCCAAGGTAAGGGAGCTATGCACCTGGGAGCAATTTGTGAAGTCCACTGCAGTGCCCCCTAGGGTGCCCAGTTGGTGTCCTGGCATGTGAGGGGGACCAGTGCACTACAAATGCTGGCTCCTCCCACGACCAAAGGGCTTGGATTTGGTCGTTTCTGAGATGTGCGTCGTCGGTTTCCATTATCACCGAAAACCGGGGACAACCATCTCTAAGGTCGACCTAAATTTCCAGATTTGGGCGTCCCCGACCGTATTATTGAAACGAAAGATGGACACCCATCTTGTTTTGATAATACAAGTTTCCCCGCCCCTTCGCGGGGATGTCCTGCGAGGACGTCCTCAGGAAAACTTGGGCGCCCCGTTCGATTATGCCCCTCTATGTGTTTTTGCCTTCAACACAATCTTTTTTTCGAAGTCCCTCTTAGCCTTCCTTATCAGCACTTTACATTTGACTTGGCATTCCTTATGCTGTTTCTTATTATTTTCAGTCGGTTCCTTCTTCCATTTTCTGAAGGATTTTCTTTTAGCTCTAATAGCTTCCTTCACCTCACTTTTTAACCACGTCGGCTGTCGTTTGGTCTTCCGTCCTCATTTTTTAATACGCGGAATATATTTGGCCTGGGCTTCGAGGATGGTATTTTTGAACAGCATCCACGCCTGATATAAATTTTTGACCCTTGCAGTCTCTCCTCTAAGTTTTCTTTTCACTGTTCTTCTCATTTTATCATATGTATACTTACTTCAAAGCTAATATAAAATCCGATCATATTATGATCACTGTTATCAAGCGGCCTCAACACCATTACCTCCCACACCAGATCATGTGTCTAGAATGATCTGGTGTGGGAAGTAATGGTGCTGGGGCCGTTTGATAACAGTGATCATAATGTGATCGGTTTTGATATTAGCTTTGAAGTAAGTATACTTGCAGCCTGGAAGTCTGTGGAAGGTATTTGTCGGTTGGGAGACCGTGTTCAAGCACCTGGCTCTTCCTCATGTGATTCTATTTATCCTGAAGAGGCGGTAGAAACAACAGTAGTGCATGGCCAAAACAGTTCCAGTTGTCAACCAAAGTTGAATCTATTGACCAGTTTGCACAGAGTGGTTTGAATGACACATCTAAAAAAGCTATTGTTGTGCCAAATGACACTAAGCAAGGCAAAGTTTCTCAAGCAATAGAAGACACTTCTGTGGGAGTAATATTGAAAGCCTTTGCTAGGCTGGAAAAATTGGTGATTGGTAAGTTAGAGTTGCAGCGTGGCATCATTGAAAGCAGAATATAAAATTAACGCTCTTGTGGGCAAAAGGTTGATCAAAGACCAAAGTCCTGTCCCGAGAGCATTGCCCTTAATGGGGGCTGGCTGTTGGTTTCAGAGAGGGGCTACAATTGAAGAGGGACAATCAAGGCTGAGGTTTATGTTTAAATTTGGCCTTGGCATGAAAACCACTCTTCATTGTTGGTAGGTTTGGTGTCAGGGGAGGGGAGAGGAAGTGCATATTTAAGCCATCCCCTCTGAGGGTCAGACTTTGTTCCTGCTCCTCAGAGGTGGCGTTCCCACCCATCCTCCCCCTTCAGTTGTTATCTGTTTTTTATTAGTAGTCTCATACCTTTGGCAATTCCTTTCCTCTTCCTTCACGGTTGTCACAGCTAGCGATACACTTCAGCTAAGTCATGTGGTTGAACCTTAATTTTACCAGGCAGTTAAAATTAAGGTATTATAATTTTGGTCATTTTGACTCAGTGGCAGGGCATGGTGATCCATGGATGCTTCCTAAGCCTTAGCTGATGAGGGCGGGGCCTAGATGAGTGTTACTGGTTTAAGATACTAGCTACCTGGGGACGTAGATTTTCTTTGGACTAGTAAAATGTTAAGCATAATTTATTTTGAGTTTGGGTGTGGAATCTTTAGTACTTATTTTAATTTGCAATAAACAATGCTGTGGCTTTTTATTACCATTTACTTGATTGTGTTCATTCATTGATGTTTCTACTGTTGTTGTTATTGTGTAAGTTAATATTACACTAGTCATGTTTGGGTGGGGGTGGTGATGAGGGGAGTTGGGGAAATTTATTTGTTGTTGGCAGCAAAAGGGGTAAGTCCTAGTTCCCCCACATTAAATAATCATGCTCTAACTATGGTTAAAGTTGTAGAATATGTAAAATCTGTTAAGAATAATTTCAAGGAGGAAGTGACGTCAGCCGACGGCATGGTAGCCTGAATTCACAGCTCTCTTCCCCAAAGCTGTAAAATTGGAAATAACACGATCCAAACGGCGATAAAAATTGCGAAACTGTAAGAAAATACTTCCTGACATACAGACGCTATGAGTAAAGCGGCCTCGACCCGGAAAAAGGAGATGGAAAAAGCGGAGAAAAGCGTGGCGAGTAAGGCCTCCAGACACCGCGAATCCCCGGAGCGCGGGTCTCCGTCGGATTCAGACTCAGCGTTATCTATGGCTGAGACGCGAGCCCCCCCTTCCAAGAAAGGACTGTCCGTTGAGCTCCGCAAGTTAACTGCTACGATTCAGTCGGAGATTAAGCAGTCAAAAGTAGAAATTTTAGAGCGCATGGATACGCTCAGCGCGGACCTCAGAGAATTGGGCGGTAGAGTGGAGGAGGCAGAGTTAAAACTAGATGAGCACGCTGAACTGATTGATAAGCACACTAATATGTTACAGACTATGGAACAAAAACATGAGCTCCTGCAATATAAACTAGATGATATCGAAAACAGGGGACGAAGAAATAATCTCCGTTTCCGAGGAGTCCCAGAGGGTGGAGACACAGAGAACGTGGCAGAAATAGTGCATACATTATGCTCTACTTTGTTGGGCTCTGAGGCAGATGAAATGAGATGCGAGCTGGACAGAGCGCACAGAGCTCTTGGAGCATGAAAAGAGCAGCAGACAAGGGACATAATTGTGAGATTTCACAAGTATGAGATTAAGGAGAGAATTTTAGCCTCAGCTAGGAAGACAAAGAGCCTGGAGTATGGTGGAGCCCTGGTTCAGGTCTATCAGGACCTCTCGTTATTCACGCTCCAGATGAGGAGGCTGATGAGACCGGCGCTGGAAGTTTTGAGCAAACAACAGATACAATATAGATGGGGCTTCCCCTTCTCATTAAATTTCTCTCTGAAAGGCACCAAATATCGGGTGCAAACTCTTCAAGAGGCATGGGACGCCTTGCACGCAGATGAGATGGTGTCCACAAAGACTGCACCTGGAGTGATGGCGCCAGCTACCAAGACGAGGCTTCAGCGATGGCAGAGAACCCCGGGACCCGCAAGGCATAATAACCAGAAGCGTTGAAGCAAGCTGGATCGGGACACTGGGGACATGCTTCCAGGAGATTACCTTGTTGGGTAGGCATTGCTGCAAATGCCAGTTGACTCTGAACATTGATGGTAGGGTTGACAACAACCTTAAAATGTATGATTTTGAAGAACGTTGAAACGGTAAATTGAAAGGAGGGCATAGTAATGAAAGATGTAAGGGTGAGGATTAAGTGGGATCGTGAATGAGCTGATATTGATGGGGAGGGATGGATGTGGGTTTGGGAACTATGTGGTGGGTGAATAACTTCCCAAAGACCCACTTGGAGGACATTGGTCTTCCAATTGGTGTGAATGGAGGGGGTGGGAGGGAGGGGGGGGGTGGGAGGGAGGGGGGGATAGTGAGATATGGGAAAATAAGGGAGAGAGAGGGGCACTGCTGGGTATGCAGGGAATATATTTTGCATTAAGGCACTGTATAGAGATATCATGCAGGGGTGCGATAGAACAGCTTTATTACAAACTACGGTGATTGACATAGACTTAAAAATTCTCTCCTATAATGTAAAGGGCCTAAACATGCCTCAGAAGAGGCAAAAGTTTTATAAGGAAATAAAGCAGCATAGACCACATGTGGTTCTCCTGCAGGAGACGCATTTGGTGGGTAGACATGAAAGGCTTCTTTCCCATCCAGAGTACCCAGTAGTGTATTGTGCATCAGCAAATGGGTCAAAGAAAGGAGGAGTTGCGATCTTGATTCACGCTGCGGTTGGGGCGCAGGTTCTTAAGGTAAAACGGGATGTGGGTGGACGCTATATTTTCATGCATACCAAGATTGATAATGTGGATTTAACCATGGCCTCTATATATGCGCCTAACACGGGACAGGTTGGGTTCCTGGGGAAGGTTAGAAATTCCTTGGCTACTTTTGCGCAGGGCTCACTAGTAATAGGGGGGGACTTTAATACAGTGATGAACCCGAGCATAGATCGTTCAGGGCTCCCCAGAGGCGAGGGTCATAGGGAATCTTTGGCCTTGAAATCTTTGGCGCTTTCGCTGGGCACAGTGGACCTATGGAGGGTAAAACATCAGAGGGTATGAGACTATACATTTTACTCCGCAGTACATAAATCTTATTCACGCATTGACTATATATTTGTGGATGCAACCCTGGTGGAGCATGGTCCTGAAGCAGGGATAGGTAATGTGACTCTGTCGGATCATGCCCCCATATGGGTGACTCTACCAAATATTAGGGCCGAAAAAAAAAATAAAAGATGGACACTGAATACTGGTCTTCTGCGGGAGGGGACAGTGGTGGATGGATACAAGCAAGTGTTGAAAGAGTATCTTGAATTTAATCTAGGCTCAGGACCCCAGCTTAGTATAATATGGGATGCTATGAAGGCAGTGACCCGGGGATATTTCCTACAATTGGCCAGTAGACAATCGAAAGCTCGTAGGGCGCAGATCGCGGAATGCCTGGAAAGCATTCGTTTGCTAGAGGAGCAGCATAAGGCTACTGGCGCAGCTAGGGTTCTGAGAGAACTTAATTCCCAGAGAATGCGCCTTGACTCCATATATTCAGAACACCTAAGCATGCTACAGGCAAAGAATAGGGTGAGCTCATATGCATATGCTAACAAAATAGGGCGCCTCCTCGCCATTAAGTTGCGCAGGCAAAAAGTTGAGCGGAATATCATAAAGATTCGAGATGGTGGAGGAGATACCTTAAGTACATCCGAACAAATACGACACAGATTTGGGGAATTTTATAAAGATCTATATGCCCAGGAGCTTAACCCTTCGATGGAATTGATAGATCATTACTTACAGGATAGTGAACTTACCTCTTTGAGTCACCAGCAGCAGACAATGTTAGATGAGCCAATTACTCCCGGGGAAATCCAGGAAGCAATTAGTAGTCTCCCCTCACATAAATCGCCCGGGCTTGATGGGTTGCCCAATGAGTTCTATAGGCAGTTTGCCCCTGAAATAGCTCCGCTCCTAGCAGATTTGTTTAATCAGGTGGGGAGAGGGGGGTCATTACCTCAATCAATGATGGAGGCATGGATAGCGGTCTTGCCTAAACCAGGCAAAGATCACTCTGAATGCGGATCCTATAGACCTATTTCTGTGCTTAATGCAGATGTCAAAATATTGGCTAAGGTACTGGCGAACCGTCTGGCCCCTATTTTGCCAGTACTTATTCATCCAGACCAAGTGGGTTTTGTTCAGTACCGAAAGGCGATGGACAATATTAGAAGGGCGGTGGATATAATGAACTTGGCAAAAAACAATCAGAAGCCGTTATGTCTTTTAAGCCTCGACGCGGAAAAAGCCTTTGATCGGGTTCACTGGCCCTTCATGTATAAGGTGATGGAAAATATGGGGTTTGGAGTACAATTTCGTAGCTGGATTCGGGCCTTTTACGAGTTCCCTAAGGCCTGTGTTCGGGTCAATGGAGGAAATTCAGACTTATTCAATTTACATAGAGGTACTAGGCAGGGATGCCCTTTGTCTCCCTTATTATTTGCAATGGTAATGGAGCCTTTTGCAGCCCGTGTGCGGTCTGATCCTGATATTTCGGGAGCTAAGATAGCGGATAGAACACATAAATTGGCCTTATTTGCAGATGATGTATTATTGTTCGTCACTAGACCCTTGACCACATTCCCGCACTTAGAACACATGATACAGCAGTATTCAGAGGTGTCTGGATTTAGGGTCAACATGGCAAAATCTGAGGCCCTGAATGTGACAATTCCGGAGGATGTGGTGGAGTCTTTAAAGATTTCATCTCCATTTCGGTGGGCCCACAAACATTTAAAATACCTGGGGGTGAATCTGACTAGGGACCCTTCGGAGCTCTTTAATGCAAATTATAAGGGGTTGGGTAAAATTATCAGGGAAGATCTAGAGAGGTGGGGAGATTTGGGAACATCATGGTTTGGCAGGATAGCTATTCTTAAAATGAATGTCTTGCCAAGACTGTTATACCTTTTCCAGGTGCTGCCTGTGATAATGCCCAGGCGATTCTTAGCTAATTTACAAGACAGGTTGGTGCGATTCGTCTGGGCAGGAAAGCGTCCTAGGCTAGCAAGGTCGCTCCTATATAAGGAAAGGAAAAGGGGTGGACTTGGGGTACCCAATCTTGCATGGTACTACAGGGCAGCGCAGGGGAAAGCAGCACTGGAATGGTATCAAGAATACCCGGACCACCAATGGGTGCAAATAGAACAACACTCTGTGGGTGACAAACCTTTGAGTGCACTAATGTGGCTGCCAAAATCCTTTAGAAGTATAAATGAAAGAGCTTGTCCCTCCATAGCGGTAACGCTCCATTATTGGGATAGTTTGTTCCCTAAGAGACAATGTATATTGACTCGCTACACGCCGATAGCTTTTAATCCTTTATTTTTACCGGGGACGGTAACGGGGATCTTTACTAAATGGTATGAGATAGGGGTGAGAACCTGGGGCCAATTATTTGAAGCTGATATGCTGGTATCTTTCGATACATTGCGGGGCAGATATCCTGGGGTGGAGGGAGGTGACTTTGCATACCGTCAATTAGTATCTCTCCTTAAAAGCAAGGCGGTGAGGGAGGTGATGCAGCGTGAGAAATTAGATTTGGAGGGGATATGTGAGCGACATGCTTCATCTAGGGGATTGATAGGTTCCCTGTACCATAATATAAGCAAGCAGGCGCCTAGTTACGAGGTACATAGGAAAAGCTGGGAGCGAGAGCTGGGGACGAGTTTGGGAGACCCTGGGTGGGAGAGCATAGAAAAAGCAGCTGTGAAGGTGTCAACCCATGTACCCCTGCAGGAGAATGCTATGAAAGTATTATATCGGTGGTATCTCACGCCTGCTCGATTGAGGCGGATTTTCCCAAATGCCTCTGGCAAGTGTTGGAGAAGGTGTGGCCAAGAGGGTACCATGGGACACATATGGTGGAATTGTGTTAAAATCCGTGCCTTTTGGAAGGCGGTACATTACAGGCTGCAGGCTTGGATAGGGTGTACAGTGCCCTGGGCCCCTGAGGTGTTCCTATTTTCAGCTAGGATTGCAGGCTTATTATCATGTCAACAAACTTTGGCAAAGTATGTGGTTGGTACAGCAAGGGTGGTTGTAGCTTCACAATGGAGGAGGGAGGGAGTTCCCCCGCTGGCTAAGTGGCTTAATAAGTTGAGGTATGTACGTGAAATGGAAAGATTGGTGGCTGAGCATAAGCAACAAATGGGGAAATGGCACTCTGTTTGGAAATACATCCCTGTAGACGCTCTGACGAACTAATATGTCTGAGAGAAGAGTGTCTAGTTAAATATATTAAAAAAAAAAAAAAAAAAAAAGAGGTAGTGCTCAGCGGTGCTTTCTTGGCGGAGAGGGGTAGGGGGGCGGGAGGGAGGGTAACTTCTGTTCTATTAAAAAGTTGGGGAAAAAACAAAAAAAAACAAAAATGTTGAAGTTTAAAAATGTTGATATCGGAAAGTTGAAACTATGATGAGTTATACTGTACAAAGCACTAGTGGAATACTGTATTAGTCAAAGGTAAATGTAATCTGCTGGATAGTATTTTGCATTCTTTGTGTTGTTTCAATGAACAATAAAGACTTCTTACAAATTAAAAAAAAAAGAATAATTTCAAGAATCTTATTAGGCACAACGTTACCATGACATGGAAAATTGAGAATATGGAAAGTACACCAAAGTATCAAAATATGAGTTATTAACTTTCCTAATTTTGGATGATGTATCAGGTTTAAAATTTAAGAGCTATTTATGTGAGATATTAGAAGTTCCAGAATCTCCCCTACTTCCTCTATTATCTGCGTATTATGGGGCCCTTTTACAAAGCCGCAGGAGGGCTGATACATGGGTAGCATGTGCCAAATCCGCAATACCAAGTTTGCTGCATGCCGAATCCCACAGTAGGTAATATTTTTCTATTTTCAACCGCAGGGAGCATTCCTGACGGTAATTGGCAACACGGCCATGTTGGCATGCACTGCATAGTTACCCTACGGGGTAGCACATGAGCTCTTACTGCTAGGTCAGTGGCCGTAAATAGTGTTATGGAATTTGTCATGCAACTATGGTAGGCGTGCGCTAGTTTTAATGTCTGCGCACGCCCATTTCCCGGCCCATTAAAAAAATGGCCTTTTTGCCAGCCACAGTAAAAAGTGGCCCAGCGCACACCAAAAACACATGCCCACACTACCATAGCCCACTTTTTACCGCGGCTTTGCAAAAGGACCCCTACATGCCTACAAAGCAAATGTGGACATCTAAAAGGGAAAGGGTAAAGCAAGGGACTTCAAAGTCTAGAGTTAATTCTTTATCAGCAGGGTTATCTAAGGTGGCTGAGAATGCTGCCGTGACCGTGCTGTTAGAAGCTGATCATGATTGGATTTTCCTTCTTGTGAAAAAAAATTTGGGGTTGCACTATTGGGATGTTCCCTTTAATTTTCTGGCACTTAGGTCTCAGTTTTTGGCATTAGGTGCTACCTTATCCTTTGTAAGTATAACATGAGCTGGGATCAACAAAAGACCTTTTTTTTTTAAACTTTCCATGAATCCAGAGTGTCATATGGATCCAAAAGATGATCGACTGTTAAAGCCTTGAATTTATTGTTTGTTATTGGCAAGTGTTGGCTTCTTGTTGGCAAGTAGGAAGCTTTCTTTATCTCTGAAATTTATATTTTCATTGGATTCTGTCCTCAGGGTGTGGGTTTACTGCAATAGTTTCTTTCATTATATTTCAGAATGATCAGTATGCTGATAAACATAAAATTCAATTTTAAAAGGTTGAACTAATATTTAAAAAGAAAAGAAAACAAGCGTATCGATTTTTTTTTATATATATTCACCTTTTATACCCAGATCCCCCTCCTCCTCCCCAGATTTAGCACTTCCCCATAGAGATGCCTTTTTGGATGTTTCACATGAGTGCCCTATTATGCAAGTATCCGCATCTCATTATTGAACATGTGTGGAATATACATGCACACATGTGTCACTGACATATGAATCTCTGTAGAGGGAATTTCGTATTTTTGGATCACGTCTAAAGAGAGATGATGTTTATGGCAACAGGGGCCTGTGTACAGAGAGCCTGGGAAGCTGTGTCTTTAAGCAGCTGAGGAAAACATGTGTCAGTCCTTAGCAGCAACAGAGCAGAAGGAGGAGGGAGGGAGGCTGCATGTCTGTGCGATGAAGCAGGAATGTGGGCTGCGTGCCTGCTCCATTAGCTAGCACCGAGCAGCAGGGAGGGCTGAGCTCATTCATAGTCTCCGTGGAGCTGGCTGCGGGTGGCTTACTCGTGCAGAGGCACAGGGGTGCAAGGGCTCCCCACTTTCTGGTGCAAGAGTCGTCATCCCCCCTTCTTCGCCCCCAGCATGCCTTTGAATCTGACCATTTCTCCCTCCGAGGACCAGTTCTGGACCGAGATGCACGAGGGGCAGCTGAAGCTGAAAATGCGGGTGCGGAGGATGAAGGAGAGCCGGGAGCTCCGAGGTTTGTAGGCAGCTTCTGCAGGGGAGGTGGGCACGCATACTATACTGCAGCCGGAGGCGAGGAATCTGTGGGCAGCCCCGGTGCAGTCTGCAGTCAGAAGGCGGGGGGAGCTGGGATACACAGATTGCTTTCTGCTGGAGAAAATGCTGTAACATCAGTTGGATTTTGGGAGACTTGCTTCTCTTGCTTATAATGTTTGTGTGTTGGGGGAAGGGGTGAAGTCTTTTCCTTCTCTTGCCTTTCTGGGCACAGTTGCCCTCGGCATAGCCCTAAACACACGGTCGTCAGGATCTGCTTTCCTCCCTCAGTAGCTCAGGCTTTACTCTCTCATACTGCTCCTTTCGCTTATGTAACTGAATTTATTGTTGTAGTAGGGCATGAAAGCAGCAAGCCAAAAATAGGTTAGGAAATGTGTGGTCGTGTTCATATGAGGTGGAGGGATGAATGTTACAGCAGTGCTACCTGTACCATGATGCCATCTGACATCTCCAGTGTCCCCAAACCACCTCTGAGCCATTTACCTTGTCTCAGTTCTGGTTAGCATTATACCATGTTACTAATAACATTACATCTGTATGTATCAGAAAAGAGACTTTCCCCCATTACATGCTTTATACATGGATTCACCATAAGCATGTAAACGTTCCCATCACTCACCCCTGCAGCAGTGAAGGATCAGGTAGAGGGAAGAGCAGGACTTAAGACTCTGACAATAGAACATTACAGTTTATTTTGGATCAGTTTGATAAAATTACTCTACGCATGCCTTTCCAATTGGGAAGTTTCTATTTATAATTACCATTCCCATAGACAGAGTCAGCCTTTCAAGAGCATGAAATGACACCGCTGCCATTCTTCCTCCATGGTTAAAGTAAAAAAAAAAAAAAAAAAAAACTTTACATTCCATGGAAAATGACCTGTTTGTGAGCAAGCTGAGGTTGATGACACTGGCAGCCCTGTTTAGTGAAAAGTGGGGGACATGCTAGGGTCTCCAGTGACCTGATGCGTGGTTGGCTATGTCACCATGGATCACATACACACACACACACACACACACTTCGTCCAATCCAGGCAAGGTACCCCCTTACTCTGTCATGTGGATGGTTGGTCACTTTTGCTCTTCCCAAGACCAGCAGTCTTTTCTGTGACTAGGAGGCGATTTCCATCCCTTTTGAAGTGCATATTTTTAAAACCCTCCACCCCATAAGTGCACACATGCACACTGTATTCTTTCAGATGTGAAATCCTCTTATGCTGAATAGAGGGGTGGTCAAACCACTCTTTTCTTTTAAACATAAGACTCTCTTTCAAATCACCCTTTGCACAGAGGAGTCTTTTTGATCTTTTTGCTTCAGACACGTTACTCCCACTCTAGAGAAAATATTGGTTACAGAAAAAAAAAGTTGAGGCTGTGACGTTAAATTCTGTGGTAACAAAGCTTCTTTTAGAACAAACACATCTGCTGCCTCCCAGTCAGCCTGATGTGAAGAGAGACACCACTGTGTGTTTGAGTTTTCCAAGAACAAGGATGTGTTAAAAGTTTGCCACTGCTTTTCACAGGCATTCTGCAGCCCCGGCAGGCGTTCATCGCTCCCCTTGCATCATCTGTCCAGACAACTTGAGCCTCTTGTCTCTCTGCCCAACATAGTTGTGCCATTGGTACAGAGTTACCCAAGAGAGTGACACATTCTCTGTAGCTTACAACAGGCTTTTAAAAACAATGTATCCCTGTTAGGGCTTAAGCATTCACTTACTCATCACCCCCTCCTGCCCTTCTGTAGACTGCATCAAGCAGGGAGTGGAGTTCTGCCACTAAGGGCATGCTCAGAGTTTGTCAGTTCGGACATTGTACAAGGGTGGCAAACAGGGGCAGCTGGGAGGGAGAGAGAGAGAGAGAAGAGAGGTAGCAAAGAGTTGAGGTCAAACCTAAAGAATAGATGCTGACATCCACACAAATCCAAAGAACCAACAGCGTGCATCAGTGCAGGAAGGGTGGACAAGTTTCAAATAAACTATATGTCTGGGTAAACGGCTTCTGAAATTTGCCCTTATATGTATGTATATATGTGTAATTTATGATAGGCGAATAAAGGGTATGATACATACCTGTAGCGGTTGTTCTCCGAGGACAGCAGGCTGATTGTTCTCACGACTGGGTTGACGTCCGCGGCAGCCCCCACCAACCGGAAAAAGCTTCGCGGGACGGTCGGCACGCAGGGCACGCCCACCGCGCATGCGCGGCCGTCTTCCCGCCCGTGCGCGACCGCTCCCGCCAGTTGAATGACAAGCAATAAAGTATAAAACACAACTCCAAAGGGGAGGAGGGAGGGTAGGTGAGAACAATCAGCCTGCTGTCCTCGGAGAACAACCGCTACAGGTATGTATCATACCCTTTCTCCGAGGACAAGCAGGCTGCTTGTTCTCACGACTGGGGTATCCCTAGCTCTCAGGCTCACTCAAAACAAGAACCCAGGTCAATGGAACCTCGCACCGGCGAGGAAACAACAGAAATTGACCTACGAAGAACAACTAACTGAGAGTGCAGCCTGACCAGAATAAATTCGGGTCCTGGAGGGTGGAGTTGGATTACACCCCAAACAGATTCTGCAGCACCGACTGCCCGAACCGACTATCGCGTCGGGTATCCTGCTGGAGGCAGTAATGAGATGTGAATGTGTGGACAGATGACCACGTCGCAGCCTTGCAGATCTCTTCAATAGTGGCTGACTTCAAGTGGGCCACCGACGCTGCCATGGCTCTGACACTATGAGCCGTGACATGACCCTCAAGAGTCAGCCCAGCCTGGGCGTAAGTGAAGGAAATGCAATCTGCTAGCCAATTAGAGATGGTGCGTTTCCCGACAGCGACCCCTAGCCTGTTAGGGTCGAAAGAAATAAACAATTGGGCGGACTGTCTGTTGGGCTGTGTCCGCTCCAAGTAGAAGGCCAATGCTCTCTTGCAGTCCAATGTGTGCAACTGACGTTCAGCAGGGCGGGTATGCGGCCTGGGGAAGAATGTTGGCAAGACAATTGACTGGTTAAGATGGAACTCCGACACCACCTTCGGCAGGAACTTTGGGTGAGTGCGGAGCACTACTCTGTTGTGATGAAATTTAGTATATGGAGCATGAGCTACTAGGGCTTGAAGCTCACTGACCCTACGAGCTGAAGTAACTGCCACCAAGAAAATGACCTTCCAGGTCAAGTACTTCAGATGGCAGGTATTCAGTGGCTCAAAAGGAGGTTTCATCAGCTGGGTGAGGACGACGTTGAGATCCCATGACACAGTAGGAGGCTTGATAGGGGGCTTTGACAAAAGCAAGCCTCTCATGAATCGAACGACTAAAGGCTCTCCAGAGATGGCTTTACCTTCCACACGATAATGGTAAGCACTAATCGCACTAAGGTGATTCCTTACTGAGTTGGTCTTGAGGCCAGACTCTGATAAGTGCAGAAGGTATTCAAGCAGGTTCTGTGCAGGGCAAGAACGAGGTTCTAGGGCCATGCTCTCACACCACACGACAAACCTCCTCCACTTGAAAAAGTAACTCTTTTTAGTGGAATCCTTCCTAGAGGCAAGCAAGACCCGGGAGACACCCTCAGACAGACCCAACGCAGTGAAGTCTACGCCCTCAACATCCAGGCCGTGAGAGCCAGAGACTGAAGGTTGGGGTGCAGCAACGCTCCGTCGTTCTGCGAAATGAGAGTCGGAAAACACTCCAATCTCCACGGTTCTTCGGAGGACAACTCCAGAAGAAGAGGGAACCAGATCTGACGGGGCCAAAAGGGCGCTATCAGAATCATGGTGCCGCGGTCCTGCTTGAGCTTCAGTAAGGTCTTCCCCACCAAAGGTATGGGAGGATAAGCATACAGGAGGCCGGTCCCCCAATGGAGGAGAAAGGCATCCGACGCTAGCCTGCCGTGTGCCTGAAGTCTGGAACAGAACAGAGGCAGCTTGTGGTTGGTCTGAGAGGCGAAAAGGTCCACCGAGGGGGTGCCCCACGCTCGGAAGATCTTGCGTACCACTCTGGCATGGAGCGACCACTCGTGCGGTTGCATGACTCTGCTCAGTCTGTCGGCCAGACTGTTGTTTACGCCTGCCAGGTATGTGGCTTGGAGGAGCATGCCGAACCGACACGCCCAACGCCACATCCCGACGGCCTCCTGGCACAGGGGGCGAGATCCGGTGCCCCCCTGCTTGTTGACGTAATACATTGCAACCTGATTGTCTGTCCGAATTTGGATAATTTGACAGGACAGCCGATCTCTGAAAGCCTTCAGTGCGTTCCAGATCGCTCGGAGCTCCAGGAGGTTGATCTGCAGATCCTTTTCCTGGAGGGACCACAGACCCTGAGTGTGGAGCCCATCGACATGGGCTCCCCACCCCAGGCGAGATGCATCCGTCGTCAGCACTTTCGTGGGCTGCGGAATTTGGAATGGACGTCCCAGGGTCAAATTGGTCCGGATGGTCCACCAGAGCAGTGAAGTGCGACAACTGGTGGAGAGGCGGATGACATCTTCTAGATTCCCGGTGGCTTGGAACCACTGGGAAGCTAGGGTCCATTGAGCAGATCTCATGTGAAAACGAGCCATGGGAGTCACATGAACTGTGGAGGCCATATGACCCAGAAGTCTCAACATCTGCCGAGCTGTGATCTGCTGAGACGCTCTGGTCTGCGAAGCCAGGGCCAAGAGATTGGTGGCCCTCGCTTCGGGAAGGTAGGCCTGAGCTGTCTGGGAATTCAGCAGCGCTCCTATGAATTCCAGAGATTGAGTTGGCTGGAGATGGGACTTTGGGTAATTTATCACAAACCCCAGCAGCTCCAGAAGTTGAATAGTGCACTGCATGGACCGGAGGGCTCCTGCCTCCGAGGTGTTCTTGACCAGCCAATCGTCGAGATATGGGAACACGTGCACTCCCAGCTTGCGTAGGTAGGCCGCTACCACCACGAGGCACTTTGTAAACACTCGTGGGGCAGAGGCGAGCCCAAAGGGCAGCACACAATACTGAAAGTGCCGTGCGCCCAGGCGGAATCTGAGATACTGTCTGTGAGCTGGCAGTATCGGGATGTGAGTGTATGCGTCCTTTAAATCCAGGGAACATAGCCAATCGTTTTTCTGAATCATTGGCAGAAGGGTGCCCAAGGAAAGCATCCTGAACTTTTCTTTGACCAGGAATTTGTTCAGGCCTCTCAGGTCTAGGATGGGACGCATCCCCCCTGTTTTCTTTTCCACAAGGAAGTACCTGGAATAGAATCCCTGCCCTTCCTGCCCGGGTGGTACGGGCTCGACCGCATTGGCGCTGAGAAGGGCGGAGAGTTCCTCTGCAAGTACCTGCTTGTGATGGGAGCTGAAAGACTGAGCTCCTGGAGGACAATTTGGAGGCAGGGAGGCCAAATTCAGGGCGTATCCGCACCGCACTATTTGGAGAACCCACTGGTCGGAGGTTATGAGAGGCCACCTTTGGTGAAAAAATTTTAACCTCCCTCCGACCGGCAGATCGTCCGGTACGGACACTTGTAGGGCGGCTATGTTCCCGTGGATCCAGTCAAAAGCCCGTCCCCGGCTTTTGCTGTGGAGGCGCAGGGGGCTGCTTAGGCGCACGCTGTTGACGAGAACGAGCGCGCTGGGGCTGTCCCTGTGCCTGACGAGGCCTTCGGGCCGGCTGGTTGTACCTACGCTTTGCAAAAGAATAGGGTGCAGCCTGCCGTGCCCGGGAAAAACGCCCACCCGTGGGGGCGGGTGCTGAAGGCGCCCGGTGGGAGAGCTTGTCGAGAGCGGTTTCCCGCTGATGCAGTTGGTCCACCATCTGCTCGACCTTCTCACCGAAAATGTTATCCCCCCGGCAAGGGACGTCAGCCAGTCTCTGCTGGGTGCGGTTGTCCAGGTCAGAGGCACGCAGCCATGAGAGCCTGCGCATCACTATACCTTGGGCCGCAGCACGAGATGCCACGTCACAGGTGTCAAAAATCCCCCTGGACAGGAACTTTCTGCACGCCTTCAGCTGCCTGACCACCTCCTGATAAGGCCTGGACTGCTCCGGCGGGAGCTTATCGACCAGGTCCGCCAGCTGTTGCACATTGGTCCGCATGTGGATGCTCATATAGAGCAGGTAAGATTGGATGCGGGTCACGAGCATGGAGGACTGGTAGGCCTTCCTCCCAAATGAGTCCAGAGTGCGAGACTCCCGCCCCGGGGGCGCCGAGGCGGTATCCCTCGAACTCCGTGCCCTCTTGAGAGCAGAATCCACGACCGCTGAGTCATGGGGCAACTGGGGCCGCATGAGCTCTGGGTCAGAGTGGATCCTGTACTGGGACTCTGCTTTCTTGGGAATGGTGGGATTAGTTAATGGTCGCACCCAGTTCCGGAGCAGCGTCTCCTTCAGGACATTGTGCAGCGGTACCGTGGAGGACTCTCTAGGTGGTGATGGATAGTCGAGGACCTCGAGCATCTCGGCCCTCGGCTCTTCCACAGAGACCACGGGAAAGGGAATGCTTATAGACATATCCCGCACAAAGGAGGCAAAGGAGAGACTCTCAGGAGGTGAGAGCTTCCTCTCCGGTGACGGCGTGGGGTCCGAGGGAAGGCCCGTAGACTCCTCTGAGGAGAAATATCTCGGGTCCTCCTCTTCCCCCCACGAGTCCTCATCCTCGGTATCGGACATTAGCTCATGTAGCTGAGTCCGGTACCGGGCCCGGCTCGACGTCGAGGCACCGAGGCCTCGGTGTCGTCGAGCGGTGGACTCCCGCGCCGGCGGGGACGGAGCTCCCTCCATCGACGTCGACGGGGACTCCACCTGCGTGGCTGTCGAGACCGGCACCGCAAGCGGCGGCGGTGTCGACTGCCCCGGCGCCGGGCTAGAGCTCGCCGGCGCCACAGTCATCGGCGCCGAGGGCGCAAGCACCCCCGGCGCCGGCACAGCCTGGCGCATCAGCCCTTCCAGGAGCCCCGGAAGGATGGCTCTGAGGCACTCGTCCAGGCCCGCTGCCGAGAAAGGCGGTGGGGCCGGTAAGGGTGTCGGTGCCAGAAGCTGCTGGGGGCCAGGAGACGGCACCGAGGTGCCGGAACCCCGACGCGTCGGTACCTCCACCACCGACGGAGATCTCTCCTCTCTGTGATGACGCTTCGGCGTCGACTCCTCTTCAGGCACCGAGGGCTCCCGGTGACGGCGCTTCTTGTCCTTCTTCCGGTGCACGTCACCGGTGCCGGAGGGCATGGAGGAGGAGGAGGTCGATCCCCCTCGGTCTCGAGGTACCGGGTCCGACAGGGTTCGGTCCCGTGGCTCACGAGTTGAGGGAGTGACCGGGGCCGACTGCCCACGCGGTCTCTCTACCCCACTCTCGCCGGCGGACCGGCGGGCCGACGGGACCTGTTCTCCTGGGGTCGCTGCCATCGGTGCCGATGTCTCGGGCATCGATACCGGTACCGAAGAACCGGCCTTCGATACCGATGCCGTCGAGGTCGACGTCGAGGGGCCGGCGCAAGTTCCAAAAAGACGGTCCCGCAGAACTTGCCTCGCAACCTGAGTCCGTTTCCGGAGACCGAGACACAAAGCACACGACTTGAGATTGTGCTCCGGCCCGAGGCACTGGAGGCACCAAGCGTGGGTGTCGGTCTGCGAGATCGGCCGGCCGCAGCGACCACACTTTTTAAATCCACTCGGGACCTTCGAGGACATCGACGGAAAAATCGCGTCGGCGAAGTCAAAGTCGGCAATGGTGGCTAAAATCACACCACGAAAATTGAAACCGACCGAGCGGCCACTAGGCCGCAACGAGGCGTCCCCGCTAGAAAGCGAGGGAAAAGGGAGGAGCGCGTGCTCCACACGCGCAAAATTCTTTTTTTTTTTTTTTTTTTTGGATAACAAAACGAAACGAAAGAAGAAGAGGCCGAAAAGGCCAAGAGCGACGACCCGCGTAAACGCGGTCGAAAATTCCGGCGGCTGAAACGAGAGAGTTGCAAAAACACGACTCTCTCAGTCGCGGAAAAAAAGTAACTGGCGGGAGCGGTCGCGCACGGGCGGGAAGACGGCCGCGCATGCGCGGTGGGCGTGCCCTGCGTGCCGACCGTCCCGCGAAGCTTTTTCCGGTTGGTGGGGGCTGCCGCGGACGTCAACCCAGTCGTGAGAACAAGCAGCCTGCTTGTCCTCGGAGAATAAATGTTTACGATGGCAGATAAAGATGAAGGGTGGTCTACCTAGTCGGCCAATGCAGCAGATAAAGACCCGTGTGGTCCATCCAGTCTGCCCAACAAGGTGACCGATCTACGCCCACCACTATATGCAGCCCCACTCACCCATGCTTAAACGCTGGTTGTCAAGTCTCCATCATGCCACCATATAGGCAGCCAAACATGATGGAGTCTTGGTTATAACCACATATCATCCCCAAGATCTTGGGCAAGTTACTTAACCCTCCATTGCCTCAGGTACAAACTTAGATTGTGAGCCCTCCTGGGAGAGAGAAATATCCAGTGTACCTGAATGTAACTCACCTTGAGCTACTACTGAAAAAGGTGTGAGCAAAATCTAAATAAATAAATAAATAAAGTATTGCTGACAGTATTCAGTTTACCAGTCAAGATGTCTTCCCTTCCCCCTCCCCCCCCCCCCCCCCCCCCCCCGAGCTGCACAGCACACTCACTTGCAGCATGTAGTGAAGTGGTTAGGGTTGTATTGCCATTCTCTGCAGGTTATACCCAATATTTGTTTTAGGGTTGTAACGGCCACGCAACAAAGTTTAATATTAAACATTATTTATTTATATACGATATTTCTTAAACCAGCATTCATACAGGCATCATGGCGGTATACAAAAAACAGTGAAGATTATGGTAAACAAATGATGTGAACATAACGTATATTTCTTTTGAAAACATCTTCCTCAGTGGCCTTGCAGTGGCTGCTGAGGAGGCTGTGAAGGCCCTGTGGGATGGCAGATTCATAAAGGCAGAGATGCATTTTCCCCACAACCTGGAAGAGAAAGCACTGTCCCCATCTTCCAATTCCTAGGTTTTATGCAGTTACAACAGTGAATACTCCATTATTCCTCCTAGCATAGTCCCTTGTCACTAGGGCTGGTATGAAGGTATTAGATGCCCTAGGTAACTTGTGCCCACCTCAATTAATATTCTGGCCCCTACGCCCCTGCCATTGAGCTTTAGCTAATGAAACTTCTCAATCATGACCAGCCCAATTCTTCTCCTACTCCCCCTCCCACAACAATCCTGTAAAAACTCAGAATTGAACACCATATTTTTTTTTTCTTAGAATCCTCAGAGAAAAAAAATTCAAATCTGCATTGAAAACTTGGCTCTTCTCGCACTTGCGCCTTTGTTGCTTTCATTTCCCTTTGCCGTCATGTGTACAGCTAGACACTGGCTTCTGTGCTTTTTGCTAGATTTGGTCTTCTGGCATTCTGGAAAAGCTGACTAGATTGAAGGTAATGGCAGGACAGCAGGATGATTCCATCACATAATCCTCGCAGTGTTTACATTGTTCTATTCTATTCCATAGATTTATATTCCTCCCGATTCCATAAGGATTCAGGGCGGTTTACAGTTAAGAAGTTAACTACTATTGGTTGAGAATTACATTATAGCATTACAGACAGTTAAACATTCTAATTCAGACTTTCAAATATTGTTAAATTCCTCAGTCTAATTCTTTTTGGTTTTGTTTGTGAAGAATGTATAGCCAGATTGTGAGAACAGTTGGTACTTTTACAAGCACAGCTCTGCTCTTGGCCTGCAGAACCCTTTGCTATTTCGATAACTCGGTTCCCCACCCCTTCCCCCACCTCACAGCGAGCAGTTACGACAATGGTCCTCACTTTGTTTTTTTGTTAGATCTTTTAATGGAGTTACAAAATGTATAACACAGAAGGAATTACATAACAGCTTGGACAGATGATGACATTGAATTGTTATCTTGTTATTCAAAGAGATTAACATCTCAGTTGCTCAGGGGTAGATTTCTCAATACGTATAATAGGCAAGTGCCTAGGGGAAGCTGCCCCACCTTTGAAAGTTCTCCCCTGTTACTGGAAATAGCAATCCTGCACAGCCCAATCATTACTTGCGGTTGGCTGGCCAGTGCAACATTAAGGAGATACTCCTCCAGTCCTGCCACACTTCCTAATTTTGGAGAGAGATCCCCTACTCTAGCTGAAAAAAGGCACTCATTATTTTATAGACCTCTGTCATATCTCCCCTCAGCCGTCTTTTCTCCAAGCTGAAGAGCCCTAGACTTTTCAGCCTTTCCTCATAGGGAAGTCGTCCCATCCCCTTTATCATTTTCATCGCCCTTCTCTGTACCTTTTCTAATTCCACTATATCTTTTTTGAAATATGTTTTGTAGTCTCTATCAAATAATTTAGATACAGCCCCTTCTTTCTTTGAAAATTGCTGTTCTAGCTGGGAGCTTGTAGTCCCCTATTTGTTAACTCTTGTTTACATTTGTAGACTTCCGTTCTCTTTTTCACTGTCTCTCAATGACTGGGTCTGGAAAGAAGATTTCCTCCCAAGTGTTCATGATGTTTAAGGAGGATATTTTACTAGTTGGGTAGTACCATGTTTCCCCGAAAATAGGACATCCTCCGAAAATAAGACCTAGTAGAGGTCTTGCTGCAATTTGAAAATATAAGGCCTCCCCCGAAAATAAGACCTAGCAGGGGAGGCCTTATTTTTCGGGGAAACATCGGGGTCACCCCCCCCCACCCGAGATCAGCGGCTCCCCCCGCCCTCAGTCGCTCCCTGAACTAACCTCTTAAACGCTTCCTTTCACCTTCGCACTCGCCGCAAGCAGCAGGGCAGGCCACTCCTTCCTTCCGTGTCCCGCCCTCGCATGACGTTACGTTACGTCAGGCGAGGGCGGGACACGGAAGGAAGGAGTGGCCTGCCCTGCTGCTTGCTGCGAGTGCGAAGATGAATGGTGAAAGGAAGCATTTAAGAGGTTAGTTCCGGGAGCGACTGAGGGCGGGGGGAGCTGGCGATCAGGGGGGGGGGAGCCAGCGATCTCAGGTGGGGGGGGCGACCTCAGGTGGGGGGGGCGACCTCAGGTAGGGGGAGGGGACCCAATGTTTCCCCGAAAAATAAGGCCTCCCCTGAAAATAAGACCTAGCGAGTCTTGGGGAGCAAAAATGAATATAAGACAGTGTCTTATTTTCGGGGAAACACGGTATTTCCTTTCTCTGGAAATACAACCCAATGGCCCTAGACATCTTTGTCTAGTCCAGTGCAGGCTGCCCTCTCTCTGTGCAAGTTCTCAATTTTCTAAGGCTCCATTTCTGTATTGATTGGGAAGCATTCCAGGAAGATTCTCCTTATGAATGTAATCATGTTTATGACCTCTTTCTTCCTCGGGGATTCCAAAGATACAACTATAAGAGCAATCATCTCCTTTTTTTTTCTGTCTCCTGATTTAGTTTTATACATTTCAATATCCCCTTTTAGTTGCTTCATGTTCTATTATGTATACGTTGGAATCTACTTCTTCCATTTCCTTTTGGAAGAAAGCTAGTTTTGTTTCCACTTTTTCTACCTTCCTCTCTGTATTTGGATGTGTCCATATCTCTGGTCTCCATGGACAGGGAGGTTGATATCTTCTCTCCAAGTGATTCATTCTTTGGACTCTTCTTGTAAAGTTCTGGTTTTAATTGGTTTCCTCACCACCTTTCTCATTTTGTTTTCTTAAATAATTTTGCTGCTGGACCACTGATTTAAGCATCTTTGGAGTATAATTGGGGTTCAAGCAAGGGATACTTCTGGATCAAGTCTTTATACTGTGCTTCCATAAGAGGAATTCCTCATTCTACTTCACCTGTGGCCTTCAGCACATCTTACTGTTCCAGTACAGGATTACCCCAGTAGTTTGTTAGCACGGAGCATAGTTGGCTTTTGACTTGTGTAGTGTGCGTTTGTGTAGGGTTACCATATGACTCCAGGAAAAGGAGGACAGATTGAGCCAGTCTGGGTTTTACTTCCATTGCTAGAAGCAAAACCCGGACTGGATCAATGTGTCCTCCTTTTTCTGGAGCCATATGGTAACCCTAGATTTGTGGGCAAAGGAACCAACTTTTTAAAGGTATTGAGGGTACTAAACTCCTCACAAGCTACCCTTTCCGTGGACACAGTGAAGAGACCTGCTCCATACTGAGGCACTAACTGGCACCCATGCAATTATACAATTATTCCCGAAGGCTGTAAGGGACCTCAAGGGTTTATAAGACTTGGTGGCGGCACCTTCAGAGCTGCCGAATTACCTGTTACAGGAGATAGACTTTTTGGCCGGTCGTGGATTTCTGTCAACCTCATCCTGGTGCATTATGGGATCTGCAGCACTGATTTCAATGTATAGAATCATGGACTACAAATACTACACTGCTTTAAGGTGTAAGTTTAGAAACCAGGACCGGCCAAAAGTCTCCCTCCTGGAATGGATAACTTGGCAGCTCTGCACCTTCCTTTTAAAACAAACTGATTCATATTGTTTTGAAATCTAAAGGACTGCAACCAGCATATACTGCAGTGTGAGAACAGACTGTCATTTCCATGGAGAACATGCATGGCTTGTGTGCCAGTGGATAAGAAGCAAAATCATATGTCTGTTCTCCCAGCACTTGAAAGAGAGGCAAGTGAACTGGTATCTCTGAGTGCCCAGCTTCTGATAACATGATTCTTCTATTTGCCAATTGACCTATTCTTTAAGAATACAAACAAATTATGCATTATTGTAATTTCACACGTTAATGCAAGCTCCATTATTCTCAGTGGGACCTTTTACTAACTGTTCACTTAATTCAAATTAATATGCATCAGCATGCATTAACTGGTTAATGCATTTGAGTAAATGAGGCACTGTGATTGGAAGTGATCACTGAACTGCAGCTCTCTCCCCTAGACTCATAAGATCCTGTATTCTGGCATTTATAAAGGTGCCACCTGGATCCAGATTTGCCCAACAGAGTTGATCCAGTCCTGGATTTACCCCATTGCATGCAGGGACTTGTAGTCTTGCTTTTCTTAGAGTATGCAACCCTGGATCAACCCTGTCGGGCAGATCTGGATCCAGCCAACAACCCTAGACATTTATCATGTGAGAAACATAATCTCTGTTGCCTTTCATGTGTTTGATAGGTATAATTCATGCCACACCAGAGACAGAGTAGTGGGATGGCAGAAGAGGCCACAGGCAACCATGAGTTATGGTCGAGTTCATTTAAATGGTAGCCACAAGAACAACAACAAAAATGACAAATTTGATTTTATTTCATGTCAAACACAAAATATTCCACTACCTTTCCTCATGCAGTACTTGGGACATCAAAGTGAAGCTTTCTAGCAACAATGCATTGTCACAGTTTCTGGATTATGACCTCACTGTATGCATCATGAAGGGGATTGTGTCCTTTATAAAATAGGCTAAAATAGGCCATATGACCTTCACACGTACGGAACATTTTGTAAAGTTATCCCCACATATATTCAGCTAATCTAGCATTCTTCAGATTGAAAGTGCCTCTAAGATAACTGGTTTTACTGGTATTTTCCTTTTTTTGTCATACTTTTCAGAGAACAAAGGCAATGCTTGCAGCAGTTTATAAGGAAGTACAGTAGGACTTTCCCATCATGCAGAAACAGATGTTAGAATATATCTGGGAAATTCCAGATACTCAGATGTCTGTATCATAGTGGTTTTCCAGTTCCTTTAATCCATCAATCACACAGATCCCAGTGCCTACAGAATGATGGTGAAACCTCAATCTGCCAGGTCACATTCAGCCAGTATATGCTGAAGTGCAGCACTTATAGGACAATTCTATAACTGGGCACCCGATGCCATGTGGTGAGAGCTTATTCTAAAATGGCATTGGGACACCCAGAGTTTGTTCAAAGAATACTAGTGTAGCCCTGTATTGGCACACCTTACATTTAGGCTCCCACAGTTACACCAGATCTAAATCTGGTATAACTGCAGGTGCCCAAATATAGCAATGGTGTGCATAGGGTTCCCTATGCAGTCAGGTTTTCAGGCTAATGAATATTCATGAGAGAGGAGTGGAGGCAGTGCATGCAAATATCTCTCACGAATATTCATTGTGGATAGCCTGAAAACCTGACTGGCTAGGAAACCCCAGGACCAGGTTTGGGAACCACTGACTTACTGTATTCTGTAAGTTGCTCCCCCCCCCCCTCTAAATCTATAAATAGCATGCACTTTATAGACTACCTCATTTATACATGTAACTTAATTGGACCTAAATTGGCACTTAAGTGCCGCTAATTGTCAACTGGCACTAAGTAGAACTCATTGGCACTAAAGAAATAAATAAATAAAAATAAATTAGTAGTTGCCCGCATTAGTGAGGTACATCCCTGTTCTATAAAGCTGGTGCCTAAATCCTGGAGTGGAAGAGTAGCCTAGTGGTTAGTGCAGCAGGTTTTGATCCTGGTGAACTGGGTTCTGTTCCTACTACAGCTCCTTGTGACTCTGGGTAAATCACTTAACTCTCCACCTCCCCTGGTACGAAATAAGAGCCTGTATTTAATATGTAAACCAGTTTGATTGTAACCACAGAAAGATGGTTTATCAAGTCCCATCCCTTTTCTCTCATAGTGCACAACTGCAGTGAAAGCGTACAGGAGGGTCAGGGGCATACCAAGTATTTTAGCACGCACTTAGTTAACTCACACCTAAATGCAGCTGTTGTGCCTGCTATAGAGCAGTCATTAGTGGTCAAGCCTGCATTGAGCCTGTGCTAACTTAAGCGATTGTTCTCTAACGGTTTTGGTGCACAATTTGGCCATTAGAGAATACGGGCTTAGTGCTCAACTTTTAGGCACCAGAATTGTAATGCTCTATATAGAATTGCCTCCTTAATACATAAGGGGAAGTCCTGCCCATTGCCTGCCTATGCTCTGCCTAACTCTGTGCCCACTTGAATTTACATACTAAGCCACTCACGCAGGCCCTTATAGAATAGCACTTAGGTGTTTTGCTGCTATTTACATCCTTCAGTGTCAATTTCCCTGCTATATACATATATGTGGGTGCCAGATCACAAAATTGCTCTTTTCACGTCCTTGGGCTTGGCCCTTTGGAAGTGGAGGACTCTGGCTAGCCTAGCTCTCCCTTCCCAGCAGTCCCCTGCCTGGATGACCGGCCCCGCTGTTTGACATTGGTTTTCTTTTATGGTTATTTCTTTTTCTTAACGTTTTGTGTTTCTCTTTCTCAGGGACTTTATCAGCTTTAAAATGTGTTCCTTGGGCTTTCATTCTTGCCCTTCTCTGACTAAATATAAAGCTCACACCTCAGCTCCTCTCCTCTACCTGCTCATTCAGAGCTGCCGCTCTCATGCACTCCCTTAGGGGCACTTCTCCATACTGCTTTTTTCAGGGTTGCTCTCTCACACTTCACACCCCTGGTCACAGCTGTTTTTTCTGTGGTTCTGCCAGGGTGCTGCTGACAGCAGAGTGCAGGACAGAGATAACTGCTATGAGAGATTAGAGAGCAAGTCCCAGCCAGCTTCAGGCATGATGTCACCTCCTCTATCCCAGGCTTTTAATAGAGTTCTGCTCATCTCCCCTGGTCAGGGAGGGGGCACAGAAGGGAAATTCTATAAGCTATAGCATTCACTACCTTACAGCTGTATTACAGACAGTTGTTAGCACTGGGAGCTGCTCCTGGTATGTAGGGCAGCTGTTGGTTCAGCAGCAGCATCTATATTGCTGTAAATCCATCATGGTGGAAGATGAGGGTGAGGTTGATTATTCAAAACAATTAGCCAGGCAGGAGAGGCTCCTGGCCAGTTAAATCACTTCTGCAGGGCTATCCGCTGATACTCCCTGACACTTAACCAGTTAATGCCACTGATTATCAGCACTAACTGCTAAACTGAAAGCCAGCTATTTTGTGGGTGGTTTGGGGGTGAAGTCAGCACTTATTGAGTTAATGCCAATATTCTGCACTTAACCACCTAAGTTAACCGAACAAACTGGACCACATAAAACACAGTCCTATTTTTATCCAGTTTTGCTTAAGTGGTTACATGCTGAATATCGCACAACTAGATAAGAGGTGGCCAGCTGCGTAAACCTGGGTATTCAGTGCCGGTGCCGAGAAAATCCGGGCATAACACCAATAGCAGCCAAAAAATGCTGACTGCCGCCAGCTGAATATTTATCCTGGTATTAATACATGTAAATGTTGGCTCCAGTTGCTAGATGGCCACCAGGTATGTGTCCCAGCTGAGCACGGTCAATCTGCTAAGCTGCAAGGTTAGCTGTGTCTCTGCCACATGTGCAGATCTGGGGCTTCTCAGTACATCTGTGTTCATTACCTTCTGTTTCACTTCACTTGCTGTGTAATTATGCAAAAAGCACAGCAGAGTAATCGAAACATGAAGGTTCAGATATATAATGTTGCCCTCTATGTGGCCAGGTAATTACTGCCAGTTCCTTTGTCTTCATGTCCAGTTGGGACATTAACTTTTAGTAGACACGTCCTATGTTGGGGAGTGACGGAGGGTGGAAGAAGGATCATTGCTGAACATAGTGTGGGGAATAGAGTACTGATAGTAACTGAGTGATGTTGGCTTTTCACTTTGCGTGTAACATTAGGACATAAATATTGTTTGATTCTTAGAGCAGCGATGCTCAAACCCATCCTTGAGTCCCACCAAGCCAGCCCAGTTTTCAGTATATCCCTAATAAATATGCATGTGTAATGTTTACATATGCTGAGTCTTCAGTGTCCACAGATATATTAATTAGGGAGATTCTAAAAAAACAGGCTGACTTGCAGGGATGGCCTGATGATCACTTGCTCTTGTCATATACAAGATCCAGGACTGACTCAGTTTATCCTGATGACTTGTGCACAGTCCAACACATGCAAACAATTGTTTTTCAAGGATATTTTGGGAGAAATCTGTGTGTTTGATTGAACCACGGACAGATAGCCTTCTGTTTAACCTCAGAGGATTAGCTAATCTTTGTGTAAGGCACTTCTGAATGCAGTCCTGTTTATATAACTAAATCATGAGAGAAGATTGCTGAACCTTGGGCTGATTTGGTCAGCTCTATCCCCTGGTCCACATTCTTGGTTGATCACGTTGTTTGTTCCCATTTGTGTTGATGACCAATGATTGTGCTGCTTGCTTGTGATTCTTCCTCCTCTGGTGCTGAATGCCACTGTGACACACAGGTTTGAGGTGGTGGGGTGGTCAAGCATGCTGTGTACCCCTGTCTCCCTCGTGCAAAATGACTCCCGAAGCCCATGTTCTCACTCTGCCTGCCCTTCTCGGATAGTACATTCAAGATAGCGCAGCCTTAAGCCTGTTTCAGAGATGACTGGAGGAAGGGGAGATAGTCCCTGCACCTGTGCTGTGCCTCTCTCCCTCTGACCTCATCTCCCAGTCTGAGAGTTTATGTCATGCAGGAAGACGGATAGGAAATGACAGCTTGGGAGGGTATGTGTGGGCCTGTCTGTGCGTGAGCAGGAAAAGAGAAGACCATTGTTTGAAACGTGTTAACTGTTCCCACGTCATATTGGAAATTCAAGGAATGTGATCAAGTATTACTAACAGCACTGCAACCAGTGCTGCCATTGTGGTTGTAGGAAGCCTAAGCAGAAGGTCCAAGCCAGGAATCAAATCCAGGTCCTTTCGCATGCCAACAATTAGCACTGTTGCTACACCACCAGCCTGCTGAGCTCGGCTTTTGATTTTCTGTGCCCTGTATCACTGTAGCCATTTCTGTTCTGCACTAGCTGGGGACTGAGGGTGGTTAGCATTGCATTGATAATAGGTACCAGTTCAACAGCTGTTATATGGTTTGAGTTGCATGTTACAGACTTACAGAAGTAACTGAAATACATGTGCACAATCACGAAAAAATTACATCCTAAAAATGTATGCGTTGAACTGATTGTACATAGCCCCAAAATGCCTGAGTGGCATATTAGATAGGTGGCTAGTTGTTCTCTCCTGTGAATAAGGAATGCTAGTGAAACCACCTTAGTGTTGTGAGACTATCTGCATAGCTCAGAACCAGGCCCACATCAGAGTCTCAGTATTTCCACATGTCCAAATCCACCGACATCTCTGTCACCATTGCCTGCTTGATGGAGTACAGATGTCATATCATTGATGTCTAGGGCATCCCTGGAGTGTTTCATTGCAGTTAGTGATAGGTAATTGATTCTGGGCTCCCTCACAAGCGTATGTGGCACATGAGTGTTTTTGAGCAACATCTCTGCAGTTTGGGGTATGTAGGGAAAGGCAGATTGGTGACTTTGAGCACCCTCACTGTGCCTCTGACGAGGGCCAATAGGTCGGGTGTCTCTTGGCTTCTTAATCTAGCCTGTGCCAGATCCCAGTGTGATGAGCTTCCACATACAGAATAAACTTCAACATGGAGAATAAAAATGTTGTCTTCTCTTGGCTAAAAAGTGGCCTTTGTGTTTGTGACTTACAGGAGGTTTTGCCACATTCTCAACCTGTTTCCCAGGACTCTGTGAGGGGAAACCCGCCACCATTCTGCCCATGAGCATCTCACAACCCTGTCTACCAGTAGCCAACGTGGGACCCACACGAATCCTGCCACATTTGTACCTGGGCTCACAGAAGGATGTCTTGAATAAGGTAAGAACTGGTGTACGGGAAGCAGGTCACCCTTACTCCTGTGTCCCTGTATTAGGACATAATTGAAGTTGCTTGGTTATAATCATTTGTGCTGTTTCTGAAATGATCTTAAGTGCAGAGCAGAGGAAACCCCTCTAAGGTTTTCTGGTTATTTTCTCTTCTGCTAAGAAGAGTTGTTGCCAGGCTTTTTTGTGGTCACCATTGCCTCTGTGCTATATCTGTGAAACCTAGTGGCTTATAGTTGTATCATCTACTGATGAAAAATAATTGACAAATCAGAATTGTAATCATGGACCAGTTATGCATGTACACATAGAAAGGATAATATTATAATGGGTTGCCTATGTGTGAGGGTAAGTGGGCTTCCTAATTCAAGTGTATTTTATACAATAGAGTTGGCCCAAATGTCAGGAATCACACCTAGATTTAAGCCTCGGACACGTCTAGGGTTGCCAACTAGATCCAGATTTGCCTCATAGGGTTGATCCATGCAGGGATTGTGGTTCTGATTTCCCCATTGGATTAAGAAAAGCAAGGCTACAAGTCCCTTTATGCATTGGACTAAGCCCAGGACTGGATCAACCCTGTCGGGCGAATCTGGATCTAGTTGGCAACCCTATGGACTGCTTGACCACTAGGCTAGATGTATTAAACTGCGTTAGTGTTTTAACATGTGTTATTTTAATGAAGACCCCATTAATCTAGCCTTTGAACCCCTGAATTCTATAAATGGCACCCAAAGTTACGCTTGCAATTTAATTAACAAGCCAATTAGTGCCACAAATTGGGTGCTAACAATCAATTATTGGCATTAATTGGCAACAATTTGGATTTGCCCGTGCATCTTGCTAAGTGCTATTCTATAAAGATGTACCATATTTTTCGGACTAAAAGACGCACTTTTTTCCCCCCAAATTTGGGAGGAAAATGGGGGGGTGCGTCTTATAGTCCGAAGGTAGCGAGTTCTGAGTTCGGGATCGCCCTCCCCCCCCCCCCCCCCCCGAGTTCGGGATCGCCCTCCCCCCGAGTTCGGGATTGCCCTCCCCTACTCACGTCACGCGATGTTCCCTGGTGGTCTAGTGACGTCGGGGCAGGAAAGAGCCCCCTCTTTCCTGCCCAGCGCGCTGCTCTCCGTCCTCCTGTATGCTGCCTGACGGTCTCGGCGAGATTCAAAATGGCCGCTGAGACTTCAATTCTCGGTGGCCATTTTGAATCTCGCCGAGACCGTCAGGCAGCATACAGGAGGACGGAGAGCAGCTCGCTGGGCAGGAAAGAGGGGGCTCTTTCCTGCCCCGACGTCACTAGACCACCAGGGAACATCGCGTGACGTGAGTAGGGGAGGACAATCCTGAACTCGGACAAGACGCACCGGACCACCTAGGTTTTAGAGGAGGGAAAAAGGAAAAAAAAAATTTTTCCTATTTCCCTCCTCTAAAACCTAGGTGCGTCTTATGGTCCGGTGCGTCTTATAGTCCGAAAAATACGGTACATGAAAAACTTTTAGCTCGTAACTGAAAAGGGGGCATGGCCATAGGAGGAGCATGGGCGAGTCAGGGGCATACACTATAGATCTGCACAGTATTATAGAATTTGGGAGATCTGTGTGAGAATTTACACCAGGTTTCAGTAGGTGTAAATTGTTGCATCCAAAGTTAGGTGCATATCCCGGCACCACGCGTCCAACCCAGAGCTCCATTTATAGAATAGTGTTTAGTGCATTTTCTTGGTGCCCAGTTTTGGGTATCACTTACAGCATTGAGTCCTAAGTGTCCACATTTGATTCTACTCTGATAGCGAAATTTGTATACCACAGGGCAGCAACCTATTTGGGTTAATGATGTTGTCATGCTATGGGGAGGCAGGGTTACCCCTAAGAACAAGAATTAGTTGCACTGCAGTTACGAAAGCAGACCCATAACTAGGTGCATTAATGTGTATTTTCACCCCTAGGTCCTCTTTCTCCATTCTGGTTCCCAGTTCTTTTTTTCTGCTGTCTCCTGTTCCCCCTGCATCCTCATTCTCCCTCTTCTTGCTCTCAAAGGCAAGAGGAGAGCTGCATTCTTCCTAGCTCTACATCTGCTGCTTGCATTTCAGTCAGTTTTCCATCCTCATGGGATTGTACTCCCTTGCCAGCTGTCCCTCTTACCCATGCCTAGTTGTGGCCCTGTGCAACAGCACTTCTCCCACTGGCCCTAGGAGTAGTTTCAGGATTATCTGTAATGCTAGGATTTGGGAGGGAGTGATGTGCTAGGCTTGGCATGTCAGAGGTTGCTGACCCCCATTATATAAAAACACAACCTGGAACTGTGCTATGTATATCTCCCATTTAATTGGATTAGTCTTGATCACTATGCTAGGTGTTCTGGAGTGAAATTAAATGTTTACACCTTACAGAGAAGAGGCAAGAAGCCCCCTTGAGCCCCTGGCTGATGGCTCAGCCCCAGTGTGACCTTCTCTTGGAGGAGAGATGGAGTGTCAAAGGCACGACAGCCAACTGGCAAGTTTATCCCTTGTTCTAACAAGTGTATTCCGACTAGAGAATGACATGGGGGACGAAGTTTGTCCCCGTGGGTTCTGTCTCCATCCCCGCGCCGTCCCCGCAGGTTCTGTCTCCGTCCCCATCCCATCCCTACAGGCCCTGTCTCCGTCCCCGACCCATCCCCGCAGGTTCTGTCCCCATCCCTGCTCCCTCCCCATGGGCTCTGTCCTCATCTGCAGAAGCTTCGTACAGTTATGATTTTATATTTAAATCTTTTTATTAAAGTATAAAAAGGAATAATATGCTGTGCAACTATTGTGTATAAATTACAAATAGAAAGCAATAATAACAGTGAGCAGGTATAATAACCCTCCTCTACCCTTCCAACCCCAACAATAGCTGATTTCTACTTCCCCAAGGAATCCTAAACCACCCTGTTAAAAATGCCCAGGGGCAAAATACAACCTGTTCTGTATGCCCTAGAGGGAAGAAATATGCCCTATGAAACACTGTTATGATTTTTTAATCTGTGGTCATCGACCATCTCAAGATTCAGTCTAGCTCTCCTGTCTTCCACAGTCCTTCCTGCAATAGAAGATGTCTTCTTAGAAGATGTGCTGGTAGCAGGATGTACAGGATCCCCCCATGCAAATTTTGCTAGTTGTGGCCAGCATGTTTGCTTGTTTTTCCAAAAAATCAAAATATCGTTGTCTGCATCACTCAAATAACAGTCCAGTTCATTAACAGGCTTCAAAATAGAAAATGACACAGGAACAAAGTTTGTCCCCGTCCCCATGGGCTCTGTCCCCACCCCATCCCGCAAGCTCTGTCCCTGTCCCCTTCTCCGCGGTTACTGCGGGTCACCGTCCCCGTGTCATTCTCTAATTTCGACAATGGCCTTACAAAGAGTAAGAGGAATCTACGAGAAGAAATAAGAGCTACTAAAAGAAGTGGGGGTGGAAGGAGAAAAGTTAGACCTATAGCTGAAAATAGAAACCAGTTTAAACACATGGATCTTTGCTTGGAAAAGACAATTTTCTACTTGCAGTTGCAAAAGAAAGAGCTTTCCAAATCCAGTTCTGCCAGGTGGGGGTCTTGTACTGTTTTGTAAGAGCTGAAATGTTTTTGCAGTGATGTCACCCTGCGTGCAAAGTGCCCAAGATGGAGGCATTCGCTTTCAAAGTGAAATCATTACTGAGAAAAATAAAGATGTAGATGTTTTAAATTCCAGCGAGGACATGCCTCCAGCAGAAGCAATCTGATCAGCTCTGTAGTGATGGGGGGGTGGGGAGGGGGAGATGGGACTCAAAAGGAGAAGAAGTTATGCAAGGGGAGTAAACAGAAATGAAAAAGAAAAATGCAGAGAATTCTTTTAACCAAGACAAGCCATTCCTTCAGCACTGTCCCACTCAGAGGGGAAAAAAAACAGATCCACCAGCAGTAAGCAGCTGCTGAGTCTAGTTAAAAAGATCAGGTGGGGATCTTGTGCTGTTGGCAGAGCTTGAATAGTGCATTTCCAAAAGGGTTCTCTAGCAGAGTATCCCTTGATTTATTTTTATGCTTATCTGCTTGGCCTGTTTCCTTTCTCTTGTCCTCCTTGGTTCCTCTTCCAAGTGTCATGTGGTCAGTGGAGCTTGAATGCAGAATAAACTCCAAGTTTATCCCACTAATTAACCCATCAAAACTTTGGAAGCAGCACCAAAAGAGGGGATTGAGAGTGGTGCTGTGGAGAGCTGCCCAGCGTATTCTTGGAGCCTCTTCTGCTTTTCCAACTGAAAATAAACCCTGTGGTTTGAAAGCCCCTTTGGATAGAAAAAGAGGGGACTCCTGCTTTAGGTCATTTATTGACTCTTAATCTTTTTTTGCCTGTTTATCCTCAGGATTTGATGGCCCAAAATGGAATCACCTACGTCCTCAATGCCAGCAACACGTGCCCCAAACCAGACTTCGTCTGTGACAGCCACTTCATGCGCATTCCTGTCAACGATAACTACTGTGAGAAACTGCTGCCCTGGCTGGATGCATGCATTGAGTTTATAGGTGAGGAGCTGGCCTCAGTGAGCCAGAAATACCTGGCCTTGCATTACGGGATCAAAGAGGGGAGAAAAACAGAGAGCGAGCTTTGTGGCTAGAGTCAGAGTTATGAAGTTAACTCACACTCAAGAAGGATTTTGAGGTTGCATCTTGTTCTGCAAGAAGGAACAGCAGGTCCAGAATGTTGTAGGCAGGGCCGCCGAGAGACAAATCCGGGCCCAGGGCAAACAACCCCCCTGACCTGTGCACTGCCACCGGGCCACTATGGGCCTGCTTACTTGATTGTCTTCTCTCCTGCTAGGTGCACTCTGCTGCTCAGGTCCTTCTTCCTGCCACATCCAAATAGGAAGTACTTTACACAGGAGGCGGGATGCAACAGGAAGAAGGACCTGTGGCAGGCAGATTAGAGTTAACGCCGATAACGTGATAACTCTGCTCTGCAGCACACAGGAGCAGGAGAGCCATGCCAATGCCGGACAGGCACAGGCCTCTCTTGGATGCCGGGCCTTGGGGAATTTTGCCCCCCCCCCCCCCCCCCCCCCAGCAGCCCTGGTTGTAGGATCCTTGATGTTATTGGATTGTACAGCAGGATGTAGCCTGAAGTTTAATAATCATACACTTATTGGAAGCAGCACAGGGAATGCCATGAAGAGCCGACCACTAGAGTCTTACAACTGCTAATACAAGCTCTAGTGGGAATGAATCTTGTGATAAATTCTGTGAAGTGTATGCAATGTGCATGGACAGATCATATTTGAAAATTGTCCTAATTATGTATAATTTTACTTGGGTAATTAAGCAGGTACATGGTAAAATGTGGAGTTCCTCTCTGTGTGTAAATGTACCCACAGTTGTACATTATGGTTGCTTTTATATGTGTTGAAAAGGGCCTAGGAGTGGAGTCAGCCATCAGGGTATAAGGATTTCAGTTTGCAATCCCTGCTGCAAAATAGGTGCAAAGTCCATGAGATCTAACATACCTATGGCTATCATGCCCCAGCATTCTCAATGGGAAACTGCTCATGGAATTTCCATTTGTAAAAGTGTTTGTAGATCCTATGCAGAGTTTCATCAAAATTATTATTGTAGAGTGTTACAATAACCTTTATTACCATATGTTGTTACTGTAGCTAAAATCCTACCAAATATATCTTTTTTTGATCACTTTAGACTAATATTTATCAGTCTTCTGTTGGGTTCTCCCTTCTATATAGCCTTTGCTCAAAGTGCCTCTCCTGCTCCCTGTCTCGGATCCTAGTGACAGCTCTTGGTTTTATCTTTTATTGTCTTACAGACAAGGCCAAGGTGTCAAGCAGCCGTGTGATGGTCCACTGTTTGGCAGGGATCTCCAGGTCAGCTACCATTGCCATCGCTTACATCATGAAGACCATGGGCATGTCTTCAGACGACGCCTACAGGTAAACCACATGCCAACAAAAGAGAAGCATCTAGTCCTCCCTGGGAACACAGAGGCATTGCCTTTCTCAGTGATAGGAAAAAGAAGTTACAGTCTAAAAGAAGTATGTCCTTTCTGTACACTGTAATGCTCCACTCTGGTAGCAAAGGTGATGGGCCAGAATGAGCAAACAATTTGGTTATCAAACCAATTGGCGCAACTTGGCTGAATCATAAAGACTGTGGATACTAATGCACTTTGGGCCAAAATGTTAGATTAGCAGTACTATCCAAACAGTTCATCTCCTTATGGCATTTTTATAGATTTTGGTTGGTTGTTCCAGGGGGTAAACGTTCACAAATAGACAGAAGTGTACCCAGATTTTTGTGAATTGTGTGAAATGGGATTGGATGTAAAAATGTGCACCATAGTTGTCATAGAATTTCAGAAACATTGCACAGAATTTTCTACCTTTTGCAGCAAAGCCTACCCCAGGCTATCACAGGAAACTAGAAGCTGTGATAACCCTCCTAGCCATGTTTAATGTTATATTAAATGCTGAGATAAATCTGTTTGGCATGACAGTTTTCTCCTGCTACTTTAGGCTTTGGTGTCCACTGGACAATGATGTGAGCCTTTATTTGCAACTCCCTGGAGAGTTTCCCTATTTTCCCTTGTACCATAATTTTACTAATTATGTACCCTTCCGTGTTGGTGTGCCAAATGTTCAGGCTGTAAATTCTGCAAATAAATAAATAAATTACCATTCCACCCTAACTCAGCTCATTTATCTCAGTGACAGTCTTCAGTCAGGGGCCATAAGCCACGAGTTCTTTTGATGCCTGATTGTGAGCCATCAGTGTGGCCTCTAGGTGTCACTGTTGCATGATACCTTCCCCGCAAGGAGTGTTTATTTCCACGGTGTTGCCATGCCCATCTGGCCTGGAGAACAGAATATCTGACTCTGTATCAGCGATTGGGCCAGCCTGGAACTCTTTTTTGTTTAAGTTAAAACAGTTTGAAGGCTGTCATGATGGACATTCTGTGCATTTTTAAAGTCTTTATGCACGAGATATTGGACCACTGAAGTGAATGGAATGTTGACTAATCAGAACATAGGACTGCTAGCCAGTCTGGTGACTTAGTAGCAAAGCTGTGCACTGCCTTAAAAATGATCCCCATTTTGATCCCCAAGTTGGGTCTTCTACTCCCCAGGTCATCTGTGGCTGGGAGTGCTGCAGAAGTAGTGTTTGCAACCCTGAGGAGGAGAGGAAGTCATGGTCATTTCTTAAAGTGGCCTAGTGGTTAGAGTGGTGGACTTTGGTCCTGTGGAACTGGGTTCGATTCCCACTGCAGGCACAGGCAGCTCCTTGTGACTCTGGGCAAGTCATTTAACCCTCCATTGCCCCAGGTACAAATAAGTACCTGTATATAATATGTAAGCCGCATTGAACCTGCTATGAGTGGGAAAGCGTGGGGTACAAATGTAAGAAAAATAAATAAAAATAAAGGTGACACCTAGTGGCTGGATTTGAGGCCCATGATTGCAGGGCTCCAGGCGATGCCTTTGATGGTCCTAGCCTGGAGGTCATACACCATTACAATGACCAAACTAGGTCTGATGGATATGGGGGTGGGTGGGGGTAATATATAATAGAGGGAAAATCACAGGATAGTAGCATATGAAGGCTTATAATGCCAGATCCCAGCCCTGGTTCTAGTTTGACCTGGAAGAGAAAGGAGCTGATCAAAAAAGATAGTATTGCCATCCCAGCTTAAAAATTACATTCATAAGGCTTATAACATGTATTAATAAACAGCAATATACAAAACAGAATATAGGGCTAGATGTACCTCACCCCCAAAGTGGAGCAAGAGAGGTGAGAAATTAAATGACAGGTTTGTTGTTCAAGAGTAAATGCTAGAGGTGAGACTGGAGCCTTGTCAAAATTCTTTGCTTTAACCATTAGGCTGTACCATGTGATGCTAAAACTAAGCCAGTCAACAACATTTGCCCACTGCAAAACTGGATGTCAGTGGGAACACAAATGAATGCAAGCAGTGTTTTGAAGTTCTTCATGGGGAATTAATTGAAGCTGAAACGGAGCTATGTTTACCACTCATTTAAATATACAGGAGGCAGAATTGGAGGGGGGGGGGGGTAGGTTCTGGGATGAAGGTAGGGGAGGGGGAGTGGGGACCGGGGGGGGGGGGGGGGAAGGGGAAGGGAAGGAAGGAAGCTGTGTGGAATAAAAAGTTTTGATGATAGTTAGAGCTGAAATATGTTAGTCAGTTAACAGTAATGATGTTGAATATCTGCAATATGAACATGTAATGTGGAAGTACGAATCATCATTAAAAAATTATTGAACTTAAATATACAGGAGGCATGGAACAGTTAGGAGGGAGAAAACAGAAACAGGGATTTTTTTAAATCAAGTCAGAGTAAGAGTCTAATTACTTCTTGTCTATGTGCCATGTCCAGGTTTGTGAAAGACCGGAGGCCGTCCATATCACCCAACTTCAACTTCCTGGGTCAGCTGCTAGAGTACGAGCGAAGCCTGAAGCTTCTCAAAGCTCTGTCTGCTGGGACTCTACGTGCCCAGGCAGAGAGAGGTGACAAAGACCATCAGCCTGAAAAAGCAGAGGTACCTGAGAGCCTCACACCTGCTACCTCAGAAATGGCCGAGGAGGCTTCAAAAAGCACAAGCTCAGCATTTTCCTGGGCAGAGCCTGAACGGTCTACAACGGCAGTTCCAAAGATTGTGTCTCCAGCTATGCTACAGCAAGGCCTTAATGGGCTTCATTTATCCTCAGAGCGTATCCAGGACACCAACCGACTGAAACGCTCCTTCTCACTGGACATAAAGTCAGCCTATGCTCCCAGTGCCTATCAGGATTCCCTTGGCCTGGCCAAAGTAGGCGAAACTCCCAAACTCTGCAAACTGGACAGCTCCTCAGGATCTGGCAGTCTATGCCAGTTCTCACCAGTGCTAGATAGCCCAGATTGGGCAAGTGGGTCGGACTTGTTATTAGAGGCAAAGATGCGACAAAGACGAAAGCACAGGCACCAAGCAGGATCCCCAGCCCATGGACTAAGCCTTAACTTTAGTGGTATGTGCACGGTGCACAAGAGCAGTGGCATGGAGGACAGTCTCAAACAGACTTTGCGACTGAGCCTGCCTGCTCTGACCCAGCAGAATGCCATAGAGTCAGCTGGCATTGGAGCATGGAGCACCCACTTAGAGACCCCCAGTACCCCATCTGTGGAAACACCCTGGTACTTCAGTGCAGACTCATCGGCAGGTTCCCATGGCACAGGGACACTGTTTGCTAATGCCACCTCCTACTCCTCTTTCAGCTGTGGAACACTGCAGACCAGCTGTGAGATAAGACTGAGGGACAAGCAGCGGCCGGAGCAAAGAGATGCTCGACGGAGCTGGCATGAGGATGGCACCAGTGAGAAACAGTTCAAGAGGCGGAGCTGCCAGATGGAGTTTGAAGAGGGCATGTCAGAAAGCAGATCCCGGGAAGACCTGGGCAAAATTGGCAAACAGTCGAGCTTTTCAGGAAGCATGGAGGTCATTGAGGTTTCCTGACAACTGCATCATAGTGCGGAAACCACAGGGGTATTTAACTAGGGAGGGGGATTATTTATAGAGATAATATACGACAGTTGCAGAAGATTATTAACTAAAAGCCTGAAGCTTGACTGAGCATGCTCTGTAGCTCACTCCCCATACCACTCCTAGCACTGCTAGCTAGATGGACTTCTTTCCTGTTTTAGCATTTATTTTTGATGGTATGCGTTGAACAGGTTTTCTAAGTCTACAGGCATCCGAATGGGAGCCTGTATCCTGATAACTGTGAGCCTCCCCCCCCCCCCCCCCCCCAGTATTACCTTTATACTTCCTGTGTAGGAGGTGACATTTACAGTTTGCATAGGGTGGAAATTGAGAGAGGTCCATATTCAGAGGTCTTACAATTCAGAGCAGCATGGGACAGTGAATGAGGGACACCATACAGTGACACACCCCATCTGTCTGAGGTGGGAGGAGTTCTAAAACACAGGAAAGCAGAGAAGGATAGATATGGGAGGAACACGTCACCCCTTATGCAGGGAGATGGTTGAGACAGATTATGTTCTGAAGACTAGACGCAGGCAAAGCAAATTCTGTATTAGCTCCTCTTCCCAAGGTAGTCTTTTCCAACCAGCACCTGAGCATGCTCAGCAAGTTTCTATGGCTGACCCCATATGCTGCCATACTGTCTCCCTATCCATATATAAATATATATTATATATAATATATAACAGCACAGAAAGGCAAACAGTTTTACTTGCAGTTTTTATCGAGACGTAAATATTTCCAGAATTTGTTGTTGTCTTTCTTGTTATTTATTGACGCTGTTCATTCTGGCAATGATTTCAGAGAGGACATATAAGCATCATTCGCAGACTCTGTTTTTACTGTATGGTATTTAAAATGGAAACATGGACTTTTAAAGCAATACCAGACTACTTATACTACTTTCATAAGGACTGGGTCTCTCCTAGTCCCCCCACCCCCCAAATCTACATAATACAAAGAAAGCAATGCACTTTTTCTCTTCATTGAGGTGATGCATCCCTGAGAATCACGTGGGGTGTCACCGCGCCTACATGTTTGTTTAATGCTTTTAATTTGTATTTACAAAATGGGGCATGGCGGAGGGGGGTGTGGAATATTGAACGCTGTGATTTGTCAGATGGTGTCATGTGACTATATCAAAATCTTTGCAGTGCACAGTCCACACAGAGGTACGAGCCAATGGGAAGGCAGCTTTAACAATTCTCCATGACCTCATAGAACGTTCTGTTTAGCTTGATTGAAATTTTATTTGAGACAGTTGAAGGTATAGGGTGAAAGATTGTGTTTTGTTATTTAAACATAAAAGCAGGTGTAGGGATTTTATCCCAGGACATTTTGAACGCCCAGTAACACGTGACAGCTATCAAAAGATTTCTCTGTTCTTCCTGGGTTGGCTATTGTCTTTTGTCTCCCAGCCTAACTAGGTTGTGTGTTACTCTTTTAATGAAGAGTGGCGCTTCTTCCTATGCCCCTCTTCATTCATTCTCAGAAGAGGATTAGCCAACAGCAAGACAGCTTTAATGATTCTTAATTATGTTATAAACCAGCGGGTCAGCGGTTTAAGCTATAGTCGGACTGTAAAAAAAAAGTTAGAGAAACAGAAGGTTGATTTTGGTCTTAATTGATCCATAAAGTATTCATTTAGCTAGTAAAAAAAAGTTTGTCTTGGCTATGCTGTGGGAGACTTAGACATACTCAGATGTATCTGATGGGTGGACTTGTCTGATAGGTGCCATTAACTGACTGGTGGCCCCCAAATACAGGATTCACTATCTAAATTAATGAGGTATTTGAGGGTTTCAAACCTTTTGGGAAGCCATCAGTTTTATTTATCACACACTAAGAGCCAAATCAGCATGAGCACCAAGATGTTTCACCTGTATAAACATATATATCTCTAGACCATTGTCTCTGCAATCTTTTGTTTCATAAGCTAGTGTGGGATCTATTCAAGTACTGAGACCATCAGATTCCCAGTGATGGCCAAAAAGTATCTGAAGGTGGCTACAGATAGGCAGACTGGCTTGGATATTTCTGGATCTCCTTTAGATTGTGTCTTTGTCCCTTCTCTTCTCCCATAGGTACCAACATTTCCAGATGCTTGGAGGTGCCAGACACAATACAATTTACCCTCCCTGGGCACAGTGAGGGTCATACTTAATACTGGGGGTGCACAGCACCCACTGACTTTCCTAGAGCTGGTTCCTATGTCCCCTCCCCAGCACTGTTTATGAAATGATACCTCTGCAAACCCAGGCCATGGGGTCTGAACACAACACAGACAGGAGGCAAAGCTTGCCTAGTTTCAAAGGAGCAGCACTAGGTTGCAGTTAAGTTTAAATACTTTGGGGGGGGGGGGGGGGTTCAGGCCACTCTGCAGGTTGGCTTAGACAAGTGTGGTTTTTCTTCATGTTTCGACTCTGATGGGAAAGGGGAAAAGATTGAAGGAAATCTAAAACTAGGGTAAAACAGAGATTTTTGTCTCTGGTTTTAATCATAAAATTGAAGTACAGTGCACCACACCACCCTCCACACTGTTTCCTCTCTTACCAGCACTATACTCCTTTTCAGAAGTCATGGGCCTGCTCTGCTAATCATGTAATGAATAAGATTAACAGAGCTGACCCACATGGATTGAAAATGCAGTGATGGCATTACAGAGACAGTGTAGTGTTGTGTGAATAGTGGTTGGAGGAGTTGGGATGGTTTAACTGGGGCTGATATGTCAACCTATTTCCTGGAGAAACATTGTATGTTTTATGGAATTTTAGCAAAAAATGTTGATCCCTGGCTTAGAGCTCCTAAAAATATAATTTTTCCTAGTAATTCCTTTAGTTCTTATCAAATGTGCTACCAACATTTCCTTCTATTGTGGAATCATTCCTGGTCTCTGGCCTAGACCATCACACTCCCAGGAATGAATGGAGTAGATTCACGTTTTAGTCCAAGAGTAGACAACCACAGTCACCGAGAGCCACAACCCAGATGACTGTTCAAGACTGCCACAATGAATATGCATGAGATCTATTTCCATACAATTGAAGTGGTACATACAAATCAGTCTCATGCATATTCATTGTGGAAATCTTGAAATGCTGACTGGGTTGTGGCCCTCGGACCGTGGTGGCCCACCCCTAATCTAAACTCCCACCAACCTTCAGTACTTGTTTTCTTTAAAAATATATTGCATATGGGCACTCTAGGAAGGCATGAAGTGTGGATCCCGTGGCTGGGGGGCAGCATGACAGCACCCCTCACCAGTCTGGAGAAGCCAGTGCCTGGGCCCTACTTCTTTCCAAATGTGGCAAGAAGGAGATGCTAGGACCATCTGTGGACCAGGCATCTAGGAAAGCGCGGTACAGCAGGTTGTCAGTGAGTGTGGATCCAATGAAAACCCCATATTTCATCACCACTTCAGGATAAAGATGGCTCTACCTCATATGTTGACTCTGGGTAATTCTTGTGCATCTAGAGCTGTCCTTGGCTTGTAGATTTTTTTTTCCAGTTACATGGAGTCAAAATGAAGAGCAGAAGCCTGGCATGAAAACACCACCCTGTGATATTTTTGTTAATGCTTGGGATTTTGTAGCTACTTATTTATTCCACTCACAGAAAGACAGACAGGGAGAACTCAGGCAGGAACATAGACATACCCAGATCCACACACACACACACACACACACACACATACACACCCACTAGGAAACCCAGAGAAGTATAAACTCAAAGATGCTTAGGAATACACAGGCACAGCCTGAGGGAACTACAAACAATGATATACAGGGATATACTCAATTAGGAATGTGAGCAGAGAGATATGCAGGGATGTATTCACACACGGGGAAACTATTTCTCAATTTATCACAGCAACCCTCTAAATACAGTAAAGAAAAAGTAAAATAATAATAATAATCTTAGCAACAATATACATTTTAGAAAGTCATAGCAAAGTACTATGAATAGGCGTAAATGTTAAAATCTGTAATCTAACATATCAAAACACAAAAAAAATCACAATACATGAAATTAGCATAGAAACCTCTAATCCTGAACTCATGAGATCCAATATGCAACCCAGTTTAAATCAGAACAGAAGCAGTTCCTCAGTACTGATTTCCAAACAAAACCACAGCTCTTATAGTTCAAATGCTGAACCAAAATGCTAGTCCCACAATGTTGAAATACTGTGGTCAGAGCTGAATTCAAACACTGAACACAACATTTAGATATATACCTAGATAGTCTGTACCAGCCACTACCTGGCTATTGGCTCTGAATATCTGGCTATAGACCAGGCACCGGAAGGTATCTCCAATTACATCACTGTCTCAATTTACCTGGAGAGTAATCTGGGTACCGGATATCGTGTAGCTGTGCATTAGCTCCATCCCCAGACTACCCAGCTAGTGCTGAGGCATTCAGAAGTGACTTTCAGTGGCATTATCTGAAAATAATTGACTGACCCCAGTGAGTGCTAGGTATCTTGGTAGCCATACCTGCCACCTGGATAACTAGCGTTGAATATCAAGTCCTATGTCTTTAAAAGCTTACAGATGCTCTAGAGCCAGTCTCAGTTCATTCTGGAGTTGCTTCCAGAAGAACTATTGGCAAAGTGCTCACTTATGAGCCCTGGAGCTGTTTTATTGAAGGAACTTTATCCTAATGATCTCGGAGCGTAAAATTGGAGTTGCTACCTCAAATATATTGGGTCTAGATTATGTAAACCTTAGAAACAAGACAGGCCAATTTAAATGTGACTCTACTGGCAACAGGCAACCAGTGTAATTTCTCAAGATAGGGAGGAATGTTTTCCTTTACCGCAATTCACTAACATATGAACAGCAGTGTTTTCTTTCTCTAACTGCAGATGTCTTATAACCTTGCTGGGTAACCTCATATTCAAAGCATTGTAGCCAGTGGCATAGCTACGTGGGGCCACGGGGGCCTGCCCCCCCCAAAAAAAATTTCCTCTGGGCCTCTGGTTTTGCTGATGGGGGGGTCCCCAACCCCTGCCAGCTGAAGTCTTGTGCAGCGCCGGTCTCTGGCACCGCCACATTGCCTGCCCTGATCTGTCTTCCCCTCACATCCGGCATTCTCCTTCTAGTGAAACTGAGAATTTCACTAAAAGGAGCATGCAGGACATGAGGGGAAAAAATAGCAAGGCAGGCAACACGGCGGTGGCGCCGGAGACCGGCGCTGTAAAAGGCTTCAACTGGTGGGGGGTTGTGGACTCTTGCCAGCCAAGGTATTTGCTGTGGCAGTGGGTGGGGAGCGACAGGGCGGCAGACCAAAATGTGCCCCTCCACCTCGGGCTCTGGCTCCCTCCCACCACAAGGTCTGGCTACACCCTGATTGTAGCAGTCCAAGTGCAAAGTTACCAGGGCTTGAATATTGACAGCTGACTCAGCTCTGAACAGTGGCTCCCGATCTCCTTGCGTATCCAATTTAAGATTCTTCTTTTTGTCTTCAAAGGTTGATTCCCATCAGCCCTCACCTACCTGCACAATCTTCTCATACTCTACGCCCGGACCCGCTCCCTCCGTTCCTCTATATCCAATCTTCTTGCGCTCCCGTCACCATAGGTTCTTCGTCTTGTCACTCGCAAATCAGCCTTTAGTTACCTTGAACCTTTCCTCTGGAGCTTTCTTCCGGATCAGCTCCACTCTGAAGCATCTCTCCGCAAAATTAAAACAATCCTGAAAATTAAAAAACTCACTCCCACTTGTTCACTAAGACTTTTGCCATACCCGTACCCTAAACACGCCCTGTTTGTTCATCTTTACCCTATCCCCTTCTCCTTCTGTTTTTTTTTTTCTTCGCTCTCCCTCCTTTCCCCTGTAGCCTCTTTCTGCCTGCCTGTCTTTGGGCATTTTTTGTTATAAACCGCAGAGCTGCCCTTGCCAGCCACCTTGCAGTATAGCAAGCATGGTAAAATAAATTTTTAAAAAATGGCTTATGCTTTTTAAATATAAGAATGCACTTTCAGGTTTGGTTCCAAATACATCACCAGGTTTTTTTTTTATTTAATAGAAACAAAAATGAGGTCCACACATTGTTAGATATAGTCTTAGAAACCAGCTCTACTTATTCAGAGGCACACACAGTAAGAAATGTAGATATATAGTGCACAGTCATATTGTTCTCTACCTAGGAACATTTTTTCACACTGAGACAAGCACATTCCAGCTGCCCAGTGTATGAGTTCATGCTCACATGCCACTGTAGTCACAAAGCCAGACCCATTCTCACTCAATAAAACTACCACTTACATTATACAAACCACTTCCACTTGCACAACAGCACAAAGTTCGCTTCACAGACACCTTTTCTACAGTGGGAACAGATCAATGAAAGGACATGAGAGTAGGGTAACAGGTCTCTGCAGGTTATCAGAAGCAGAGTCATCTTCTTCAAGTACTGCTCCATGAAGAGTAGGACCACAAGTTCACCAGTCCGATAGTGCAAATTTAGGACTGTTTCAGCCTGTCTCTGATAAGCTGCAACCCTCCCCGTTCACCTTTCTGAGTAAGAAGGCAGGAATCAGATGCATTCGTAGAAGACAACTTTTCAAAAATGATTGGGGATGCTGAACTCAAACCAAATTGCCCTTCATTGGACACAGTGCAGGAGTTTGCTTAATATTGGGTGTGCTGAAGCACCCACAGCACCCAGGGAGCTAGTGCCTATGGATGCAGTGAGACCCCAGAGCTTTCTGTTGCTTATACAAAACCTACAAGGCAAAATGTGAGAACCCCCGACCTAGAGTAATTGCATAACAACATCTAAAACAGCAAGACTAAGAGAGTATCTGCGATACAGCATTGTTGCTGTCACCAAACCATTGCACAAAGTTGTTTCTAAGTGTGTGCCTAGGGTGCTCTCAAGTAATATGAGAAAACTGTGAGGAGCACTATAACATCATCGTACTGTTGTAAGAACCAGAAAGCACTGCGGTAGGAGACAGATAGCACGGCTGCATTCAGGCTTTCTTTAATGTAATGCAGAACTCTGTTGCATTGTTTCAAATGGGGCCTCTCCTTGAAGGCATTTTAACAGTGTGTTTTTCTTAACATTTGTAACAATGCCAACTACAAACATGGATGGGAATTGACAGCATAAGTCCACTGGCAATTATGTGATCACACTAAATATAAATCCTTAGGCCATACGTTAGCATCTAGTATATGAGGAGTCTCATGAAGATCATACTCCCTTCTTTCTCTACCCAATCCAACCACTTCAAAATGCTAAAAAGGATCCTGAGAAAGCATAAGACAGGGCTACCCAAACCTCTCCTGGGGTCTCCACAAGTAGGCATGTTTTCAGGATAGCCACAGATTAATATGCATGAGATCAGTTTGCATACACTGAGGCTCAAGGTTTGGGAAGCTCTGGCATGAATTCCATTCTACCAGTCTTGATTTTTGTCTTATTACATATGTAGCCTTTTCAGTCTTGTTAGTCTTATGGAAGTTACAACAACAAGCCCCTTCATTCAACAAGATCAAATCAGGGCTTATTCAGATTTGTATAGTGATGCCCTCTAATATGGTTTTCAGTATTTCTGCATCACCATGACAGTTAAGTCTGCCCAGAGTCCTTTAACTTTGATCTTTCTACACATCTTATTTTGGGACTTGCAATCCTGTAGGGTTACCAAATATCGCTATACCACTGTCCAAGGCTGAGGTTGCCTTGTGCTTCTGCAGCTTTCAACCCAAAGGTTCATATCATCATGGGCATCTCAAGCAATCTGCCAGTCATACCCATGTCATCATACAGATGTATTACTAACCTTTTCCTGTGTCATCATGCTGCCATCAACCTCACTCCATGTCATCAAGCAATTGTATTATCAACCTTATCCTGTGTCCTTGTGCTGCGACCTTACCAACCTCACGCCATGTTATCAAGCAACCTACCAACCTTAAGCTGTGTGCTTATTTGGCTGTGTCACCCACCTCACTCTATGTCATCTTGATTTTTTGATCTTGTTCTGGTTTTCTCAGAACCATACCAGGAACCAGAGTGTATTTGGATGTGACTCAGAAAACCAGGACTGTAATGTAACGTCATGATGACAAAGACATCATTATCTGCACCTAGAAATCTAGCCTCGCATCCAAGAAGGCATTGTGGATTTCTTGTCCCAACCGGGTTCTCGGGTTTATTTGTGTCTTTACAGGTTTCTATAAATTTATTTTATAATTTAAAAAAACTAAGGTTGAATCCACTTAAAATTTGTCTTTTTTTTCTGTTGTTAATTTGTTAATAATAAACAATAAGCTACTGCTGTTGTAACTACAGCCTAAGTTATTGATTTAAATATTTATTACAATTGTTTCAATTACTGTTATGATGAATATCATGTATCTTTTATTTTAACTTTGTTTCATTGTGGGGAGGGGGGATTTGTGTGTGTATGTGTGGGAATAGTTGTTTTGTACACCCATTCTTTCACTGCTTCCCCTGGATATCCTTTACTTTGGTCAGTCTTGATGTCTGAACAAATCCTGGTTTTCTCAATACTCTCTGGCAGTGTCCTGGAACTTTTCTTCTTGTTCTCAGTGCAGTTCAACTGGGATTGGATTATCTTGGATTGTGTTACTTCTCTCCCCTTATTAGTTATGGATTTCTATCAGTCCTGATATGTTAGGGTTTGCTGCATAGAAATATGTGCATTCTCACAGTGGTGAGCGGATGTGGGCTAGGCTTGAGGAATAATTCCTCTTTTATCAGTGTACAACAGTGGCACTAAGCTGGTACCATATACTGAACTATGCTATACCAGTATCTCTTCAGCTACTCTAGATACAGCAGTGACACCTATACTGAATTTCTGCATTACTGTGAGACATGTAGGGGCCCATCTTTTTCAATATTAATTTTAATTCCGCAAAACTTTAAATGAGATAATAATTGTTTAGCTTGAAGGAAAACCACAAGTCTATCAAGTACAAACTTCTAAATTTTTAGAGGGTAGAAGTGAAGGACACAGATCTGTAAGATCCCAAGGTTCCTTATAACTGAGTTACAACCCCCCCCCCCCCCTTTACCAAGCCATGCTAGCGGCTGCCAGTATGGTAATGCCAACGCAGCCCATTCAATGTGAATGGGTTGTGTCAGCATTGCCGCGTGGCTTTGTAAAAGGTGGGGGTTACTGAGAAGCGGTTCAAGTCCAGGGCAATATCAGAGCACAGTAAAACAGGACTTCTATCCCAAATCATAGCAACGAGTAAAACACAAAAACTACATTACAAAGATAAAAGCAGCATGCTCACAAATAAATTATGAAGCACTCTGAGATTTATTTTATTCAAATCAAATACCACCTGTCCTATTGATAATTGGAATATTATTGGCTTTTATTATAGAGTTATACAACTGAAGGTGGCAGAATTATTTTTAAAAAATGGGAATGTAGCCAGTCCCAGGCACTAGATTGATCAAATAATCATCCGGGCCTTGTAATACTGGTTATGATAGAGATACATTATGGTGGTTCTACTGCAGAGCCATAAACATGTAGCCCTCTAGGCCACTGGATGGAGACAATAATATTCCAGCTGTGATTTGGAAGGAAAGCTGAAGCTGCTACCTTAGAAGTAATTTGAAGTTCTGGAACCCTGTGAGGTGGAGACCTCCAGTGTGAAGAAAAGTTGAATGGGTGATTTCACCTTAGCAACTCTGCCAGCAGTATTTTCTTCTTGGAGTTTGGAGAGAAGGAAGTATAGATCAACCAGTGTTCAAAACCTCACATCCTTGTCCTGGAGTTTCTGAGACTATTATTAGCCTATAGTGTTATTAAACTATAAAGGGGACTAGTCTGCAAGAAGGGCATCCCACAAAACCACACTGACATCTCTACAAAAGTGGAATCATATTGACCAAAACTCTGGCTAGGAGGTAGACAGCCAACAACTAAATTTATGTATTTATCAGGATTTATTTACCGCCTTTTTGAAATAATTCACTCAAGGCAGTGTACATTAAGAATAAATCAAACATATGCAATAGACAATTACAGCAGTAAAAATATTCAAATAACAGTACAAAGTATGGCATAATATACTACTTACAATGTCAACACAATACGTGATAGAACATTTTACTAGACAGCATTGGGTATCAACAACACTTTAAATGAGATAACAATTGTTTAGCTTGAAGGTAGACCACAAGGCTATCAAGTCCAAACATCTACATTTTTGGAAGGCAGAGGTGAGGGGCACAGAGCTGTAAGATCCCAAGGTTCCTTATAACTGAGTTGTCCTGAAATCAGCAGCTAATAGCAAGGGAGGTATATGCTCTTCCATGTCTAGTTAGCATGAAAACTCATTTTATAATTAGTCTTTAAGATTGCAATCCTAGTACCAAATCCTTAAAACTCCTAGGTTCCTACAACTGATCACCCTCCCATTTCAGTTCTTGTGATTTGTGCCCCTTTGCCAGTCCCTGGCCTGGGTTTCTATAGTAAGATATTTTCCTTCTGAATTAATCTCAGGCTGTGACCTATTGCAATGAGATGTTGTCTGAGTTCCAAAAAGATCCGAACCTTCCTTCAAGAGTTGGCTGTTTCTATAATTATTTAATTCTGTCTCACATCAGTGATTTGTTTTCTTTTTTCTGTGTTGTGTTTCCTTCTTTACACTCTTTTGTATTTGAGAACAATGTGTTCTAATTTAAAAAAAATCAAAATAAATGGTTGAACATTTGGCATCTGTATATTTTGTTCTTTGGTGCTAAAAATGAAAGATGAGGTGGATTTCTCTATGGGGTGATGTTGGTGTACAGGGCCTTCGCTGGACTCACATAGGTATATGTATGAAAAATATTTCCAAATCTCTGATGGCATAAGCATAAGCAGTGGGACCTGATGGAATACACCACAGAAAATTGAAAGACCTCAAGAAAGTGCTACTGAGGGACTGGGGGAGAATGGAACTAGTCCAGTAGTTCTCAAGCCAGCCCTCAGGACACACCTATCCTGTCAAGATTTCAGGATACCCACAATGAATATGCATGAGATAGATTTGCGTACAGTGGAGGTAGTATATGCAAATTTATCTCATTCATATTCATTGTGGATATCCTGAAAATCTGAATGGCTTGTCCCAAGGTCCGGATTGAGAGCCACTGATCTAGTCCCATTCCACAATACTAGGAACAAGGAGGGGAAAGGTAACTACTGTATATAGACCTGTCAATATAACTCAAGAAGTGGGAAAACTATGGCCTGCTGGAAGTGACACACAGCTGTCTGATTGGCTCCCAGTGCAACCGTTAGGTTTAAAAAGTTATTCATCCTTATTCTGACTTCAGTGATGGGCAGAACCAGAGCAAGACATAGGAGGGTGAGGATCCAGAGACAATTGTGTCAACACAGGATGGGTAGTTGGTATGGTGTCGGTGGTAAGAGTATGAACTGCAGCCAAAAGAAGACTGCCACATCCATCTCCCCACACATCTTAGCTAGTATCTTCTGTGCATGTGCTTGGCTCAGAGCAGCATGGATGTGGTCTCACTTTTTTTCATCCAATGCAATAAATGTAGTGACCTTTGAGCGAGGAGTCAGTGAAAGTCACCCCACTTGCCACCTCCTATTGGTGACCCTGGCTAAAGCTATGGAAACTCTACAAAAGGCAAGAATAAACAGTATCTACAAGCAAGTAGAGCACAGGACCCTAGATGACGTGATTCCATCAGAGAGAAATTTCACCAAATAAATTGGATTGAATTCTTCAATGGGAACAGAGGATTTAGGGTTTTGCATTTAGTTAACGCCTTTTGTCAATAGTGCAAAGTGAGTTACATTCAGATACAGTAAGTATTTTCCTGCCTCCAGAAGGCTTACAATCTAAGGGCCTGATATCCAGCCAGCAGTGATCAGCATTTTGCTGACCACTCCTGGCGTCAAACCCAAAAATTCATTGAATTTCCAGGTATAGGAAACCAGCTAAAACAGCCAGTTAAGTGCAATATTCGGCACTTAGCCAGCCATGAAGAACCACATAAAGGTATGACTTCATTTTATGCTGTCCTCTTAATGTGGTTATCTTCCAATCTAATCTGAGATTTGTACACCACACTACTCCCAGCTTGAGGATCAAGGCGGTTCACATACAAGAAACTCACAATAACCAGTTAAGGGCTGAATCAACATTTAACCGGCTATGTGCCGACTCAACCCGGAACGCCCCCAAAATAGCCAGTTTTGGCTTGAGCACTAACCAGGGTTAGAAGAATGGTCAATGGTTAAGAAGTTGAGCTTTGATTCGAAAAGTGTATCTAAGGGTGACACAAAAGTATCCCTAACTAATCTTTGCAGTGCCCACTAGGCCTTCTAGGTTTTCCAGTCAATACTGGAACAGTATCTGTATATGGTTCAGTGCAATGACGACATCCACATGAAGGACTGTTTATCCTGCTGTCCATGGAAAACAACAGTTACAGAATAGAAAGTTCTAAGCTGCTTGGAGTCATGAATGAGACTTTGTGAAGCCTAGTTTATGTGTTTTGTGTAGTCTACATCAAATTCCTGGTAGCCTGAGCCCAGACAATGGCTGATAAGGTCTATCATGGAGTAATGTCTTCCAACTGTGTTTACTTTTGGCATAGCATGACAGGAATGAGCTACACATAAATCTGTGCTGAAAAAAAATACACCTAGGCGTATTCTGTAAAGTACGCCTACATTTAGATGTACTTTATAGAATATTTCTAAATTTCAGCGTGGTTTATAGAATACACCAAGGACCCATCTGCACGACTAAATTTAGTCATAGGCAATTACACCAAATAAAATTTGGTGTAAATTCCGATGCCTACATTAGGCGTGGATCGAGTATATTCTATAATAACGTGCATAGATTTTAGAGATGCACACAAGCCACCCATGCCATGCCCCCTTTTCAACTGTGCGACTTAGAATTTACACACATCACGTTAAAGAATATGCTTAGATAGTTGTGTGTGTAAATTCTAATTAATGTCAATTAGTCTCAATAATCGCTTTTTAATTGGCAATTATCGGCACTGATTGGTTTATTAGCTAATTAAGTTGCATGCGCAGAATACAAATGGATTTGAGTGTGCAGATTAAGTCATGCTATATAGAATCCAGGGGATAATGTGAGGTATGTTGGATATAATCTCTCTCACAAATTTACTGGTAGTGCTCTTCTCAGTACTTTCATGATGCCAACAAACAGATCTTCATAAGGGGTAATGTATATGGGGATGGGTGTTTTGTATCAGCCCAAACATTTTTGTATCATTTCCCATGTTTGCAGCATTGATCATTTTGTTTTGTTTTTGTTAGTCTTCATTTTCTTTCGCGGGGCAATGGCCTTAAGAGTGCGCCCTCTTTGCAAAGGGGGCACACTATTTTGGAAAAAGTGTGCACTCTTTTCTGATAGTACATGCATGCACTATTAGGAAAGAGTGAGCCCTTTTTGCAAATAGTGCAAACTATTATTGGCCAGAAAAAAAAATCCACAAAATGTCATTTTTTTTCTGCTGATTTTCATTTGTTAAAAATATGCAATTAGAACATAAAAGTAGCCATACTGGTACATCTAGCCCAGTATCCTGTTTTCCAAACAGTGGCCAAGCCAGGTCACAAGTATCTGGCAGAAACCCAAATCATGGCAACACTCCATACTAAAAATCCCAGGGCAAGTAGTTACTTCCCATGTCTGTCTCAAGAAGAAAGATGTGGTAGCCGTGTTAGTCCACTTTTAAAGGTAATCAATATAAATAAAATAAAACATAGAAAAGAAAATAAGATGATACTTTTTTTATTGGACTAACTTAATAAATTTCTTGATTAGCTTTCGAATGTAGCCCTTCTTCATCAGATCAGAAATAAGCAAATGTTGATAAATAACAGTATATATAAGTGAAACATCAAAACATTTCAGTGACAGTCTAACAGGATGAGGGTGGGGAGGGGTTTAGGTGAGAGACAGGGAGAGCTGGGTGGATGAGGGACAGGGAGATATGCACGGTGATAAGAGGGTGACAAAGCAGTAAACTTTTATGGTTTATAATGGGCTAGAAAACCCAGATCTTCATTAAGTCCTGTCTGGTGGGTGTCATATTTAATCATTCTGACTTCAAAGGTCTCACGTTCCTGGATTGTCTTAAAGTTTCCTTTTAATATTCTCACCATAAAATCATTGATATAGTGCTCTGGTTTTGTAAAGTGCTGCCCCACAGAAGTGACATACTGGTTGGCACTGGCATTTTTCATATGATGTCTATGTAAATTAAATCTCTTCTTTAACATCTGGAGACATTTCTATGTAAGTGAATATTACTTTGCTTAAAGATTTTGTGATTTAAAGCTTGAGTTAGAGGAGATGCTATGTACATGAGTATTACATAATATACACATGTTCACCTGTAGACTACATGCCCACATTTACATTAACTTTGGAATAAGTGTAAATGGCTGTGCTAGCATTTATGCAGAACTGCCCTCTCTTCTGTTTGTTTGTCTAGACTCTGGTTGCCTATCGAACCTTCTCCTGTGCCTTGCCGGGTGACTTGGCTGCCATGAGTCGGGCTCCAGCTAACCTTCAGGTTGACAAGGTAGCGCTACCTCGGTTGCAGTCATGGGCATAGTTTGGGGGGGGGTGAAGGGGGGCATTGCCCCCCAAATGGAGGGCTGGCGCAACGATGCAGGCAGCTCTCCCTCCATCCCGCCCTCAGCTCCCTGACTGACAGCCCTCCTCTCCGTTCCTTCCCCCCCCCCCCCCCAGGAACGTTTAACCTTTTTATTTTCAGTGGCAGCGACGGCAGTGAAGAAGAAAGCACTAGGGCTGGAGGCGAGCCCAAGTGCTTTCTTCCTCACTGCCGTCACTGCCAGTGAAAATAAGAAGGTTAAACATGCCGGGGGGGGGGGGGGGGAAGGAACGGAGAGGAGGGCTGTCGGGGAGCTGAGGGAGGGCATGGAAAAATCGCTGGACATGGAGAGGAGAGGAGGGTAGGGGGAGAGAAGAGATTGCTGGACATGGAGAGGAGGGCAGGGGAGAGAAGAAATCACTGGACATGGAGAGGAAGGGAGGGCAGGGGGAGAGAAGAGATCATTAGACATGGAGAGGAGAGGAGGGCGGGGGAGAGAAGAGATTGCTGGACATGGAGAGGAGGGGAGGGCAGGGGGAGAGAAGAGATCACTGGACATGGAGAGGAGGGGAGGGCAGGGGGAGAGAAGAGATTGCTGGACATTGAGAGGAGAGCAGGGGGAGAGAAGAGATTGCTGGCCATGGAGAGGAGGGGAGGGCAGGGGGAGAGAAGAGGTCACTGGACAGGAGAAGAGGGGAGGGGAGGGCAGGGAGAGAGGAGAATTGCTGTACATGGATGGATGAATGGGGACAGGGGAGAGAGGAATTTTGCTGGATATGGGTGGATGGAGGAGAGGGCAGTGGAGAATGGACATTTGCTGGACATGGATGGAGGGGAGGGGAGGGCAGGGGAGAGAGGAGAATTGCTGGGCATGGATGGATGGATGAATGGGAGCAGGGGAGAGAGGAAATTTGCTGGATATGGGTGGATGGAGGAGAGGGCAGGGGAGAGGAGAATTGCTGGACATGGATGGAGAATGAGGGCAGGGGAGAGAAGAATTTTGCTGGATATGGATGGATGGAGGAGAGGGCAGGGGAGAATGGAGAGTTGCTGGACATGGATGGATGGAGGGCAGGGGAGAGAGGAGAATTGCTGGACATGGGTGGATGGGGCAGGGGAGAGAGGAAATTTGCTGGATATGGATGGATGGAGGAGAGGGCAGGGGAGAATGGAGAGTTGTTGGACATGGATGGATGGAGGGGAGGGAAGTCAGGAAGGAGATGCACATAGATGGAGGGGAGGGACGGGAAGAGAGGAGAAATGCTGGACATGGATGGAGGGGAGGGCAGAGAAGAGAGGAGAAATGTTGGACAAGGAAGGAGGGAAGGAAAGACAAAGGAAGGAGATGCACACAGATGAAAGGAGAGAGGAGAAATGCTGGACATGGATGGAGGGGAGGGAAGACAGAGGAAGTAGATGCACATGGATGGAGGGGAGGGGAGTGAGGTGAAATGCTGGATATGGATGGAGAGGAAATTGCTGAATTAAGGGCTGGATCGGAACACTTTGAGAGCAGATGCTGAAACTGGAGAAAGGATAGGGACAGGGCTACAGATGGTAGACAGGACACATAAGGACACAGGAGGATGGTGGACATGGTGAGTGAAAAAATATCAAATGGAAAGAAGACACTGCATAAAACAGAAGACACTGGGACCAAAGCGAATAGAAAAACTAAATGCTCAGACAAGAAAGGTAGAAAAAAGTATTTTATTCAGAATTTATTAATTGGAATATGTCAGCTTTTGGAATTTTGCATCTATGATATTTTGCATGTAAGTTTCAATTTTTCTAGTATTATTGCATGCCGAGTCTAACTTCTTGAGGTAACTTTCCAGTTCAGTATTTTGCCTTCATATTTTTTTATTTCTAGTTCCTTGTGTCATATCTGTTGTCATGTGTTTTTCATGTGTGATCAAAGTGCAGTATTCTGCTAGTGTGTAGTATTTGCAGCCCTTTTTGTTTTTTTCATTAGGTAGTGTACTGCAGTGGCGTAGCCAAAGGTGGGCCTGGATGGGCCCAGGCCCACCCACTTTGGGCTCAGGCCCACCCAGTAGCAGCACACCTATGATGTGGCTGGCAGGGGCAGGGATCCCTAAGCCTTACCAGCCAAAAACTCCCAACAACTGTCCCTCCTGCATACCTTGTAAATAGCAGATCTTCGCCTGCAGCGAGCAGCGACTGATACATATTATTCGCCCCAGCCCCACAGCCTTCCCTCTGATGTATTCCAGGAAGTTGCATCAGAGGGAAGGCTGTGGGGCCAACATGAGCAGTGTGTACTCTGTTTTAAGTTGGGTGGCCAGCACTGGTGGGGATGTGAATATCTCTTTCAGTAATTCATCCTCCTGGAGTAGAGGCTGCAGGTCTCTTATGATTTTTCTTAATTTTTCTACCTCTGGGTTGTATGTCACTATAAGGGGGATTCTGTCTGTGGCTTTTTTTTTTTCTTTGTACTGTAGCAGATTTTCCTTACGTGTTTTGAGGGAGGAGGCAATATTCTTGGAGATTATTTTGAGGTTGTAGCCTTTACTACTACTACTACTACTACTACAAATCATTTCTATAGCGCTACCAGTCGTACACAGCACTTCACAATTGAACATGAAGAAAAGACAGTCCCTGCTCAAAAGAGCTTTCAATCTAAATCAGGACAGACAGACAGGACAAATAAGGGATAAGGGTAGGACAGACAGATAGGACACATAGAGGTAGATGCACTAAACGTTTTTCATCGTTAAATGAGCCCTCAGGGAAGAATTTCCTATCCTTTCCATGCACTTAAGCCTATTTTCCGACGACAGTAGCAGCTAACGAAAACGGAATGGAGATGAGCAATTAGTGTGAAAACCCCATTGAAACGACATGCACTAACCTTTTCCGATTGCCTTTACGCAGGAAAAAGGCAGGAAAACTAACGAGAGGTCTGGACCTCTCGTTAGGACAGCTCTGTGCCAGGAAAAAGTGTTAAGTGAAAAAATAAACAAACTTTGAGCCAATCCCAGCGCATTAGCAGAGCTAAAAGCGCTGTGATTGGTCCAAAGGACCTCAGAAAACACATAAAAAAATAAAAATAAAAAAAGGATCGGGAGGGGGCAAGGGCGCTCATCAGGAGCGTCCTGTACGGACGGCCTTGCCCCCCCCCCCCCGCTGCTCCCCACTTTCCGCCGCTCCCCCCACCCCGAAAAAGCAAACTTCTAGAAGCCCCTGCCCCCCTCCCTTCATCACTACTCTCTCACCTCAGCTCCGCCTCCCGACATCCTCCGTCCGTGCCCGCCCCCTTTTGGGGTCGTCGCCGCCATTCCCCTCCTCCATCGGGCCCCCCTTCCTCTTACCGGGCCCGTGCAGCGCCTCTCTCCTCTGTCCGAAGGCGCTGCAACGGGCAAGAAGAAAGCTGAATCAGCTGATGCCTGCCTTCGCGATGGCGCGTCTTTCTCCTGCTGCGCCCGCCCCTGTCTGACGTCAGTAACCTACGTAGGTTACCGACGTCAGAAAGGGGCGGGCCCAGCAGGAGAAAGACGCGCCATCGAAGCTGGGCAAAGGCAGGCATCAGGCTTTCTTCTTGCCCGTGCAGCGCCTTCGGACAGAGGAGAGAGGCGCTGCACGGGCCCGGTAAGAGGGAGGGGGGCCCGATGGAGGAGGGGAATGGCGGCGACAACCCCAAAAGGGGGCGGGGCACAGGACGAAGGATGTCGGGAGGCGGAGCTGAGGTGAGAGTAGTGAGGAAGGGAGGGGGGCAGGGGCTGCTTGAATTTTGCTTTTTCGGGGTGGGGGAGCGGCGGAAAGTGGGGAGCAGCGGGGGGGGGGGGCAAGGCCGTCCGTACAGGACGCTCCTGATGAGCGCTCTTGCCCCCTCCCGATCCTTTTTTTATTTTTATTTTGATTTGGGAGCCATGTGCTTGTGATTTGACTGTGTTTTGACTGTTTGTGGCATGCGCAGAGCAGCTAACATAACGCTTGGCTGCTCTGCGCATGATTTGGGGGCCGATTAACGATGTGTATTGTGATTGTTTGATACATTGTACGTTTCAATACCGATCTCAGCATGTGTGACTTTTTTTTTTGGTGCATTTTTCGTTATTTTAAAATCGTTAGGGACTTTAACGATTTAGATTTTTTTACGTTTGGTTGCTGCATCTGCCTCATAGGGAAAAGGGACTATTGAAGAGAGAAAGACAAGATAAAGGTTACGAGCAGGTGACAAGTTAGGAATTAAAAGCAGCATCAAGCAGGTAGGCCTTTAGCCCAGATTTGAAGGCGGCCAGGGATGGAGCTAGACGTAATGGCTCAGGAAGTCTATTCTAGGCATAAGGTGCAGCGAGATAAAAGGAATGGAGACTGGAATTAGTGGTGGAGGAGAAGGGTGCAATTAGGAGAGATATGGGAAGAAGTGCATCCAGACTAGTCTTATTCTTGGGCAATAATGACGCTCTGTTATGGGGCTCTAAATTTACACAGAGGCAATTCTCACACCGTCTACATTGGCACAAAAACCGTGTATACTTTTTATCTGCAGGCTTTACATTACTTCCGAAAGCAAAAGCCTTTCTGTTCGAAGGATGCAGTCAGGGTTTCGAGGTGTCTGTCTCTGTCCCCTGGGTCAGAGCAGATACGGTGGTATCTTGTGGCTTGGCTGTAAATAATGGATATTTTTGTATGTGAAGGGTGAAAGCTGGAGTTGTGGAGGTAGCTGCATTTGTCTGTGGGTTTTTTCTATATGGATGTTTGTATATAGCCATCACTGATTGAGACTGTGGTGTCCAAAAAGTTAACTTTTTCTGGGGAGTAGTCAATTTTGAATCTGATTGTAGGATGGTATGTATTGAAGGAATTGTAAAATTGTTTCAGAGTTTCTTCCCCCTCAGTCCAAATCATAAAAATGTCATCGATGTACCGGTAGTATTTTAGGGGTTTGGTCTGGTATGTATTCAGAAATGTCTCTTCCAGCTCATCCATAAAGAGGTTGGCATATTGGGATGCTGTCCTGGTGCCCATTACAGTGCCCATTATTTGTAGATAGATATCATTGTTAAAGCGGAAATAGTTGTGAGTTAAAATAAATTTGACTAGTTTTGTAATGGTTTCTGGTGAGTATTGATGGTCCAGTGTGGATGTTTTTAGGAATTTCTCACATGCAGCTATGCCATCTGCATGGGGAATGTTGCTGTATAGTGATTCTACATCCATCGTGACCAGAAGGGTGCTTGATGGTAATTGCTTGATATTTTTCAATTTATTCAGAAAGTCTGTGGTGTCTTGTATGAAGCTGTTTGTTTTGTGCACGAGAGGTTTCAGAATTCCCTCTATGAGTCCAGATATTTCCTCCATGAGTGTGCCAATACCCGATATGATTGGTCTGCCAGGATTTCCAGGTTTGTGGATTTTGGGTAGCATGTAGAATGTGCCCACAGCAGGCTGGTTTGGTATGAGTTTCTTCAGATGTGGCTGTACTTGTTTAGGAAATGTTCTGATCCAGTCTTTCAGCTGTTTTGTATAATCCTGTATGGGATCCTCAGTTAATTTCCTGTAGTATGTATTGTCTAAGAGCTGTCTGTGCCCTTCTTCAATGTATTTTCTTGTGTCCATAATTACCACTGAGCCACTTTTGTCTGCGGGTTTGCTGGTGATGTGTTGATTAGTTTGCAGAGTTCTTATGGCCGCTCTTTCTGGTGGAGTAAGATTATACAGAATTCTCTTTTGTTTGTTGGAAAGCTGTGATTTTATACCTGAAGCTTTCTATGTAGTTGTCCAGTTTGTAGTTTTGTCCATCCTGTGGGGTTATGTCCAAATAAAAAAAGGTATCATCTTATTTTCTTTTCCATGTTTTATTCAAAATATTTAAGACACCAAGATTCATATTTCTCTTTGTTATCGTTTCAGCTATACTGGTGCCCCTTTTTGGCTGTGGCTTCCTAGTTTTCCCATTGCTGCTAAGGTGCTGTGCTAGTGAGGGAAGTGGAAATGATGAGGAAGAGGGGGCTGTGATGTGTGTGTGGGCACAGCTTAACTTTTGATCATTTGCCATTGGTGACTGATGCTCCACTTACACTGATTACAGTGAAGCCTAGAGGACCAGCACACAATAAAATCTGCAGTTCCTAGCAATTCTCATCACAAATCTGTCCCATCCACCTTCCCCCATGTCTTTGACCCCAAAGCTATAAAAAGACAGCCTGTTTCTATATATAGATTCTCTGGGTATGGATCATCTTACATATGCTCTGAAAATCCCTTAAGCTGACAGTGCATTTCTAGGCTTACCTCAAGACCTCAGCAATGGTGCACACAAACAATCCATTTAGACTCACTTTTAACTGCATATCTGAAGCCAGACACACATGCATTTAAAGTGGCATGCATTCTTATACAATGCATGTAGATGGGATCACTCGTGTAACATGTATATAGTGCACTGGTACTTACAATTTTATTTTTATTACATTTGTACCCTGCACTTTCCCACTCATGGCAGGCTCAATGCGGCTTACATGGGGCAATGGAGGGTTAAGTGACTTGCTCAGAGTCACAAGGAGCTGCCTGTGCCTGAAGTGGGAATTGAACTCAGTTCCTCAGGACCAAAGTCCACCACCCTAACCACTAGGCCACTCCTTATAGGCCACTCTTTATAGGTAGGTAAACAATGTAATGAATGTACAATGTGCTCTATAATGCTTGAAACTACAGTGTTTAAAGATCCTTCTACTAACAGAGAATATACTTTGTCAACACAATCTGTCAATCTGAATATGTTATCTACTGTACTATCTGTCCCTGTAATAAGCTTTATGTGGAACAGACATCCTGTCCTTTGAACACTTGCTTAGTGGAACACAAAAGTACCATGAAGATCCATAAAACAACTTCACCATTAGCGATCCACTGTGTTGCTGAACAGCATGCTTTTGAAACATTATGCTATCTAGTTTTGCAACAGGTTGCGCCACCTTTGATAGGCGGTGATAGATGGAATCTGTTATTACAAAGAGAGCAACAGTGGATCTTCATATTCAATTCGATGATGCCATGCAGTTTAAATGCTAGAAGGGTGTCATTTTTTTCTAAAAATTTGACATATATCTTTTGATATGATTTTTTTAAAGGATTCTTTGATTGGTCTTGTTTCTTTGCTGCACTTTCCCTGATTGGCTTCTGCTTGACTGAGCGTCTGACGTCATGAAAGACATATATAGAGGGATCGCCATTTTGATTGTGTCTCTGCAGTTCCATCAGTGCTGAACGGAGTTTAATTTAAGTAAGCAAGGTTTTGTGGATGTTAACATGAAGATATCTCTCTATATAAAAGGAAACCCCAACGTTCTGAAGCCTCCACGGAAGTTGAGGCGCCCGAGATATCCGGTGTGCACGGGAGTGTCTGCACCGCCCTTGCGTCAAAATGTCATGACGTCGAGGGCGGAGCTATGACACTTGACGAGGGCCGAAACGGAAACGCCACAGCGAACAAGGCAAGTAGCTCGGAGGGACGAAGGGAGGGGGCCCCTTGCTAGCGCCCGTTTCATTCCGCTCAGAAACGGGCATTTTTTCCTAGTTTTTAAATATTTGCTCTTTTCTTCACAGAGTTTTGACCAACTGACCCTGACGCAGTTTAACGAAATGCTGGCCACTATCCAGTTTCTGGTTTAGCTGGGAGAAAAATACTATGCAGCTAAATATTTTAAGATGATATTTTGTTAGATTGTAAGCTCCTTTGAGCAGGGACCGTCCTTCTTTGTTTATTTTGTACAGCGCTGCGTAACCCTAGTAGCGCTCTAGAAATGTTAAGTAGTAGTAGTAGTAGTTATTCAATTAAAATTACAAAGTTTTGCTGGGAGGCTTTTTGCCAACAATGAAGAAGTCCTGCTTTACCAGCCAATAGCTGGAAGCTTCTAGAGGCTTTTTTTTCCCTTTTCACCATTTTTAGGATTTTCATTGCTTACCTACCTGTAAAGAATTTCTATTTGTTTACTTGTGTTGGTAGACATTGATGGTTCTTTCCCAAATATAATTTTCTGTAGTTTGAGACTTACAATGCATTGCCATGTCAGAGACATGCATAAATAAACACAGACAGACATGCAACACACATATTTAAAATGCACAAACATACACCATGCACACAGCTGCATCACTTACTAGGCATCAGTTCGGGGCTATTTTATCCAGTGGGTAAAAAGAGTAATTGTCTGTCTACCATAACTGAAAATGATAATGAACACAAGTCAAGCGTGCGTGCGTGCGTGCATTTATTTATTTAACAATTTATAGCCCTTACAATCTACCTCTCTCAGCGGTGTACAAATACACATACACAATAACATACATTTAAAAAATAAAACAAACACAGTACTAACATTAAAAACAGAAATCAAGCATAAAGGACTGTTTATGTACAAAGATGCTATGGAGAAAATAGGTAAAAGACCTACTCGGTCAAGAAAAACATTGATAGGAAGTTCTGAAATGTATGTAATGAATTTCTGATTACAGTGTGGCATTTTGTAGACTGCTGAGTCAGTGGCATAGCCACGAAGGGCCTTGGGGGCCTGACCCCTCTATTTGGGTTCAGGGCCCAAAAATCTGCTGGTTTGGCTGGCGGGGGTCCCCAAGACCCACCAGCAGAAGCTTTCCTGCAGTGATATTCACCACTGTGCTGCCTCCCCTGCTTCCCACTCCCCTGTGCGCATGCTGGTTTTTAATGAAATTGAGCATAAGTGAACTTCGTGCATGCTCAATGTCACAAAAACCCAGCATGCACACCAGAGCAGGAAATCAAGGCAGGCAGCACAGCACCGAGTATCACCACAGGAAGCCTTCTACTGGTGGAGCTTGGGAACCCCCACCAGGCCAGCTGTGTGTGGTTGCAGCAGGGTGAGGAGGTGGGGCAAAATTGCCCCCCCCCCCCCCCCCCCCCACTTTGGGCTCAGGCCCCCCTCCACAATCGAGGTCTGGCTATGCCTCTGTGCTGAGCACTGTTATATAAACGGCGCTCCGAGTTGGGCGCTGTGTATAGAATAGAGCGTAGCATTGGGATCCACACCCAACTTTGGGCATGATGATTTACATCAACTGAAACCTAGTATAAATCCTTGTGCGTAAATTAGGCACGGATCCCAAAATTCTATAATAGTGAGTACATCTTTAATGAACAGCCCTGACCCAGTCATGCCCCTCCCGTAGCCACATCCCCTTTTCAGTTGCACATTTTTATAGAATATCGCTTAGCAAGATATGTGCGTAAATCCAAATTCTTGCCAATTAGCACCAATAATTGATTGCTAGCCCCCAATTATTGGTGCTAATTGGTTCATTACACAATTAAATTGTGCATTCAAATTAGGCACATGCCCAAATTTGCATGCACAACTTTGAATGCCATATATAGAATTCCCCGTTAAAGGGTGAGTGATGCTTCATTCCCTTATCCTCCTTGGATGTGGCAGGTAGTGAGTTTTTCAAAAACTTGGCAACCCTAGGCATCCTTCTCATCTGCTGTTTGGGCTAGAGTGTATTGCTTTCAAATGAATGACATTACAGTGACCCTGTGGTTCAAAGAGTTACAGTCTGACCCAAATAGCATAGGATGAGAATGTGGCCCAAGATGCAGTGCTGCCAGCCAGAGTGAGAGGGTAAAGAGGGAACAGATGTGCCATCTTCCACCAACACTTCTGCTTCTATGAACATGTAAACCCTACCTGATCATGTAAACCCTGGAGGAAAGGAGGAACAGGGGTGATATGATACAGACGTTCAAATATTTGAAAGGTATTAATCCGCAAACGAATCTTTTCCGGAGATGGGAAGGTGGTAGAACGAGAGGGCATGAAATGAGATTGAAGGGGGGCAGACTCAGGAAAGATGTCAGGAAGTATTTTTTCACGGAGAGGGTGGTGGACGCTTGGAATGCCCTCCCGCGGGAGGTGGTGGAGATGAAAACGGTAACGGAGTTCAAACATGCGTGGTATATGCATAAAGGAATCCTGTGCATAAGGAATGGATCCTCAGAAGCTTAGCTGAAATTGGGTGGCGGAGCAGGTGGGGGGAAGAGGGGTTGGTGGTTGGGAGGCTAGGATAGGGGAGGGCAGACTTATACGGTCTGTACCAGAGCCGATGATGGGAGGCGGGACTGGTGGTTGGGAAGCGGGAAATACTGCTGGGCAGACTTATACGGTCTGTGCCCTGAAAAGGACAGGTACAAATTCAAGGTAAGGTATACACATATGAGTTTGTCTTGGGCAGACTAGATGGACCATGCAGGTCTTTTTCTGCCGTCATCTACTATGTTATTATGTTACTATGTATGTTCCACCTGGTCCTTGGTTTCCAGCGGTAATTCTACATAGACTAACCAGTTCCTTGGCCAGAACCTTCCTGCAAAATCACAAGGGGGGGAGGGGTCAACAGGATATTCATTGATGCTTTCTGAAAAGTAAGGGTTTCTACTTCCTTTTTTTTTTTTTTTTTTACATATATACAATTATTTCAAGGAATTACACTTGATTGGAAAGTGTTATTTCCTCAAATTAATATATAAAAAATAATATGTTTCATCTAATTCAATACTCAAGTCCACTTTAAACCGAGAGACATCCTTGGTATAGGAGGATTAAAGGAATAAAGAAATAAATTATTTTTAAGGAATTATAACATCTAGGAGACATTTAAACAAGGTTAATTATTACTACTACTACAAATCATTCGCTCCTTCAATTCTTTTAGATGTTACAAATGATGTTAATTGTGATGGGTCCATGAAAACACACTTATGTGAATTATAACATACTATACAGACTGTTGTTTGCTGACTCTGGCGCCGATCCAAAATGGCTGCCAAAAGTGACCTTGCAAGACTTCTGCAGAAGTCTTGCGAGGCCACGTCCACTCTCGGCAGCCATTTTGAATCGGCGCCAGGACCGGAGTCAGCAAACAACAGTCTGCAGGCGCTCCGGGCAGGAAAGAGGGGGCTCTTTCCTGCCCTGAAGAGGTCACTAGACCATCCGGGCAGTACAGTAAGGGGAGGTTAGGACACCACAAGGCCCGCCCGCCCGCCAGCCTGCCCATTTGTCCACAAATCCCGACAAACTGGCAGGCTGGAAAAACCCACACGGTTACCTGGCAAAAAGAGGACATGTCCAGGTAAAACCAGACATATGGTAGCCCTACGCAAGATGTATGAGGAGAGACTTGAGGACCTGAACATGTACACCCGGAGGAAAGGAGAGACAGGGGTGATATGACACAAACATTCAAATATTTGAAAGGTTATTAGTTTACAAACAAACCTTTTGCAGAGACAGGAAGGTGGTGGAACTAGAGGTCATAAATTGAGGTTGCAGGGAGGCCAACTCAGGAATAATATCAGGAAGTAATTTTTCACAAAGAGGGTGGTAGATACCTGGAATGCCCTCCTGCAGGAAGTGGTGGACATGAAAACAATAACAGAATTCAAAAATGCGAGATAAACACAAAGGCATCCTGCATAGAAGGCATGAAATCAAACAAGCTTAGCAGTAACTAGATAGCAACACCAGTAATTGGAAAGCAAAGCCAATGCTGGGCAGACTTCTGCTTCAGTACCTGGAGAACAAGGCCAGTGCTGGGCAGACTTCTATGGTCTGGACAAATCAAGATCGAGTATACATATGTTGCATCTCATGAGTTTACCTTATGAGGGCAATACCTGTTAACCCAGAGGAATTGGTCTGTCTGGAAACTGCTCTCCTCAGTGTGAGGTTTATGATTTATGCATTTCAGCCACATTCAAAAGATGTGATGTATTAGATTAGGAGCAGTAAAACAGTGTGCACTTGGTATTTTCAAAAGAACGTGTACTATTCTACCACCCCTGTCTTCTGCTGCCTACACACAAAGCAGGCAGACACTTTTACCGCACGTACTTTATGCTTATTCGTTTTCAAAGGGAAACCACTTTTGTGCTTTCACTTTGAAACTTTACCATACAGAGTGTATACAATGAAAAATATCTGCATAGTCTGAAATCCACAATTGCCCCCAAGAACTTTGCAGATAGGATGAGGAGGAACGAAGAAGAGGGGAGGGAGGAAAACCGCAGTATGCTTGAGGAAACTTTGGAACCTTCGGTTAAACTATATGTCATCACGGGAGACACTGGAAGAGAGGAAGCAGTGTTAGGGTTAAGGGAATGTGTGTTCCCCAGTGGCGTACCTAGGGTAGTTGACACCCGGGGCGGTCATTTTTTAACACCCCCCTCCAAAATCCAGTACTAGGCATACCGAGAATAAAAAACACTCAGGACCTATAGAGCAATTCTACCATACCATAAGCAGTAATTTCTACGAGTCACACAAGGAAAAGGAAAGCATCTTAAACACTACAGTGAGCACTAGAACATCAATTCACCTATTGTAAAACAAAACCACACAGAATAGTACAGATCATCAATCCTGCACAGTCAATGCCAACTGAAAGCCATGTCTTTTTCACAAACATAGATACACCCTAATCCACTATAGAATAAGTAATCATAAACTTTCTATTTAGACAAAAATTCAACTGAACCCCCAAGATGCCAGACTCTGCATAAAATGCAACACCACAGAAACAGAAAATGTCCCCTAGTACTGTGCAAAATATAAAGACAGCAGATGTAAATTTGAAAAAACTAACAAATACCAATCACCACTTTACAAATTAACAAATAGAAATAAAATAAGTATAGAAAATAAAATAATGCCATTTTATTGGACTAATACATTTAGCTGTCAGAGGCCAAAACCTTCTTCCTCAGGTCAATACAGTATAGTGCTGTTACAGTATCCTATCCTGACCTGAGGAAGGGGGTTTTGTTCTCCGAATGTTAGTCAAAATTTATTAAAATTAGTCCAATAAAAAGATTACCTTATTTACATATTCTATTATAAACATTTATTAACACAGTGGCCTAGTGGTTAGGGTGGTGGACTTTGGTCCTGAGGAACTGAGTTTGATTCCCGGCACAGGCAGCTCCTTGTGACTCTGGGCAAGTCACTTAACTCTCCATTGCCCGCCGCATTGAGCCTGCCATGAGTGGGAAAGCGCGGGGTACAAATGTAACAAAAATAAATAAATACTACTTCATCCTGCAAACTAGTAGGAAAATGTGGGATACAAATGCTACAAATAAAAATCCTAAAGCAAATATATATATTATTTACAGTTTGTTGGCTCTGGTTTCTGCTTTCCTCATCGTCTTTTCACTGTCTTCCTTCCATCCAGCATCTGTCTTCGTTCTTTCTCTGCCATCCAGTGTCTGCCCTCTCTGCTGTCCCCTCCATCCAATGTATGCCCTCTCTCCCTTCCATCCACTGCCTGCCCTTTCTCTCTACCTCTTCAATCCATCATTTGCCCTGCCTCTCCCATCCATCCAGGGTCTGCCCTCCCTCTCCCTTCCATCCAGGAGAAGAGGGCTGTCGTCTCTCGACGGCGCTGGTAGGCAGTACGCACTGCAGTGCCAGCGGCCCTTTGGTTGGGTGGGAGCAGTGGGAGCGGAGCACCCCCCACCCACTGACACCCGGGGCGGACCGCCCCCACTGCCCCGTCCTTGGTACGCCACTGCCTCTTGGAGTGGAGGAGTAGCCTAGTGGTTATTGCAGTGGGCTTTGATCCTAGGGAACTGAGTTTGATTCCCACTGCAGCTCCTTGTGACTCTGGGCAAGTCACTTAACCCTCCATTGTCCCTGGTACAAAATAAGTACCTGAATATATGTAAACCGCTTTGAATGTAGTTGCAAAAACCCTAGAAAGGTGGTATATCAAGTCCCATTTCCCTTTCTCTCCTTACTTACAGCTCTCTTCTTTCCCCTACCTCTCTCTCTCTTAAGACTTCCCTTCCCTGTAGTCTTCTCATTGTCTCATCTCCCCCTCCCCCTCCCTCTCCTCATAAACTCTGATGCTTCTTGTACTCTGACTTGAGCCAAAGATCCTTTTGCCATGTCCTGCTTCCTAGGCCATCTTATCAGATAAGAAAATGCCCTTTTCCAAGTGAATGGCTAAGTGCATTTTTTTAAATCCTGCTATCTCAGGGAAAGGAGATCTGAAAAGTGTAAACAGTTTTGGGCTAGAGCAGCTGGACCTGAAATTTGATTACCTGCGGTAACGATGTTTCTTGTTCCTCATAGAAGGAAGCCACATTTCCATCATCCATTTGTAAATTCAGATTCAGAAAGAGCTGCCTTGTATCTGCCTTTTCCCTGATCCCGCTGAGAACATGATCACTTCCCTCTTTTATTATTAAATAATAAATCTCTTTGTTCACTAAGAGACACCACTTTGTTCACCAAAATGGCAACTTAGTAGTGCTGCCAACTTTTCTTCAAGGATTTCCAAACAGAAATGAGTTGTAGAGTTTGAAAGCGCTCCAACTTAAGTTAGTGCAGCAGGAAGGCCGCAAGCTGCAAGGCGCACTGGCAAGCAGGGTGCCGCAGGGGGGGAGGAAGGCGTCACACGTCATCACGCGAAGTAGTCCAGATGGGCGGGACTCGTCTCGCACTCCGACTCGGAGACTGGAGAGGGAGAGAGAGGACTCGGAGCCGCTGGGAGGAGACAAGTGAGCCGGCGTGCGCGCCGGTGCAGCGTTAGGGGAAGTCCAAACTGACGGACGCCAGACGGAGCAGCGCCGCGGAGCAGAAGAAGTTACACCCCCCATTGGTTTGCATCCGGGGCGGTCCGCCCCCACCCCTCGGTATGCCACTGGTGTTGCAATAAACAAATCTGAATAACTTCTACCACCTCATTTGAGTAAAGGGCATGAAATTAAAAGGAAATGGAAAAGGGCTTGAAAAAAGCTGTGGTTACCTAAAATAAAGCATGTTGCTCATACTTCGAGCTGGTTAAGAATAGTTTGTAAACGAGAAACTCTGATGACCTGATACTTGTGCTGTGAATCAGAGCAGAATGAAGGCTCTGGGATTACAACATCCATTAGGGACATGTGCACAGCCCCCGAGGGATCAAATGTAGAGCTCACTAAGAGCAAACCAGATGCCCATACCCAGGCTCTTGTCCAGCCAGCTGGCACACCTGTCCTCCTCCCACAGAAAAATGACAAGTGTGATAGCAGATGCTCCTTCCCCTCCCAGAAAGCAAGATTTAGCGTCCAGCACAAAGCATCATTAGTCTGAGGGTTCTTGGTACCCCCTGTGCTCAAGAGTCCAAATCAACACCAGCGGTCTTAGCACAAAGGGCCAGATGCAGTTGAAGCAGAATCAGAAACAGATGATGAGTGCATCAATCAGGTGCAGCCAAATCTGTCACATGGGTCATGTGAGGCTATGACACAATCAACCACAGACATGCACTGATACAATAGGATAATTCTTTTCTGTTGTATCATTTTGCCTTGACCTGGTGAAAGGAGAACGGTTTCCACAAGCTAGCCAAAAATCTATTAAACACATTTTTTTCTTGACTGTTATTTCCACTTTCTCAATCAAATTTGATGGGACCCCAGAGGGTGTGTGTTTTTTTATGATGGATGAGTTGGGGGGGGAGAGGAGAATGTCACATGATGCAGCAAATTTTCCACAGTCATTCTGAGCTCTCTCAGATTCCCTCTGGGATGCTGGATGGAGGGCAGCTGCACTATGGGAGGGGCTAAATACTGCTGCCTTGCTGCCCTTGGCTGGGGGGGGGGGGGGGGATTCCTGATTCAGCTTTCAGCTGTGACTGAATTTAGCACAGTGAGGTCACTGCTGAGCCCAGTGTCCTACAGAGAGAAAAGGGAACTATACCATACACTGCTAACAGACCTAATGCTCAACTGCACTGAAAACGTTATCAACCCAGTCCTTGGGACACATTCAGCCAGTAAGGTTTTCAGGATACCCCTAATGAATATGCATGATATATAGTAACATAGTAAATGACAGCAGATAAAGACCTGTACGGTCCATCCAGTCTGCCCAACAAGATAAACTTATTTTACATGATATGTATTACTTTATATTTATTTATTTATAGATTTATGTATGAACATTTACACCCCACTTTTTTCCACATGAAGCAGACTCAAAGTGGCTTACAATGCACAGATGAATCAATTACAATTACATTAGATAGGGGAGAAAGAACAGTGTAAGAAGGAAAAGGAAAAGGGAAGAGAGACTAAGATGGACGGTGAAAATCCAGATGCTGAGATGGACCAGAGTGGCTCGAACAGTTCTCGGCAAGGCGATCCACAATTGGGAAACTGTAGCAATACCCAGGAAGTGCAGACGAAGCGAAACAGCAGTATGCGGCCAGGAGAGTGGTAGTGATCACCAGAGGTGGACGACAGCAGCTGGAGGTGGGGCCCAGGATGTCAATGGCCCAACAATACCACCGCAGAGGAATAGGGACCGCAGCTTGGCCGCGCACTCCGGCACCCTGGACCGCAACAGGAAGGGTATGCTAGTTCCACCATAATAATAATAATAATAATTCTGTATTATTGTACCAAAAATGGCTCTAATTCAGGGAACATGGGTAACAATCATGTTAGCTGTCCCTCATGAAGGAAACCCACTATGATGGCCCTAAGAAGGGATCATAGCTCCAAAAACTAAACACAAATGTGTTCAGTTAGTCCAATAAAAAGTGTCATCTATAAAACTGTTGGTGAACTTTATTTTTTATATATTCAAGTGGACTAATACAGAAACTGTATTTTTACACAGGAAATACACTAACCATAACTAGTATATGTATATCCGAGTTTCATTTGTCCTTGCCATTCTCAGGGCATAGACCGTAGAAGTCTGCCCAGCAATCTTCTTGTACTACAAGTTCTGAAGCTAACGTCGAAGCCCCTTAAAATTTACACTCAAGCCCATCCATATCTATTCAGTCACAATCAGGGCGTCTGCCCAGCACCGGTTTTGTTTCCCAATTACCGGCATCGCCACCCAATCTCATTTCGAAGATTTTAATTGGCTACATACAATCTTGGATCAATGAAAATGGTATTTCTTTTGTAATTGATCCCCTAGTTGGATCATCGGCTTCTGGACAAGACAATACTGGACTTGCTTGTTAAGACTAGTTAATGTGATAGAGAGTCAATGAGTTGTATGAAAGGAGCTATTGGTATGAATGAGGATAGAGTGATATTATCTTTATATTTAATTAGTGATTGAAATAAATATTTTCATGTAGCAAGAATAGTGCTCTGGAGCATATTTATATAATAGAGTTTGTGATATATTAGCTCCAGTTTATCTTTAAGTATCCCCAATTGGTGTAATAATAAACAATTTTGGAATTAACACAGGAAAGAGAGCACAGTATTTGAACTAGGGTTTATTAATCAGGGCAGCTATATGATCCCTTCCCCACCCTTAAGAAGCACATGACACCAATTTGGCTTTATTCAGTGTACAAGCACCAAGAACCTTATATAGACACAGGAAGTGAATAGGCTCAGACCCGAATGACGAGGATAGTCAGAAAGAACAACAACAAAAAAACGGGATTAGAAAAAGAGATTGGTTATAATGACTGATGGACTGGAAAGGGTTTATTGGGATTAAAATATTAAATTTAACAGTCCAATTATATCGCAGAAGCATCAGAGCTTTAGAAAGTGTGTCTCAATCTTCACCTATGTGAGTTCATTAATACTAGAATAGTATACATTTGTACACATAAGCCCCGAGGTCTCCTATCTCCAAGTCCACTGTTGACAGTTCACATTTATTTAATATACAGCAAATAAAGTAGTTATCTAAGAGGTATACAGGCATTTTTAAGTTGAGATTTGGGCATCCCCGACTGTATTATCGAAACAAAAGATGGACGCACATCTTGTTTTGATAATAGCGGTTTCCCCGCCCCTTCGCCGGGACGTCCTTAGAGATGGTCATCCCTGTTCAATTATGCCCCTCCATGTGGCCCCCCCGACTCCAAACACAAGGGAAGGGCTTCTGTTTTGTCATAATTGATCTTAAGTCCTGTAAGGCTCCCAAAGCCATCAATCAACCGCATAATCCTGGGCACCAAGCAATCTTCCTGAGCAACACACAAAAGCATGTCTTTGTTAAACATGTTAATCCTATACTCATGAGTTCCCACCCATATTCCCTGGAGCTTGGGGTCAGAGTGGAGTTTAGCTGCCAAGGGTTCTACCGCTAACAGAAAAAGGAGAGGGGAAAGGGGACACCCCTGATGGGTGCCGCATTGCAAGGCAAATGAATGAGAAAGGCAGCCAATCATAATAAGGTGTGCAGAGGGGTTTGTGTACAAAGTACGAACCCAATGAGTAAAATGCCATTGAATGCCCATTTTATGAAACATCCAAAACAGATGCTGCCAAGACCCCATGTCAAAGGTCTTTTCTACATCTAGGTTCATAGTAAGAGATTTTTTGGACAGAAGAGGTTTAGAATGCAGAACAGCCAGGACCTTCATAAGGTTCATAGAGGCATATCGGCCGGGCACAAAGCCCACTTGATCGGAATGGATAAGAAAGGGAAGAATTTTTTTTAGCCTAGGTACTAAGGTGCCAGCCAATATTTTATTGTTTTGGTATACTAAGAGAGTGGTACGAGCCAAATTGGTCCGGAGCTCACCCAGGCTTAGGCAGGACAACTATATGTGCTAGGTTTTGGGAGGGGTCTATGTTGGATTCCTGGAGGAGCCCCATAAACATAGCCTGAAGAGGTAGAGAGATCTTATCATTAAGAACTTTATAACATTCTGGCTCAAGTCCATTAGGTCCTGGTGTTTTCGCTAGCTTCAATTTCTTAATGGCTGCCTGTATCTCTTCGCCAGTGATGGGGGCGCTCAGACACGCTGCCTGTGATTCAGTCAAGGAGGGTAGATCTAAGTTTTCAAAGAATAATGAACAATTCTCTAAATTAGGCTCTTGTGCTGCATATAAGGTCTTATAAAAGGACACAAACTGTTTGGAGATTTCTGCATGGAATGTATAAGCCTTGCCCTGCCTATCTTTAATGTGGGTAATAATGTGCAATTTTTTATGGGCTCTTGTTAACTGAGCAAGAAGTTTGCCTGTTTTATTGCCCCATTTAGAAAAATTATATTTTTGAAAGAAGATAGTTCTTTCAGCTCTTTGCTAGAGTATGCAGTTGATGAGGGCCCTAATATCCTTAATTTGGGATATCACAGTGGGGCTTTGATCAGAGATGTGGGCAGCTCTAAGGTCTTTTAGTGTTCTAGTAAGCTGTAGTAGTTCCCCCTCTCTCTTCCGCATAACAGAGGCCGCCTAAGCCAAGATATGACCCCTCATCACTGCCTTGGCAGCATTCCAGAGAACTACTGGTCCAACATCTACAGTATAATTTTCAATCATATAGGACTCCCATTTTTTGTGGAGGTAATCATGAAACTCACGATCCTGATACAATCTAGGTGACATATGCCATATGCGCTCTGTATTGGTGACTATAAAACGAATATCCCCCCAAACTATAGAGACCACAGAATCTTTGATAATGCACCTTTGCAATTTAGAAAATAAGGAGTCTGAAAACAGTGGGTAATCTATTCTAGAATAAACTTTGTGTGTGTTGGAATAAAAGGTAAAGACCCTGTTGTCAGGATGCAATGCACGCCAGGCATCTACCAGTCCCAACTTTTTCATAAGAAAATGAACCCCTTTGTGCTCAAAGTCGTTTCGTGATTGTTTCGCTGGTCTATAATTCACCTGAGGATTGGCAGTAATATTAAAATCTCCACCTAGCAAAATCTGATAACCCACAAACTCAGACAAAATGGACAATAATTTAGAGAAGTCATGGTTATTAGAGTTAGGAGTTTATACATTCCCCTAAAAGGACATGAAGCCCCCATAGTTCTCCCTCAATCAGGTGGAATCTGCCCTCTGGATCTTGTATCTGCTTGTGTATGTTAAGGAGAAGCAGTTTGTGAATAAGAGTCACCACCCCCCTTTGTCTGGAAGAGAAAGCAGAATAGCCCAATTGCCTCACAAATGCCTGTTTCAGTTTGGTTATGTACATGTGCTGTAAGGTGCGTTTCCTGGAGGAAAGCCACATCCGTGGCCTCCTTAGCCAAATAGGACAAGATTTTTTTTCCCCTTTAACAGATGAATGAATACCATCCATAGTAAGTGTGATTACTGTTGTTAGCCATATTCAAATGAATCAGGTATAAACGTAAGAAGCAAAATGGAATTCCAATAGGCAGGAGTCTCCCAGCAGGACCCTCTCCTGACATCACCCTGACTATAGATAAAAACCCACCCAAAACCAAAGGCCCAATGTCTCACTGACAACCTTGAAAACCCAAAGTGACTCTCTCCCCCCATAAAGCAACCACACACACACCCCTCCATCCACACACACCCATACAACCATGCCAACCACCAGACCAACCCACTCCAATCCTCTTTGAGTGGAGGAGTAGCCTAGTGGTTAGTGCAGCGGACTCTGATCCTGGGGAACTGGGTTCGATTCCCACTGCAGCTCTTTGTGACTCCATTGTCCCAGGTACAAATAAGTACCTGTATATAATATGTAAACCGCCTTGAATGTAGTTGGAAAAACCACAGAAAGGCGGTATATAAGTCCCATTCCCTTTCCCTTTACAGTCTGCTCAGTAGATTATACCTGCTCCAGGGTTCCTAAGTAAGCGAAAGATGCAATACAAACCCCCACAAGAGTCATGCGTACATAGTACCAGTGAAAAAAAAAAGTGGAATAGCATGTACCTAAGCAAGTCCAAAGCAAGCAAAAGGGTGTCCCGTCACAGCTGGTGATCATAAGGCATATATCAACTAGTCCCCACATTCCAGAAGTAGGAGACCTAGGATGGAAACCACTGAGAAAGCAAAAATAATAATAATCAGCATAACCAAGACAAACAGGGAGCAGTCCCTGGCTCTCAATATCCTGCAGTCTCACGCAGGGGTCTAGGTTCATAGTATATCCAAAGAGGGAAGCTCGTTACAGCTGACAATTAAAAATGTGAGAAGCATGTCCAGCCATGCCACTGCCACATCACAAACAACAAAAGGCAATCTGCAGCAAAAACCAAAGTACAGTAGCCAAGTGACCTTAAGGCTTTTTTCTCCAACTAAGCAGGTAGAGGGGGCAAATTGTTCAGAAACTGTTGCAGCTCCTTGACCAAGTCAATGTATAAAAGTTTATTAGCATGTTGAATGTGTGCTCGCTCAGGGTAGAGAACTTAATATGGTGCTTAAAAAGTTCAGTACACAAAGGCGCCATCGTTCACCATTTCTCCGCAACTTTCGCCGAAAAATCTTGGAAAAGTATGATGTTATAGTCTACATATTTCAGCACTCAATGTGCTCGATAGGCAGTCATGATCATTTCTTTATCTGCATAGTTCAAAAATCTGGCTATCACCGGTTTGGGTTTGTGCTCCCCATCCTTTCTCTGGCCCAGCCTATGTGCCCTTTCAATAACAATGGGTGATTTCATAGGCAGGAGGCCTAATGCTTCTGGGAACCATGTTGTTAACACATGTCGTAACTCAAAATTCTTTACAGTTTCCAGCAAGCCAGTCACCCTCAGATTATTTCTGTGACTTCAATTTTCTTGATCTTTTATGCAGTCTAATAGCTCCTTATTTGCCATTTCCAGAGTGCATATTCGTTCCTCGAAGTTGTCCACCCTGCTCTCCTTTTTCGCGACTTGGTGAATATGGTTTGCTTCTAACTCAAAGCCCTCTTTGATTTCCTCAATGGCGGTATCAATTTTTGTAAGTTTATCATCCACTGGAGAAGAGGTAGGGGGGCAGTGACAGTAGCAGAGGAAGGAGAGAATGTGGGGGAAGACGAGATATCATTCTACTGCTGCACCATTGCTCCCAAATGTTTCCACTCTTGGTGAACCCATAGTCTGCCTGGTGGTAGGACCAGCCCTGTTGGCATATGCAGGACAGGATTTACAGGAGCATTGAAAGATAAGTAGAAATGTTTGTGACCAGTAAAGATTATTCTTGGCATTGTGTATAGTGCTGTATGCCTTATAGGAAACAAACAGAACACTGTGTAACATGTTTGATGTATTGTGCTCACTCCTTTTCCTTTCCCTCTTGAGGAATTTCTGGCAATCCCCCTCTTCCCCAAACCTTCCCTTCAAGCTTACTTCCATAAGCTGAAGGGCCCAAGCTGAGATCATTGCAGTACAACCTCCCCTGAGCTGCCATATGGGCTCTCCCTTGTATTCTTGGTTTTTGATGGGGCTCAGTAGTATCTCTGACAGTTCTCACCATCACTGTCAAGAAATTACAGAATAACTCCTCTTGTTTTTGTGTAAACCTACAGGGATGGATGTATTTCTCCTGTAAGGTCTCATGATTTGTATTGTAAAATATTTTTCATGACTCATCTCCATAAAATGCAAGTTTGCAAGACTGAATTCATACCATAAGGCAACATCAAATTAAGCTTGTGCTTCTCAAATGTGTCCTACCCCCTCCCTATCAGATTTTCAGCATTGAATATGCATAAGACCACATATACACAATTTTATTTCTTGCATATTCACTGCAGATACCCTAAAAGGATAACTAGCTGTGGGGTCAACAGGACACATTTGGGAACCTCTAGCTCAGGGTTGGACAACCACGGTCCTCACGGGCCAGTCTGGTTTTCAAGATTTCCACAATGTCTATTGGTGAGATCTATTTGCATACAATGAAAGTGTAATGGTATCAGTTTATTACTGAAATATGTAGCATATTTGCTGGATTATATATACACCAATATATTTGTGTATCTTTTAAAAAATATATATTTGACACTGCAGCAGAGAAAATAGTCTCATTCCAAAAGCCCTCTTCCCTCCCCCTTTGGGGCCTCACCTTGCCTTTTCTCATTCCTCAAACAAAAGACTTAAGACTGCTTTAAAGTTTTAAATTGACTCTATTCCTCTGTCCTCCCACCTAACAAAAGATGGACTAAGGTGGGCACCTGAATAAAACAAAGGACTCAGAGGAAGCATAAACAGGACATTTGCTTGTCAAAGGTATACCTGCCCCTCCCATCAGCTTCCAGACATGTGCAGAAAGGAAGGACTTGTAATGTGTATCTGCCCCAGAGACTGAACAGGACATCAAAAGACATTTGCCAGCAAAATCCAGACTAAGTCTCGTGATGTCATAAGACATGAGACCAACTCAGGGGTCGTGTGCAGACCAAGATACCACAATGCTTTGCAAATGCTCAGGGGTCGTGTGGAAACCAGGAAATCAGAACAAAGATCCACATGGCATATGCTCCTGCAGATTGCAAGATATAAAAGGACAAGCTGTTTCCCAAGACTCAGATTCTCTTCACTGCAGCAAGGCAGATTCTCTTCACTGCAGCAAGGCAGACTCTCTTCACTGCAAGCAAGTCAGATCCTCTTCAGCCCTGATGCCTTGCTCCTGAAACATGTGCTCATCAACCAGCTGGACCACAGCATGCTTGTAACAAGGACTTGTGAGTAACATAACTTTTGATCTAGACCTGCTACTTTGTTCTATTTTTATGCACAGATTACCTGTAAAGATTCCTCTTAAAACCTACCTCTCGTGTGCAATTGTATATTAAATCAATCTTTTTGAAGCTAAAAATATGGTCTCTTTGTGTTCTGAATATATATATACTTAATATATTTAATTTATTGCAATTATCACCTTTGGTGATTGGTGGAGAAATTAATATCCTAAAACTTATAAATACAGCGCTTGCTCTTAAATTATAAACAGTAGCGAGTTGCTCTCGAGCTATTTTCCCCAAAATAAATCATTTCTTCCAACATATTAATTGCTGGAGAAGTGGGTAGAATTTCTTGTAACAAAAGGAGTACATTTAAATCAATCTCATTCATATGGGAGTGGAGAAGTAGCCTAGTGGTTAGTGCAGCAGCCTGAGAACCTGGGGAATTGGGTTTAATTCACACTACAGTTCCTTGTGACTCTGAGAAAGTCACTTAACCCTCCATTACCCCAGGTACAAAATCAGTACCTGTACATAATATGTAAACTGTTTTGATTGTAAGTTAACCACAGAAAGGTGGTATATCTACTACTACTTAACATTTCTAGAGGGTTACGCAGCGCTGTACAGTTTAACAAAGAAGGGCAGTTCCTGCTCAAAGGAGCTTACAATCTAAAGGACGAAATGTCAAGTTGGGGCAGTCTAGATTTCCTGAATAGAGGTATAGTGGTTAGGTGACGAAGGCGACATTGAAGAGGTGGGCTTTGAGCAAGGATTTGAAGATGGGCAGGGAGGGGGCCTGGCGTATGGGCTCAGGGAGTTTATTCCAAGCATGGGGTGAGGCGAGGCAGAAAGGGCAGAGCCTGGAGTTGGCGGTGGTGGAGAAGGGTACTGAAAGGAGTGATTTCTCTTGAGAGCGGAGGTTACGGGTAGGAACGTAAGGGGAGATGAGGGTAGAGAGGTTAGGAGGGGCTGCAGATTGGGTGCATTTGTAGGTTAGCAGGAGAAGCTTGAACTGTATGAGGTACCTGATCGGAAGCCAGTGAAGTGATTTGAGGAGAGGGGTGATATGAGTATAGGTGGTATCCCTTTCCCTTTCATATTCATTGTGGAAATCTTAAAAACCTGACTGGATTGTGGCCCTCGATGATCATGGTTGCCAACTCCCAGAGCTGCCAAGTTTACCATTCCAGGAGGGAGACTTTGTGGCCAGTCCTGGATTTCTGCCAACCTCATCCTGGTATATTATGGGACCTTTAGCACTGATTTCAATGGATAGAATCATGGACTACAAATACTACGCTGCTTTGGGATGTAAGTTTAATACCAGGATTGGCCAAAACAAATCTCCCTCCTGGAATGGGTAACTTGGCAGTTTTGCACCTCTACCCAAAAGCATTATTACATGACCCAAGTCAGCCACAACATGTTGGTTTTCAAACCTAGTTCCATAGCATTCTGGGATTTCTTTTTTATATTTTAAAACAAAACAAAATAGCAAAAAAACAAAAACCAGGAATTACAAGACCATAAATCCCAGAATCCAAATCAACTGTGACAGTTGCTAAAAGAACAAGGCCTACATTAATCTATGAATAGTGCCCTGTGTTAAGAGATAAAACAAAATATAAAAAGTTCTTAGTTCCTGCTTTGCTGACATCTCTGGTACTTATATCTGAAAGCCTTCACAGAAATGCCATTACCCAGTTCCAGGTTGGCCAGATCTTGTTTTGAACTTACATCCCAAAGTAGTGTGGAAAGTGTAATACCTGATCCTGCCCATTGAAATCAGTGCTGCAAGTCCCATAATGCAACAGGAAAGGGTGGTTAGAAATTCAGGACTACCCACAATCTCCAAACTGGTACTGAGTAACTGGCGTCTCTGCCTTTGTAGAGGTCACTCACAGTTTGCTGAAGGCAGGGAGGCTGGGAAGTGGCTCACACTCTTTAGATAAGAAGACCAGCTCCATGTCATTAGGAACAGGCTGAACTACTTCTGGTTTTACTTCCATTGCTTCTATGTAACTACAAGTCCATAAAAAGGATGGAGTCAAACCAGGACTGGATCAGCTTGTTTCTGATGATACAGAGCTAATCATCTTATATTTGGGAGAAAGCATTCTGGTCCCAACCTAATACTGAAAATTTCACTATTGTCCTGACTTTCCAAAAGATTGTTTTATTCTATACATGTCCACCAGATCTCAGCTATAATGAGCCTTCTCCTTCCCAGCCTCACACCGAAAGAGCTAACAATAGATTACTTAAAGGCTGGGAGAGGCTGCTATGCTGAGCTCAGCTCCTGTATCTCTGCCCATATGCTGAGTCTTGGAGACTGGCAAAAGTACAGCTATTGATCACTCTCCATTTATATTCCCCCCCCCCCCCCCCCCCCGGGACTGCAGATTCAAGAAATGCCAGCCCCCCACACTCTTCAAGGATGTCCTTAGCTCTGGCTCTGAAAGTAGGAGGCCACTACATCTGCTGCACATCTGCCTCCCCCTGTAGTACCTGTGGACTCTCCCCTCTGTCTTATTTATTTATATATGTAAAATTGTTACAGACCGCAGTGTCCATTGAAAATATAAGATATTACATTACTACTTCATTCATATGTAAAACATATGAATGAAGCAATACAATATTCAAACATCAAGGTACAACTCAATCACCAAATGCTTGATTAAAAAAATAGCCTCTTCAGCTGTTTCCTAAGGGCATAGTAGTTTTTCAACATGCTGATTCATTTGGCAATCTGTTCTATTCAAAAGGGTAAAAGACTTATGGCGTGTCTCTGCCAATCGATGTGTCTTAGTTCCTGCAGCATATTGAACCACTTTTGGCAAACACCATCCAGCCTTCTTTAAGTGTTTTTATTGAGAAAATCAGAGAAATCCCAGATTGACTGGAAGAGAAAGCATATAGACCTTAGAAATTCTGCCAGATGAAAGGTGAGATGTACCAGGGGCGTAGCTGCTATGGGGCCACGGGGGCCTGGGCCCCCGTAAATTTGGCCCTGGACCCCCCTACCGATGCCACTCTCAACCCCCCCCCCCCCCCGCCAACCCGCTGTCGCCGTCTGTACCTTTGCTGGCGGGGGACCCCCAACCTCCACCAGCCGAAGTCTTTTTCCTGCGTTTGGTTTCTTCTGAGTCTGACGTCCTGCTGTACGTACAACGTGCAGGACGTCAGACTCACAGAAACAGAACGAAGCCTTGCGATCTGCAGGGCTTCATTCTGTTTCTGTACAGACGGCGACGGATGGCGGGTCAAACTTGTTGGAGGTGGTGCTGGCGGCAGCAGGGAGTGTCGGCAATGGCGGAGGGGGGGTGTCGGTGATGGCAGCAGGGGGGGGTGTCGGCGATGCGGCGGGGGGCCTAAATGTGCCCCCTCACCTCGGCTCTGGCTCCCCCTACCGCTGAAGTCCAGATACGCCCCTGAGATGTACCATGAAGACAGAAGCACGGTCTGAATGAGAATGATACAGCTAATATCCTACAAGGGTGCAGAGGACCAAACCAATCTATATATCATACACATAAACCTCTACAATTCAATTAAGAGGTTCAGAAGGAAAAAGCCTCAGAATGAAAATAAAAAGCACAAAAACAATCATCAGCAAAAAAAAACTTCTGTTCTTTTTCAAAATGATCTAACTTCCTTTAAATGTAGAGTTCATTATGCCAACAATATTAATGAAACTTAACTTTTGTGAAATCATCCAGTTCTTTGTATCCAATGGAAGCATCTGAGTAGGGGTTTTGGTCTCTTTCAATCCATCCGATGATGGTCTGCTTTTCACGGCTCAGGGCCACTGCTTCCGGGTATGTAGAAAAACTTTGTAAAGGTTTATGTGTATGATATATAGATCTGTATGGGAATGAGTCATATACCATACGCACATAAGACACTCATCTGCCGTGTGTGAACTGGAATAATGCCTTGTGTGACCCACCCCCTAGTGGCCCTACCCTGCCCATTTCACCATGTCCTCTACAGGGGAAATTTGTAATAAAGTTTAGGTCTTTTTACCACCATCCCAATATTCATTCGTATCCCGGGAAAAGATTGGAATGATAAAAGACCAAGGCCACGTATGAGAAAAGCAATTTATTAACTTACCAATAGAGTATACAGAATCAATATACATTTTCTCATAGGAGTACAGTTTGCTTATACAAAAGTATTGGCCGAAAACTGTCTCAAACATTTACTAATCATGCTGCTACTTATATACTGTTTCTATACAAAGCCCTTTCATAAGACATTACTTCATTCTTTTCACTCATCATCTTTTTCTCTTGTGTTGTACAGCCAGAAACTCCCTGCTATTCTGTCTATTACCTCATGTTCTGTTTCCTGAACTCCTGTGCACATACCATTCTAACTACAGTCTTGTCTGTCAGTTTGGTCAGCCTTCACCTTTAACAACATCCCTTGATCCATAACCATGCTGCTATTTCTTCAGATAATAGACAGGGAATGATTATTGTGCCCTTGTCTCCCTTGCAGGGTGGCCGAGAGGAAGCCAGGCCCTGTGCAAACACCCCCTGGGCCCGCACCCCCCCCCCCCCCCCCCGGGCCTGCTTACTTCCTTGTCTTCTCTCCTGCTAGCTCCGCTCTGCTGCACAGGTCCTTCAGGCCGCATCCAAACTTTACACAGGAGGCGGGACACAGCAGGAAGAAGGACCAGTGGCCGGCAGAGCAGAGTTAGCGCTATAACTGTTCTGCTGCACACAGGAGCAGGAAAGCCATGCTAGCTCTGGGTGGACACTGAGCCCCCCCTTGGATGCCAGGCCCTGGGGAATTCCCCCCCCCCCCCCCCCCCCCCCCCCCTCTCGGCGGCCCTGCTCCCTTGTGCCTACACTACCTGCACAACCCTCAGGACGGCCCTGTGTGTGAGACATGGAAGGCAATGCTCTGTCTGAGATCAGCCTATTAGTCCTCACTATCTCTTTTTCATTAATAACATGGGCCCAATATTCAGCTGGCAGGGATCAGTGTTTTGCTGACCTCTACCGGCACTAAACCCAGAAATTCAATACAGAACCATGTTCAGGCACCGGCTTTGAATTTCCAGCTTTGTGGAGTTGGCAAACAAGTAGCTGGTTAAGTGCAATATTCAGCACATAACTGGCTATGGGTTACCACATAAAGATTGGACTGACTTTTATGCACTCCTATTTAGGGAAAGGGGGTGGGACTTGATATATCACCTTTCTGTAGTTATAATCAAAGTAGTTTACATATTATATACAGGTACTTATTTGTACCTGGGGCAATGGAGGGTTAAGTGACTTGCCCGGAGTCACAAGGAGCTGTAGTGGGAATTGAACCCAGTTCACCAGCATCATAGTCCACTGTGCTAACCATGAGGCTACTCCTATTTATGTGGTTAACCTTAACTGTCCAAGTGTTGACTCCATCCCTAGAACACCCTTAAAATAGCTGGTTTTTAGTTCAGTGCTAACCGGTTAATGGCCACTGAAAATGTTTGGAAAGCCTCGAACAGGTGATTTAACCAGCCAGGAACCATTTTTGGCCAATTAAATTGCGCTGATTATCAACCCCATGGTGTGCTGCACATGCAGGATAGGATGTACAGGAACAAGAAAAGGGAAGTATAAAGGTTTGTGGCTAGAAGGGCCTATTCTCGGCTCCTTATTGGCGCTGCGTACGTCTAGTAGCGCTATAGAAATGATAAGTAGTAGTAGTAGTGGGTAGTATGACACTTATCAATAATTTGACACCTATCAGTAATATCATAAGATTACTGCTATGACTCAACCAGCACCATTTTTTGATGGTAGCAACCTAGGAGGAAAGAGCACCCGAGGACAGGGACATGGAGAGGGGGGATGGGAGGGACAAGATTCCACAATTCTACCCTATACATAGCGTGTTTGTGGGCAACTATGGCAGGCAATGATGAAAAAAGTGGAGAAAAAAGACCTCAGAAAAATCGGAACTTCCTCGTTCTTAAAGGACACGCCTTTTGTATAATGAGGGAACCACTTCAATCATGCATCTTCAAAAAACCTCCACTATATCAACTTCACAAAAACACTGCCATTGTATCCTTACAAACACTTGTAATGGAGACTCAATTTTCATCAAACAATGACTTGGAAAGAGTACTTATCTTAGATGACTATCCAGCTTATTTTCGAAAGAGAAAAACGCCTATAGTGCGACCTAAATCGGGAGATAGACGTTTGTCTCACAAAGGCGCCCAAATCGGTATAATCGAAAGCCGATTTTGGGCGTTTCCAACTGCACTCCATCGCGGAAACGAATAAAGTTGACGGGGGCGTGTCAGAGGCGTGGTGGAGGTGGAACTGGGGCGTGGTTATCAGCCAAGGAGAGATGGGCATCTTTAGCTGATAATCGAAAAAAAAAAGGCGTTTTTACCGTGATTTTGGGTCACTTTTTTTGGACCCTTTTTTTTCACGAACAAGTCCCAAAAAAGTGACCCAACTGCCCAGATGACCACTGGAGGGAATCGGGGATGACCTCCCCAGACTCCCTCAGTGGTCACTAACCCCCTCCCACCAAAAAAAAACCCACTTTAAAAACTTTTTTCCCAGCCTGTATGCCAGCCTCAAATGCCGTACCCACCTCCATGACAGCAGAATGTGTTCGATCCTGTCACAGCCTTTCCCTGGGTCAGATGTGGCTCTCGGGTGCAGTACAGGGTCACATCAGCATTGCATTGTGGTGGATGTAGGGTATTGGGCTCCGTGATTTCATTAGCTTGTGTTACAGTCTCACAATGTTGGTAGTTGGTAGGCTCTTCTCCCATGGTGCTTTTCCCCCTGCCTACTAGGTCAGAGTGTGCCCTGTTGTGTTTCCTGTTGTAGTCCATGCGGTAGTGGCCATTTTTGTAAGCCAGTTTTAGTTCCCTTTCCTGTGTTAGCCACGTTAGACAACTTAGTTCTTACCTTGAATGTGGCTGAATGAGGGCATTGTACAGCATTCTGCCAGTTCTGACCTACTGCTCATCTCAGTACCAGGGAGACTTGTTGCCAGTGGGGCACAACCTCTGATCTGCAGTTAGCTGTGAGTAAAGGCAGTTATTCCAATAAAGGACGTTTTCGTAGAGATTAGTCTTCAGGTGTCAACTGGTGTGCCAATGTTATATAGCAGCAACCAGTCCTAGAGGCCTGCGTGTATGCGGGTCCCTGGAGCACTTTTAGTGGGTACCGCAGTGCACTTCAGCCAGGTGGCCCCAGGCCCATCCCCCCCCCCACCTGTAACACTTGTGCTGGTAAATGGGAGGCCTCCAAAACCCACTGTACCCACATGTAGGTGCCCCCTTCACCCCTAAGAGCTATGGTAGTGTTGTACATTTGTGGGTTTTGGGGGAGGGGGTTGGGTGTTCAGCACCCTTGGTAAGGGAGCTATGCATGTGGGAGCTTTTTCTGAAGTCCACCGCACTGACGTAGGGTGCCCAGTTGGTGTCCTGGCATATCAGGGGGGCGAGTGTACTACGAATCATAGCCCCTCCCATGACCAAATGGCTCGGATTAGGACGTTTTTGAGCTGGGTGTTTTTAGTTTCCATTATCGCTAAAAAAAACAAACGCCCAGCTCAAAAACGTCCATTTTTTCGAAAATACGGTTCGGCCCGCCCCTTCACGGACCCGTTCTCGGAGATAAATGCCCATGGAGATAGGCGTTTCCGTTCGATTATGCCCCTCCACATCTCCTGGACATCATAAAAATTCATGGAGATATCGTCATCTAAGATAAGTACTTTTTCCAAGTCATTGTTTGATGAAAATTGAGTCTCCTTTACAAGTGTTTGTAAGGGTACAATGGCAGTGTTTTTGTGAAGTTGATATAGTGGAGTTTTTTTGAAGACGCATGATTGAAGTGGTTCCCTCATTATACAAAAGGAGTGTCCTTTAAGAACGAGGAAGTTCGAATTTTTCTGAGGTCTTTTTTCTCCACTTTTTTCATCATTGCCTGCCATAGTTGCCCACCAGCATGTTGTGTATAGGGTAGAATTGTGGGATAATTTTTGATAATATATTCTACTTATTCTGCGAACTTGCAGAGGGACAAGATTCCCCCAGGCCCGGCCTCCAAGGGGGTCCCAGCGCCGGGGTCTGTCTCTTTTCTGCTCCTGATGGGCCTGAGTGATCGCATTAAAGCAATCAACCAGGTCTCGACAGAAGCAGGAAAAAGACAGGCGCCAGGCCCCCCTTAGAGGCCAGGGAGGAGCAGATAGGATTCGAAATTGGATTTAGGGCCCCTGGTTTGGCACATTTTGCCCCATCTCCCTGCCTCCCGCCGTAACTCCATATACCTTGGCTGGCAGGGTTCCCCAAGCCCCACCAGCAGAAGCCTTCCTCCAGCGCTGTTCTCCACCACTTTGCCTGCCCTGCTTATCATGTTGCGCAAAGGGCCTGAGTAGGGCAGGCAAAGTGATGGAGAACAGCACTGGAGGAAGGCTTCTGCTGGTGGGGCTTGGGGAACCCTGCCAGCCAAGGTATATGGAGTTACGGCGGGAGGCAGGGAGATGGGGCAAAATGTGCCCCACCACTTTTGGCTCCGTCCCCCCCCCCCCCCCCCACCCAATCTTTCAAGTCTGGCTACACACATGGAGGTAGGGGCAGCCTGAGCGAGCGAGGGAGGGGCAGCGGCTGCATCCTGAGGGGCCCAGGGGTGCCGGGGAGGTGAATCTTATGCTGGAGGGAAGTCTTGTGCTAAGGGAGTCTGACTGGGGCAAAAATCCGGCCATATGTACTAAAGTACAAAGTAACCTCGCAAAAGTGCATTCTGCTCAGAAAATATTGTAAAGTGCATTAAAAAACCAACATAGGTCAGGCATTTTATGCTATTTTTCATATGAAGTGCACATTTGTGAACTCACTTCGTAAAACTACACTTCAAGGTAATAAACTTTCACACAAAGTACCTTGCTCAAAAGTTTATGTAAATTAGTCCTTAATAAGCTGCCACGATTCAAAATCATGCAAAGCAACTCACTCAATACATCAATAGAATGCAAAACGGAAAAAATAATTACAGCTCGAGTTAGTTTTCAACTGCGGGCAGAAAAATTAACAGCCCTCATTGCACTAGCCCAAATGGACCTCTTCCCGTTAGAGGACCTCTGTGTCCTGATGGCCCACTCTGAATGACACCCTCCTCCTCAGCCCCAATGCAGGACTTAAAAGTTTAAATCCCCATCTCCTTGAAGACCTGCCCCTTTACAACATAACCCAAACCCAGCCTGGCCTGCCCCATTTCCTCCTTTGCTCCATAGCACCCCAAGTCATTCCTGTCCTATAGGTTGCCAGCTTCAAAATGGTGCCAGCTGACTCCTAGTGGTAATACTGTGGTACTACCACTATGGAGTCAGATTATTTGGCAATCTGGCCTATAGCAATAATATTGCAAAAATACCTGTAGAGGTCAACAGCATCATTCTGAAGCTGACAGTCTACAGGGCAAATGGGGATTGCTCCTATCCCCATCTGCCCCCAAATCTCTTGGATAGGGGTGGGATGGGCCAGGCCAACCCTCAGGGTTACATTGTAAAGGGGTGGGGTTTTGGAAAGATTATGGATTTAAATGTTTTAGTCCTATATGGGACTGGGGAAGGAGGAAGTCAGACACACTGCGACACCACTAAATTGAGATCCCTCCAAGGGAAGAAGTCCATAGGGTTTTGCAATTCGGGCCACCCAGCCCTTTAATTTTGTCATGCGGCCAAATGAAGGAGTATGTAAAAAAAATTTTCTCATACATATTTTTAGAGATATCCAAACTGCAGATTTCAATACTATTGATCACGACATCTTACTGAACCGGCTTCAATCTACAGGATTAACCGGTTCTGTATTATGTTGGTTCTGCTCCTTTTTATCGGATAGAAAGTTCTGTGTATTCAATGATTCAGAAAAACCAGAATTAGAAGTTTGTTCAACAGATGTTCCTCAAGGCTCTTGTCTGTCTCCAGTACTTTTCAATCTTTTTTTAATACCGTTATGTATGTTGTTACGCTGATTCGGTTTATATTACCTACTGAAGTTTCTTTTGAAGATTCTTTCTCTAAATTAAGATTATGTTTTGAGAAGATTGCTCAATGGATGGAAGGTAACTGTTTAAAACTGAATATCTCAAAAACTCAAGTAGGTCTACTATAAGGTATAATCGTATTAAACAGTCCTAAAACATTTAGTATAATTCTATTTAAATCCCAATATTGGATTAGATCAGAAATTTAGGTGTCCAGCTGGATACTACACTATCTATGAAGAAACAAGTGCAGAGTATGATTTCAAAAACTGTTTTTATAAACTTAAGATTGTAAGACTCATTAGACCCCTTATCACATCAGATAATTTTTGGAAAATGTACAATCAGTAGTTTGTCCTCTATTAGACTACTGTATTGGCCTGTTAATAGGAATTACAGTAGTTCTACAAATTGCTCAAAAATCTATAGCAAGAGTAATCAAAGGAGGATCAAGTTTTGATTACAGGTAAAATTCTGGATTGAGTTTAATGTCGTTAGTTTTTAAAATATTAAACGGTTATATTTCCCCAACACTCAGTACCACTCTACGATACTACCAACCATCACGCTCTCTCAGATCCTTGCAACAACAATTGCTTGAGGTTCCCTCTTTTAAGCGCATTCACCTAGAAGAATTTAGGTCTTCTATATTCTGTGTTTAAGGCCCCAAGTTGTGGAATGCATTGCCCATGGAACTTCATTGGGTGCAAGAAATTACTAAGTTTAAGAAGGATTTAAAGACCCACATGTTTAGTTGTCCATACGGATCATCAGACAAATGATAAAGTTTAATTTTAATAGGGATTGATGGTATGTTTTTGGTTTCACAGTCCTGTGTAAGTTTGTATTAGTTATTACTATTTAAAAACAACTATGTGGTTGCAAAATATTGTGGTAACAAGAACAAAAGGAAACTCACTCAATGAATGTCAAAAATTCAGTTTACAATGTAGAGTGAGGAATACAAAATATTGTGGTAATAAACTATTGGGCTCATTTTCGAAAGAGAAGGGCGCCCATCTTACGACACAAATCGGGAGATGGGCGTCCTTCTTCCAGGGTCAACCAAATCGGCATAATCAAAAGCCGATTTTGGGCGCCCTCAACTGCTTTCCGTCGTGGGGACGACCAACTTTCCTGGGGGCGTGTTGGAAGCGTAGTGAAGGCGGGACTGGGGCATGCTTAACACATGGGCATCCTCGGCCAATAATGGAAAAAAGAAGGGCGTCCTTGACGAACACTTGGACGACTTTACCTGGTCCTTTTTTTTTTACGACCAAGCCACAAAAATATGCCCTAAATTACCAGATGGCCACCGGAGGGAATTGGGGATGACCTCCCACTGCTCCCCCAGTGGTCACTAACCCCCTCCCACCCTAAAACAAAATTTAAAATATTTTTTTCAGCCTCTATGCCAGCCTCAAATATCATACCCAGCTCCATGACAGCAGTATGAAGGTCCCTGGAGCAGTTTTAGTGGGTACTGCAGTGCACTTCAGGCAGGCGGACCCAGGCCCATCCCCCCCTACCTGTTAAACATGTGGTGGTAAATGTGAGCCCTCCAAAACCCACCACAAACCCACTGTACCCACATCTTGGTGCCCCCCTTCATCCCTAAGGGCTATGGTAGTGGTGTACAGTTGTGGGGAGTGGGTTTTGGGGGGGCTCAGCACACAAGGTAAGGGACCTATGCACCTGGGACCTTTTTCTGAAGTCCACTGCAGTGCCCCCTAGGATGCCCGGTTGGTGTCCTGACATGTCAGGGGGACCAGTGCACTATGAATGCTGGCTCCTCCCACGACCAAATGGCTTGGATTTGGTCATTTCTGAGATGGGCATCCTCGGTTTCCATTATCGCCGAAAAACGGGGACAGCCATCTCTAGGGACGACTATCTCTAGGGTCGACCTAAATGTGGAGATGTGGGCGTCCCCGACCGTATTATCGAAACAAAAGATGGATGCCCAAGGACGTCCTCAGGAAAACTTGGGCGCCCCGTTCGATTATGCCCCTACACGGTTTCATCTTATGGCTTTCCCAATTGTTTCAAGAGGAAGTAGAATAGTAAGGAGGAAAAAGCCTCTGTACATCTGTGGTCTAAATTTTATCTTGCTTCAAGACCCACAGAACAGCACTTCTTCATCGGCTAAAAAACCTCCAACTTTATTTTGACTTTCCTATTTGTAATTTTTTAATTTCTTAAATGTTTTCATTTTTGTTTATACTGTTCATGGAATCATTAGATATAGCATTTATCTTCAAATCTGTTCATAAAACATACATTAAATAGGGAACGACAACTAACGAATATCCACATATCTCCAACTATAGAAGCCCCATACCAAACCGTTCAAGTAGGGTACATTAATGCCAGATCTGTAGTTAACAAAAGAACATCTATAACAGACTGGATCACGTCTGAAAACCTTGATCTACTTTTCATCAACGGAACCTGGATCCACGATCAAAAGGATCCTATAATCCTTGACCTCTGACCCCCAGGATACAAAATTACTCATTGGACCAGGAAGGAAAAGAGAGGTGGAGGCATAGCACTAATCTACTGCTCCCATTTCACCACCAAAACTATTGCCGAGTCAATAACAACCCAATTAGAAATTGCCTCAATCAGAATTTACAACAAATACCTGCTTAACCACCTAAACTGCGTCCTGTTCTACAGGCCACCCAGCAACTGGAACGAATGCCAGTCTAACTTCATGGACTTCATTTCAAACATTTGCGTAACCAACTCCAACATATTAATACTAGGTGACATGAACCTCCACCTAGAAGACCCAAACTCTACTTATGCACAAGATTGCATGGAATTCCTCCATTCATGGGATCTCAAATGGCCACTAATGCAAATTACCCACATTAAAGGGCATACATTGGATCTCCTCTCCCACAAACTGTCCACAGATCACAACATATTAGTAACAGATACAAAATGGTCAGAGACACCTTGGACCAATCACTACCAACTAAACCTATCCCTGAATTGGCGGAAGAAGAAGACACACCATACACAAGAACACACTACCTACAGCACAACAGGCCAAATATACCCAAAATAATTCTGGCAACAGATATATGACCAGGAATGGAAACCACGAACGGACTCCATATATTACCTCTCTGCCTGGGATGATAGATGCAAAAGCGTATTAGACAAAATAGCACCCTTAAGAATAAGAGTAACAAGAAGACAAAACTTGATCCCATGGTTCAATGATGACCTGAAAAAAAAATCAAAACACAAACCAGGAAACTTGAACGAGCATGGAAAATAATAAAAGATGAGCACACACTCAACGCATGGAAACAAATACAAAGAAAATACAAATATGCAATAAGACAGTTCAAAAGATCCTATTACAAAACTAAAATAGGTCCAGATTACAATGATTTGAAGAAACTATTTCAACTTATAAACAAGCTCCTAGACATCACTCCAATTATCACAACCAACTCAGACATTCCATCTGCAGACAATCTCGCTAAATACTTCCGTGGCAAAATAATAAAATTACGCAATACATTTCCTCAGCACAACACCGACACTGAAAATTTCATCAATGAACTGGACTCAAACCCTGGTGAATGCCCAGCTGACCGTAGCTGGTCAAAATGTTCTCTTCTCACCATTGAATCAGTTACCCAAGCTATTTGCAGATTCTCCAATACACACTGCAAATTGGACACACCCCAGCCACCTTCTCAAATCCGCCCCCAATCGCTTCATAGAAGACCTCACATCTTACCTAAACTACATGCTCCAACAAGGTCTTTTCCCTAAAGAACATGGCAACATCCTACTCATCCCTTTACCAAAGGACACAAAGAAAAAAAACAAACAATCTCACCAACTACCGCCCAGTTGCATCTATCCCACTAGTAGTAGTTAAACTGATGGAGAGCATGGTGACCAAACAGCTCTCTGATTATATGGATAAGTTCTCCTTACTACATAAATCTCAATCAGGATTCCGCCCATCCCATAGTACTGAAACTGTGCTGGTCACTCTCCTGGCCAAATTCAAGAATGAAATAGCCTTAGGTAATAGCATACTTCTCCTCCAGTTCGACATGTCAAGTGCATTCGATATGGTAAACCACAATATACGTCTTCGTCTTCTAGAACACTTCGGGATTGGTGGAAATATACTTAGCTCTATCAAGAGTTTTCTAACCACCAGAACATACCAAGTAAAATCTAATACAAACATATCACCAATGTGGAAATCAGACTGCAGAGTTCCTCAAGGTTCAGCACTGTCACCAATACTCTTCAATATATTAATGATCCCATTGGCCAAGTCCCTATCAAACCAAGGTCTCCACGCATTCATCTACGCTGATGATGTCACAATCTACATCCCTTTTAGACATGATCTAACAGAAATCACCAATGATATCAAGCGTGGTTTGAACACCATGGACTCATGGGCAGGGCCGGTCTTAGCAAGTGCGGGGCCCTATGCAGACCAATTTGGTGGGGCCCCATCCTAGCCCCACCCCCACCATAGCCCCGCCCCACTGTAGTCCCGCCCCCACCCTAGCTCCACCCCATTGATAAAATTATTCCATTTTTAGAACATTTTTTTATTTATGAAATTTCAAATAAAGACAAATGAAGCTAAACTTGTACAAAAAACTGATTGAAATAATAAGCACAATGCTATCATGAAACCTCCCCTCCCCAGAAATTATTCAGTTCAAGTCCACTACAATTAGTAGTTCCAATTCTCATAACAAAGGAGAATAAAGGAAAAATATTAAGAAAAGATTCAGTACTTTCAAATTCCCCTATTAATCTGTAACCCATATATGCAATAAAATAAAAATGAAATGAAAAGATATACAATAAAATTAAGTGCTATGTAAAATATAATGTACAATATAAAAACATATAGACCACCAAGGTATTAAAATTGTTTTAAAATATATACCACAACTCTCTGACTCAAGAAGACTCCAACTCTGTCATCCATAATTGTCTGACAACACACAGAAAAAAATAAGTTAAAAAAAAAAGTCACAATTAATACCTTATACACCAATATACCAGCCATACGGAAAATGCAGATTATCAACAATATGAAGCTAGCAAGGGATCATAATATCACAATTCTCATGTAGAGCCACAAAACACCCTTTTAGAGAGAGTGTGTCATGATTTAGGCTCTACACCCTTTCCGATGTTTGGTGCCACCTTAGTAAGGCCAACACACAATCTCTCCACTGCAAAACACTATACACAAACGTGTGCAAAAACACACTCATAACCTTAACAAACCATAAACAGCACTAATTCCAAGGACAGGACGAGCTACAACCTTATGCGTGGCGTGGAAAGGCAACTGTAATTACACCGGGCTCTAAAACACCAGTGCACAACCTAGTGAAAAAAAACAAACAAAAAGGGCTGCAAACTATACACTAGCAGAATACTGCACCTTCCTTGATCATACCTGAAAAACACACGAATGCAAAATACTGAACTGGAAAGTTACCTCAAGAAGTCAGACTCAGTATGTAGCAATACTACAAAAATTAAAACTTACATGAAAAATATCACAGATGCACATTTCCAAAAACTAACATATTCCAATTAATAAATCCTGAATAAAATAGTTTTTTCTACCTTTGTTGTCTGGTGACTTTGTTTTTCTGATCATGCTGGCTCAGTATCCGATTGTGCTGCTATCTGTCCTCTTAACTCCGTTTCCAGGGCTTCCTTTCCATTTATTTCTTTACTTTCCGCCTTTCTTCTTCATTTCTTGCCCTACATCCGTAAGTAAAAGCTGGGTCCTCCGCAGACTTGACTGTCCAGTGGATCCAGCTTCTGCCTATTTTCTATATCCATGTGCACTTTTTCTCCTCTCTTCCTTTTCCCTCACCTCATCTCCTTCCTCACTCTTCCCTCGCCTCCATCCATGTCCAGCATTCTTCTCTCTCCTCCATCCACCCATGTCCAGCGGCCCTCCTGTCCCCCCTGCCATCCATCTATGTCCAGCAACCCCCCCTGTCCCCTCTGTCCTCCCCTGCCATCCACCTATGTCCAGAGACCCCCTCCCCTCCCTCCATCCACCCATGTCCAGCGACCCTCCTGTGCCCCCTGCCCTCCACTTATGTCCAGAAACCCCCTCCCCTGCCATCCACCCATGTCCAGCGACCCTCCTGTCCCCCCTGCCATCCATCTATGTCCAGCAACCCCCCCTGTCCCCTCTGTCCTCCCCTGCCATCCACCTATGTCCAGAAACCCCCCTCCCCTGCCATCCACCCATGTCCAGCGACCCTCCTGTGCCCCCTACCCTCCACCTATGTCCAGAACCCCCCTCCCCTGCCATCCACCCATGTCCAGCGACCCTCCTGTCCCCCTGCCATCCATGTCCAGCAACCCCCCCCCGTCTCCTATGCCCTCCCCTGCCATCCACCCATGTCCAGCGACCCTCCTATGCCCCCTGCCCTCCCCTGCCATCCACCTATGTCCAGAAACCCCCCTCCCCTGCCACCCACCCATGTCCAGCGCCCCTCCTGTCCTCCCTGCCATCCACCTATGTCCAGAAACCCACTCCCCTGCCATCCACCCATGTCCAGCGACCCTCCTGTCTCCCCTCCCATCCATGTCCAGCAACCCCCCGTCCCCTATGCCCTCCCCTGCCATCCACCCATGTCCAGCGACCCTCCTGTGCCCCCTGCCCTCCCCTGCCATCCACCTATGTCCAGAAACCCCCCTCCCCTGCCATCCACCCATGTCCAGCGACCCTCCTGTGCCCCCTACCCTCCACCTATGTCCAGAACCCCCCTCCCCTGCCATCCACCCATGTCCAGCGACCCTCCTGTCCCCCCTGCCATCCATGTCCAGCAACCCCCCTGTCCCCTATGCCCTCCCCTGCCATCCACCCATGTCCAGTGACCCTCCTATGCCCCCTGCCCTCCCCCTATATCCAGAAGCCCTCCTCCCCTCCATCCACCCCATGTCCAGCGACCCTCCTGTCCCCCCTGCCATCCATGTCCAGCAACCCCCCTGTCCCCTATGCCCTCCCCTGCCATCCACCCATGTCCAGTGACCCTCCTGTGCCCCCTGCCATCCCCCTATGTCCAGAAGCCCTCCTCCCCTCCATCCACCCCATGTCAAGCGACCCTCCTGCCCCCCTTGCCAACTGCCATCCACCTATGTCCAGTAACCCCCCCGTCCCCCCTGCCCTCCACCCATGTCCCGCAACGCGAGTCTCCTCGTTCCCCTGCTGCTCCCCCTCCCTCCAGCCACCTGAGACAACTCCCGTCTGACACCCCCCCCCCCGACCCGCCAAACGACCCTCTTCTGTCGCCCGCACCTCACCTGATCCGACCCAGCATTTTAAAAAAACCTCCAAGCGGCGGTGCCGGTGCCTCGCGTCTGAGGGCAGAAAACTCGCTTCGTCGTTGGCCGGCCTTCCCTCAAGTCCCGCCCTTGCGGAAGTTACATCAATGTGGAAACTCAAACGTATAAAACCTTTCTTCCCGAGGGAAATATTCCGTAAACTAATTCAATTAATAGTACTAAGCCACATTCAAGCTCATTTTCAAAGCACTTAGCCTCCCAAAGTTCCATAGAAACCTATGGAACTTAGCCTCCCAAAGTGCTTTGAAAATATGCCTCATTGACTACTGCAATGGAATCTATGCTCACAAAGAAACTCCAGACAGCCCAAAACACAGCAGCCAGGTTGATATTTGGTAAAACACAATTCCAAAGTGCCACACCATTCCGTGAAAAACTGCACTGGCTTCCAATCAGAGAACGCATCACCCTTCAAAATCTGCACCCTCGTCCACAAGATTATCTACGGTGAAGTCCCAGGTTACATGATTGACCTGATTGATCTCCCAACCAGAAATAGAACCAGTTCATCACGGACTTACCTGAATCTCCACTACCCAAATTGCAAAGGACTTAAATACAAGACAACCCATGCGTCCAACTTCTCCTACATAAGTACACAACTATGAAACGCACTGCCACAAGCTGTGAAAACAATCTACAACCATCTAAAATTCAGAAAATCACTAAAGACTCATCTGTTCAGAAAGGCATACCCGACTGACCCAACATAAATGTCTCAACTCCGCAACACATCATTACCAAAGATTGTATTGGACATTATCAAACCTTCCCTTTCTTTAACCCTACATGCCTGAATCTTATCTTCCCTATTCCACCTAACATCTAATTGTATCTGTTCCCTACCGGACTTGGCGAATGCCTTTACAGTATTATGTAAGCCACATTGAGCCTGCAAATAGGTGGGGAAAATGTGGGATACAAATATAACAAATAAATAAATATTTTTGTAGCGCAGGATATGACAGCGCACTGGGGGTGGGAAGTACTGCCAGGCTGCTGCGGTAGCCCGGTGGTACTTCCTGTGTAGCGAGTGGTAAGCCTGCATTGGGCTTACCACCACTTTGTAAAAAGGGGCTCTCACTTGTCTTTACAAGATAGTACCTTCATGGGAGCTCTGTTATTAAATGAAACTCTTAAAGTTTAGCTGTTGCTAATTCAGTTGAACACTAGATGGTGCTCTTGAATTTAATTTCATTTGTCATGTGGCGTCCTTTTACAAAGCTGCAGTACAAAGTGAACAGCAGTAGAGTGGGCGTGTGAAATACCACAGCAGGAAATTCCATTATTTTAAATGAAAGTCATAAATGGCCCTGTGCTAATAAAAATATTGGCGCAATGCAATTTACTGCCTGAGCCCTTATTGAGGAGGTGGAAAGGGCTCACGCGCTAACCCCGCGGTAATCAGACTGTGCAAAGCGATGGCCAATTTATCACCAGGCATGCCTATACCATGCCCCCATGCTAGAAAATAGTAAACTATTTTTTGGCCAGGGAACTGCCGTGCGGCACACACAAAACTACCGCAGGGCACCTGGGCATGACCTACAGCAGTGCTGTTTTGCCACAAGTTACCCGAGCGGTAGCCCTACCACAGCTTATTAAAAGAGCCCCATAATGATTTGCATCTTTAGACACTATCCTATAGTATATATATCCTACACAGGAGGGTGTGAATGACATGAGGAAGGACCTAGCGAAGCAGGAGGAACGGCCCGATATTTAGCAGATAAGATTTAATGATAAAAAATGCAGGGTCATGCACTTGGGTCACAATAATCTGAGGGAATGGGTCAATATAGAGGGTGAAGTGCTTCTGTGTATGAAAGGAAGAGAGGGATTTGGGGGTGATTGTGTCTGATGACCTTAAAGCTTCCAAACAGGTAGAAAAAGCAATGGTCAAAACCAGAAGGATGCTTGGGTGCATAAAGAGAGGAATGACCAGTAGGGAAAAAGAGGTGATAGTACCCTTATGTAAGTCTCTGCTGAGGCCTCATTTAGAGGACTATGTGCAGTTCTGGAAACCGCACCTACAGAAAGATATAAACAGGATGGAGTTAGTTCAGAGGGCAACTACAAAATTGGTAAGCGGTCATGAACACAAAAAATATAGTGACTGGCTTATGAACCTCAACATGTATAATACAGACATTCAAATATCTCAAGGGTATTAATGTACAGGAAGTGAGCCTTTTTCAACTGAAGGAAAACTCTGGAACGAGGGGGCATACGATGAAGTTAAGAGAAAATGGGCTTAGGAGGAATCTAAGAAAGTATTCTTTCACAGAAAGGGTGGTGGAAGCATGGAATGGCCTCCCGGTGGAGGTCGTGGACTCGAGGACTGTGTCAGAATTTAAGAAAGCATGGGATAAGCACGTGGGATCCCTTAGGAAAAGGAAGAGTTTGGGGTTACAGAGGATGGACAGACTGGATGGGCCATTTGGCCTTTATCTGCCGTCATGTTTCTAAGTACTAGTTCTATATTGGGAGGCTTGTTTTCTTTATTTAATTTCATATATCCCCCCTGCAAGCCTGGAAGCTACTGTATTGGAAATCTAAAACAGCCAACAGCAGCACCACATTAACTGCAGTGGACTTCAGAAAAAGCTCCCAGGTACATAGCTCCCTTACCTTGTGTGCTGAGCCCCCCAAAACCCACTACCCACAACTGTACACCACTACCATAGCCCTTACGAGTGAAGGGGGGCACCTACATGTGGATACAGTGGGTTTCTGGTGGGCTCACATTTACCACATTTACAAGTGTAACAGGTGGGGGGGATGGGCCTGGGTCCACCTGCCTGAAATGCACTGCACCCACTAAAACTGCTCCAGGGACCTGCATACTGCTGCGATGGACCTCAGTATGACATTTGAGGCTGGCATAGAGCCTGGCACAAAATATTTTTAAAGTTCTTTTTTGAGGGTGGGAGGGGGTGACCACTGGGGGAGTAAGGGGAGGTCATCCCCAATTCCCTCCAGTGGTCACTGGTCAGTTCGGGCACCTTTTTGTGCCTTGGTCATAAGAAAAACTGAACCAGGTAAAGTCGTCCAAATGCTCGTCAGGGACGCTCTTTTTTTCCATTATGGGTTGAGGACGCCCATGTGTTAGGCATGCCCAAGTCCCACCTTTGCTACGCCTCTGACACCCCTCCCCCCACCCCCCGGAAACTTGGTCATCCCCGTGACAGAAAGCAGTTGGGGACACCCAAAATCAGCTTTCAGTTATGCCGATTTGGGCAACCCTGTGAGAAGGACGCCCATCTTCCGATTTGTGTCGAAATATGGACGTCCTTCTCTTTCGAAAATAAGCCCAATAGGAAATCAAATATGTTAGCGTTTAACTTTAAAAAAGGAGACTATGATAAAATTAGAAGAACGGTGAAAATAAAACTTGGAGGAGCGGCTGTGAGGGTCAAAAATTTACATCAGGCATGGATGCTGTTCAAAAACACCATCCTGGAAGCCCAGGCCAAATATATTCCGCGTATTAAAAAAGGAGGACAGATGACCAAACGACAGGTGGTGTGGTTAAAAGTGAGGTGAAGGAAGCTATTAGAGCTAAAAGAAAATCCTTCAGAAAATGGAAGAAGGAACCAACTGAAAATAATAAGAAATAGCATAAGGAATGTCAAGTCAAATGCAAAGTGCTAATAAGGAAGGCTAAGAGGGACTTCAAAAGAAAGATTGCGTTGGAGGCAAAAACACATAGTAAAAAATATTTTTTAGTTATATTAAAAGCAGGAAGCCGGTAAAAGAATCGGTTGGACCGCTAAATGACCAAGAAGTAAAAGGGACAATCAGGGAAGACAAAGCCGTAGCAGAGAGATTAAATGAATTCTTTGCTTTGGTCTTCACCGAGGAAGATTTGGGTGGGATACTGATGCCAGAAATGGTATTTGAAGCTGACGAGTCGGAGAAACTTAATGAATTCTCTGTAAACCTGGAGGATGTAATGGGGAAGTTCTACAAACTGAGGAGTAGCAAATCTCCTGGAACAGATGGTATTCATCCCAGAGTACTGATAGAACTGAAAAATGAACTTGCAGAGCTATTGTTAGTAATATGTAATTTATCCTTAAAATCGAGTGTGGTACCAGAAGATTGGAGGGTGGCCAATGTAACGCCGATTTTTTAAAAAGGTTCCAGAGGAGATCCGGGAAATTACAGACCGGTGAGTCTGACGTCGGTGCCAGGCAAAATGGTAGAGACTATTATAAAGAACAAAATTACAGAGCATATTCAAAAGCATGGATTCATTGGACAAAGTCAACATGGATTTAGTGAAGGGAAATCTTGCCTCACCAATCTACTACATTTCTTTGAAGGGGTGAACAAACATGTGGATAAAGGTGAGCCGGTTGATATTTTGTATCTGGATTTTCAGAAGGTGTTTGACAAAGTACCTCGTGAAATACTCCAGAAGAAATTGGAGAGTTGTGGAATAGGAGGTAGTGTTCTATTGTGGATTAAAAACTGGTTAAAAGACAGAAAACAGAGCGTAAGGTTAAATGGTCAGTATTCTCAATGGAGAAGGGTAGTTAGTGGGGTTCCCCAGGGGTCTGTACTGCGACTGCTGCTTTTAAACATATTTATAAATGACCTAGAGATGGGAGTACCTAGTGAGGTAATTACATTTGCTGATGACACAAAGTTATTCAAAGTCGTTAAAATCGCGGGAGGATTATGAAAAATTACACGAGGGACCTTACAAGACTGGGGGCTGGGCGTCTAAATGGCAGATGACGTTTAATGTGAGCAAGTGCAAAGTGATGCATGTGGGAAAGAGGAACTCGAATTATAGCTACGTCATGCAAGGTTCCACATTAGGAGTCACGGACCAAGAAAGGGATCTATGTGTCGTCATTGATGATACATTTAAACCTTCTGCTCAGTGTGCTGCTGCAGCTAAGAAAGCAAATAGAATGTTAGGTATTATTAGGAAAGGAATGCAAAACAAAAATGAGGATGTTATAATGTCTTTGTTTCGCTCCATGTGCAACCGCACCTCGAATATTGTGTTCAATCCTGGTCGCCGCATCTCAAAAAAGATATAGAGGCATATTTTCAAAGCACTTAGCCTCCCAAAGTTCCATAGTAAACTATGGAACTTAGCCTCCCAAAGTGCTTTGAAAATATGCCTCATAGTGGAATTAGAAAAGGTACAGAAAAGGGTGATGAAAATGATAAAGGGGATGGGCACTTCAGCTTGGAGAAAAGGCGGCGTAGGGGAGATATGATAGAGGTCTATAAAATAATGAGTGGAGTTGAATGGGTAGATGTGAAGCATCTGTTTACACTTTCCAAAAGTACTAGGACTAGGGGGCATGTGATGAAGCTACAATGTAGTTTTATTTAAAACGAATCGAAGAAAATTTTCTTCACTCAACATGTAATTAAACTCTGGAATTCGTTGCCAGAGAATGTGGTAAAGGCAGTTAGCTTAACGGAGTTTAAAAAAGGTTTGGACGTCTTCCTAAAGAAAAAGTCCATAGACCATTATTAAATGGACTTGGGGAAAATCCACTATTTCTGGGATAAGCAGTATAGAATGTTTTGTACTTTTTGGGGATCTTGCCAGGTATTTGTGACCTGGATTGGCCACTTTTAGAAACAGGATGCTGGGCTTGATGGACCTTTGGTCTTTCCCAGTATGGCAATACTTATGTACTTATGATTCATCATTTCAATGTCAATTACCATGCAGCGCAAAGATTCAAATTTATGGCTTCAAAGATCTTACATTCCTGGATTATCTTTAAATTTTCTTTTAGTATTCTTACCATAAGATCATCAATGCAGTATTCTGGTCTTGTAAAGTGCTGTCCCACCAAATAGGACTTAACAAGGATCTGGGCTTTATATCCCACTGTAAACTATAAAATTCTACTGCTTTGTAACTCTCTTATCTGCCATCCATCTCTCCCTGTCACTCACCCACCCAGCTCTCCCTGTTTCTCACCTAACCCACCCCCCCTCTTCTTGTGAGACTGCCATTGGAATGCTTTTGTGTTTCACTTATATATTCTGATATTTGTCAACATTTGCTTATACCCAATCTGAAGAGGAAGGGTTACCTGTGAAAGCGAATAAAAAATGTATCGTTAGTCCAATAAAAAAATGTATCATCTTATTTTCTTTTCTATGTTTTGATTTATTTCTATTTATTACTTTTAAAAGAGGACTAATATGGCTACCACACCACTTTTCTGTTTGGACAATCCAGGCTTCAGCTCTCAGGAATTATTTGATGTTGCTAGAAAGATGATAGTTGTGAATTTGCTAATTGTAGAGGACAGTCCTATGATGAGGTCAATAATATGGTCCTCATATACACTGGACTTTAGGTTAGGAATAAACAAATTAAGGAACTTGAACATGACACAAGTGTAGCACTTCATTCTCTGAAGCTTGTAAGAACTTCTGCTGCAGAAAGCTGCCAATATGTGTAACATCTTCTTTAAGATATTGACACATAGATGGGAAATTCTTCTATCCCATATCAAGCAGTAAATGTTGAAAGGGGTCTGTCAGTAATATGAAGATAAATTCTATGAATGGTGCGTAAAAAATCAACACTGAAAAAAAAACTTGCTTAAGCAGTATTCTATAAGCTGCGTCTAAAATTCGGTGCGGTTTATAGAATACAAGCTTAAGTGGAAAGTCATGTGTAAATTTAGGTGTGGTGCAATTGCCCACACTTAAATGTATGCACAGAGCATCATTGTTCTGTAATTACTCGCGTAACTCAAAACCATTGCCCCATTCTGCCACGAAACTCCCATGACCCTCTCATTTCCATGCCCTTTTTTTTGGAACACACATCAATTTTAGGCACGGATCCCACGCCTAACTTTATATGTGTTGGTCCCAATTAAATCTAATTAGTGCCAATAATTGCTTGTTAAAAATTATTGGCACTAATTGTTTTGTTATTCAATTAAATTGCACACACAAATTAGGAATGCACCTAAATTTACATGCATAATTTTTGGCCACCTTTACAGAATCTGGGGGCTGATGGCCAGCTTGTGAAGATACCTGCAAAGGTTTAGAAAAAAGCTTTAGAAACAACAGCAAGCCATTCAGCAGAAAAAGGTACTACACAGTATGAAGTTTCAGGATTGTGGAATTCATAGGTGCCGGCTCTGTGGGTGACATGGGTGCTTGATCACCTTCAATATTGAGCAAACTCCTTGAGTGTGTTGAGGGAGGGGTAATTTTAATTGGGTTTAGCAGCCCCACTCATTTTGAAAAGGTGGCTCCTATGGTGGAATCTATTAGAAAAAAAGTAGCTGTCAGGCATACTTTTTGGAACACAAGACAGAAGAGGTTAAGTGTGATTAGCAAAATCTTGAAAATGTTAGCATTGACATGTCAGTGTAATAGAACTTTACAATTCACTGACTGTATTTGTGTGATATGCACAACAGCAGACAGGCTGACAAGTTTGAACAAAAAGCAATGAACGTCTCTGGTCTGTCAGAATATGATTTGACAAGAATGAAGAAAACCATTCTTTGAAGTGCAAGGCAACAACACTGAGTTGACTGAAAGGGACGTGTAAATACCTTTTTTTACTGAATTGATTCAGTATCATGAAGATAAAACAAATTATTCCTAGACCTGTGTGCATTTGTTCCTAAGAAATACAATATGGAACTATCAATCACTTCATAAAATGCACAAAATTTGTTCATTTCCTACCCACTGAATTTGAAAGAAACATTTGTTGAAGAATGCCTTCATTTTGCGATCACCTATCCCAGTTAAAACATTAGGGGTTTCTAAGGTCCCCTAAATTTAGTCTTATGTGGGGAAGGTTATTAGGAATACCATCTGACTCCAATCATTGACCCATTGAGTTCCATTTAAACTAAATAAACTTGGACAATTAATGGACCAGACAATTCTGTCAAGGGTCTGTTTAGGGATGTACATTTTCCCAGTCAGATTCAGAAGTCTTGTCATTTTATTCTGGTTAATCTTTTAACGTCTGTATCAATTTAATCAGTTCCCCATAGGTAGGAAATAAGGAAGATGATAGACGGGTTTAGTTAGAAAGTTTATTACTTACTCAGATCACGTTACATATGCATGGAGATGGAGCAAGGTATTCTTATGAAGGGGTCTTTGACAGAGATGACGCAGGTCAGCCTCTAGTCTCTAAGTCCCTCTTCATACCAAATGCCTATCATATTTATACCCTTTCCTTCCATGAGGTTCTATGGAGTTCTAAAAATAACTACTTCTACGCAGGTGGCCCAATGACACTCAACCGCAGATTTGTATATTTGATATTTTTACCCTTAGAACAACAAGATCTCTCCACCCCTTTCCGGCAGGTGGGCAACTGTTTACTTTGTACCTCTGCTTTTTACCATCCAGCACTAGGTTTCTGAGCTATTTTCACACTTCTGCGGTCAGAGTCCAAACTGACAGCAAGAAAATGCACTTTAATTTAATTCTTTCTTAGCCTGTCTTTCTTAGCCTGTATTTCCTAGTAGCCCTTGGCTGAGTCAAGTTCTTCTAGCTGGTCATAGGCTGGGTAGTAGGCCGCAGGCTTATACCATATCTATATGGCGAACCTTTCAGAGACCGAGTGCCCAAACAGCAAGCCAAAAATCTAATCATTTATCGCAAAGTGCCAACAGGGCAATTTAACCCCCTCATCCCCCCTCCACCTCCCTCCGAGTTCTAGGCCCCCTCCCTCTCTCCGAGTTCCAGGCCCCTCTCCCTCTAAGTTCCAGGCCTCCCTCCCTCTGAGTTCCAGGCCTCCCTCCCTTTTTTAAAAATATTTTAAGCTGAGCACTGAGCCCCCCCCCCCCCCACCCAGAAAGAAATCCACCAGCACTGCATTAAATAAAACTAAAAAGAAAACATTTGTTTTTACCTGGGTTTAAGTGTTGAGTTTCCCCAAAGACTGCAGTTATGCACACTATGCAGTCAGTGTGCACCTGATACAGAGCACTGACTGTGCTGGCTCCTGTGCCTGTTTGTGGCCTTGGAGGACTGCTGAGGCCTGGGACTGAACTGAGAGGGCCCAACTTCTTTAGCTGACACTCCAACAGGCACCGCAGGCAGTCATCACGCATTGGCTGTTCGGCTCTTTAGCTGCTCCTCCTCTCACCTCTCATGTCACTGCGCTCCTCCGGGGTTCTACACCAGGGACAGTGAGTAGAACCCCGGAGGAGCGCAGCGACGTGAGAGGCGAGAGGAGGAGCAGCTAAAGAGCAGAACAGCCAATGCGTGATGGCTGCCTGCGGTGCCGCACTTGCTTTAAAAAAAACATTTTTGCTTTGTTTTCTTTTTGTAGCGGCCACTGCTGCGAGCGCTGCCATTACAGGCAGCTCCACTCCGGAACAAAGGATGGAGGGAAAGTGGCTGGGCACGCATGCCAACAGAGAGGGCCCTGCGTGCCCTCTCTGGCATGCGTGCCATAGGTTCGCCATCACTGACCTATCCGGTGTGACAACTAAACAATGAAAAGCGACACCACTGACCCTAGGCAGACTTATTCAGGAGAAAACCATTCATTCAGTCTTTCCAAATATTAATATTGCATTACCAATGTTTTTTATGTATTGTGGAAGCATATTGTAGTCCAGATTGATCATGTTCCACACTGAAAAGATTTTAAAACTATTTGTGATTTACCATGGGCCATGATCAACTCAACAGTCTTGCAACTTTATCAAATGGGCTGCACTTGTCAGTCGCACTGAACTATGACAGCATCAATACTTTGAATGCTCTGAAAACTGGAAGAAAAATACATTTTACTTACTTTGTAGAAATATAAGTAGCATTATAATGCATGCAGTGGTTTATGGTATTCACAGTAATCCTTTTTCTGAATTATTATTAGCATCTCTTTTGTGAGCTGTGATTATGTACTTGTTGCATTATAAAATGTTCACTTTTGTTTTCAGTCATTTTGTAACTATTGTGTATGAAGTTTGTAATAAAAGAAGGACCTATTAAGGCCCTTTTCCCTTCTTAATATAATTGCTTCTCTTTCCTCTTCTCCCTCCTCTGTGTTTTACGACTGGAATGGGTGTTATAGCAATGAATTCTTTCTGATGTTATCTTTCTTTCCTTTTTCTTGATGGAATGTATGTTTATGGAACTGCCAGCCTGTTTATTTCAAGAAAATTTGCTCAAATAATAGTAACAGGGGCATATGAACCTAAGGTATATTTCAGAATCTTTTGATTTTTACTCCTCCCATTTAATCCTTAATTTTAAGAGGGGATTCTGCCCTTTCCCCATCTCCCCAGAGGATGTTTCTAAATTTAGTACCCATGAAAGACAAAAGCTTACATCACACCCTGAGTAAAGGCAGCAGAACAGAAAGTTGCATGGGGACAGAAATCTTACCCATCCCCGCCCATCCCTGATGGAATCTTACTGGTCCCCACTGGAATCTTACCCATCCTCATCCATCCCTGCAAAAATGTAACCCATCCCAACCTGTCCCCACCGATCCCCCGCAAGAATTTAACCCATCCCCACCCATCACTGTAAGAATTTAATGGTACATAAAAGAAAATTCCAGTCAGCTCCCTCAGTCTCTCTCTGGATTTGAGCCACAGCACTGTAGGCAAGGAAGGAACTGAAGTTTAAATTTGGAACACTCTGGTGTGCACATGTAAGATCTGTCTCTGATTTACTGGCACTGTGTGCTGAGAGGTCACCACATGCACACGCCAGTAGGTCAGGTGACATCTGATGCTCATGCCTATGTCAGAGCTGAGGTCTGCGCATCAGCCCGGGAGCAAAGAGGATTAATTGTAACATACTACTACTAAACATTTCTAAAGCGCTACTAGGGTTACGCAGCGCTGTACAATTTCACAAAGGACGACAGTCCCTGCTCAAAGGACATTGAAGAGGTGGGCTTTGAGTAAGGATTTGAAGATGGGCAGGGAGGGGGCTTGGCGTACGGGCTCAGGAAGTTTATTCCAAGCATAAGGTGAGGCGAGGCAGAAAGGGCGGAGCCTGGAGTTGGCGGTGGTGGAGAAGGGTACTGAGAGGAGGGATTTGTCCTGTGAGCGGAGGTTTCAGGTAGGGGCCTAAGGGGAGATGAGGGTAGAGAGGTAATAAGGGGCTGCAGATTGAGTGCATTTGTAGGTTAGTAAGAGAAGCTTGAACTGTATGCGGTACCTGATCGGAAGCCAGTGAAGTGACTTGAGGAGAGGGGTGATATGAGCATATCGGTCCAGGTGGAAGATAAGATGGTTAAGTGGGAAGCCAGTGAGGAGTAGATTGCAGTAGTCAAGGCGAAAGGTAATGAAAGAGTGGATGAGAGTTCGGGTGGTGTGCTCAGAGAGGAAAGGGCGAGAGGTCTTGGCTGTCTGCTGGATATGCGCAGAGAAGGAGAGGGAGGAATCGAAGATGACTCTGAGGTTGCGGGCAGATGAGACAGGGAGGATGAGGGTGTTATCGACTGAAATAGAGAGTGGAGGGAGAGGAGAAGTGGGTTTGGGTGGAAAGACAATAAGCTCGGTTTTGGCCATATTCAGTTTCAGATGGCAGTTGGACATCCAGGCAGCAATGTCAGACAAGCAGTCCGATACTTTGGCCTGGGTTTCCACAGTGATGTCTGGTGTGGAGAGATAGAGCTGGGTGTCGTCAGCATAAAGATGATATTGGAAACCATGAGATGAGATCAACGAGCCAAGGGAAGAGGTGTAGATTGAAAAAAGAAGGGGTCCAAGGACCGATCCCTGAGGAACTCCAACAGAGAGCGGGATGGGGGTGAAGGAAGATCCATGCGAATGTACTCTGAAGGTACGGTGGGAGAGATAAAAGGAGAACCAGGAGAGAACAGAGCCCTGGAACCCAAAAGAGGACAGTGTGGCAAGAAGTAAATTATGATTGACAGTGTCAAAAGCGGCGGACAGGTCAAGGAGGATGAGGATGGAGTAGTGACCTTTGGATTTAGCAAGGAACAGGTCATTACAGATTTTAGTGAGTGCCGTTTCTGTCGAGTGTAGAGGGCGAAAACCGGATTGAAGCGGATCGAGGATGGCATGAGAGGAGAGAAAATCAAGGCAGCGGCTGTGAATGGCACGTTCAAGTATCTTGGACAGGAAGGGTAGGAGGGAGATAGGGCGGTAGTTGGAAGGACAGGTAGGGTCTAGTGATGGTTTTTTGAGGAGTGGTGTGACTACAGCATGCTTGAAGGTGTCAGGGACAGTTGCAATGGAGAGAGAGAGAGGTTGAGGATATGACAGACGGGGGCGGGAGCGGGGTGGGGGGGGGTGACAGTAGGAGAGATGGTGTTTAATAAGTTGGTGGGGATGGGATCAGAGGAACAGGTGGTACATTTCGAGGAGGAATGAAGGTGGGTGGTTTCCTCTTCGGTGATATCAGGAAAAGAGGAGAAGGAGGCCTGGGTAAGTGACAGTAAATAAAGACCTGAATGGTCCATCCAGTCTGCCCAATAGTCACACTCATTATCAATTAGTGAGTGTAATATTATATACTTGATTATGGTCTTTCTTTTGTGGTTCTGGAACATAAACCATAGAAGTCTATCTGGTCCTATCCTTATGTTCCAACTGCTGGAGTTGTCATTGAAGCCCACTCCAGTCTATGCATCTTCTCATTTGTGGGACACAGATTGTAAAAATCTGTCCAGCACTGTCCTTATGTTCCAGCCACTGAAGTTGCTGTCTAAGCCCTTTCTAGTCCATCCTAAACCAGACTTCCACATATTAAACACAGACCACAAAAGTCTGCCTGGTATCGGCCCTAGTTAATCACAGCCAGAGTCACCTTATAAGCATTACTTCACACACCCACACACATGCAGCCATTTAAGGTTAGGTTTTTTTATAACTTCCATTTTCTAATTAGAGATCATCTGTGTTCATCCCACGCCTTTTTGAATTCCGTCATCATTTGTGTCTCTACCACCTCCTTAATGGAAGACGTTCCTCATTTGAGCTGTTAAAGCAAGGAGGAAGAGGAGGAGGAGGAGACAGCACTCAAAGAACTTGGTACTTGATAGATGAGAGGCTGGTGCAGGTGTAGCTTACACTTCCACGGGAACCCTGCAGAACTGCTTCCATCCCCACGGGAACCCCACAGGAACTGCTTCCGTCCCCGTGGAACCCCGCAGAACTGCTTCCATCCCCACGGGAACCCCACAGAACTGCTTCCATCCCTGTGGGGTTCCCGAGAACCCCGTTCCCATGCAGCTCTCTACAGTAGAACATCTGCTAGCAAGCCATTTTTCAATTACTGTTTTACATTAAATAACACAACTAAACTAAAATCACACAGAATTGTAACTAATTACACACAATCCTGTCAGATGCAAATTTCTTTTTCCTCTTGCTCAGCCCAGCTGCCCTAGTATAGTGTTTCCCAAAGGGAGGATAATTTTATATCAGGCCATCTAACTTGTGCAGCAGTTTATGCATATAAGTTTACACCATATTTCTGAAGGAAACTATATATTGTGAAGAGGAGGATGAGGGGGTGGATAACATGGAAGTGGAAGAGGGAGGAGGGTCAAGAGAAAAGGGAGACAGAACAGAGCCTTGCCTTTGCTACTTCCGCAGAGGGAGAAAAGAAAAGGGTTCTTGCCCACTGGAAAATGGAGGATGGAGAAAGACTACAATACCCATCAGCCCCGGGAAAAACCCTGGTACAGAAACTATCCTCCCCAGCAGCCTCCAGGGGAGAACTCTGACAAGGCAAGGGAGGTGTCCCCAGGGGTTAATCAGGAGGAGGAGGAACAGCCGAGGAGAGGGTGGGACGAGGAACCCATGGAGTGGCAAGAGGCTGGAGAGAGAGAGAGAGAGAGAGAGAGGGGAGAGCCTGGAAGAGCCGATGGACATAGCAGCATGGGCTCAGTCACTGGGGAAAAAGCTGAGAAAGCAGGTGACTTCTTAGCATGGCAGCTGGACTGAAAGGGGAAAGAAAAGGGTCATGCGGGAGGAGGGTCAGTGATATTGGAAGTGTGACCCAGAAAGGGTGGGACCCTTGTACCTCCCCATAGAGTTCAGGCTGTTTTTGAACTGTGTGCTGCTGAACTCCTCACAGTGAAAAGTGTGCTGTTTGGGGGAAGGATTATTGTTTTCCCTTGTGTGAACTACTCAAAGTGAAAGGAAGAGGTTTTTTTTTTGTTTGTTTGAACTGTGTGCCACTGCACTTGGGGAAGATATGTAGCAGTGGTTTTTGTGTGTTTTTTTTTTTCTGCAGCCTGCAGCCACTCTCCAGAGAGGGGGAGGAGCTCTGGGCTGTAGGACTGCTTAAGGAGGAACAAACTGAGTGCTGGAAGCACTGGGGTTTTATCTTTCTTTTTACCCTGCTGTGCTGATTCCTTTGGAAAAGGGAAACAGTGGGGTTGTGATTTTGGTTCCTGTCTTTGCTTTGAACTGCTGGACTGTGAGCACCAAGAAAATAAAAACTTACTGATTTGCTTTTGGAGTTATTGGTCACCCCGAGGCGTACCCTGTGGATTACAGTGGGCTATGGGGCTGGGCATGAAGCTTGGCCCATAGCCGAAATCTCAGAGGAGGCAGCGAGATCCTGAGAATCCCTGGAGGAGGGACGGATCTTTCACTATATATATATATATATATATATATATATATATATATATATATATATATATATATATATATATATTAATAACTGTATCCCGGTAGCAATCCCTCTGGGGTGGTGGTCAGCTCCCTTCTGCAGTCCAAAACAAAGTCCTTCCAGACAACAAAGCTTTTAGTCCGACCAGTTTATTCCCCCTCCTCCACAAAACTCAGTTCAAAGGGTTAATGTCCCATTCAGTTCCAAAACATAGCAAAAAGAAAAACTCTCAATTTAAATCCAAGTTCTCCCAGTTCCAATCTCCTGGGTTTCAGTTTTAAAAGTCTCTCCTCTTGGGTGGTTGCAGAATGACAGTACACCTCCCACAACACAGCTACTTGACTCCTGTGACCACCCACCGCCTTCAATCCCTGCAACCCTGCCCCAGAGTACAATTGCAGTCCATATCAATCGGTTCCTCCAAACCTGGTGAGCTGAGCCCTCCTCACTCCTTCCTCCAAACACTCCATTAACTCTGCTTCTCTGCTAGTTTGTTGGTTAGAGCCTTCCCCTTCCTCCCAGGTGGGAGGAATCTTGTACTGATTTCTGACCCAAGGGAATTGAGCTTTGTCATCCCAGCTCCCCCTTCTGGCCGTTGTCTGCCATAGCAGCTGCTCTTTCCAGTCCTTACCTCCCTCCCTTCCACGTGGTGTCCCTAATGGGTTTTGGAACCTACCCCCCCCCCCCCCCATTCCTTCTCTCAGGGTCTTGTGGGGAATGTAGTCTGGCCCCATACTTCCTCCTAACCTGCCTAGACCCTCCAACCTCCTTACAATATACAGTGCACTCTGTAAGCGCATGCTCTGTTTAACTGCATGCCGTACTTCGGTTCCATTTTTGGCACCATCAATTTCTATGGGGACAAACTTCGGTTTAGCGCACCACTGATAAGTGCAAGATTCGCTTATATGCATGGTTCAAGACTGCTCCTCTGCAGGAAAGACTCCGCATAAGCACTGTTTTAATTTCCCCCTCTTGGACCTCTTTCTGACTCCAGATCACACGGGGGACTAAAGATACCTATTTCACATAACAGGCTCTGTCTGATTTCTCCCACCTTCATTGTCACCCAATCACAAGGAGGTCTGCTCTGGGTTTGCATTAGGGGCTGTAATAGAAATCTAATTCCCATAACTACTGCTTTCTGTCTTCCTGGATCTAGGTATACTCTGGGCCATTTATGTTCCCAGATAATGCCTATTAAAATTCTGTCTAAGTTTCTCCAGAGACTGAGTGTATGTGATCTGCCTTGTAAGCTAAATGTAAGGTAAAGAGAAGATAGTATAAAGACAGAGATAGGTTTAAATAGATAGATACTATTTATTTCTTACCCAAAGACAAGTCTTCAAGTTGGTACAAATACAGACATCAGACTTTAATCAGGTACATTCAGCAGAGAGATTCTGAGTACAACCGGACAGAGCTTCGCCCTCTGAGAAAACTCCCAGTTAAGGCACATTTTCCCCTCTTTTATACACAACCTCTCCATAGAAGTCAATGGTGGGAAACCTAGCTCTCAATTTCTGAGATGATACGTTCCCACGCGGGCTTATCAGTATGTTTTGGGAACAAGTTCTTTTTTCACATCTCATTTCTGAGACACCTGTTCCCTGTTGCAATAGTTTTCACATACTTTTCACACCATCTTAAGAACTCTGTAATAGGCTCCATTTTGTTCATCTTAAGAACTATGTAATAGGCTCCATTTTGTTCATCTGAGCCATCCTTTTTGTTTTTGTTTTCCCCAGTACAGGAGCTGAATTTGAATTAAAAATTGTACCAATTTGTAGCAGGACTCATTATTCAGAACCGCTTTTTACAGATTCTCAAATATTAAATCATGTACTTGTTATTTGGCCTAGTCAGTACTTCTTCAGTTATTTTAGGCTTCATAGCTTTGGCCCTCACTATTCCAGTGGTAGATCCAAAGCCAGGCCATATATTAACATTCCCCTCTTCACCCTATCCCATAGGGTGACACCAGGGTTAACGTACCGTGGTACCATCCATTCCAGAAGGTATTCTATGAGGCCATCAAATTATCTGAGTCTTAAGGTCAACTGGTACAATTTGTTTTGTTTACGGTGTGAACTCATCATCCTGACAATACTTCAATTATGTCAATCCTACACAAACTTATAGTTAGTACACTAATAATTTTCTGCAACCTTTTCATATGCCGGTTCTATCTTATTCATATCTATGTGATTGAGGCTTACTGTAGTGAGAGAGGTTTTATGAATGGGGCTAATCCATGAGATCATTTACAAAATCCCATGAAATATAGGTATGCGGGTATATTAACCAAGGTCTGCATGGATCTTGACATATGCATAATGACCTGGAAGTATGGGAAGTATTGTATATATCCGTTACCCTCTTGGAGCTTAGTCAAACCTACAGAAAGACATGCAACGTAAGTAAGCCTACACCAGAGTTAAACAATTGCATAACTCTTGTATCTGAGCAATATCAACTTCAATTTGAGTTACATACAGAAATAACGGGGAAACTCTTAGAAAAACAATTAGAACAATAAAGGAAATAATAGGAAAATAAAATAAAACCTTTTCTAGACAGGATTACTGCTAAAACTAAAAATAAAACAAATATGAATCTATAATGTCCATAAACAGCAACAGTAGTTCTCAAATTAAGTATCAGTTCATGGTTGAGGCGGTGGAAGCGTTGAAGAATCTGGAAGGAGATCTAACAGGGCTGGGTTTTCAGGCTGGCTTGCTGAAGGAAGTTGCCGGTCTTGAGATGGTTAGGCTTGTAACATCTGGTTCTGCGGTTGAGTAAACCCGTATATTTTTCACATGGACCCAAGACTTGTGGTCCAGCAGTTTGCAAGGTGTAAAGATTATTGCTACAACCTTGGGGGATCTAACATCATTTGGGCCTGGATAGATCTTTATTCTAGGCATACACCATCATAATCAGTCCATCAAGAGCCAGAGGCTGGCAAAGGAATAAGCAAATAACTGTATGCCTGAATGATATATTGCTATATCTTAGTGGGCATAGTCAGGGTGAATTGAATAGACATGAAAGACAATGTAAACATGGAGAAAACAGTGCTAATTAAGTGCAAAAGCAAAAGGGAAACCAGAAGGGTTCAATAATGAAAAGCCAATTTACATAAACAACAATAGTATATATGAAATTATATCTCCTGATTGGTAGGGGTCAGAGCTTCAACTTCAACCCTCTTAATACTAGGAATTGGGATTTGCATAATATATCTACACTTCTGGCTTGCATAATGTGCAAGACAGATTGGTAATTATTACAAAGACAAAGACATGATCAAATAACAATGGTAAAGTATATGGAACAAAAGAGAAGATTATAAAAAACAATTAAAATTTAGAGATGATGGTAAATGTTCAATTATTGATGTATGGAGGGCAATGCGTTGCAATCTATCGCCAATAGATATGGAATCTTCACCTACGATGACTACCATTCACCAAGGGTTGAGCCCTCAGCTGCAGGAGGCCAGCAGGACTTACGAGTGAGATGATTCAGAAGGGTAGATTAGCAAATAGTCATATTCAGAGCAGAAGTCTAATGTGCAGAAATTTAAAAACTCATAAGTAGTCCAAGTGATGGAAGTATCTTCTGAAATCACGGTCGCTGTCCGCTGTAATAGAGAGCTCATACGTAAAGTGACATGTAGGTTCTGAAAAAGATGAGAAGCCTGCAAAAATATTCAATACAACAAATTATTTGAGAGCATAACCAAGAAAGTCTAAATTAATGACATCATTTGGACAAAAGAAAATTCTCATTGGAGAAGTTGGTGCTTCTTTTTCTTGCCAGAAGTCAGTTGCAGTAGAAGTACTAAACTAGAGGCGGTAGATCAGAAATTGGATTGACAGTCTTCACTCAACCTACAGGACTTAATAAATAGAGGTGATATAAGAAGTAAAATCAAGTGGTCAAATCTTAGCATAGGACCATTAGAAAGAATAGATTATAAAATGCATTGTTAGTTCCTTTGCGCATCAGTAGGTGGAGCATAGTGTCAATATATAATATCACAAATTACCAGTAGGAATAATAAAATGTTCTTTGTAAAGTTGATGTTGCTGGCACGGGAAGTAAGCAGAGTCTGAGGAAACATTGTGGTCAGAGTCTGTTCCAGGAAAATGCAGCTTTTAATATGATATTTAGAGAGATAGAGAAAAGCTAATATCAGAAATGTAAAAAACTATATATTTCTATGAGGCCTCCTCACGTGACCTTTACAAGGTTAAAATAGGTCAAATGAGAAGGACAATAACCTATAGTCCTCTGTAATAGGTCAGAACCAATTTGGAAAATAAAACTTATATTAAATTTTAATTTGATCATTTCTATGCTTTCACAATTTTGGGCCCTAAATTATGACAGCATATCAAGATTCACATTCAGAGGGATAGCTAAAAATAAGCTTATATATTCCCAGCAATCAATTTACAATTTAGAGTATATTTTAAATACAGAGGAGAAGCAGTTTTATAAGCAGCAAACAAGTAGAAACATTTTTTTTTTTTTTTTTAAACATTTTAGTAAAATTCAAAAATCAAAGATATAATAACAATTTTTATTAATGCAATAAATGTACAAATTGACCAGTATGATCTGAATTCCAAACAAAAAGTAACAAGGATAATACAGAATCATAGAATAGTTATTAAAAATCTGAAACACGTAATGAATTCCTGTATCATATACTGAGTCCAAAGCATTTGTAAAGATGAACTCTAGAGAAAATAAGAACTACAAGGGTTAATCTCTGTCATTCAGTCTTAAGGAAATCACGAAATAACGGTGCTTCCTGTATCTAATTTGAGTTTATTGCTCACTGCAAGCAGTGGATATTATGGTGACTGAAAATAGGTCTATACATCAGACAAAAACTGTAAGTTGAAATTTCTATATTAATACTTCATGCTGGTGTAATTAGTCTTCATAAAAGTAATACTTCAGGAGAGGAAAACAAGTTAATTACTTTAACTGGTTCCAGAGGTACGGTTCTCAATAAAAGGAAATTTGGCAATTGGAGCTAGTCTTATCTGAACATAGCTTTAAAATAATAGCAACCTTAATTTCTTTAGTTTTGATTTACCAGTTAGTTATGTTATGCAAGGGTTAATCTACAAACCCTATTGAGAACCAAAAATGCTGGAACTGTATCGTAAAACTATAAATCTTTAAGAGGCAGGGAAGGAAGTTTGAAAGTTGTAGATAAGACTTGAAAAGAAAACAGTTCGTTCATCTCAATAGAGAGCCAGGAAGTGAATATCAGCACTAGTTATTTTAAACAACATCACAAATAAACAGTGTTTTAGATGGCATATAATATAGAACCTTTCATAGTAATTTTCAAAGAACACATATTATAGAGAAATTTCAAAAATGAAGGCTTTATATTCATGAAAAAACTAAAGAAGTGAATGTCACATTAATTTAAACAGCATAACAGTTAAAGCAGAAAACATTTTAAAAATGTGCAATACACAGCTTTTATTTAAAAGGGATCCCGTATAGAGAAAAATGGCATAAATAAGTCAGTTAAGGTTTATATAAAAAAACATAAAATGAACATCCTCTGGGGATCGCTTATCCCTGCAGTTGATAAGAACTCCCCAGGGAAGGTATGCAAAAAAACAAATAAAGAACTTGCTGACTCAGTTAGGTCATTTGTATGGTACCATAAACATACACTTGCAATTAAACCTAAAAAAATATAAGATAAAGACATGTCACCTGTAATAGAAACAGAAACATACAGAGAAATGGTTTCTGGATACTAAATGAGGAGCTGAGTAGTATGAGTGACTGAGAGCAACAAAATCAAATCGGGTTTGGGGTAACGCCTAGTCATTATGGGGTGGGTAATATTGATCCCTAAATCTGTGGTCACTGCGGACGGTGTTGATCCGGGTTCCATAAAGGGAATGACTGCCGTTCAGGGGGATTTTGACGGACCTGCGATTTTCTAAATCTATATGGCTGTGTCTGAAGACATTCAGCAGCATAATGACCATATTGTTGGCAGCGATAACAGAGCACATCAGGATAGCGATCAGGGCTAGGCCGGGAACGGTAGTCTCGTTGTCGCCTAGTATCCTCAAGAGGGCCCCTTGGGGGACCTCGTTGGGGTAGAGAGCGACGACCTCGTTCTTCTGGGTAATCAATTCTACGGTCTGGGCGGTAGGGCCGATTTCGGCCATTATTGTCATAGCGTTGGTCAGCATACATAACAATAACAGGGGGAGAAGTGTCAGGAGTATTGGTATCAGGGTCAGAGCTCCTAGAGGCTCTTTTCTCTTTGAGATCTTCAGTCTGCAGCACTTCCAAGTTAGTGTGTATTGTCTTACGATGTTGGGCTTCATCTTGCTTGCTTTTAATAAGCCGTCTGCAATGATGAAGGATGTGTTCACGAATTTTAGGCCATTTTTCCAGGTGGAGACCCACGGTGTTCTCCAACTTAAGTTTAATTTCTGAAGGTAAGGTTCCCTTCAGTAAATGGTAGAATACTGGGAGGGCATTATCAGAGTCAAATTTTTTCTCTGTTTCTTCCTTATATAGGTCTTGGAGTCTGAGTAAATAAGCCTCAATAGGCTCTGAATCCATTTCCCATCTTTGGGAAGTGATAACCGAAAAGTCTTTAAGGGTCGGATACATGGTCCGGATTTCCTGAAATATTTTTGTCTGAATTTCAGTCAAAGGGTTACCATCATATTGGGTATCTGTAACAAATTTTGCATAGCCCGATTGAGTGAATATGTCAGTGACACTAACGTGTGGGGTTCTGCCCAGGAGCGCTTTCATATCGCCGACTGACAGAGTGGTCCCCAGGGTTATGTCTTGTAATTTCTTCAACCATCGATTACCTCCCTGTGCAATATCCGGGAGCTGTAGTATAAGGCTATTCAATTCAACCGCTGAAAGTGGAGTATATTCCGTATGAGGGACACCTCCGGACATTTTATTCAACAGGGGAAAAAGTTTTATTTTCTCCAATGGTTTCGTGGCGGTTGGGGGAAACTGATTCTCATACTTTTTCCAAACCTGAAAGCCCTGGATTAGATAAAGTGTTGTTTTCTGATCCCAATGAGGGTCAGGGTGATCATAAATGAGGTCTCTCACTAATGAGAGCTTGTCTGGTCGTAGGGATCCTTCACGTGGAAAAAGGGCGGACTGGGGCTGGAGTGCCTCAGACCATCCTGCAAGGTTATCAATCCATGGTTGAACATAATGCCATGAATTCTCATGTAATGCCACATATTGAGCAGGTGTGCTAGGTGGACCAGATAGGATAGGTTCTGTACTGGTATTTAGGGCGGGCAAAACTGTAGGATGATGGGGACTATCAATGACTGTAAGGCAGCGGTTAGATCCCTCATTAGTAAGATAACTTTGAGGGTGGCGTTGTCTGGTATGATGAGAAATAAGATCATGTTGTTGAGGAAAATCAGATTTTGGTGCAACAGATACCACGGTGTCCGGGGTATCAGGGCGCGGTTGTGTTGTCAGGGACTTGCGTAAGGAACGAAGTCCCTCTGAAACAAACGCGAGGCCATCTCCCATACTAGCCAATGCGTGACCGTATTGTTCTTCCGAGGGGACTGGGGTATTAGGTAACGTAAAACGAGGTGAATCGTCTGTAAGGGAAGGGATTACTTCACTATCTGAAAAAGGGGAGAAATGGAACATCGGAGGAGGCTCGTTTCGAATATCCTCTATGTCCGATTTTGTGGGGAGTTGTTGTTTTAAAACTTCCCATGCTTCGTCTAATGGGGAGAGTCTAACCTTCGGTCGCTCCTTATTAGCTGGTTTGGCTGGGAGTACCAAGGGACGCATTGGCCGTGCACCTAACGTGTCCCATCTAGGGTTCACTGGAGCAGGGGGCGGTTTAATGAAACCCCGATCATAGAGTTCCTGACAAATAGCCCGTGTTTGTGTAGCAGGACTACATGGAATGAAACCCATTTGTCGCAATTGGGATAGGATAGACTGTAGGGATTCAGCGGGCAAGGGACCAGTTTGGACAGAAGAGTCCAAACGTAGTGGTGGAGGTGATGTTTGAGTTGTGTGCCCCATATGTGGGTAGGTAGTCGTTTGGGTGGTCATGTGTGAGGTCAATCCTGATCTTAGACCAGGACAAGTGGAGGTCTGGGCAGCCACATCAATTTGATTGATGGTAGGGTGCTGGACGGTGACCGGAACCGGTGGGTTCGGGACACAAGGGTATTGCTCAATAATGGGAGGGGGTATTTCAATCTCATAGCCTCCAATAGTACGATATACATGAGGCGGTGGTGGGGTTAGCGTCTGGGTTGTTGCTTGCATCGTTGGAACAGTAGTAATAGTAGGCAATTGGGCGGTGGTTGTTGAAGGGGTTAAGGGCGTCTGGGTTTGTACTGACCCCTGAGATATTGGAATTGGGTCTTTTTGTGATGAGGGAAGAGATAGATCAACTAAACCGGCAATGTGTACGGTAGTAGGTGGGTCAAATCTGATAGGAGCGGGATGTACTGCAGGCAGCGAAGGTATCGCTGTCTGTGATTCTTGAGATGGGGGGGTCTGTGTCTGAGATCCCTGAGAAATCTGTAGCTGAGGTTTATCACAATATCCCGGGGGTATCGGGGTATATCCCACTGCACATGGTAGGAGCTTGGTAGTACCTGCAGCGGTAGCAGCATCATAGGGTGGAGGGGCCGTAGGTGTTATTGCCTCTTGGCAAGGGGTTTGATCGCAATCAGACCTTGCTAGGGCTCTGTCATGCTGGTTTTGTGCAATAAGTATGAATTTATTAATAGCAGCTAAATGCTTATCCCTAGATTTTCCTGTTTTGTTGGATTCATTGTAGCCGATCAAGGCTTGGAGCTTACCCTGATCAAATGAACCCTTTGTTGGCCATTCTAGTCCTGGGTCTTTAGCGGACCAAACAGTGTGCCAGGTCTGACATAAACGGGAAAGTTCTTTTTTATCAGCGGGGAAAAAGTTAAGAACTCTTTCCAGGGGGCTAGTGGAGGACTGAGTGGACATAATGGATTTAGGAGTAAGGGGAAAGCAATCCACATGGGGGTGCAAAAGAAGATCATTCAAAGGAAAACATGCATCATGCGTATAGAAAACACCTTTATACTCACGCGTCTTCAAGAGCGTCCCAGAAGTGGAACCTAAAATATAAATTACTAATTGGCGGAAAGCCCTATGCTTTTGCCGCAGGTTATATTAACAAAGAAATGATAGCCATGAATATGAGAATAGCGCAGGAGTCAGTTGTGTCACTTACTATATATAACCTACTCTAAAAATACTGCCCTCCAGAGTATGCTTCTATAGAAATTGACCATGGGATAACACTCGCCATGAATTTTGGTATGGGATAACACTCACCATGTGATGGGATTACACTCGCCTTGGATTACATATGGGATAACACTCGCCATATTGAAAACCCCAAAAGTGGGGGAAGCAAAAACTCCAAAAAAGATTTTAGCGAACAGCGAAAATAAGTTCTCTAAAATTAAAGGGCAGCGATCTAATTGGTTTTCGCCGGTTAGAAATATGGGAATACACTCGCCATTTTGTCGCTAACCCCCAATAGATGCTTAAATATTCGTCTAAAAGAGAACAAAAATTTAGGGCCCCAGTCAACCTGTATACAATCTCAACCAATGCCTTAGGCGTCCCTTTATTGTCACGGCGATCATCTATACAGGTAACCCCTATATGGGCAATAATGCCGAATCCGCAGGCCACTCCGAAAATGGAATGGAAGTCTGCTCAAAATCTAATAAATGAGATACCGTCATCCATTGAAGGAGCACCCTCAATGGATGTAAGTCCCAGACATCGGTATCAAACCCAATGGTTATAGCGTGACACTGGTATATAAGAAAACAATAAAAGTATAGTATGTCCCAGGGAAAAAACCCCTGAAAATTACTATAGAAGTGATAGAAAAATAGAGAGAGAAAAACGAAATATTCCAAAGCAAAACAAATGTAAGCTCTTTGGGAAAGTCACAGTCATAAAAAGAGCCTTTAGTTGGAACACCTTAGTCAGGACAAAAAATGTGAAAAATTCCACGTTCATCATTCACTAGACAATATATTTTCCACTCAACAAACCAGGAGAAGGAAACTCAAAAGCATTAGAGTGGAACAGTAACAATAAGAAAGCCTGCAATACAAGGGCAAACAGTACAAATAAATTCATTCATACCTGTAGTAAAAGAAGAAAACTAATTAGGAAAGATAAGTGTACATATTATATGATAAAAACTGGGCCTACCTAATTTGTAATGTAAGGCAAAAATAAGCTGTAAGGGTAGGTTGGAAGCTGTATATGAAAACAAAATATAGACTTAAACAAGACATGAAACTACTACATACTATAATAAGGGTAACAGAGGAGAACCATATATATAACTGGAAAACCGATTTCAACAAAAGGCAAGAAAATGTATATTAACAAAGACATTATAACATAACATACTAATCAGTGACTGAAATGATATGTCTAAATGATGACAAACAGAACAGCTGCAGCATTAGAAGGAAAGAAAAGGTGGATTGGGTTATAAAGAACCAACAGGAAATAACTGAAGAAGTGAAGCAACGCTGTATTCTCATGGCACGCAGTCATCATCTTCTCAACAGAAAAGGGAAAACATATTTTATATGCATATCTATTAAGGTCTTTAAAACGAGTACGTCATTAAAACAGAGCACAAGAAACCTGAACTATATGAGAATCTTATCTAGAGAGTGAATAAGATCCCCTCATATCTAGCGCAGTATAACACAAACAGTAAAATAGATAATGCAAGCAATAGAAGCTGATGGGCGGGGACAGCATAGCGCCTAGCTTATAACGGGGGCAAGATATAATCCATATAGCGTCTAAGCAAATTTCAAATAGGAAAATAAATAACAAACCTTAAGCATTAATTAAGAGTATAACATTATCCCAAAATAAATTGTAAATTAAAAGGGTGTGATAACAACTGCTAGGACAAGTACAAATTTAATAAAACAACTGAAAATAGTAGCCAAGAGACTATCAAAATTAAAATAAAATAAATAAGTGGCAGAGAAGAGAACGTAACCTTACAGACAGACTATATGTAAGAGCAGGAAGCATAGTCAGGAGAAAAGAAGGGTGCCGTTGCAGTACAGGGCGAAAGGTTATTACCGGAGATTATTAGAAACAGGATAATACATTCCAAAGCTAGAGATTAACAGATACGAGAGACAGAGAGGGCAGAGAATGGAGGGGAAGTTATTTATAAAACAGCCACAGAAAAAAAGAAAAATAGACAGCTATGCACTTGTAAATGGGGAAAGCAAAAATACAGAGAAATGAGACTGCAAGTATAGAGCGAGAAGTCTCAGTCATAAAAAGCTGAGAACTTGAAAACAGCCGTCGAGAGGAAACAGACCTTTCCTTTATTAGAGAGAAGTAAAACAAAAGTGGCTAGAGAGCTGAACGCCGTAATCGGTGTATCCAGCTAACGGTGAAAGAAAGTTATAAATAAACAAATAAAATAAGGAGACATACAAGCGGGTACGAGGAAAAAGGGACACACTCCGAACAGCAATCTTATCAGGGGTGTGCACAGAACGAAACTGTAATAACAAGAGGAAACAAAGGTAGCTGTGCAGTTTTAAATAGAATGCAGGAAGTGTGGTTCACAGCTAGAAAGGTAGCAAGAAAGAATTTTGTTTTAAAGGGAGAAAAACATGTGAGCTCTTCGGGTAAGGCACCTTAGTTTACAGTGTATACTAAGGTTGCCACACAGCAAACTATGAAAGGAAAGCTTGGAGGTAGTAGAGCGGAACAGAAAGGAAGCTAGGGCAAGCAGTACAAACTCAGTCATGCAAGACGAACAAAGCTGAAAAAGACTGTGAAATACTTAACCTTGTAGGACAGTTTTGACATACGTAACTTAGTGTTAAAGATTATAGATGGGCAGCGGGCCAGCACTGCCATTATAGAAGTAAAAGTTATGAGAATTTGAGCACAAATATTTTTACAAGAAAGAGTCTGTAGCTAGCATGCTCTGGAAATCACGCTATATTCCTGTATTATAGAGCACAAGCACAATATGATAGCATTTAAATGTAACAAAAACAGTTGCTTCTCAACAATATAACCAAAATATGCAACAGTCTTCCTAAAACACTACCGGTTGAACATCCAACAAGAAATACATGCGTATTAATCATACTAAGGTAAATGTGACATGATAGTGGAACATTAAGACATATATCTATGCAGGGCAAAAGAAAGTAACATCTGTAGGAATTAAATAATACCATTTAAAGTACGAAAACCAGGATCATATAACATAAATCATGGGGGGCCACGTAAATGAACTATCAACATAATACCAAAAACAGATTAAAGAAGCATTGCAATGTAATCACAGAAAGCCGCAGTAGGACAAAAAGGGAAAAAGCCGGTTTTGCAAGGGGTAAGTTATGCATGTTTGAAGGAAAGATACCTTTTTAACACTTTGTAGGCACATGGTATAGCACAATGAAGTCTATCAGGCTGTCACTAGCAGCGCAAAAATAAAGAAACCTGTCTCGGGTTTAAAATCATGACTTAGAGACAGAGTGAGAAAGCATTAGAGTATCTATTGTTTAAGGGAAGTAAGCTGAAATAGAGGGCAACGCACAAAAGTCAAAGCAGTATGAGCATAAATTTTGGGGAGTGGGAGACAACGTCCTAATAAAAGGAGAATGCAGAGTCTTAGACTAAGATGCGGTGTCATAATCTTAAAAGTGAAAGAAAAAGAATACATCCGTATATTGTTACATGCTCAGAGGTGCCCGTCTAACGGACTTGGCAGCATGAGGCATGAAAAGATAAGTCATTTAACAATTATGATACCTGCTAAGGAAATATACCAGAGAATTAGATATAGTTAGATGAATTTAGGAGGATAAATGACCGGTTAACTTGTACCGCTTCAGCATAGAACAGAAAAAACGGACGGAGAAGGGGAAAAAATTACTTTCTTAGCATTTAAAAATGAACTGAGCCTCCTCTGAACTGATAAGGCAGCTAAAGTGGGCAAGCTTCCCAGATTGTCGTGTCCTTGAGATAGTGAGCTACAGCGCTTATTAGGGAAAACTCTTAAAAGTTACAGAAACATGTGAGGGAAAATAAAAAAGGGTTTAGAACTTCAGCTCCTCGGGCAAACTCAAACAGATCCACAAAGGCAGACTCGGAGCCCAAGAGGGAGCACACATGCAATACAACAACTACTAACAATGTAACAAGCTGTGTTCCAGAAAGAAAACCAAAACCCACAGCGCATGGGACTGGGAAGGAAAAAGACCAGTCCCACAGGGAATCAAAAAATGATTTCCAGTTAGCACCAGAAGCCAAAAAGGTGCATGCAAGGTGTTAAGTTACCCCAATTAGTATCGTGCGGGCCACATCCCTATAAACTCTCCACGGACCACGAACAGTCGGCGGAGCATCAGAGAAGAGGGCAGGGAGGATTAGGAAGGAATTCAGATTGGATTTAAGGAAAAAAGAAATGGCTATGGGGGTGGGGTGAGAGCACAGGACTGAGCAGCAGTGAAAAAGGACAATTAGGTGAACTACGCAGTAAATAATAACGGACAAGAAATGCGCTTCAAAGTGAAAAAGCCAAGCCAGATTTAAACAGGTGGAAGCCAGTGCCTGGTATGACAGCGGCATACAGAGATAAGAACTGAGAAAAGCAGAGACGGAACAGTATAGTTCACACAAGAATCCAAATCAGACGGAGTGCAGAGACACACACAAAGATGCAAAAGGAAAAAAAAGGACGGAATAAGAGATACTACGCAGTTATTCATAACAGCTGAAAAGATAGCACCGGAGCATAAGATAGAAACTATATATCTGTAAGGAGAAACGGAAATCAGAGGTTATAATGCAGCGTAAGGAAAAATAGCCGAGAGAAATGTAGACAGGAAGGGGGGCTGTGGGCTGTTAGAGGGAAAGCATAGTTCAGAGAACTAAAAGAACTGAATAGGGTCTTATGAGAAGTGTAATACGCAAAGATTTGGATACGGCTTGCACTTGTTCAAAGTCATGGGAGGCAGAGAAATTTAGAGATAAGGGGAAAACAACAGTTGAACGGAGGTAAGCAGCTACAAAGCTGAGCCCCGTAATTAGTGTTTGCAGCTGAAAAAAGAAGAGAGTTGTAGGAAGTTCAAGAGAAGGAATGAGGAGGAATAGAGTCGCACACACAGAGTGAAGGCAGTGAAAAGGTGGGGGCTGTCAGTTTTAAGAACAGAGAAAACAGAAGGAGTTTAGAGGAGAGCAATCTGAAAGCGTGCTGTTCTCCCAGAGTAAAGAAAATTCCCCCGATCCGGGAACATACAGAAGCAAAAAGAGCAAGGATAGACCCAGGGGACTGATAGGCAGAGGTAGGCAGAAGAAGTTAGGATAAAGGAGAAAAGGGATTGGGGAGAAAAGAAAAAGAAAGAACAGAGTGAGAACAGAGGGACAGGGATTTGAAAAGCAGGGATTAAGACTGAACACAAGGTGGAATGGGAAACAGAAAATGCACAATCTCTAAGGATTGTTAAGCGAGTATGCTAGCATAAAGACCAATCCAAAGATTTTGAACATTGAAATAAACTTACAGCAAACCCCAAATCGCAGTCGCCTGGATTCGTTGTTATGCATCTTTCACACAACAAGCACAGTCTTGCGTACTTCACGCAAATCAAAGAGATGGACAGGATAGGAGAAAGAAAGAGGGTGAGAAAGAACAGAACAGAAAGTAGAAGTGAAAGTTAGAACTCAAAGAATCATCCCCACTGCATTAACAAAGTAGGGAAAAGAGATCAGCATAGAAAAGGGCAGAGAAGCAGGTGTGTTAGTTCAGCGCAGGGCATGAAGAAAATCAGGGAAGAAAGTAAAAAGACAGAAGAATAGAAGAGTATTTAAAGTAGGGGTGAGAACGGACAGAACATTGGTGCCCAATACCCCTGAAGTGGGCAGTGTCCGTGATAGGGGAAAAATGAAGGAATAACAGCAGGGAGATTGGGGAAGGAAAGAAGAGAAAAAATGAGAAAAAAGTGAGAGAAAGATAACATAGAACATTTGAACGCACAATACAAGTATCCCCTCTTGCGTTCAAAAAAAAAGAAGAGAAAGAAGGATAGAGTGAACGGTCAGCATACGGCTGGTCACCACTGTTTTAATTTCCCCCTCTTGGACCTCTTTCTGACTCCAGATCACACGGGGGACTAAAGATACCTATTTCACATAACAGGCTCTGTCTGATTTCTCCCACCTTCATTGTCACCCAATCACAAGGAGGTCTGCTCTGGGTTTGCATTAGGGGCTGTAATAGAAATCTAATTCCCATAACTACTGCTTTCTGTCTTCCTGGATCTAGGTATACTCTGGGCCATTTATGTTCCCAGATAATGCCTATTAAAATTCTGTCTAAGTTTCTCCAGAGACTGAGTGTATGTGATCTGCCTTGTAAGCTAAATGTAAGGTAAAGAGAAGATAGTATAAAGACAGAGATAGGTTTAAATAGATAGATACTATTTATTTCTTACCCAAAGACAAGTCTTCAAGTTGGTACAAATACAGACATCAGACTTTAATCAGGTACATTCAGCAGAGAGATTCTGAGTACAACCGGACAGAGCTTCGCCCTCTGAGAAAACTCCCAGTTAAGGCACATTTTCCCCTCTTTTATACACAACCTCTCCATAGAAGTCAATGGTGGGAAACCTAGCTCTCAATTTCTGAGATGATACGTTCCCACGCGGGCTTATCAGTATGTTTTGGGAACAAGTTCTTTTTTCACATCTCATTTCTGAGACACCTGTTCCCTGTTGCAATAGTTTTCACATACTTTTCACACCATCTTAAGAACTCTGTAATAGGCTCCATTTTGTTCATCTTAAGAACTATGTAATAGGCTCCATTTTGTTCATCTGAGCCATCCTTTTTGTTTTTGTTTTCCCCAGTACAGGAGCTGAATTTGAATTAAAAATTGTACCAATTTGTAGCAGGACTCATTATTCAGAACCGCTTTTTACAGATTCTCAAATATTAAATCATGTACTTGTTATTTGGCCTAGTCAGTACTTCTTCAGTTATTTTAGGCTTCATAGCTTTGGCCCTCACTATTCCAGTGGTAGATCCAAAGCCAGGCCATATATTAACAGCACGCGCATGGAATATGGAAGCCGATTGGCGCATGACAACCAACGAGATTTCAAATTTACTGCCTCTTTAACTGCCACAGGCAGAATAAGTGAAAGAATGTTGTTAGGGCGTACACCAGGGTCGTCATCGCGGCGGAACTGTAAGACTTTAACACTGGCTGAACGAATAGAAGTTCTTAAAAAATTAGAAAACAAACAAAGTCAAGCATCTATTGCTAAAGTATATGTTGGCAATCACAGTCAAATTTCATGTGTCTTGAAGCAGAAAGACCAGCTTCTGGAAGAATGGCAAAACAATACAAATCCACAACGGAAATGAAAACGGGCGGGAAAAGCTGAGGAGGTAGAAGGTGCTCTTCTTCGGTGGTTTTCTCGAGTCAGGAGCAGACAGTTTCCTGTCAGTGGTCCACTGCTTATGGAGAAAGCTGATCAGCTAGCTGAAAGTATTGGACTAACTGAATTCAAAGCCACCGTTGGATGGTTGGAAAGATGGAAGGAGAGGAACAGCATAAAATTCAAGAAACAGCATGGTGAGAAACAAGACGCTGATGACTTTGGTGCTGAAAATTGGGTTGTTTCAGTTCTTCCTACCAGCTTGAACGAGTTTGCACCTCGTGACATTTTCAATGCTGATGAAAATGGTCTCTACTGGAGAGCGATTCCTGATGGAATACTTGCATTCAAACATGCCGAAACTACTGGAGGTAAAACACCGAAGGACCGACTGACTATCCTCCTTTGCTGCAATATGGATAGGAGTGAGAAGTTGGACCCCCTCGTCATTGAAAACAGCAAACAGCCCCGTTGCTTCAAGAAAGTTAAGCGACTTCCTGTCATACGAGGCTAACACAAATTCATGGATGACTGGGGAAATTTGGAAGCAGTGGCTAAAGAAGTTAGACACTAGAATGCAGGCACAAAAGCATCAGATTTTGCTGCTTTGTGATAATTGTGCTGCACATAGGGATGATGTCAGGCTGTCTAACGTCAAGGTGGTCTTCCTGCCACCAAACACTATCTCTCTGATCCAACCTATGGATCAGGGCATAATAGCCAATTTCAAACAACATTATTGGGCTCTTGTGCTACTTCGTCTGATGAGCATTATGGATGACCAGACTGCAAAGGATAAACGTGCTGTTGAACTGACTCGTATTCTATCACTGTTGGATTCCCTACATATGCAGAAAGAAGCCTGGAATCATGTTACACAGGCAACCATTGTGAACTGCTACAAGCGGGCAAGCTTTGTTAAGGATGTGGAGAGGGACGAAACAGATGCAGCTGTTGCAAACGCGTCAGATGAAGAGGTTATTGACATCCCAGCCAGTGTTACCGAAGAGGAGTTCCATCGCTACGTAGCTGTTGATTATGATCTAGAAATAGCTGACGACAGCACTGATGTCCAGATATGCGCCTACACGCAGGCAACGGCTGATGGTGAAACAGATGATGAAATGAGCAGCAACGCACATGCTGATGAAATTCAACAACCTCCTGTCACTTTTGCAAGAGCGCTGGAGAGTCTCAACACTGTGCGGGCCTATCTGGAGGCCACTGGATGTCAGTGCTATGACAGTTTTTACCGTCTGGCAGACGTAGTCTATGGAACTCACAGACACAAGAATGTACAGAGGACTATGACTGATTACTTCAAGTAAGCCTAACATCAGTTAATGGAGACTGTATACTGTACATATAATAAACAGTACTGTACATATGTTTATCAGATGTCAAGTTTCTTTTTTGGGTCACAACGGTTAAGTAAATGCTCCGGTTAACTGCATGTATTTCTTTGGTCCCAGACCCTTGCACTTAAGCGGATTGCACTGTATATATAATCTTAAATTGTCTTGAGAAGGCATTTGATACAAACTCTTATCAGAGACTCCTCAGGAAATTACAAACATCATGTGATAGGAGGTGATGTGTTACTGTGTACTGCTAACTGGTTAAAAGAGTAACCCCCCTGTTTACTAAGCCACGCTAGCGGCTGCCTTGCGCTAATGCTGACACAGCCCATTCACTTTCAATGGGCTGTGTCGGCCCTTCCTCTTAGCTTAGTAAACAAGGGGTTAAGTCTGAATTGTCAGTTTCTCTACAGAAAACAGTAAATAGTAGAATTTCTCAGGGATCTGTATAAGGACCGGTGCTGAATATAGTCACTGATATCTGAAAAAGAGAGGATTGAGTGAATTGATCAAATTTGCAGATGACACAAAACTATACAAAGTAGTTACAATACAAGTAGACTGTGAGGAACTGCAGAAGGACCTTTCAGACTGAGGAACTGGGCATTTTAACAGCATCTAAAATAAGAGGGGGGTAGCTATTAAGATTTGTTAATGGCACTAATGCATGTTATTTGCCCCTTAATACATATTAAATTACAATAACGTGTTAATATGAGGTACTGCAGGATACAGAATGAGATGCAGAGCATACAAAATGCACACAAAACAGCTCATTATTCTTGGATCACATAACTTGCAGTGAAAATTGCAAGATAAGTTATTCCTAGAAAAATAATGCTGATTCCACACATATAGCTGCACCTGCCTCAGAGCACTTGTACAGTACTGGGGATAGTTATTGGAACCTATTTTATTAACATTTTGTACTTATGCTGATACCTGATCTTCCTTTTAGAGAAGCCTTGCAGAGTACATACCAGCTTTTGGGTATTAAATTATGAATGAACACCAATTTGCTTAAGATCAATCCTGAAACAAACAAGCTGTAGGTGGGGGGAAGGGTAAACCGCTGCCTGTGCAATCACTGGTTTTGGAAAGAATCCCAATTCCATTATGTGAGTCAATTTGAATTTTGGGTGTGCTATTGGACTTTTCTCTTAGTTTTGATGATCAGACTAACTCTATTGTTTGAAAATATTTATTTCAGTCTCTACTGTGTCAGATTTGGACCCTTATGGATTGAGAGGGTCTTCACCAGATGATTCAAGCTGTTGTGTTATCTCACCTAGATGGTTTTGACATTGTTTATGTGAGTTTACGAAAATCCTCTATCTACAGCCAAGCTGATTTTGGTGCTTTCCGGATCAGATCAGATCACCTTCATTGGCTTCCTGTCCAGGCCAGCACAGAATTCAACTTATCTATGACGTACAAGATGTTGTGTGGCCTGGCTCCAACACATTTAAGTGATTTTTCTGTGCTTGATGTGCTTTCCTGTTTCATATGCTTGGCAGATAAAATTAGGTTGTGTTTGTCTTCTATTTTTAATTTTAAGTCAACAACTTAGAACTTTTTGTGCTGGGGATTTAAAAACTGACAGAACTAGTCACCCATTGGTGGGGGAAGAGTTTCTGTGGATGTAGAATATATATTCAAATAGAAAAGGAGAACCAGAGCACAGTTAACACCAAAATAACATGTATTATAATATTACTTTGGTGTTATAAACTGTGCGGCGGTTCTCGCTTTGTCAAGCACCTTACATTTCCTATATTTTTGCAGAATATATATTACTCTTGGGGGAATTCTGCACAATATTTTTTACAATTCTGCACACAATTATTTAAAAAAACTGATGTATTTTTAGTGTTCTTGCACAGAATTTACCCATCCTAAGACTTTAAATTCCCTCCTGTCTTTTCCCTCCTCAGGCTCCAGCTTTGCCCATTTCATCTCTCACTCCAACTGCAGTTCTATGTCCTCCTGTCTCCCAGGGACACCCCTAATTCTGTCTGCCCCCCCCCCCCCCCAAAGTCCTCTCCCAACTCTCATTCTTTTTCCTCCTTTTGCCAGCTATCACTGTATCTCTCTCCCACCCTCCCCACTGCACACTCTCAACTTTGCTCTACCCAACCCCCCTTGGCACACTCTTGCCTTGCTCTGCCCCCCCCCCCATCCCCCCTTGGCACACTATCTCTCAGCTTGCTTTACTCCTCCACCCTCTCCCTGGCACACTCACCTTGCTCTGTCACTGCTCTCCCACAACCCCTATGGCATACTCAGCATCAACTACTTTCTCCCCCTCCCCTGCAGAGATTGTACAGCAGGAGGAGGAGAAAGTGAACCGCGGCACATCAAGTCACATGCTCCTCCTCTAACAGCTTAGACCTGGCTGTTATTGTAAACCACTCTGACCTCTGAACTGAAGTAGCGGTATATCAAATCTTATAAATAAATATAAACCATGCAGGCCTCCCTGCAGCCCTGAGGTTCACCTAAACAGTTGGGCCTAAGCTGGCAGAGGAGAAGAGGAAGTGACCTGACGTGTAGCAGTTCACTTCCTTCTCCTGCCCCTCCCACATGATCTCTGGGTGGAGGGGGAGAGAGACTGAGGACAGACCCGATAGTAGCACCTTTGCAGAATTCCAGACCTACCAAGAGGCTCATTTTCAAAGCACTTAGCCTCCCAAAGTTCCATAGAAACCTATGGAACTTAGCCTCCCAAAGTGCTTTGAAAATATGCCTCCAAGTCTCCCGCATTCACTGGGGTGCAAATAGGGTTACCATATGGTTCCAATAAAAAGAGGACACATTGATCCAGTCCAGGTTTTGCTTCCATTGAAAGCAATGGAAGTAAAACCCAGACTGGCTCAATCTGTCCTCCTTTATCTGGAGTCATATGGTAACCCTAGGTGCAGAGATCTCCTACTGTGCAGCTTCCTCTTCTATTGGCAGTAAGAGGTGCATTAATAAGATGTCATCACCTGCTGCTGTGGGACCAGTCTCACGATAACAGCTGCAACATCTCACAATATGGTTTTATTAAACCATCTCCTGCTGCCTGAGTTGGAAGCAGCTTCTTGGTGCCATCTGAGGTCTGTCGGGGCTGTAGCGAAGAAGTAGACTTGGAAGGTATGATTGTGTGGCTGGACAGAGCTGGAACATGGCTAAAATCTCCATCTCAGCAATACGGTCGGCCCCCTTGGCGGCAGCTCTGGCATCTGCACAGGAAGTGCAGAATTTCATGTGTTTTGCGGGGGTTGAGGAACTGTACACAAATTCTGTGCTATGCAGTTGTACAGAATTCCTCCAGGAATAATATACTTACATTAGCACTGTGCTGGTCCAGTGTGCAGTGTTAGAGCTCCTTAAGAATAGCCATACTAGGTCAACAAATGGTTCATCTATCCCGGTATCCTGCTTCCAACAGTGGCAAATCCAGGTCACAAGTACCTGACAGAAAACCATTTAGTAGCAACATTCTATGCTATCAATCCCAGGGCAAGCAGTGGCTTCCCCATGCCCATTTCAATAACAGACTATGGACTTTTCCTCCAGGAACTTGACCAAACCTTTTTTAAACCCAGATATGCTAACTGCTGTTACTACATCCTCTGGCAAAGAGTTACAGAGTTTAACTATTCTTTCAGTGAAAAAATATTTCCTCCTATTTGCTTTAAAATATTTCCATGTAATTTCATTGAGTGTCCCCTGGTCTTTGTGCTTTTTGAAAGAATTAAAAATTGATTCACTTTTACCCGTTCTACAACACTCAGGGTTTTGTAGACCTCAATCATACCCCCCCCCCCCCCCCAACAGTCTCTTTTCCAAGCTGAAGAGTCCTAACCTCTTTATCCTTTCCTCATATAGGTGGAGTTCCATCCCCTTTATCATTTGGGTCATTCTTCTATTAACCTTTTCTAATTCCACTGAATCTTTTTTGAAATACGACAATCAGAATTGAACGCAATACTCAAGGTAGCAGTATCATGGAGTGATACAGAGGCATTATAATATTCTTGGTCTTATTCTGCATCCCTTTCCTAATCATTTCTAGCATCCTGTTTGCTTTTTTGGCTGCCACCACACACTAGGTGGAAGATTTCAGCATATTGTCTACAATGAAACCTAGATCTTTTTCTTGAGTGCTGACTCCTAAGGTGAACCCTAGCATTAAGTAAGTATGATTTGGATTATTCTTCCCAATGTACATCACCTTGCATTTGTCCACATTAAATTTCATCTACCGTTTGGATGCCCAGTCTTCCACTTCCCTAAAATCTTACTGCAATTTTTCATAATCCTCATGTGTTTTGACAACTTTTAATAGTTTTGTGTCATCTGCAAATTTAATCACCTCACTCGTCATTCCGATTTCCAGATAATTTCTCAATACGTTAAATACCACTGGTCCCAATACAAATCCCTGTGACACTCAACTATTCACCCTCCTCTATTGAGAAAAATGGCCATTTAACCCTACCCTCTGTTTCTGTCCAATAACCAATTCCTAATTCATAGAAGGACATTGAGGCATATTTTCAAAGCACTTTGGGAGGCTAAGTTCCATAGGTTTCTATGGAACTTTGGGAGGCTAAGTGCTTTGAAAATGAGCCTCATTGTCTCCTATCCTATGACTTTTTAATTCTCTCAGGAGTCTCTCATAAGGAACTTTGTCAAAAGCTTTCTGAAAATGTAGATACACTACATCAACTGGCTCACCTTTATCCACATGTTTATTCCTTCAAGGAAATTAAGCAAATTGGTAAGGCAAGACTTCCCTTGGCTGAATTCATACTGACTATGTCCCATTAAACCATGCTTGTCTATGTGTTCTGTCATTTTCTTGATAATAGTTTCCAATATTTTGCCTAGCCCTGAAGTCAGACTTACCAATCTGCAGTTTCCTGGTCACCCCTGGAACCCTTTTTTAAAAATCAGCATTACATTGGCCACCCTCCAATCCAGGTACTACGGATGATTTTAATGACAGGTTACAAATTACTAACAGCAAATCACCAATTTCATGCTTGAGTTCTCTCAGTTTGCTGGGTATATATCATCTGGTCCAGGTGATTTATCACTCGTTAACTTGTTGATTTGTCTCAGAACATCTTCCAGATTCACTGAGATTTCTTTCAGTTCCTCCGCATTGTCACCCTTAAAAAGCATTTCTGGTACAGGTAGATCTCTTACATCTTCTTTCATAAAGACAAAAGCAAAGAATTAATTAAATCTCTCCGCTATGGCTTTGTCCTCCCTGAATGCCATTTTGCTTCTTCATGACCTAATGGTCCCACAGATTCCCTCACAGGCTTTCTGCTTCTGATGTACCTGAAAAAAAAAAGCACTACTATGAGTTTTTGTCTCTGCAGAAAGTTTTTCTTCATATTCTTTTAGCCTTCTTTATCAACGCTTTGCATCTAGCTTGAGAGTGCTTATATTGCTGCTTGTTTTCTTCATTTGGATTCTTTTTCCATTCTTTGAAGGATGTTCTTTTTGCTCTAATAGCGTCTTTAACTTCACCTTTTAACCATGATGACTGTCATTTGCTCTTCTTTCCACCTCTGTTAATACATAGAATGCATCTGGTCTGGGATTCCATGATGGTATTCCATGCCTGCTTTAAAGTCCTAACCTTTGCAGCTGATCCTTTTAGCTTGTTTTTAATCATTTTCTTCATTTTGTCATAGTCACCCTTTTGAAAATTAAATGCTGCTACAGTAGATTTCCTTAGTGATTTCACTCCATGTATCAGCTCAAATTTGATAATGTTAGGATTACTGTTTCCCATCGGATCCAACACTGTTACCTTTCATACCATACCATGTATTCCAATAAGGACTAGATCTAAAATGGCTCTGCCTCATGTCGGTTCTTGCACCAGTTGCTCCAAGAAGCAGTTATTTATTACATCTAGGACTTTTACCTCCTTTGCACTCCCTGATGGTAACATTTATCCGGTCAATATTGGGGTAATTTAAATCACAAAATAATGTTTCTTAACAATATTCACAAACTGGTCTACTATTGAACGTTAAACAAAAATAGGTGGAGAAAATAAAAGGCGTCAGAGATGCACAGTGGAACACTCATTCAAAAAGGTAACCACAATTCAATCCATACTCCATCATAGGTCATAAACAAAACTCCATCACCAAACAATGTCCAACAGTATGGCTCAAAACTGATGAAATAAGGAACAAATCCACACTGAAAAAAGCAAAATCACTTCAACCAAACTGGACCATTTAAACTAAATAAATTGTCCATTAATATATCAAAAATTAAATCAAACATTCATCACTTAGGTTTGAACCTTTTCTAATTTCCCTATATCTTGCTATACTAATTCTGCTATATCTTAGGGATAAGGTCACTTTTTTGAATGACGGTTCCGCTGTGTATCTCTGAGGTCTTTTTTCTCCATCTGTTTTTTGTTCAGTGTCCAATGGTAAACCAACTTGTGAATATTGTTAAGAAACATTATGTTGTGATTTTCAGTTGTATGTTTTTTTGCTTTTTTAGGGGGTATTACTTAGCAAGGTAATTTAAATCACCCATAATTATAATGTTGCCTAATTTGCCAGATTTCCTAATTTCTTGTAGACTTTCTTCATCTGTCTCTTTGTTCTGTCCTGGTGGACAGTAGTACAGCCCTATCAGTCTATTCCTTCCCTTCAAACATGGACTTTCTATCCATAAGGATTCCATGCTGCTGTTTAATGTAGAATGTTTATTTTGTTTGACTCAATTCCCTCTTTAACATATAGCGCAACCACCCCCCCCCTTCCATTTGATCCACTCTGTCATTGCCAGAAGCCCTGCACTGACCACCACAGCTATCAAAGAACAGAATGGATCTCAGTCAATATTCAGAAACCACAAACATTTATTAAAAATAACCCAAACTGGCCATGCTGGGTTATTTTTAACAATTTTTGTTGTGGTTTCTGAATGTTATTTGATTGCTCTGATCTATGGACCTCTATTGTCTCTCTTTTTCTGGACTGACCACCACAGCTGCCATATTTCTGTCTTTCCCCAGCCCCAAACAACATTAACATTGGATGTGGATCCAGCCTGGAACCCTGAGCCTACTGCCAGTTCTGTCCTGGGTTTCTCTGTAACTGCCAATGCTGAGTTTGCCTAGCAGTTTCCCTGTGTCAGCGTGTTTGTGTCTGTGCTATTTCCTGCTAACATTGGGCTGGGCTGGCATGGCCTGGCTGGGTTAATGAGACATTAAAGAACAAAAAAGCTATCACTTTGATAGCTCACACAGCACTGGCACACCTTCAGTTTTCTGCTCCCACCCTCATGGCACAATCTCAGCTTTGTCTGCCCCCCTCCCCATCCTCATGGCACACACACACACTTTACTCTGCCCCCCCCCCCCAACTCTCATTCCACACTCACCTTTGCTCTAGCCCCTTCTCATTTTCAACAATGGGCAGTAGTAGGTCTAAAAAAAAGGTAGGTGAAGGGACTTAAGTCTAATGCCTTTTTTGACCTGGTCAGGTGAGAGGCAGACAGGGAAGTTTAGGGAGCAAGAAGGGAAAAAGAGGGGTTTGGGGTAATGGAGCACCCAGAAATGAGCATGGGGTTATAGGTGCAAATACAATAACAAAAAATCACTCAGATAGTAATTACAGTCCGAGGCCTTGCCCTGCACTGACAGCTGGATTCTCAGCTCCTGAATTCTTCCTTGCACTGAACTTAGCACAGAAAGATACAGTTCATAGGCGTTACTGACAATTCAGTTCCTCTCCTCGAAGAGATGTGTAAGCCATCAGGTCTTCTTTTTTTCCTAACCAAAATTCTTTCCCAAGCCCAGTGTTGGCTGTGCCTCGATGATCCACAGGTGATGATCCAAGACCAATCAGGAACCGTATACACATATATATTACCTACTGGACAGTCACAAAATAATGAGGGGCTGTTGGGCTTCCAGATGGTCCATCTTATCAGGAATGGTACAGAATGCCTTGCTAATGAGGTAGTGTCATGACTGTGGTCGTGACCCCTCTTTGACTCACCTTATTTCCCAATGGTCAGCTTCTGAGCTGGCTCCTGGTTGTTCTTTCACCTTGCATTGTTGTTTCTTTCCTGTAGTGTTTCCATTTCCTGTGTGTTTCAAGCCTCACTTTGGTGTTCAGTGTGTTTCCTGCCTCTGTCCTATAGTTGGGACATCATTAGTGAGGGCCTTTATAAGGAAGTGGTGGACTTTCATTCAGGGCCTTTGCAATGCCAAAGGTCTCCAGGTTAGTCCATGTGCAGTGAAGCACTTCTGCCTTGTTCATAGTCTGTGTGCCTGTGGGCACTTCTGTCTTGATTTCTTGTTTAGGGTGCCTGTGTGCACTTCTGCTTCTGTTCTTCTCTGTTTGTGTGCTAGGGTCAGCCTTCAGCCTTAGTTCTGTTGTTTGTCTGTGCGGGTCAGCTTTGTGTTCTGCCTAGTCTGCCTTGCTTGCTCTAGTCCCCTCTACCTTCAGCTTCAGCTCCAGTCCTGTTGTTTCAGTCTTGTCTGTTCCAGCATTGCCTGCTTACAGCTTCAGCTCCAGTCCTGCTGTTCCAGTCTTGTCTGTTCAAGTCCTGCCTGCCTACAGCTTCAGCTCCAGTCCTGTTGTTCCAGTCTTGTCTGTTCCAGCCCTGCCTGCCTACTGCTTCAGCTCCAGTCCTGTTGATCCAGTCCTATCTTTTCCAGCATTGCCTGCCTAAAGCTTCAGCTCCAGTCCTGTTGTTCCAGTCCTGTCTGTTCCAGCTATGCCTGCCTAAAGCTTCAGCTCCATTCTTGCTTGTTAGTCCAGTCCTGGTTGGGGGATTTTGCCTCCTGCTGCCGCTCGACGACAGTAGGACAAGGGCTCACGTTGTTCCAGAGTCCGTGACTGTTTGTTTAGAGCCTGAGACCGTGACAAGTAGCTAACAAGGATTACCTAATTCTTGTATTTCTGTGAAACTCTCTCCTCTTCAGTTTTACATGACATAGACTGGAGGGCTAGTGCAGGTGGACAGCATGTCCTTGGATGTCAGCTAGCACAGTGCTTCCAAGATGGTTCATGGCCTACCCTGGCCTCAGGCCTACAAAAGGTGAGATATAGGGGATACCCCTACAGGGTGAGGTTGGGTCTTGGAATGATAAGAGGGAAGGAATGGAAGGCAAAAATGGGTAGAAGGAAGGTGGGGCAAGAAGGGGTTTGGGATACAGAGGAGAGAGTTTAGGATCAGGGAACCTAGTGGGAGGCAGGATGAAAGAAAGAGGGGAGTCCTTTTGTAGATTTGGATGCATCTAGATATATTGTATACCATGGACATGTTTTTTTTCTTTATTTATAGGCTGGGAATTGTTTTGCTGTACAAGTATTTTGCTTCCCCCCCCCCCCCCCCCCAGTATTTAAATGCATAAATATAACAACAAAAAAAGCGACAGGGTAAAAGGAGGGGATGAAGGGGTGGTGGACAGAGTGAAGGAAGTTCAGGACACAAGAAAGAAAGAGCAAAGGGATGGGGGGAGTGTGGGATGGGGTCAGGCCAGGAAGTAAGGATATATAACAGGAAGGGAAGAGAAGGTAGTAGGGGTGATAGGATAGAGGGAAGAGGAGGTAAGGGGATAGCAGGGTAAAGGACAGGGGAGTGTAGAGAGAGAGAGAGAGAGAGAGAGAGAGAGAGAGAGAGAGATACTTCTGGGGGAAGTCTGCACACAATATTTTACAATTCTGCATCATTTTTCAAAGTTTACTTGTAGTGTTTTCTGTATAATTCCCCCATCATAAGGCCTGAAATCTCTTCTTGCCTTTTTCTTTCTCAGGCTTCAGTCTCCTCAGTTTCCTCTCTCACTCTATGCAACAAGACCTCTAAATTCCAACAAGACCTATAATTCTGTCTGCTCCCGAAGTCTCCCGCATGCAATACCTCAACTTCTCATTCTTTCTCTTCCCCTCCCCTTTTATCATTGTATCTCTCCCCCACCCTCCCCCATGGCACACCCTCAGATTTGATAGCTCACACAGCACTGGCATACCTTCAGTTTTCTGCTCCCACCCCCATGGCACAATCTCATCTTTGTCTGCCCCCCTCCCCATCCTCATGGCACACACACACCTTACTCTGCCACTCCCCCAACCAGTGGTGTGCTGGTAAATTTTTAACAACAGGCTCTCTCCCCAGTCCACCTCGGCGCCCCGTCCACCACTGCGCCCCCCCCAAAATTGCAGAGCTGGCTATAGCTGGGGGGGGGGGGGGGGCAATGCATTACTCTCTCCAGGAAAAAAAAATTAAATGATCCCAGGTTCCAATCTAATTCATGTTTAATATGGGATAAAATGCCATAAATAAGTAAATAAATATAAACTTTTAACGTTCAGCACCTGATTCTCAAAGTGGACATATTCCAAACACTATAATGAAAATAAAATTATTTTTTTCTACCTTTGTTGTCTGGTGACTTTGTTTCTCTGATCATGCTGGCCCAGTATCTGATTCTGCTGCTCTCTATCTGTTCCCTTGACTCCGTTTCCAGGGCTTCCATTTATTTCTTTTCTTTCCTCCTTTCTTCTTCATTTCTGGTCCTCCGCAGACTTGACTGTACAGTGGATCCAGCTTCTGCCTATTTTCTCCATCCATGTGCAGTTTCTCTCCTCACTTCCTTTTCCCTCATCTAATCTCCTTCCTCTATCTTCCCTCCATGTCCAGCATTTCTTCTCTCTCCCTTCCCTCCCCTCCATCCATGTCCTGAAACTCTCCTCTCTCCCCTGTCCTCCTCTATCCATCCATACCCAGCAATTCTCTTCTCTCCCCTGCCCCCCCTACCCATCCATGCCCAGCAATTGTCTTCTCTCCTCTGCCCCCCTCTATCCATCCATGCCCAGCAATTCTCCTCCCTCCCCTGCCCTTCCCTCCCGCTCCCATCCATGTCCAGCGATTCTCCTCCCTCCCCTGCCCTCCCCTCCCACTCCCATCCATGTCCAACAATTTTCCTCCCTCCCCTGCCCTCCCCTCCGGCTCCCATCCATGTCCAGCGATTCTCCTCCCTCCCCTGCCCTCCCCTCCCACTCCCATCCATGTCCAACGATTTTCCTCCCTCCCCTCCGGCTCCCATCCATGCCCAGTGATTCTCCTCCCTCCCCTGCCCTTCCCTCCGGCTCCCATCCATGCCCAACGATTCTCCTCCCTCCCCTGCCCTGCCCTCCCGCTCCCATCCATGTCCGATTCTTCTCCCTCCCCTGCCCTGCCGCTCCCATCCATGTCCAATGATTCTCCTCCCTCCCCTGCCCTTCCCTCCCGCTCCCATCCATGTCCAGCAATTCTCCTCCCTCCCCTGCCGCTCCCATCCCGTATACGTCAGAAGGCGGGACTAAGGGCACAAAGTTCACGCGAACTGCAGCAAACAGGGAAGAATAGCTTGGGCAGCAGGGCTTTAATGCGGCGCTTCAACGGCGAGGAGGTATTTTAAAAAGATGGATGGGAGCGGGAGGGGATGGTGGGGGTGAAGGGCAATCGCCGGGCATGTTTGGGAGCGGGAGGGGAGGTAAGCATGGCGCCCTCCTGCCATGCTTACCTCCTGCAATGGAGCCGGCTCGCAAGAGCTGTCAAAATTTAACAAGCGGCTCTTGCGAGCCGGAGCGAGCCAGCTCCAGCACACCACTGCCCCAACTCTCTATTACACACTCACCTTTGCTCTGGCCCCTTCTCATTTTCAGCAATGGGCAGTAGTAGGTCTATAAAATAATTAGTGGAGTGGAATGGGTAAACGTGAATCGTTTGTTTACTCTTTCCAAAAATACTAGGACTAGGGGGCATGCAATGAAGCTACAAAGTAGTAAATTTAAAAAGAATTAGAGAAAACTTTTCTTCACTCAACATGTAATTAAACTTTGGAATTCGTTGACAGATAATGTGGTAAAGGCAGTTAGCTTATCGGGGTTTAAAAAAAGGTTTGGTCTTCCTAAAGAAAAAGTCCATAGACCATTATTAAAATTGGCTTGGGGAACATCCACTGCTTATTTCTAGGATAAGCATCATAAAATGTATTGAACGTTTTTGGGATCTTGCCAGATATTTGTGACCTGAATTGGCCACTGTTGGAAACAGGATGCTGAGCTTGATGGATCTTTGGTCTGTCCCAGTGTGGTAATGCTTATGTACTTATGCACTCTCCCTTTCCCTCTCCTGATGAGCTCCTCCAGCAAAGTGGAAAGTGAACCACTGCATATCAGGTCACTTCTTCCTCCAGTGCTAGCTTAGACCTGACTGTTTGCATGAACCAAAATAGTTAGGTCTAAGCCAGCACAGGAGGAAGTGGCCTGATAAGCAGAGGTTCACTTCTTTCTCTTCTTGCTGTGGGAGTTCAGTGGGGGAGGGGAAGAAAGAGTAAGCACAGCTACTTGTGTACAGCAAATGCAGAATTCTGCACAACACAGTTGCACAGAATTCTCCCAGCATGTTACAATCATTGTTACCCCTTGCACCACGTTCTGCATTCTCCAAAAATAGATCCCCTGCTTGTTGGTTCTTGAGCCATCTGCTCCATGAAACAGTAATTTACTTCATCTTGGAATCTTACCTCCCTAGTACTTCCTGATGTGACATTTATCCAGTCAATATTGGGTAACTGAAATCACCCATTATTAAAGTATTACAAGCTAAACTAAGCCCTGCTCAGCTATGTCATACCTACCTTCTAATGCTTCTAGGATGTTAAAGTTATGGCAAAATAATTTTAGACTAAACAAACTAATAAAGAATGTTAGATTCTTTATGAAATGTCAAATAATTTGTAGGGTTATTGATAAAATCTATGTTTTATTCTAAGCTCTAAGTCACCAGATCACAGAGTAAGGTAAAATTATGTATAATCATACCTGATAATTTTCTTTCCATTAATCATAGCTGATCAATCCATAGACTGGTGGGTTGTGTCCATCTACCAGCAGGTGGAGATAGATAGCAAACCTTTGCCTCCCTATATGTGGTCATGTGCTGCCGGAAACTCCTCAGTATGTCGATATCAAAGCTCCATCCGCAGGACTCAGCACTTAGAGAATTACACCCACGAAGGGACACTCTGCCCAGCTCACCACCGCCGAAACGGGGGAGGGGAATTAACCCAGCTCATCCCCACACAAGTGGGGGAGGGGAATCCGTCCAGCTCATCCCCGCGGAGCGGGGGAGGGACACCACACCCGCCGATGCGGGGGGATCTGGCTTATCCTGCAACCGCAACCGCGGGAGGAGCTGACTGACCCTAACACCGCCGAAGCGGGAGGGGTACAAAGCTGCCCTACAGCCGCACGAAGCGGGAGGGAGTGCCGGCAGAATTTTAAGTCTCAATCCAGCCCCGTAAAACGGAGGGGAGAGGAATGCAGCAGCTCACTGTAACACAAACTCGTCTTAACTCTTGAAGAATCCAAGTGAAAAAACTTGAACACGAAGTCTTTCTGAAGTAACTGAAGACTAAACTTGAACCTGAAATGCAACCAGAATAAAACAGTACAGATATCTGGGAGGGGCTATGGATTGATCAGCTATGATTAATGGAAAGAAAATTATCAGGTATGATTATACATAATTTTACCTTCCATATCATCAAGCTGATCAATCCATAGACTGGTGGGATGTACCGAAGCAGTACTCACCCAGGGCGGGACATTGAAATCCCTGACCTCAACACTGAAGCTCCAAACCGGGCCTCCGCCCGTGCAGCCACAGTCAAACGGTAATGCTTGGAGAATGTATGAGCCGAAGCCCAAGTTGCCGCCTTGCATATCTCTTCCAAGGAGACGGATCCGGCCTCTGCCATCGAGGCCGCCTGAGCTCTCGTGGAGTGAGCCTTCAGCTGGATAGGCGGCACCTTCCCCGCGGCCACATAAGCTGCTGCAATGGCTTCCTTGACCCATCTTGCCACTGTAGGCTTAGGAGCCTGCAGACCCTTACGAGGACCTGCAAACAGGACAAACAGATGATCCGATTTCCGGAAATCATTGGTCACTTCCAAGTATCTGATGATGACTCGTCTCACATCCAGATATTTAAGAGCAGAGTACTCCTCTGGGTAGTCCTCCCTACGAAAGGAAGGGAGACAGAGCTGCTGATTCACATGGAAGCGAGAAACAATCTTGGGCAGGAAGGAAGGCACTGTGCGAATAGTCACTCCTGCCTCAGTGAACTGCAGAAAAGGCTCTCGACATGAGTGCGCCTGGAGCTTGGAAACTCTTCTGGCTGAAGTGATAGCCACCAAAAAGACTGCTTTCAACGTCAGGTCTTTCAGAGATGCCCTCGACAAGGGTTCAAAAGGCGGCTTCTGCAATGCTCTTAGTACCAGGTTGAGATTCCACGCAGGCACCACTGAGTGCAGAGGAGGGCGCAGGTGATTAACTCCCTTGAGAAAGCGCACCACATCTGGCTGCGAAGCCAGGGAAGCACCCTTCAGGCGGCCCCTGAAGCAAGCCAGAGCCGCTACCTGGACTTTAAGGGAACTGAGCGACAGGCCTTTCTCCAGACCTTCTTGCAGGAACGCCAACACTGAAGAAATTGGAGCAGTGAAGGGAGAAAGTGAGCCTGCTTCACACCACGCTGCAAAGATACGCCAAACCCTGGCGTAAGCAGTAGAAGTAGAGCGCTTCCTCGCTCTCAGCATAGTGGCGATGACCTTGTCTGAGAAGCCCTTCTTCCTCAGACGCTGCCGCTCAATAGCCAGGCCGTAAGACCAAAGGGGGAGGGATCCTCCATCACCACGGGACCCTGATGTAACAGGCCCTGCTCCACTGACAGCCGCAGAGGATCGTCGACTGAGAGCCTGATCAAGTCCGCATACCAGGGACGCCTGGGCCAATCCGGACCCACCAGGATTACCCTGCCGGGATGCTTTGCCACCCGGTCTAGCACCCTGCCCAACATGGGCCAGGGCGGGAACACATAGAGAAGCTCTTGTGTCGGCCACTGTTGGAGAAGAGCATCTACTCCCAGGGATCGAGGGTCCCGTCCTCTGCTGAAAAAGCGCGGCACTTGGCAATTGGCCGATGACGCCATCAGATCTAGGCTCGGCTGGCCCCAGCGCTTCATGATGTCCAAGAACGCCTGAGCAGATAGCTGCCACTCTCCGGGCTCCAAGGTATGGCGACTGAGAAAGTCCGCCTTGACATTCATGACTCCGGCAATGTGGGCCGCTGAAAGCTGCTCCAGGTTCACTTCCGCCCACTGGCAAAGATTCATAGCCTCCTTGGCTAGAGGGGCGCTCTTGGTACCTCCCTGGCGGTTGACATAGGCCACAGCCGTGGCATTGTCCGACAGGACCCGTACAGGCTTCAACACCAGTACCGGGATGAACTCCAAAAGCGCCAACCGAAAGGTTCCAGAGGAGATCCGGGAAATTATAGACCGGTGAGTCTGACGTCGGTGCCGGGCAAGATGGTGGAGGCTATTATTAAGAATAAAATTGCAGAGCATATACAAAAACATGGACTGATGAGACAAAGTCAGCACGGATTTAGTGAAGGGAAGTCTTGCCTCACCAATCTAATGCATTTTTTTGAGGGGGTAAGCAAACATGTGGACAATGGGGAGCCGGTTGATATTGTATATCTGGATTTTCAGAAGGCGTTTGACAAAGTGCCGCACGAAAGACTCCTGAAGAAATTGCAGAGTCATGGAATCGGAGGTAGGGTATTATTATGGATTAAGAACTGGTTGAAAGATAGGAAGCAGAGAGTAGGATTGCGTGGCCAGTATTCTCAGTGGAGGAGGGTAGTTAGTGGGGTCCCGCAGGGGTCTGTGCTGGGTCCGTTGCTTTTTAATGTATTTATAAATGACCTAGAGATGGGAATAACTAGTGAGGTAATTAAATTCGCCGATGACACAAAATTATTCAGGGTTGTCAAGTCGCAGGAGGAATGTGAACGATTACAGGAGGACCTTGCGAGACTGGGAGAATGGGCGTGCAAGTGGCAGATGAAGTTCAATGTTGACAAGTGCAAAGTGATGCATGTGGGTAAGAGGAACCCGAATTATAGCTACGTCTTGCAAGGTTCCGCGTTAGGAGTTACGGATCAAGAAAGGGATCTGGGTGTCGTCGTCGATGATACGCTGAAACCTTCTGCTCAGTGTGCTGCTGCGGCTAGGAAAGCGAATAGAATGTTGGGTGTTATTAAGAAGGGTATGGAGTCCAGGTGTGCGGATGTTATAATGCCGTTGTATCGCTCCATGGTGCGACCGCACCTGGAGTATTGTGTTCAGTACTGGTCTCCGTATCTCAAAAAGATATAGTAGAATGGAAAAGGTACAGCGAAGGGCGACGAAAATGATAGTGGGGATGGGACGACTTTCCTATGAAGAGAGGCTGAGAAGGCTAGGGCTTTTCAGCTTGGAGAAGAGACGGCTGAGGGGAGATATGATAGAAGTGTATAAAATAATGAGTGGAATGGATCGGGTGGATGTGAAGCGACTGTTCACGCTATCCAAAAATACTAGGACTAGAGGGCATGAGTTGAAGCTACAGTGTGGTAAATTTAAAACGAATCGGAGAAAATTTTTCTTCACCCAACGTGTAATTAGACTCTGGAATTCATTGCCGGAGAACGTGGTACGGGCGGTTAGCTTGACGGAGTTTAAAAAGGGGTTAGATAGATTCCTAAAGGACAAGTCCATAGACCGCTATTAAATGGACTGGAAAAATTCCTCATTTTTAGGTATAACTTGTCTGGAATGTTTTTACGTTTGGGGAGCGTGCCAGGTGCCCTTGACCTGGATTGGCCACTGTCGGTGACAGGATGCTGGGCTAGATGGACCTTTGGTCTTTCCCAGTATGGCACTACTTATGTACTTATGTACTTATGGGTAAGAGGAACCCGAATTATAGCTACGTCTTGCAAGGTTCCGCGTTAGGAGTTACGGATCAAGAAAGGGATCTGGGTGTCGTCGTCGATGATACGCTGAAACCTTCTGCTCAGTGTGCTGCTGCGGCTAGGAAAGCGAATAGAATGTTGGGTGTTATTAGGAAGGGTATGGAGTCCAGGTGTGCGGATGTTATAATGCCGTTGTATCGCTCCATGGTGCGACCGCACCTGGAGTATTGTGTTCAGTACTGGTCTCCGTATCTCAAAAAAGATATAGTAGAATTGGAAAAGGTACAGCGAAGGGCGACGAAAATGATAGTGGGGATGGGACGACTTTCCTACGAAGAGAGGCTGAGAAGGCTAGGGCTTTTCAGCTTGGAGAAGAGACGGCTGAGGGGAGATATGATAGAAGTGTATAAAATAATGAGTGGAATGGATCGGGTGGATGTGAAGCGACTGTTCACGCTATCCAAAAATACTAGGACTAGAGGGCATGAGTTGAAGCTACAGTGTGGTAAATTTAAAACGAATCGGAGAAAATTTTTCTTCACCCAACGTGTAATTAGACTCTGGAATTCGTTGCCGGAGAACGTGGTACGGGCGGTTAGCTTGACGGAGTTTAAAAAGGGGTTAGATAGATTCCTAAAGGACAAGTCCATAGACCGCTATTAAATGGACTTGGAAAAATTCCGCATTTTTAGGTATAACTTGTCTGGAATGTTTTTACGTTTGGGGAGCGTGCCAGGTGCCCTTGACCTGGATTGGCCACTGTCGGTGACAGGATGCTGGGCTAGATGGACCTTTGGTCTTTCCCAGTATGGCACTACTTATGTACTTATGTACTTATGAATGGCTCTGAGTTCCAGGAGGTTGATAGACCACTTTGCCTCTGCAGGAGACCAGAGTCCCTGCGCTGTCCTTCCCAAGCAGTGGGCTCCCCAGCCCGACAATGAGGCGTCCGTCGTGACGACAATCCACTCTGGGGTCACCAGAGGCATTCCCGCAGACAACTTGTCTGTCTGCATCCACCAGCTCAGCGCCTTGCGCACTGCTGGGTCCAAGGGAAGGCGCACAGCATAATCCTCCGACATCGGAGTCCAGCGCTGCAGCAAAGAGTGTTGAAGCGGTCTCATATGAGCCCTGGCCCAGGGCACAACTTCCATCGTGGCCGTCATAGAGCCCAACAGCTGCACATAGTCCCAAGCCCGAAGGGGAGAGGCTACTAGGAACTGGTCCACCTGAGCCTGAAGTTTGACAATCCGATTGTCTGGCAGGAACACTCTGCCCACTTGGGTGTCGAATCGAACTCCCAGGTACTCCAGGGACTGAGTCGGGCGCAGCTGGCTCTTCTCCCAGTTGATGATCCATCCCAGGGAGCTCAAAAGAGCAACTACCCGGTCCACAGCTTTGCCGCACTCTGCATAAGAGGGGGCTCGGATCAACCAGTCGTCCAGATAAGGATGGACTTGTACCCCTTCCTTTCGTAGGAAGGCCGCGATGACCACCATTACTTTGGAAAAGGTCCGCGGAGCAGTAGCCAACCCGAACGGGAGGGCTCTGAACTGGAAGTGTCGTCCCAGGACTGCAAAACGCAGAAAGCGTTGATGAGGAGGCCAGATGGGAATATGCAGGTACGCTTCCTTGATGTCCAAGGATGCCAGGAACTCTCCTGCCTTCACTGCCGCTATAACAGAGCGGAGAGTCTCCATGCGAAAGTGCCGCACTTTCAAGGCCCGATTGACCCCTTTGAGGTCGAGGATAGGCCGGACAGAACCTCCTTTCTTTGGTACCACAAAGTAAATGGAGTAACGTCCCTTGCCAAGCTGACTTTCTGGCACCGGAACGACCGCGCCCAGGCGGATCAGATTGTCCAAGGTCTGCTGCACTGCCACAGCTTTGACCGGAGACTTGCAGGGAGAGAGTACAAACCCGTCTTTTAAGGGTCGGCAGAACTCTAGTTTGTAGCCGTCTCTGATGACTTCCAGCACCCACGCGTCTGAAGTTATTGTGGTCCACTCGCCCAGAAACGAGGACAGCCGTCCTCCAATCTGCACTGGGGCGTGGACCAAGACCCCGTCATTGGGTACGAGACCCTGGGGGAGGACCGGAGGGAGCACCTCCGGGACGGCGGTCTCTGCGAAAGGAATGCTGCTTGGGGGAGAAATTCCTCTTGAAGGAAGAGGGGGCAGAGCCCGACTTGCCCGGGCGGTACCGACGGGCTTCCTGCAACCGTCCTCTGAAGGTACCGGGACGAGTACTAGCCCGAGCCCTGACCTCTGGTAATTTCTTGCCCTTAGACGTGCCGAGATCGGTCACGATTTTGTCCAGCTCGACCCCAAAGAGCAGCTTGCCTTTAAAAACCTAGCCAGGCGGGATTTAGAGGCGTGGTCAGCAGACCAATGTTTCAGCCAAAGCCACCGCCGCGCAGAGATTGTCTGAGCCATGCCTTTCGCTGAGGCCCTCAAGACATCATACAGCAAGTCTGCCAAATAGGCTAAGCCCGATTCCAGGGCCGGCCAATCAGCCCTCAAGGCATGATCCGAGGGGGAAGCCCGCTGCACCATAGTCAGGCATGCCCTGGCCACATAGGAGCCGCAAACTGAGGCCTGCAAACTTAAAGCAGCCGCCTCAAAGGACGACCTTAAGGCCGCCTCCAATCTTCTGTCTTGGGCGTCCTTTAGGGCTGTGCCACCTTCCACCGGCAACGCCGTTTTCTTAGTCACCGCAGTGATTAAAGAATCCACGGTAGGCCACAGATAGGCCTCACGTTCACTCACAGCCAAAGGATAGAGGCGGGACATAGCCCTAGCCACTTTAAGGCTCGCTTCTGGGACATCCCATTGAGCCGAAATTAAGGTGTGCATGGCATCATGCACGTGGAAGGTTCTAGGCGGGCGCTTCGTCCCCAGCATAATGGCAGAGCCAACAGGGGCTGAGGGAGAGACGTCCTCCGGAGAGGAAATCTTCAAAGTGTCCATGGCCTATAACAACAGGTTGGGCAAATCCTCTGGGCTAAAAAGCCGCGCTGCAGAGGGGTCATCCGCTCCATCCGAGCGGGGATCCGTCTCCTCCAAGGAATCCGCAAAGGACCGTTGGGAGACCTCAGACACGCTGCCCTCATCTACATCGGAGGAGACAAATTCCTCCAAGGCCTGGGAATCAACCCGAGGGCGTTTACCTCTGGGAACCTCAACCTCTTTACCAGACGAGGGAGCAGGGGCAGCGTTGTGCATGAGGAAGGCCTGATGCAGCAGCAAAACAAACTCGGGGGAGAAACCCCCAGACTGTGCACTTCCGCAGTCTGGGCAACAGCCCTAGACAGCACCCTCAACTGGCGCTCTGCAATAGCGGGGGAGAGACATGCTGCGCATCCAAAATTGGCGTCCGGCGCGAAACTCCGCGAAGGAGCCGCGCGGGAAGAACGGCTCTTAACTTTAGCCGCTTCTGTGCCGTCGCCCAAATTAAGGGCGTTCATGGCATTAATGTCTCCAACCTCAAGGGCGGCCCAAGAAGAAAGCCGTCCGAGCCGCGTGGGCCGGCCAAGATGGCGGAGGCGAGGAGCGGGGGATGGGCGTTTATGGCGGGAAAAACCGCCACGCCGGAGGAAGGACCGGGACATTCATCGGTCACGAAACTGTCACCCAACAAGGGCGAATCAGGCTTGAAGACCCCCGCATCCCCTCTAGAAGCGCTCAAGCGACCCGGGGAGCGACCCTTTGCACCCTCGCCCTCCGACGCCATATGCCACGAGGAGAAGAATCGGGGAACCCCCTGCCCGCTATAAAAAGGTAAAAATTACCTGCTGTCCGCTCCGAGTTGTAACGACCTGGTGACCCAGTGAGTAGCTGCAATAGACGCTTAAATAAACGTCGAAATAAACGCCTTTAAGGACGTTCAAAATTTTTTTTTTTTTTTAACGGAGCCAGCGGGAGGGGGGAGAAAAGGAGGGACCTGGCACCACCAGGTTTGCACTTGCTCAAAAGAGCCCTCAACCCCAGGCACTCAACAAAACCTAAAAATTAGGCTTGGAGGCCTAGCCAGAGCTGCTGCTGTGTGTGACCACCACCTGCTGAGATAGAGAACATACTGAGGAGTTTCCGGCAGCACATGACCACATATAGGGAGGCAAAAGTTTGCTCTCTATCTCCACCTGCTGGTAGATGGACACAACCCACCAGTCTATGGATTGATCAGCTTGATGATATGGAAAGTAGTGTTCACTTATCCAGAGAGACTTCCTTTTCTCTCAGAACTCAGAATTGGGAAGGGATACATGTTGTGTTTTTATGGGGGTGGGAGATCTTTTGTTGGGATCACTAAACCCTACTTGTCTCTATTGGGGGCGGGAACTGTTATATTGGAGCCACCAGGTCTCTCTTATTGATTTTGCTGGTGTGGGAGGTATGGTGTTGGGTCTGCCAAGTCCCTCTTATTGCTTTTGTGAAGGTGGTAGGTGCTATGCTGTGCCCTTGAGCCCCTTGTTTGGCACATTTACTGACTCTCCTACTGTAAATGTCACTGCATGTTACTGATTGGCTGCCACTGTTCTTATCAAAAATAACTTCCAAGCATAACAGCTGTTGCCAATATTATTACACATATGAATGCCAAAAGGAGACTCTCTTTAGCATAGTGCAATTATCAAGAAAAGCACTAGCAGTACATTGGCGTGATTAGGATCATAATGTACCCTGGCATGATAGTGAGGTTCATTGCTGTCATGGTATGCACAAAACATTTGGAGACACCTCATGAAAGAGATGCCAAGGATGAACCATCCTAAGGAGTGAGATTTTCCAGGCAGTGCATCAGAGATTAAATCTAGAAATATTTAAGTGTCATATTGCTTTGAGAGTGAGAAAGAGGCAGCATAAAAGGATGGGCTCCTTTTACAAAGTGGTGCTACCGATCAGCGCACACTGAAAGCAAAGAAGCCCATGGGAATTGAATGAGCTTCTTTGCATTCGGTGTGCTGCTTTGTAAAAGGAGCCCGATAGTTGCTTTTCTTTGATGCCTCTGAAAGGATACAGAGAAGAGGCACTTCTGAGACAACTTTCAAAATAATTTGCTGGGATAGCTAAGCAGTTGCCTGCATACATTTTTTTCACACATAATGTCCTCCACTCATTGGCTAAATGTATGTGTACAAGTTTCAGAGCACATGTACTTGTAGATACAGGGAAATAGATATGGCAAAGGGAGACATTATGCAGGAAGGTGGGTTCGGATTTGTTCCTAGTACTAGGGCCAGTTGTTTTTTTTATGATGATTAGTGTAATCTGGGTCTCACCCATCAGCTCAGTTCTGACTGACCTGGGCCACAAAAAGAGAAACCATCACAAATAACAAGAATAATACTCCTTCAGGGCCAGTGCTAGGGTCTCTGGCACCCCCGCTGCAACCCCCGCTACGGACCAGCATCTCCTTTCTCTCTTCTCCCTTCCCCTTTCTCCCACCCCGCACCCTTTTTCAGCCCAGTGCCTTAAAAAGTGACAAACAAAATTCTTTTTTTACTCAACAGATTTTTTAATTTATTTGAAAGCTTCCCATATAGCTTTTATATTTATTTGAAAGCTTCCCATATGTTGATACAAATATCATTAAATAAAATTGAATATCACTAAAACTGTTTACAAAATTATTGTAGCTGGTGGAAACAGCACTAATAAAGGCTATATTTTGTGCTCCTTTTTCTACACTGTTCTATACAATACAGTAATACATGGCCAAATTTCAGTGAATATATCCTGTTTACTGATGGGTTCATCTTAACTGTTGTTGTAATCTACCTTGGGAAGCCTGGTGCTATCAAGCTTGATAATAAAATTAAACTCTCCTTTCATTGGGGCACATGGAATCACATCTTCACCTCATCTCTTTTGTATATATGGATTAATATGTTTTGAGCATGTTTCAGGACCAAGTGTTTTTCAGAAGTCAACATAATAAAAATAAATATTTTCTTTCATGCAGATCTCTCATTTGTTTTAAGATAATTAAATGGGGGGGGGGGGGGGGGGGGGGGAAGGGGACTTGATATACTGCCTTGGTATACAGGTACTTATTTGTACCTGGGGCAATGGAAGGTTGACTTGCTCAGAGTCGGGCTATAAGCCCCTAATGCAGTCCATTGGTTTTCTAATATTTTGTCCTTGTGATGACTTATACTGTGCCAAAACCTGCCCCCCCCCACCACCACAGTAATGCCGCCATCCTCCTCCCGCATACTATAGTTCTACCTTGTCATCCGCCCTGGTGATGTAGTGGTCTCTGCAGCTGTGGGAGCAGGAAAGAATCCCACTCTTTCCTGCCTGCTGCCACTACTCCGTGTGCGGCGCTCTCCGCTTTGCTCTTCTGTGCTGCAGGTGGTACCACCATGTTTCCCAAAATGGCTGTCGAGAAATTGGTGGCAGTCTTATGAGACTGCTGCTGGAAGCCTCTGCAGTCATTTGTAAAAAACGGCGGGGCTGTCCGCGGCACAGAAGAGCAAAGCGGAGGAGTAACGGCAGAGGGCAGGAAAGAGTGGGATTCTTTTCTGCCCCCGTAGGCACAGAGGCCACTACACCACCAGGGCGGCCTTCAACAATCAAGGTAGGTCTTGTGTGTGCAGGCAGTGGCCAGTGGAGCATAGCACATGGGTACACATGGCAGTTTCTGGCACCTCTTGAAAGTTGGTGCCCAACCCCCCCCCCCCCCCCCCCCCGCCATGCATACCCTGCTTACCACTGGCCCTGTACTCCTTCCTTCCACAACTCACTCTGCACACACAGTTCAGTCTTTCTTGTTCGAGCTTGGGCATAGACCAGGGCCAGATAAAAATCTGTAAGGCTGTAGAATGTTAAGCTGGTCTTGCTTGAGTATTCTGGATCAATCTGGGAGTAAAGGTTTCACTCTCATTTCCAAGAAATACGCTCCACACCAAGGATTTGTAGTTTTATGCAAAACCAAACTTTATTGAACTCTGCAATGGGAAGTAAATTCAAATTCTATAAATTATTATGTACAGTTAGAATTTGGTTTAAGAGGTTTTCTGTCCATCCAACACCATTTGGAACAGTCTTATCCACTAAATGAAATGGTTTCTTATAGCATATCTACAACTCCTCCAGTTCATCACCCATCCCTTTGGGCTATATAATCCAAGGCTGGGTTGGTAGCATTGGTTGTCACCAGCAAACTCCTTCATGATCAGACCTCCTTGTCTGTCCTCTCCTTCAGAGTTGCATTTCACTGAGTTTATTTATTTGTTACATTTGTATCCCACATTTTCCCACCTATTTGCAGGCTCAATGTGGCTTACATAATACCGGAGATGCGTTTGCAGACTCCGGTGTGAGCAAATACAAAGTGATGTTGTGGCAAAATAAAGTTCATGTGGAACAGTCAGTGGAAGAGTTGTGTTGTGTCCATTACGCACTTTAGTTTTGTTGTGTTGCAGAGATCAGGCATTTAAGGTGGATCAGTAAGGTATGCCTTTTTATACACGTTAGTTTTTAGTAATTTCCAGAAGTTTAGGTGGTCGTACGTTGTTTTCAAGGCTTTTGGTAATGCGTTCCACAGTTGTGTGCTTATGTAGGAAAAACTGGATGCGTAAGTTGTTTTGTATTTAAGTCCTTTGCAGCTTGGGTAGTGCAGATTTAGATATGTTCGTGTTGATTCGGATATGTTTCTGGTTGGTAGGTCTATGAGGTCTGTCATGTATCCCGGGGCTTCACCATAGATAATTTTGTGAACCAGGGTACAGATTTTGAAGGCAATACGTTCTTTGATTGGGAGTCAGTGTAGTTTTTCACGGAGTGGTTTTGCGCTTTCAAATTGCGTTTTTCCAAATATAAGCCTGGCTGCCGTGTTTGAAGTTTCTTTAAGGTTTGTTCTTTGCATCCCGCACAGGGGCGTAGCTACAGGTGGGCCTGGGTGGGCCCAGGCCCATCCACCCAGTTAGGCGCTGGTGTACAAAAGCCTTTCTGCCATGGCTCAGCCTCAGCCACCTGCTTTTAGGCAGCCGGTAGCTCTCCCAGTCCTTCTGCTCCCAGGCTCCTACCTGCCTGTCAAATGCAGTGGTGTACCCAAGGCGGGGCGGACCGCCCTGGGTGCAATCAATTGGGGGGGGGGGGGTGTTCTGCTCTGTCGGTCCTCGCTCACTGCGTCTCCTCCTAGCGCCATGGCTCCTCTCTCTCACCATCGCAAGACTCCCGACTGTAACTCCCCTCCCTCAATACCTTCCTCCTGGCCTCTGCCCTTGCAGCACCCTGCTCCAGTGCTCGTGTGCCTTCCTGCCACTGCGCCTGCGTGAGTGACGTCTCCTCTCCTCCGGGTGGCTGGCTCCGCTCCTCCTCTCTTCATCCCGGCTCATGTGCCACCAGCCTGCTGTTTGTTTCAGCTTCTAGCTGCCGGCTGTGTCAAGGGCGTGGCTCCTCCGTGCTGTGCTGGGTCATGGGTGCCTTCGCTGGATGCAATCAGCCTCATCGATTCCCCCCCCCCCCCCACCAGCACTTTCCTGCAGCCCCAAACAACAGGCACAGAAGCCAGCACAGTGCTCTGCACCACCTGCCACCATTCGCAAGCAGCTGTCCAGGTAAAATAAATATATTTTTAAATTTTATTTTTTAACGTGTACAGGGTGTAATCAAAATGCTGGCTGGTGGTGGGCTCCTGGGTGGGCGTGAGCTCCTCACTGCCTAGGGCAAAAAAAGTCATATTTAATGATTACATATACTTTTTTTTTTTGCCCTAGGCAGTGAAGAGCCCACCCCCACCCACAAACCCACCAACAATACATTTTAATATTAGCTAGGTTAACATTTTTAAAGAAGGTTGTCTATTTCTCATGTTGGTGGGTTTTTGGGTGGGGATGGTCTCTGCAGTGCCCAGGAAAAGTGTAGGCAGTTTTCTGAGAGGAGGTGGGCTCTGCAATGCCCAGGACATTAAAAAAAGTCTTATATTTAATGGGAATGTGTAGGGGGTAGGACAGGGCCGATACCTAGCTATGGAATGGATGGTGGGGAAAGGAAGGGCTGATACTGGGCTACAGGGATAGATGTGGGGGGATGGGGTAAGGTAGAGAAGGGAAGGCATTATTTTTTTGTACCCCAAGAAACACTACTCATACTTATATACATAGAGGCATATTTTCAAAGCACTTAGCCTTCCAAAGTTCCATAGGTTTCTATGGAACTTTGGAAGGCTAAGTGCTTTGAAAATATGCTTCATAGTGCCCATCCACATTAGCTCTGGGCCCACCCAAAATGTCAGGTCTGGCTACACCACTGATCCCACATAAATTCCATTGCAGTAGTCTATGTAGCTTAGTACCATTGATTGTATCAGGTTGTGAAATGTTTCCCTCGGGAAGAATGGTTTCACCCGTTTGAGTTTCCACATTGAGTGGAACATTTTCTTTGTTGTGGATTTCACTTGGCTCTCTAGTGTTAAGTTTATGTATTTATTTGTTGCATTTATATCCCACATTTTCCCACCTAATTGCAGGCTCAATGAGGCTTACATAGTACCAGGGCTTTTTTTGTGCCGGTACACAACGGTACGGCATACCGGCACCTTTTTTCCCGCAGAGTCCTAACCCTTTCTCTCACTCCTCTACTGTCCAGCGATTCTCCGTCCTCTCTCCCCTGCCCTCCCCTTACATCGATGTCCAGCGATTCCCCTCTCTCCCCCCTGCCCTCCCCTTCTATCGATTCTTTCCCCAGCCTGTCCTTCTCCACTGCCTGCCTGCTATGAAGCAATAAAGAAAGACTGAAGGCAGCGATTGAGAGAGGCTGGCAGCATCGGAGCTTCCCTCTGCAAGTCCCGCCTATGCGGAAACAGGAAGTTGAAAGAAAGTAGGCGGGACTCGCAGAGGGAAGCTCCGACGCTGCCAGCCTCTCTCAATCGCTGCCTTCAGTCTTTCTTTATTGCTTCATAGCAGGCAGGCAGTGGAGAAGGACGGGCTGGGGAAAGAATCGATAGAAGGGGAGGGCAGGGGGGAGAGAGGGGAATCGCTGGACATCGATGTAAGGGGAGGGCAGGGGAGAGAGGACAGAGAATCGCTGGACAGTAGAGGAGTGAGAGAAAGGGTATTTTTAGGATAATTAAACTGTAAGCATTATTGATCCAAGCTGACGTACCAAAGAACATTACAACATGGAGCTGGACTGTTTACTCTAGGTGAGATCATGGTACAGAAGAATCATGATGTATTAGGTGACCTGGGTATAGCTGACGAAATGACAATCCAATCCTAATTTTACCTGCTCATGAAGGTGGTCAGAGCATAGGTCTGCAGAGATTCCCCTTTGATGGGCCTATCAGATAAATGCTTAAGCTGATTAGGCCTTTCAAACATAGGACCAATTCCCATGACATAATCCTCATTAAACTGGATCAATCATGAATTGTCAAAGCTCCATTACTTCCATGTTAGCCTGTCAGCAACCAATGACAGGATATACCATTAATAGCTATGGAGACAAATTCTATATAACATGGGATTTCCTGGATATTAGTCAGAGTGAGAGGAGGGGAGAGTGAGTGAGTTGGCATATGTGAAAAAAGGTGGACTCCAGCCTTGCAGAGGGACTGAAAAGATGTCTCACCAGAGCTGGGAGCAAGCATCTCTCCCTGGAAAGAGAAAATGCCTATTCAGATTGAGCTAACATCAGAAATGCTGCTACAGTGAAATTCTGTTCCTAAATCAGACTCTTTTTGGAACAGTACAGCACAGTCTAAGTCCATTTGAGCAAACAGGGATAAGCTACATATGTGGTATTGATTCTGTGTGTAAACATTAAACACAACATCTTATTGAAAAACAGACATTGTAAGTTTCTACATAGTTATGTGATCAGACCTTAATTAAAATTGTTAATTAATCTGTGCACCGTTAGGGTTACCATATGGCTCCAGAAAAAGGAGGACGGATTGAGACAGCCGGGTTTTACTTCCATTGCTTTTAATGGAAAGTGCACCTATTAATTCGAGTCAAATAAAAGCCATATTTTAATTCCCAAGCAAAGTTGTATCCACCGAGCACCTCTCACTTATGTAAAACAGTATACAGGTAATGTCTAAGAACGTATAAACAGATCTTTAAACAATTTATTCTCTTTGGACTACTAACCTCTCAGGCTCATGAGACTGAGAAAGCCTTCACTTAGTATGACATGCTCCTAACTGCCACACCTCTAGCATGAAAAGAACTAAACTTAGGCTTTCTGCCACAAGTTGAATCTCCATCTCTTTCTTTGTTGCAAAAGCATACTCTGAATAATATAGTCCTGCCTGCGTTATACAGTAAAAAAAAATAAAACGATAAAAAAGTCCTTGAAGTTACCGATTTCCTAAGCCTTGGCCAGATCCAGACTGGTCAATCATAGACTACCTTTCCCAGACACCCATGCGTGCGCACGTGACGTAAGGTGTGGGGTGGGGCACGGTGATGCGTGGCTCGCTGGGACGCGGAAGTAGGGCTGGGAAGAGAAGAGAGTGCATGAGAGGCAGGGAAGGGGCGGGTGCCGCGTGTGTTTACTTCCGGCCGGTGGCGGGTGGTCTTTCGGTTGGTTGGTTGAAGTGTAGCGCGCCGAGCTCGTGTGGTCGTGTTGGAAGTCATAGTGTCAGGGGTCCGCGAGCGGCGCGCAGCCGCAACCGAGGGTGAGAGGACAGTGAAGGCGAGTCCTGGCCCGTTGAGGAGGAGGTGGCAGAGGTATCGTCAACCCGTACTGAAGAGGATGATATAAAGAGTCCGCGCTGCACCACAGCTACAGAGAGAGAGGAGTCTCCGACCTGTCCCAAGCATCGCAGCGCTATGGACTGGCTCATGGGGTGAGTGGAGTACTGAAGCATGAGAAGCTCGCCGCATGTAGCGTGCGAATGCGTAGAGGCTTCACAGTGCAAGCTGCACGCGCGCACATACACCTGCCCATGGATTATATGATAGACTGGGGGAGGGAAGAAATCTGTAGGTACACTGCGCCTTGAAGAATAGTGTACAGCGGACATTGGGGGTATGCAAGGGTGCGACAGTACATATATAGCATGGAGTCTACGTGACATTATACAAGGGTGAACAGCACGTGCTAACTTTGAATTTCCATAGAACCACTTGGTCAGGAAGCATTTTGTTAAATTTGCATTTCGTGATAGTACATATGTCTCTCATAATCCAGAGGAAACATAGAAACCATTCAATACCCTCCTAAAGGAGGTACCAGAAGGAAAAAAAATTATGAAAGATCAGTAGTTCAGGAAGCCTTTTAAGTGACTAAGGAGCTAATTTTCAAATCACTTAGACTTACAAAGTTCCATAGGTTACTAAGGGGCTCATTTTCAAAGCACTTAGCCTTCTAAAGTTCCATAGGTTTCTATGGAACTTTGGAAGACTAAGTGCTTTGAAAATATGCCTGTATGTAACTCAGTATATCTAACTGCTTTGAAAATACGCCTGAAGGTGTTATAATAGTTGTCTGAGTTTAAATTTGATTTAAGTTATATATTCTGCTTTGTCCCAATAAGTTAAAAGTGAATGACAAATAGAATTACAATATGATTATATAAAATTACAGAAGCAATTCCAGATATTGAAGTAAAAGATTTTAGTATGGTGTATGATTATGTATAGGCAAATAGCAATAGACAGCACCTAGTTGGTACAGGTCATTGTATTGAGAGAGCTGCAGCTCCAGTTAAAACCTTGTGTTTAATAATAATAATAATAATAATAATAATAATAATGCAGCTTCTTGGGTAAAAGCAAATCCTCCAGATATCCATCTACTGGATCTGATGGATCTGCTGCTTCTGGGGGGGATCCAGAAGATCTGGCTTTGTCCATCTTAGAGAAGTTTGCAGGTTGTAAGCAGCTTCAAAGCAAGATCCTCCAGATCTAATGCATTCTACTTTTAAAAGAACCACTGGGTCTACAGCTTCTAGTAGACAAAGGATGCGTCTTTTATACATCTTAGTAGAGCTGGATCCAATGCATTCCATATTAAAGGAGTTGCCTTAAAATGGGTAAAAGCTAAATAATCCGAATCCCCTAAAGGCTGCAGATCCATGAGCTACTTGAATGTAGAATGTACTGAATCCAGCAGTACTAAGATTTGTGGGCAGATCTGGCATATACTCCTTACTTCCTGTAAATATATCTCATATGTGAGGAATATGCAAGAGCCCATGATTTGATTATGGTGCTTTGTTCATGTCCTTTAGGAATAGTTGGTACTGATGGCTCTTGATAGCACTAGATTAATTCTAAAGTGATGTTTTTATTTCTCTGTCATCAAACAATTTATATTTCTGTTTACTTGAATTTTTTTGTTGTTGTTTTTGATTGTCATACTGCGAGGGGGAGGAGAAATAAATAATCCTTGATCAGAGTTATACAGACTTTGAAAGAAATAATGTTCTGAACATCTAATAGCACCATGCAGTGTAAGATGCTTCATTTTGGTTTTGGAGGGATGCCAAAGTGCTTAAAATGTGGACAGTTTTGTCATTTAGAAGGGTGCTTCTCTTGCAAGTGTGATGTTTCTTTTACTCTTCTAAAATAGTTACCTCTCTACATCTAGTATGTATTATTACTTCATATGTATTTTTGAATGTATTCTTATTTACTGTGTATTTACCCTTGATATGTATTTGCTTATGTATTTTCTGCCATTGTAAACTGAATCAGGCAGTCCTTTGATAGAACAGAAAGGCAACATATACAAACTTAGATTAGAATTTTAAATTAGATGTCTGTATAAGAGAATCGTGAGTGCCCAGTGACCCTTTTCTGCAGAATGTACTGCCTCCCAGAACTGATGGTTACTTTATGTGGCAGAACTGCCCCCCCTCCAGATGCACATGAATTAGGTTAATTAGAATAGTTTCACTGGGAGTAAGAGAATGCAAACATATATAATAAGGATCAAACTCAGTGTTACACTCCAAACAAATAATTTTCTGTTTTTGCGTAAATCAGTCTTATCTGTGAATCTTGCATGCAGTAGGGATGGTTATTGTGGATATGCATTCAGTATACAGTGTGAGACAATGTAAATGCAAATAATCAAGTTTCAAGCTTCATCTATTGCTCCAACATGTTAGGCTTAGGTGAACAGTGATATTCTTCCAGTCTTGCTGCATTCTCTATTGTCATAGGACATTTTAGTGCTGTTAGTTATCAGGAAGTTTGCTTTCTTGCCTAGAAGGCTGGGAATTGCAGCACTATGTCTTGGCCTTGATAGGACTCTTCTCAGAGATGGCCCACACTAAATTTAAGAGGAAGTGATTATAAGATTTATAACAAATTATATATTAATTATTGGATAGTGCAAGCAGTATGTAAGTACAGTATCAGCATGATCTAATTGTGTGTTTAGCACCACTTTTATTGGTGTGCTTTTAAGTATGTTTGTCACATGAAATATCTCTCCCAGTTTAGAAAGATTTTAAGGAATGACCTCTTGACAACAAGAATATAATGTGAAATTGCAGAAATCTGATAATTCAAGTTTGAAGCTGTGGAAGTATTCTTGAGAGTATTATAAGTTAGTTTCTTATTCGGTGCACAAGGGTAATCTGCTCTCATTGATAACAGAATAGTTGTTTCAGATTTTATTTATTAGTTACATTGTATCCCACATTTTCCCACCTATTTGCAGGCTCAATGTGGCTTACATAGTACCTTGGCGGCGTTCGCCGGTTCTGGTTTGAACAAATACAAAGTGTGCACAAGTATAAGATGTGAATGTGGTAGAATATGGTTCATATATGGTAGATATATTGGGGAAACATTAGGTATGCCCTACTTTACCTTTTAGATGTACTAAGCAAAAAGAGATTACTTTTCATGAAAGGTTAGTGCATAAGTGGGATTGATTGCATTTCAACAAGCTTCTCTTTATGTTGCATGTAATTTGTATACATTTGCATTGTTAAAGTGTAGATAACTTTATTTGAAAATATTTTTATTAGGTTATTCAGCAAAAGAACCATATTGTTCATCATAACAAGGAATTACATTTACAAAATTGCAAACAAAATGACCAGAATGTTTGGTAAAGACCCTCTTGTTAATCCCCCTCCCTGCAAACTCCCCTCCCTTACCTTCCCTAAACACACTCCCCTCTCCCTCCTTTATAAAGGTACTACTCAAAATAACATCTCCAAATTATTTAACAAAGCAGATTAAACATGCATCATTAAATTGCCCAGGTAGGGATGCCAGAGTTATACTAAACCATTTTTTCAGTCTCAAGCCAGCAGTTGTATAGATGTATATGGAACTCTTGCAGCACGTGGGATAGGAGGCTCTCTGTAGATGCTGGTGCTGCCGTGCTCAGCCCTCCCCTACCCCCACTCAGTACCACTAGTGATGGTGTCCTTTTACTCCTGCTACTTCACCCTGGCCTTGTGGGTTAGTGGATCCAGCCAACATCAGTGATAGCTGGATAATCTCATATGGCAGTAGGAGGCAGCAACCAGGGGGAAGGGAACAGCAACATTGATGAGAGGGCACACAGGATATTGGAGCTTTGGACAGAGGTGGCAGTGCGAGTGCTGGTTCTGCTACAAGTGTGTTATGTGTGTCTGTATATGTAGGTATACACACACATATACATACATTATTTCTGTAGATTTGCAGCTGTAGTAGTTTTACAACATTTTTATAGTTTCCATTTTTTATATAAAACTGTAGAATTTAATTATATAGTTTAAAGTTATTTCGCTGGGACTTTGGAGAGAAGGTAACATGGGACATTGAAGACCTGTTTTTAGATTATATCTTTTTAGAATTTGCTTTTGCAAAAGACGAGGCTAACACAGGAGTTGTTCTACATTGCGGCTGTCCTTTCTGACAGCCTCACTCGGTTTTAAATATTTTTTCCAGCACCTTTTCGGAGGCATTGGATATTGGTCATTTATCAAATAAATACTCCTGTTGTCTCATTCTTGAAGGCCCAGTGTTGCTTTTTTTGTTTGTGTACTTTTTATGTATGCTGGTTACCCTCTCTGTTTGGCTTGTACATATGGGAAGAAATATAAAATAAGTATATGCAGGCTCTAAGCTACTAGTGGATCATATTGGTTTGTTTTTGAAAGCATATAGGTCTGAGCTATAAATTTGATTCTTTCATGTTTTGGGAATTGAATGAAAAGAGGGAAAACTGGAGTTCACGAAGCATTCCAAGGTTCATATTTTACAGTATGTGGCACAATTAAGAGATCCAGCCAGTATATGAGTTTGTGTGTGTTACATAGAGCCCCACTACTTTTCCGTATTCAAAATGGAAGTTATTCTGCACAGATTTGTTCAGATGAAGTAATAGTCTTGTACTGCTGATGTTCATAATTTTGTTAATTGGAGACTTCTTGTATCTGCTATAGGATGCAAGATTAAAAATCACAATTTAATGTGATCTTCATTTGGGTAACCCCTTTAGCTGAAAAGCCATACTTGGCTTTATATGGGTAAAATCTAAACTCAACTATACATCATTGGCTCCCAAAATTGCCCTGGGAGACACCTAGCCGCTTGGTTTATCAGGTTATCCACAATAAATATGAATGACAGAGACTTCCATACGCTGCTTTATTGCATGTAACCCTATCTCGTGTATTCAGTATGGATATCCTGAGAGAACTCCAGCCAGTTGGGTTCCTGGAAAAACAAAATTATCTTGCCTAGCACTGAGACTCAAACCTCTCACTCTCATTACAGAAGACAAGAGTAGAAACATCAAACTTCTTAGGCTGATTATTTCATTGTGACTCTCATTTTTACCCATTTAAAAGAAATGTAACTGGACAAATGTTATTCATGGAGGTCTTTAGTATACTGTACACAGCCTTGAGTGAATTCCTTCAAAAAAGCAGTAAATAAATCCTAATAAATAAATGTAAATGATCCTTATCTCTAGTAGTGCCATGCAACTGTACTAAAGATTTCTCAGGGAAAACAATAATGAATGAAACTTGCACAAGCAGACTACAACAGGAACTAACAGGTTGATATTCAAGAACATTTAGAGGGGAAGTTATGAACATACGGTAAAATAACCGATCTTCACGGTAGCCCAAGTCATGCAATTTTAGCACAGGGTCCCATTTTATGCAATGAGACCCTGTGCTAAAATAGCACGACCTATGGTATAATAACCTATCTTAACAGTAGCCACATTGATAACTTGCCCTCCCCCCTTAATGTGTCTGACTGTGTAAGCTTTTCTTAAAAATGTTTGGCAGAGATATGTGTAACTTTGGCCATTTTAATTGCAAAATAGATAATAATTTAAACTTGTGTGTGTGAGTTCTGAGCAGCAGCACTTACACAGATAGGAGGCAGTTCTATAAAGGGCTGTATAGGTTAGGTGCCCGAAATCTAGGTGCTAAGCCAGTGGTTCCCTAACTGTGTGCTGCTGCACCCCAGGGTACCGGAGCAAAGTGGCAGGGGTGCTGCGAGAGATTTTCTTCACCTCCCTCCCACAGACCTGCCAAGTCAGCGGTTATCTCCCACATTCCCCCCCCCCCCCCCCAAAGCGGGAAATTCTCTCACTGTCACACTGCCACCACTGCACCGCCGTTGCTGCTGCTCCTGATGAGCAGCGGCGGTGGCAAAACAACAGAAAGTAAGCACGGAGCCGCAGCCTTCAGGCACACGCTGGTCCTGTGCCCTTGCTGACGTCAATTTCCCGTTCTGGGGCAGAGGACCAGCAGAGCTGACAGCGCTTGCCTGAAGGCTACGGCTTCTCTCTTGCTTTCTGTTGTTTTGCTGCTGCTGCTGTTCATTGGGAAAAGCAACAACGGTGCCTGAAAAGGCTGTGGCCCAGTCATAAGCTGGATGGAAGGGAGAGAGAAGGTGGTCAGAAGCTTGGAAGGAGGAGAGAAGGTGGTCAGAAGCTTGGATGGAAGGGGGAGAGAAGATGGTCAGAAGATAGATGCAGGAGGGAAAGAAGGTGGTCAGAAGCTTGGATGGAAGGGGGAGAGAAGATGGTCAGAAGATAGATGCAGGAGGGAAAGAAGGTGGGCAGAAGCTGGATGGAAGGTAGGACTGTATCGGCAGCGACCATATGAGCCAACTTTTCAAAATGATTGGGGGATTCTAAGCCCAGTGGAAATAACCCTTCCATGGACACATACAAGGAATTTTCTCAATACTAGGGATGCTCAAGCACCCACAGAGTCTGCTCCTATGGCAAAAACGGGGAGGGGGACATGTAAGGAAATGTGTAGTCTAGGGGCACCATGACCCAAGAAACTTTGGGAACCATTATAGAATACTTGCATAAGTTAGCAATTAGGCACCACCACTTAAACTTGTAAATGAGCATGTATAAGAAGTGGTGGAAAGCCATTGATGGCCATAGGAATATAGTTTCATCTACTTTTTGTCTTTTTCTTTTCTTGTTGCATATGTGTTTTCCTTTGATTTGTGCTTGGTATTCCTCTATTATTGTGGGATCTTCAAACTTTATTTTTTTCATGTACTTTTTTTTAAGTAGTGTTCATTTTCTCATTTTCTTAGTAAGTATATTACTTGTAATTAGTTTTGTAAAATTTCCATTTAAAAAAGGTACAAATAAAACAGGAACAAGTTGTTCTCGGAGCAAGTGGCAGGCATAGAGCAAGCCCGAGCAGAGCCTGTGGACACCTACTGGCTGGAAGTCAAATGTTCAACCAGTCTGAGGTCTCTGCAGACTGGTGGTGGAACTTTCACAGCCGCAGTGGTGGCTGCAGTCTGTGCCTCATGTAGGTATTACTGGCATTTGGGAAAATATCACTGGTAATAGTCCCTATCTATCAGGAGAACACTGCTGATGTTTGAGTCCTAAGACTTAGTCTGGCTAGTTCCTACTCCAGAGCTGTAGAAGGCATTGCAAGAATATGACATCTGATGGTATTGCCAGTAGTAAAATAGACTCTGGGTTCTCAGGGTTATTCATGATTTTCTATCCTGCTCGTCAAGTGAATATCCGAGTAACATATAATCTAAAAAGTAAGGGAAGGGGAAAAAAAAATAAACTTTCCGGGGGGGGCAAGAGCCACAATAATAGAAGAGCAAAATAAACTTTTTTGGGGGGAGGGAGGGGGACAGGAAAAGAGCTACAATACTAGATAGGAAAGAGGGGGAGGAAAACACACGAGGACAGATGGGCAATCCAGGCACACCCCGGCAGACAACATTAACCCCTATAGGCATCAGCAAAAAGAAACGTTTTTAATTCAATCTTAAATTTTTGTTGAGATGTTTTGAAGTCTAAGTTAGTGGTTCCCAAACCTGACTGGCTGCTTGCGAATCTCTCTCATGAATATTCATTGTGGGTATCCTGAAAACCTGATTGCCTGGGGTTCCTCCAGGACCAAGATTGGGAACCACTGGTCTAAGTTGTTGTGGCAGCTGATTCCAGAGCTCCAGTCACTGAACTGGAAATATGGATTGCCTTATAGTATCCTGTGCAATGTCCTCAAACGAATGAATGTTAAGACAGTGTTGTTGTTGTGATCTAAGTGTTATTAATGGATGATATGGATTCAAATGCTGAGTGAGAAAGAGAGGTTCACAGAGAGCATGATCTTATGTACCAAGAGGAGCACCTTATATGTAAAGTGACGTGTAATCGGTAGCCAGTGGGCCTCTTTCAAAAGTGCTGTGTCCAGTGATCAGCTTAAAGCTGCATTTTGTATCTTCTGGAGATGTCTAAGTTCTTTGGTTTTAACACCTGATCACTAAGTAAGCAAGGTCTCTATACCTATCCTGTATTGCCTATAGAAAATCAGCAAATATACTGCACAGTGTGGAGACCTTGGCCCAAACACAGGTCTTTCTTCCTTTCTCAATGAATTAAGGATGTGTCTGAATGAAGGAGCATATAAAACAATGTCTCATCAACCTGTTAGTTTGTGTGCTTTCAAATATTTAGTGTTCGCTATTAAAAAAAAAATATGGTCCACAGGAAAACTGTCCTACTAGATATAACTAAGTGTGTATTAATGAATGCACATTCCAACAAAATACTTAGGGGTCAATGTTCAAAGCTAGAACTCTGCCCAGTTAAACGCAGCCATTTCAGCATTTCTGTGACCTATAAAACCCAATAAAAGAAAATTCAACAGTACTGTCATGAAACTGTTTTCTCATACCACTGTTTTTCTATGTGTAGCAGCATAAGTGAAGCAGGTTACCTGCCAGCCACACCAAGCTTGATGGATACATTTCAGGTTTGCTCAGTTTCCAGTTGGATCCAGGCAGTTTGGATGAATCATCACCTTCATCTATACTGATGCTGGTGAATACAGTGTTCTGAGGCAGACATGAGTACACATTCATGTAAGACCAACACCACATTACATAAGTTAGAAATGTCTTGTATTTATAGACGTTTATAATAATTTGCTTTTCTTTTGCTTCATTCACTAGCTTAGTATAATACCTATAGGTATGAACTTAATAAAACAGTGTAAAATAATCTGATTAAGAAATCCAATAAAATTATAAAACATACAAGATTCAGGTAATTTATTAACCAGCTATAAAATGTGAGTGCAAACTTCTTTAAGCTTTTAACAAACTTTGTGAGAATACCCAAGCACAAGACTATTCAGGGGAGGCAAATAATCCTGCACCCTCATGCCAAAGACATTAATAGAAAGGATGCCATTGAAGCGTACCTTCTGTACTCTACTTTTGTTCTGCTTCTAGAAGACTATTTTTTGTTAATAAACAGAGCCATTGCATACATCCTGACTTGTGGGTTTGGCTTCTTCCATCCTTCTTTGTTGTTTGTTCTGTTTTTGCTTTCCTTTTTTTGTTTGACTCTATGTATGAGTATGACAGAGAAACATGGCTTGGTAATTTAAGGTGCAGGGATGCTTTACAACAGTACTATTTAAACTGCTAGCTGATCTGGTATCTCCAGTTTTATGTTGAATGTTCTTACTTGAGTTTGTTTCCCACATTAACCCCCAGATTCTACAAATGCTGCTCAAATTGCTGCGCACAATCCTGAGATGCACATGTAACTAAATTGGCTAATAAGCCAATCCGCACCAATAAATTTGTTGCTAACAATTATTGGTGTTAACTAACAATTTGGATGTTTGCATTCATCTTAATAAGCGCTATTCTCTGATGTGGCCATGGGATGGACATGGGCAAGTCAGGGGTGTTCACTGAAGATGCGTGCACTATTACTGAATACTGGGGAGCCACAGCTAAATTACATACTAGGATTTACACCAGGTTTCAGTTGGTGTAAATCCTTGCACCCAACTCTGAGCGCCATTTATAGACTAGCACTCTTCATGGTTTTTTTTGTATACCTTTTTTGAGTTTCAATTACTGAATCTAGTCCTAAGTGTATAATCTCATGTCTACATTGTATAAGATGAAAACATATCTCATATTTCCTGTTTTAATCATAAGTACATAAGTAGTGCCATACTGGGAAAGACCAAAGGTCCATCTAGCCCAGCATCCTGTCACCGACAGTGGCCAATCCAGGTCAAGGGCACCTGGCACGCTCCCCAAACGTAAAAACATTCCAGACAAGTTATACCTAAAAATGCGGAATTTTTCCAAGTCCATTTAATAGCGGTCTATGGACTTGTCCTTTAGGAATCTATCTAACCCCTTTTTAAACTAACCGCCCGTACCACGTTCTCCGGCAACGAATTCCAGAGTCTAATTACACGTTGGGTGAAGAAAAATTTTCTCCGATTCGTTTTAAATTTACCACACTGTAGCTTCAACTCATGCCCTCTAGTCCTAGTATTTTTGGATAGCGTGAACAGTCGCTTCACATCCACCCGATCCATTCCACTCATTATTTTATACACTTCTATCATATCTCCCCTCAGCCGTCTCTTCTCCAAGCTGAAAAGCCCTAGCCTTCTCAGCCTCTCTTCATAGGAAAGTCGTCCCATCCCCACTATCATTTCGTCGCCCTTCGCTGTACCTTTTCCAATTCTACTATATCTTTTTTGAGATACGGAGACCAGTACTGAACACAATACTCCAGGTGCGGTCGCACCATGGAGCGATACAACGGCATTATAACATCCGCACACCTGGACTCCATACCCTTCCTAATAACACCCAACATTCTATTCGCTTTCCTAGCCGCAGCAGCACACTGAGCAGAAGGTTTCAGCGTATCATCGACGACGACACCCAGATCCCTTTCTTGATCCGTAACTCCTAACGCGGAACCTTGCAAGAAGTAGCTATAATTCGGGTTCCTCTTACCCACATGCATCACTTTGCACTTGTCAACATTGAACTTCATCTGCCACTTGCACGCCCATTCTCCCAGTCTCGCAAGGTCCTCCTGTAATCGTTCACATTCCTCCTGCGACTTGACAACCCTGAATAATTTTGTGTCATCGGCGAATTTAATTACCTCACTAGTTATTCCCATCTCTAGGTCATTTATAAATACATTAAAAAGCAACGGACCCAGCACAGACCCCTGCGGGACCCCACTAACTACCCTCCTCCACTGAGAATACTGGCCACGCAATCCTACTCTCTGCTTCCTATCTTTCAACCAGTTCTTAATCCATAATAATACCCTACCTCCGATTCCATGACTCTGCAATTTCTTCAGGAGTCTTTTGTGCGGCACTTTGTCAAACGCCTTCTGAAAATCCAGATATACAATATCAACCGGCTCCCCATTGTCCACATGTTTGCTTACCCCCTCAAAAAAATGCATTAGATTGGTGAGGCAAGACTTCCCTTCACTAAATCCGTGCTGACTTTGTCTCATCAGTCCATGTTTTTGTATATGCTCTGCAATTTTATTCTTAATAATAGCCTCCACCATCTTGCCCGGCACCGACGTCAGACTCACCGGTCTATAATTTCCCGGATCTCCTCTGGAACCCTTCTTAAAAATCGGAGTAACATTGGCTACCCTCCAGTCTTCCGGTACTACACTCGATTTTAGGGACAGATTGCATATTTCTAACAGTAGCTCCGCAAGTTCATTTTTAGTTCTATTAATACTCTGGGATGAATACCATCAGGTCCCGGTGATTTACTACTCTTCAGCTTGCTGAACTGACCCATTACATCCTCCAAGGTTACAGAGAATTTGTTTAGTTTCTCCAACTCCCCCGCTTCAAATATTCTTTCCGGCACCGGTGTCCCCCCCAAATCCTCCTCGGTGAAGACCGAAGCAAAGAATTCATTTAATTTCTCCGCTACGGCTTTGTCCTCCTTGATCGCCCCTTTAACACCATTTTCGTCCAGCGGCCCAACCGACTCTTTGGCCGGTTTCCTGCTTTTAATGTATCTAAAAAAATTTTTACTATGTATTTTTGCTTCCAACGCTAATTTCTTCTCAAAGTCCTTTTTTGCCCTCCTTATCTCCGCTTTGCATTTGGCTTGGCATTCCTTATGATCTATCCTGTTACTTTCAGTTGGTTCTCTTCTCCACTTTCTGAAGGATTGTTTTTTGGCTCTAATGATTTCCTTTATCTTACTGTTTAGCCACGCCGGCTGACGTTTAGTCTTTTTTCCCTTTTTTCTAATATGTGGAATATATTTGTCCTGAACCTCCAGGATGGTGTTTTTAAACAGCATCCACGCCTGATGCAAGTTTTTTACTCTGCGAGCTGCTCCTTTCAGTCTTTTTTTCACCATTTTTCTCATTTTGTCGTAATCACCTTTTCTATAGTTAAACGCTAGCGTACTTGATTTCCTAGTTTCACTTCCTTCAATGCCAATATCAAAACCGATCATATTATGATCACTGTTATCAAGCGGCCCTCGTATCGTTACCCCCTGCACTAGATCATGAGCACCACTAAGGACTAAGTCTAGTATTTTTCCTTCTCTTGTCGGCTCTTGAACTAGCTGTTCCATGAAGCTGTCCTTGATTTCATCAAGAAATCCTATGTCCCTTGCGTGTACAGATGTTACATTAACCCAGTCTATATGCGGGTAATTGAAATCCCCCATTATTATTGTGTTGCCCAGTTTGTTTGCGTCCCTGATTTCCTTTAACATTTCCGCATCCGTCTGTTCGTCCTGGCCAGGCGGACGGTAGTACACTCCTATCACTATCCTTTTCCCCTTTGCACATGGAATTTCAATCCACAGTGATTCCAAGGAGTGTTTTGTTTCCTGCAGAATTTTCAATCTATTTGATTCAAGGCTCTCGTTAATATACAATGCTACCCCTCCACCAATCCGATTCACCCTATCACTACGATATAATTTGTACCCCGGTATGACAGTGTCCCACTGGTTATCCTCCTTCCACCAGGTCTCAGAGATGCCTATTATATCTAATTTTTCATTTAGTGCAATATATTCCAACTCCCCCATCTTATTTCTTAGGCTCCTGGCATTCGCATATAGACATTTCAAACTATGTTTGTTGTTCCTAAGTACATCATGCTTAGTACTTGACAGTATTAATTGGCAATCTTTGTCTGATTTTTATTGTTATTTAAAGATACCCGATCTACTACAATCTCTTTTGCAACCTCACTATCAGGATACTCTATCTTCCCTGTTATGGTGATATCTTTGAAAGATACCTTATCCCGAACCATGCTCTTTTGAGCGACTGTCGGCCTTCCCCCCATTTCTAGTTTAAAAGCTGCTCTATCTCCTTCTTAAACGCCGATGCCAGCAGCCTGGTCCCACTCTGGTTAAGATGGAGCCCATCCTTTCGGAATAGGCTCCCCCTTCCCCAGAATGTTGCCCAGTTCCTAACAAATCTAAAGCCCTCCTCCCTGCACCATCGTCTCATCCACGCATTGAGACTCTGGAGCTCTGCCTGTCTCTTGGGCCCTGCGCGTGGCACAGGTAGCATTTCAGAAAATGCTACCCTGGAGGATCTGGATTTCAGCTTTCTACCTAAGAGCCTAAATTTTGCTTCCAGAACCTCTCTCCCACATTTTCCTATGTCATTAGTACCCACATGTACCAAGACAGCCGTCTCCTCCCCAGCACTATATAAAATCCTATCTAGGTGACGCGTGAGGTCCGCCACCTTCGCACCAGGCAGGCAAGTCACCAGGCGATCCTCACGTCCACCAGCCACCCAGCTATCTATATGCCTAATGATCGAATCACCAAGTACAACAGCTGTCCTAACCTTTCCCTCCCGGGCAACATTTGGAGATATATCCTCGGTGCGAAAGGATAATACATCCCCTGGTGGGCAGGTCCTGGCTACAGGAGTACTTCCTACTTCACCAGGGTGATGCTCTCCTTCTAGGAGACCTCCCTCCTCCAAGGTAGCACAGGGGCTACCTGACTGGAGGTGGGACTTCTCTACAACATCCCTGTAGGTCTCCTCTATGTACCTCTCTGTCTCCCTCAGCTCCATCAAGTCTGCTACTCTAGCCTCTAGAGAACGGACACGTTCTCTGAGAGCTAGGAGCTCTTTGCATCGGGCACACACATATGACACCTCACCAATTGGGAGATAATCATACATGTGACACTCAATGCAAAAGACTGGATAGCACCCCTTGTTCATGTTAGTGTACGGTACCCTGAGAAGTGAATGAAAAGTTGCAAGAAATGTGCTGTGTAATGTCACTTTACATGCGGATGTACAGTTTGTTTGCATGTAAGTGCTTTGAAGCAGAATCCTCAAAGTGCCTTAGGATGATGTTTTGTCATGGCTCTTGTGCCCTCATATATGTGGTGCCCTTGCAGCTGCTATGACTACTGTTTTCTTTATTATACAGTGTTGCGGTTTGTGTTTCCTGTTTTCATGCCTTATGTTCCTATCATTGCTGAAGTAAACTGCCATGTAAACAAGTGGTGCAAAAAATAGCTTGATTTTATTTTCTCCTTTTGATTTATGTGCAGTTGATCATGAAAGTGATCTTGGTATGGTGTAAGTGTGTGGGTGTCTGTCAGGGATACACTTTCCAGCAGTAGTGTCACATATTTAAATACTCAAAGGAATCTAGTCTGTTAATGGTTTTCGTGGGCAAGATTTTTTTTGGAGCCAAAGTTTTATAATAGAGGAATGACTGAATTGGAGACAGGAGAAAGCTGCCACCCTCTCTTGTTTTGCTTGTTCTTCAGAGCAATTGACTTACTTTAGTTGTGGGGTTGTTTTTTGTTTCTTTTATTTTTGACCTACAGTTTTCTTGTATTCCTTTGAGATTTCAGCTCAGTTGGAGCCAACATCTGTAGGACAATGGTGCAGTGAGTCTTAATTTGCAACCATGAGTATTTTCTCAATTTTTATAACCTTAACAACTGTTATTTATTAGGATTTATTTACTGCCTTTTTGAAAGAATTTTGTCAAAGTGATGTACAGTAAGAATAAATCAAACATAAGCAATAGACAATTACAGTAGTAAAAAATGTAAATAACAATACAAAGTATGGCTTAGGGGCTCATTTTCAAAGCACTTAGCCTTATAAAGTTCCATAGTAACCTATGGAACTTTGTAAGGCTAAGTGCTTTGAAAATACGCCTCATAGTATACTAACAATGTCAACACAATATGTAATAGAACATTTCAATAGACAGCGTAGGGTATAAGCAAAGGTGGAACATATAGAGGCATATTTTCAAAGCACTTTGGGAGGCTAAGTTCCATATGTTTCTATGGAACTTTGGGAGGCTAAGTGCTTTGAAAATAAGCCTCATAGGGCCCTATTTACTAAGCTATGCTGTACGCGATCTAACTTTTTAGTTTTTAGCTCTCTCTAAAATGTTTGCGCTGCTTAGTAAACAGGGTGCATAGATGGGTGAGAGAGGAGTTAGAAAATAAGGTGACTAATTGTAAAGAAAGTTGCACATGAGGTTAGAGAGATGATTAAATTTTATCTACTTGTGTAGGAGTGGATAAATATGTCCTGCTGCAGTATATTTTGCTCCTTTTGTGTGTGTGTGTGTGTGTGTGTGTGTGTGTGTGTGTGTGTGTGTGTGTATGAGACTACAAGAAGTTAGTTACGAGATAGTCTTGTCTTAAGTGGAGCCTTTTAGGGAGTTTATTCCAGAGTGTGGGGGCTACTCCGGAGAAAGCTCACTTGCAGGTGTCACATCGTAGAATGTCTTTTGGAGAGGGTGTGGTTAGGGATACCCCTTGGGAGGACCGTAGTGTCCTTGGAGGTGTGTAGAGGGTCATCCTGTTCTTCAAGTACTCTGGGCCATTTCCTTTAAGGGCTTTGAAGATCAGACATGAGTTCTAAATTTAGCCCTGTATTGTACTGGTAGCCAATTAAGTTTTTGCAAAAATGGTGTGATGTGGTCACGTCACTTGCGACCTTCTATGAGTCTTGCTTCAGCATTCTGAATCAATTGGAGCTGTTGCAGACCCTTTGTAGTCAGACCATTGTAGAGTGCATTACAGTAATCCATTAAATTTCATTAAAATTTTTTTTATTATAATCTGCAACAGTCAAATTTTTCGCAAAGAGCACATCCTGCTCACATTTGCCCACGCAGGGGCCCCTTAAATACTGAACTACTATACCTGAAACTAACTTATCCGCTATACATACTACTCCACAACTCATGATATCAAAATAGTCCCATAAACAGTATCCACTTCACTTCCCAACTAAACCATACACCCTAATATACAACATCCCCTTCCCCACCCCTCGAACCCTCTCAAACCCCAACTCAACTTAAGAATGCCCCCTATTCCTTTGGGACACACACATCCTCCCCTCTCCTATATAATACTCCACACTGCTAGATAGATGTCAGTCGCTGTTGCAGTCGAGCCCATCCTCCCTTATGTCACATTTCTCCCTCCCTGCGGTATGCAGTTAGTTGCTCCATTTGTATTAACTGACCAAATTTACATTTCAGTCTCCCAATGTCAGGGGGTCTACCCTCTTCCAATACTGTGCTATAAGGCACTTGGCTGCCACCAACTCCAGGCGCAACCATTTATGCTCCTCCCAAGAATCCCTCTCATTATATAAGCCCAGGAGACACACCAAAGGATTGCACACCAAAGATGAGCCAATCAGCTTCATTAATGCTTTCATTACAGCTTGCCAAAAGAGCGTCACTCTGGGGCTTGTCCACCATATGTGTATAAAGGAACCCCTTTGTGAATTACACCTCCAACAGAGGTCCGATGTACCAGGGTACATCCGCTTCAATCTCTCCGGTGTGTAATACCATCTGGATAAGATTTGTCCTGCACCAAAACACATACCGAGGCTTTCTGCACCTCCCCACAAATAACTTCCCACTCCTGATCAGAAAAGCGGCAATTTAAATCTTCCTCCCAAGCCCCCTGAAAACCAAATGGTCTGGGATAATTTCCCCTAAAAAATGTGTATATCACTGATATTGGTCTAGGCACCCTCCTCAACAAAAGCCACAGATTTTCCAGACTTTCCGTTTCCTGAGGGTTCCCCTCTCCTCCACCCCATTGCCCCTACCTGTTTGTAGACACATTTTGATGAAAAATACACATTATGTAAGTGTTCTGAATCATTCCTCAGTACCCTGGCACTCTTCAACTACTTGGAGCTTGAAGCTTAAAAATCCTTCACCAAATTAGATAGCAATACTAGTAAGATAATTCAGGTAATTTGGCAGATCGTGTGATCCTATCCTATTAATAAACCATAGCACAAGTTTGGCCACTGTGTGCCACTTTTGAATAATGATAGAGACTCCCTGCATCTGGAGGATATGGATGCTGCTTTTGTAGTATAACACAGTCTGAGAATTAAACTCAGACCCTTTGCATAGCAATGTGCAGCACTACCACGGAGCTATTGTGCTAGCTCAGAAATACCAGCTTTTCCTGCTTAGTCCTGTGTACTCATTTCTTTAAAGTGCCTAACATTAGCTGGGTTAAAATAGTTTCACTTCAAATGTATATTGTTTAATGGTCTGCTATATATCTTTCAGTCTCGAATCACAAGTTTTTTTTGAAACTAATTATGCTCTACATGGGGATTACCATTCTGTTATTCTGCGAAGACTGGAGGGCAGGTGCAGTCATAGGCACATACTTTTATTGGAGTCTTGCAAATAGATTGGCGTGTTCCCTCTCAAACTCTGAAAAATCCACCTGGTTGCTTCAAACTGATATTGGTCAATAATTGGAAGCCAGTGTAATACCCATAAAGTAGGAGTAACATATTCACTATACTTCAAACTTTTTAATAGCATGACCACCATATTCAGTACCAGTGGTAATCCTGTGCAAATCTTTTTGGGACAAATCAAATAAACTGAATTGCAATAGTTCAGTCAAGAGAGGGCTAATGCATGTATAGTCAGTAAGCTATCATTAAGATAAACCTGGGGAAAGTCACTGTTTAACCTTGGGAGTAAGTGGCATGAAATCTAGCTATGTTTTGGGATCCTGCCAGGTAGTTGTGACATTGATTGGTCACTTGCTGGAAATGAGATACTGGGCATGATGGACCTTTGTTCTGACCCAGTATGACAGTTCTTATGTCCACCAGCTTTAGAATATTTGCCAGAGGACAGTGTACATAAATAAAACCTGAAAATATGCTAAACAAATTTTTATTACTCTGGAGATCTGTTTTAGAGGAAGCTGAGTCTAGTTTAATACCTGGATTATAGTCTGAGTAGCACATTGTCATGGGAGAGCCATCTAACCATACTTGAAATGAGGGATGAAAATGGGAGAGGGGGGGGGGTTGGGATGGGATTTTTGATATACTGCTTTTCTGTGGTTACAATCAAAGCAGTTTATATATTATATACAGGTAGTTATTTTGTACCTGGGGCAATGCAGAATTAAGTGACTTGCCCAGAGTCACAAGCAGCTGCAATGGGAAATGAACCTGGTTCTCAGGCCGCTACACTAGCCACTAGTCTAGTTCTTAAAGCGCTTCAGCATCCTTCCTTCGAACTCTTATCAGGGATTACGATTAAGGATCTCACCTTGAAGGCGATTTTCCTAGTAGCCATTACTTCGGAGAATTTCAGAGTTGCAGGCCCTTTCTTGCAGAGACCCCTTCCTGCGTTTTACGGAGGCGGGGGTATCGATTAGGACAGTTCCTTTGTTTTTGCCCAAGGTGGTTTCTCGTTTCCACTTGGGTCAGTCCCTGCATTTGCCAGCCTTGTGCCGGGAAGATTACCCTGAGGAATTCTGGGCTCTTCGCTGCCTCGACGTGAGACAGGCTCTACTCAGGTAGTTGGAGGTGACGAATGAATTTCATCTTTCTGTATATGTCTATCTCTTCGTCCTTTTTGGAGGCAGTAAGAAGGGTCATATGGCGTCCAAGGACACCATAACCGGTTGGTTGCGGGAGGCCTTCTCTTCGGCATACGTGGCATTGGGCAAGCAAGCCCCTTTGCAAGTTCGTGCTCATTCTACGTGAGCTCAAGCTTCCTCCTATGCAGAGTCCCATTTGGTTTCTCTGGAAGATATCTGCAGCGCAGCTACATGGGCTTCGGTCCATACATTCACTCGTCTTTATCGGGTGGATGTGGCAGCTTGTCAAGATACGGTGTTTGGCTCGTCTGTGATTTCTGCCGGGTTGGGGGTGTCCCGCCCTACTTGAGGACTGCTTGGGTACATCCCACAAGTCTCTGGATTGTTCTGTGGGACGCCATGGAAGGAAAAGTAATTGTTACCTGATAATTTTTTTTCCATTAGTCCCAACAGATCAATCCAGAAGCCCCTCCTGGGTTCACTGTCTGCGGTTTTGTTGCGGTTGGTTAGTTTTTTTTCGGGTTCCGTTCTGAATGTTCCTTCGTTTGATTAAAAAAATAAATAAATATAGAAGTGGTGGAAGTATGTTGGGCAATTGGTCTGACAATGTCAGGAGAGTTTTCTATTTCCATTCCACTGCTTTGATATCGTTCATACTGAGGTTCAGCTGGCTGCACAGGTCCACATATAGCAAACCTCGGAGGTTCTCTCTATCTCTACCTGCTGGTAGAGGGACACAACCCACAAGTCTCTGGATTGATCTGTTGGGACTAATGGAAAGAAAATTATCAGGTAAGAATTAATTTTTCCTTATATAAATAAAGGAAAACTCCTGCTTCTGCAACACTGCATTTCATAAACCATATCCTAGAAATATTGGGCAACAATTGCATTTGCTATGTTCTGCCAAATAATAAAGAAATAAGTCGGTGGAAAACAAGCCTACTAATTCTTGCCACATTTAACTTGTTCAGTATCAATTGAATGTGGACTGTAGCAAAGTCAGCAGTCTGATTTAGCAAGACAACAACTGTCCCTCAAACCTTTATTCGTTTGTAAATGCAAATCATTTAATAGAGATAAGAATATTTCTGTGCTATGATTTGGCCAGAAGCCTGACTGAAAACTTTCCAATAAGTATGCATCATCATATACAAAGGTCAACAATTGGCACAGCACTACCTAAAAAGCAAATTTTATATAAGCATATACTTCTTAACCTTGGGATCAAAGTCTAGTTTCATAATCAAGGGCTGTATTACTGCCCTTTTAAAATGACTTGGTGCACACCTCGAAAAAAGTGTTTACGAACTTACTAATAAGGCCTATCCTATGGTCTTTATCAAAGGAGTACATGGGTCCAAGTGATAAGTTGTAGGCTTGCTCTTCTGTAGGATATCTTAACGTATCATATAGAGTAACCAGATGATAAAAATTGTTCATTACTTTACTTGTCCCTGATCTGACCATTCAATATCCAAAATGTTCCCTTGATCCGCTTAAAAAGAAAGAGACTCCAAAATATTAAGCTCTTCTTCTCTGGTGGCTGGATTTAGGGTCCATGGTTGCAGGTCTCCAGGACTATTTTATTTATTTACTTAATATACAGCCCTTAAATAAAACCAATCACTGGCAATCAGAGCAATGACCAAGCTATATGAATTTGAGTTCAAAAGTTGGGCCGGGGTGGTGGAATCCCTGATGGTTGTGAAGCTGATGTTACCAGGTCTGAGCCATGCTTTCCCTCTAAGGAATAAGTGGAAACAGCAAGGCCTCCCAGAAAAGAAAAAAAAAAACTGTGCCTGAAGTTTTATTAGTATCTTTGACAGATCTGTCCTCTCATGCAGATGGAGACAGAGAGAAACTGATTTTTCTCTATGTACCGTATAAGCTGGTTGAGCCAAGAAGGAGATCAGTATTCTCTGTGGTTCTTGCAGAGGGAGGCAAAGGTTCTATTGCAGCAAGGATCTGGTCTTGTGGTAGTGGGCTGGTGTGATTGGCTTCTGCAGCAAAAAATCTGGGTTGCAATCAAGATGGGTTGACTTCCTCCCCACACTGTAGGATCCAGTAGAACTATGTTCTTGCTTGTGGCAGAACAGCAGCTTCAGTCTGTGGGAAGGGGTGTTAGTAACATCAGTTCTCTCCCCCCCCCCCCCCCATTTTTTAAAATAGCTTTATAGGCTGTCAGGGGCTCCCAAACTTGTCCTGGGGGAACCCCAGCCACTCAGGTTTGCAGGCTATCTACAGTGAATATTCATGAGATTGATTGGTGCGCAAATCTATCTCATGAATATTCATTATGGATATGCTGAAAACCTGACTGGCTGAGATTCACCCAGGACAGGTTTGAGAATCACTGAGCGAAGTATTGGGCACACTGTGGCATTGCTGGCATCAGGCCTTATGAACTTGCACCTTCACAGGTTCCAGTCCATCTCAGGAGACACCTTGGAAATCTCCGTCCTCTACTGTGATGTTGGCTTAGTGGCAGTGCACGCTTGATTTGAAGGGGGGGACGTGGGGAGAAGAATGGATGGGGAAAATCCACTATTTCTGGGATAAGCAGTATAAAATGTTTTTTGTACTTTTTTGGGATCTTGCCAGGTATATTGTGACCTGGATTGGCCACTGTTAGAAAAGGATGCTGGGCTTGATGGACCTTTGGTCTTTCCTAGTATGGCAATACTTATGTACTTAAGATATAACTTTTTATAGCTGGTACTTTGCATCTATTGCTATTACCTTCCTTGGATTGGAAGCAGTGTACAGCTGTGGATTGCAAAATGGTTAAAGGTAGAGATTGAGGTTAAATGGCCAATAATCGTAGTGGAGTACCATAGGGTTCTGTGCTGAGAGTAGTTCTTTTTAACGTGTATAAATGATCTAGAAATTGTCTCTTCACTTGTTCCCAAGTTTGCAGATGAGACAACATTTTTTCAAAGTTGTTAAATCAATGCAGATTCTGAAAAATTGAGGAAGAACCACATGAACCTGGAAGACTTGACGCGGCGTACGTCTTGTAGAGCTATAGAAATGATCAATAATAGTAGTAGTAGTAAATAGCAGATGAAATTTAATGTGGACAGGTGCAAAGTACAAAAGCTAATTATACCTATGTGATGCCAGTTTCCACATTGGAAGTCACCATCTAGGAAAAAGACATAGGCATCATTGTGGGAAACAAGTTGAAATATTCTTCAGTGTGTGGCAACAGCCAAAAAAAAATCAATGTTAGGAATTAAGGAAGGATTAGAGAAGAAAACAAAGGATATCATAATGCTTTTGTAACGCTCCATGGTGTGACTATAACTTGAATATTGTGCGCAGTTCTATGTTGTATCTCAAAGAAATATAGTGGAATTAAAAAAAGGTACAGAGAGGGGTGACTGAAATAAAGGGGGGAGGAATGATTTTTCTTCATGGACAAGCAGGATGAGTCAGCCACACATGGGCGATGTCATCCAATGGTGCCATGGACAGAGTAGCTGTCCAAAAGCTCAGAAAAGCCTGAGACTGCCCCTTCTACCTCAGTCTGTTCTATTCCCCTGGTTATGCGGACAGATCTTTTTGCTCTCCTACTTTTCTTAATTATTCTTTACTTTTTAAATTTTCTTTCTTCTTTTCTCTCTACACCTTTGCATAGACATGCTGACAAGGATACAAGGCAGATCCTTTCTCTACACAGATCTGCCGACCAAGCACGAGACCTGACTCTGCCCCAGAGAGATCGCTCCCCCACACAGACCTTCTCATGCGGCTCTAGAGTCTAATGGCTTAGAGCAGTGGGCTGAGGAGCAGCAAAGCTGTGTTCTGATCACATCCTTCTCTGCAGAGATCTCCCCCCCCCCCCCCCCCCCCCCCCCCAAGCCAGATCGTCCAAAGAAGCATGGGACAGGAACAAAACCTGGAGCACCCCCGGCTTAGTCTGTGTAACGCTTTGCCTGTGTTACAAAAAAAAAAAAAGTCATCACTCTCATATCTGGACTTGGAAGGGCTTTTTTTTACCTTCAAGCCGCATTTCCTCATCCCCGATGAGCCTGTGGTGTTTTTACCTCCTGACGGCCATCAGGATGGGTTCTAGGCTCACTCACTGCAGACCAGGTCTCTAGAGCCGATGCTAAAAGCTGTGTGCGTCAGGGAACTCTGGCACAGAAGGTTTGGACTGCATCAAAGGCCTCATTGGCTCATTGTGCAGTCCTCTACCTGCACTGAAGACCTGCTTCCTCGGCACCTCTGCCAGTTCTAATGGTCTGCTCTGACGTTAGTGCCTGACATTTGCTGGTGTCAAACTCTACTCCAACTTTCAGCTCCTGACTCCAATGGTGCCGAAAGCTTGCCCGCCTCCAGTTTCTGACTCTGGATGGTGCAGAATCTCTGTTCTCCTTCTTGGCACCCATTCCACCGGCGTCAAAGGCATACCCTGTTCTAGGACCTGTCTCTGGCACTACTAAAGGTTTACTCCACCTCTGATGCCTCCCTTTGCGGTGGTGACACCTCTGATTCAAGAGCTGTGTGTACAGAGCACCACGATGTCAGCACATCAGGCTTCTTGAATCCAACACATGTGGGGCACCTGGGCGCCAGCCAAAGCATTTAAACTCCATTGTGCATACACCCACATCCGCCACCCTCCCTCCCAACCAAGTCCTTAAGACACACACATTGGGCAAAGCAGTGCTAAGCAAAGGGGCATATTAGTTGCACAAAAAAAAAAAATCCTTTCCACCTTCTGATTTCCATGGGACTTTATGTTCCTTAAGTATGACAACACTTACAATTAACCAAAAGATTTTCCAAGTTCTTGGGCAGAATGGCTACATTGTCTTCTAGGCCATAGCTGGTGCTACTCTTTAGCCTACAGGATTTCTGGTATAGTACTCGCGACCCACTTATTAATGTGTTTTAGTCCTGTAGTAGCCCGCTTCTGCATTTTGAAGTTGAGGAGCAGCTTAATTGTTAAAGTACCAGACTAAGAACCAGTGAAGCCTAGTTCAAATCCCATTGCAGCTGCTTGTGATCATTGACAAGTCACTTAACCCTCCATTGCCTTGTGTGCCTGAATGTACACCACTCTTATAGCTTTTGGGCTTGCCGTTGGTACCTAAGAATTAATTAATCACACTTAAAATTCAGTTGCTTTTCTGCAATTCTGACATACTACATCTCAGAAAAGAGAGGCTGTCGTGATTCTTCTGTTATCCTATTAAGGTAATGCATCTCTGTAATGGCTACCCATGCAAGCACATGCCATAGATTGGCTCCAGACAAAAAAAAAATCCCTCTACCAAGTCTTCTTCACCAGCGTGTTCAGTTGGCAAAATGTCTATTGCCTTGTTACTGCCAGGCCACTGACCTGTGTCTTGCAACTCTAGTCTATACTCCATAACATAGTAACATAGTAGATGACATCTAGTCTGCCCAACATGTTAAACTCATAGCATAAGGTATGATGTGATACTACATATGTATACTTGATCTTGATTTATCCTTGCCATTTTCAGGGCACAGACCGTAGAAGTCTGCCTGGCACTGACCTTGTTTTTGAACTACTGAAGTTGTCATCAAAACCCCACTCCAGCCCATCCAAATCTGTCCAGCCATGATCAGGGCATAGACTGTAGAAGTCTGCCCAGCACTGGCTTTGCTTCCCAATTATTGGTGTTGCTACCTAATCATCACTAACTTATTTGACTCCATCCCTTCTATACAGGATTCCTTTGTGTTTAACCTACTGCGGGAGGGCATTCCAACTATCTTCCACCTTCTCCTTGAGTAGAGAGGTGTGGTAGCTGTGTTAGTCCACTTTTAAAGGTAATCACTAGAAATAAAAAATAATAAAACATGGAAAAGAAAATAAGATGATACCTTTTTTATTGGACATAACTTAATACATTTCTTGATTAGCTTTCGAAGGTTGCCCTTCGTCAGATCGGAAATAAGCAAATGTTGGTAGATGACAGTATATATAAGTGAAACATCAAACCATTCCAGTGACAGTCTAACAGGATGGGGGTGGATAGGTCAGAGACAGGAAGAGGGACAGGTGAGATATGCATGGAGAAGATTTTCAAAGCAGTACAATTTTATGGTTTATAATGGGCTACAAAACCCAGATCTTTGTTAAGTCCTGTCTGGTGGGTGTCAAAATATTTAATCATTCTGACTTCAAAGGTCTTAAGTTCCTGTATTGTTTTAAAGTTCCCTTTTAAGATTCTTACCATGAAGTCACTGGTACAGTGTTCTGGTTTTGTAAAGTGCTGCCCCACAGGCGTGACATCTTTATTAGTACTGGCATTTTTCATATGTTGTCTGTGTAAATTAAATCTCTTCTTTAGCATCTGACTGGTTTCTCCAATGTAGCAGCCTTCGTTGCATTTTGCCATGTTTTATTTTGTTTTATTTCTATTGATTACCTTCTCCTTGAAAATACTTACTGACATTATTTCTGAGTCAGCCCCCACTGCAACCTCATGTTCTCTAATTCTACCACCTTCCCATCTCATAAGTACATATGTAATGCCACACGGGGAAAGACCAAGGGTCCATCGAGCCCAGCATCCTGTCCACGCAGCGGCCAATCCAGGCCAAGGGCACCTGGCAAGCTTCCCAAACGTACAAACATTCTATACATGTTATTCCTGGAATTGTGGATTTTTCCCAAGTCCATTTAGTAGTGGTTTATGGACTTGTCCTTTAGGAAACCGTCTAACCCCTTTTTAAACTCTGCTAAGCTAACCGCCTTCACCACGTTGTCCGGCAACGAATTTCAGAGTTTAATTAAGCGTTGGGTGAAGAAATATTTTCTCCGATTTGTTTTAAATTTACTACACTGTAGTTTCATCGCATGCCCCCTAGTCCTAGTGTTTTTGGAAAGCGTGAACAGACACTTCACATCTACCTGTTCCATTCCACTCATTATTTTATATAACTCTATTATGTCTCCCCTCAGTCGTCTCTTCTCCAAACTGAAAAGCCCTAGCCTCCTTAGTCTTTCTTCATAGGGAAGTCATCCCATCCCCGCTATCATTTTAGTCGCCCTTCGCTGCACCTTTTCCAGTTCTACTATATCTTTCTTGAGATGCGGCGACCAGAATTGAACACAATACTCAAGGTGCGGTCGCACCATGGAGCGATACAACGGCATTATAACATCATCACACCTGTTTTCCATACCTTTCCTAATGATACCCAACATTCTATTCGCTTTCCTAGCTGCAGCAGCACACTGAGCAGAAGGTTTCATTGTATTATCGACAACGACACCCAGATCCCTTTCTTGGTCCGTAACTCCTAACGTGGAACCTTGCATGATGTAGCTATAATTCGGGTTCTTTTTTCCCACATGCATCACCTTGCACTTGCTCACATTAAACGTCATCTGCCATTTAGCCGCCCAGTGTCCCAGTCTCGTAAGGTCCTCTTGTAATTTTTCACAATCCTGTCGCGACTTAACGACTTTGAATAACTTTGTGTCATCAGCAAATTTAATTACCTCACTAGTTACTCCCATCTCTAAATCATTTATAAATATATTAAAAAGCAGCGGTCCTAGCACAGAACCCTGAGGAACCCCACTAACTACCCTTCTCCATTGTGAATACTACCCATTTAAACCCACTCTCTGTTTCCTATCCTTCAACCAGTTTTTAATCCACAATAGGACATTTCCTCCTATCCCATGACCCTCCAATTTGCTCTGTAGCCTTTCATGAGGTACCTTGTCAAACGCCTTTTGAAAATCCTGGAAATGGTTTGTTTATAGATTAACTAGACGTTTAGCCCGTTAAAATGGGCGAGAGTTTTTTTGCAAAATGTGATAATTCTCACCTCCATCCATCCATCTATGTCCAGCAAACCTCCTCTCTCCCCTGCCCTGCCCTCCCCTCCATCAAACCATGTCCAGCAACCCTGCTCTCTCCCTTGGCCTCCCCCCGCCCACCAACCCTGCTCTCTCCCGTGTCCTCCCCCCATGTCCAGCAGTGGGAGGAAGTAGAGAAGTGGGGGGGGGGGGAGGTTGGGAGTGCAAAAGGTGAGTGTGGGAGAGAGAGAGGGAAGGGGCGGAGAGCAGTGGGAGTGGATGTGTGTCGGGTGGGCGGGGGTGGCTAAATCTTAGGCTGCATCAGTGGTTTTGTGTGTTAGACAGACTGTGTGTGTGTGTGTGTGTGTGTGTGTGTGTGAGTGATGTGGGGGAGTCGGAGGGGGCCGGCGGCCTTGGAGGGATGTTTGTGTTTCTGCCCTCTGGGGGGTGGAGAGGTCAGCTGAGAGACATAATCTCTCTGAGATTGACGGAGGTGGGAGTGGGGAATTCAGAGGCTGCATCAGTGTGTGTGTCTGTGAGACAGACAGTGTGTGTGAGAGAGTGACGGGGGGGCAGGAGTGGCAAAGTAGGAGAGATTGTGTGTATGTGTCAGAATGAGAGGGGGGCGGGGGTGGTGAATTGGTAGTGGTTGTGGGGAGGTTTGGTGTGGGGTTCAGAGGTGTGCTGTATCAGTGTGACATAGACAGAGGGATGGCGGGGCTGGCAAACTGGAAGCCTGCATGAGTGTGTGTGTGTGTGTCACAGAGACAGATCGTGTGTATGTGTGTAAGTGAGGGGGTAACTGGGAGTGTGGGAGTGAGTGTGTGTGTCACAGAGACAGATCGTGTGTATGTGTGTAAGTGAGGGGGTAACTGGGAGTGTGGGAGTGAGTGTGTGTGTGTGAGTCAGAATGACGGGGGGAGGTTGAGCTGCATCAGTGTGTGTGTGTGAGTCAGAATGACGGGGGGAGGTTGAGCTGCATCAGTGTGTGTGTGTGAGTCAGAATGACGGGGGGAGGTTGAGCTGCATCAGTGTGTGTGTGTGAGTCAGAATGACGGGGGGAGGTTGAGCTGCATCAGTGTGTGTGTGTGAGTCAGAATGACGGGGGGAGGTTGAGCTGCATCAGTGTGTGTGTCTGTGAGATAGTGTGTGTATGAGAGTGACGGAGGGAGGGAGTGGCAAAGTTGTAGAGCTTGTGTGTGTGTGTCAGAATGAGAGGGGGGCGGGGGTGGTGAAGTGGTAGGGGTTGTGGGGGGGTTGGTGTGTGGTTTAGAGGTGTGCTGTATCAGTGTGACATAGACAGAGGGGTGGTGGGGCTGGCAAACTGGAAGCCTGCATGAGTGTGTGTGTGTGTGTCACAGAGACAGATCTTGTGTATGTTTGTGAGAGAGGGGGGTGGTAACGGAGTGTGGGAGCGAGTGTGTGTGTCAGAATGAAAGAGCGGAGGGGGTGTTCCTTGCCTCTGTGGGAGGGGGGAAGTTAGCAGACAGAGCTAATGTGTCAGCTTGTGTGTGTGTGTGTGTGAGAGAGTGAAAGATTATGTCTGTGAATGACGGGGGGGGGGGGGGGTGTAGACGAAGGGGTGCTCCTCTTTCTCTCTTTAACTGGTGTCCTCCCCTTGCTGTGCTGGCTAATGATTTTTGTCCTATCGCAATTTGTCTCCAACCCTCCCTCCCCTTCAGTTACAACTCCTTCAGATATGCAGAAAAGAAAAATAATCTTTCGCTCGGGGGAGGGGGGGTTCTCTGAGGATAAGGGGAGGGTCGGACGTTCTTCGGCGGTGCTGCCATCGGGGGGGGGGCAGGGTTGTGTCGGCGTCATGTTACTTTGTTTTGGGTGGTGCGGCCCTCGTGGGGGGGAGGGTAGCGGCGTCGGCGTCTCGTCTTGTGGGTGTGGAGGGTGGAAGGTAGTGGCGTTATTGGCGTCACGTTACCTGGATTGCGAACTGTGAGGTTGGAGGGATGGTAGTGGCGGCGTAGTGGGTGTACTGTCGCATGCGCAGAACAGCGCATTCACGAGAGGTTGGCAGAGAGACCTGTAAAACGATGCATGCACAGAACAGCGCGCTGTTCTGCGCGTGCGGGGCACGTTGGTCACTCTTCATTTATGTAAGAGATACCATTCAAATATTTGTTCCGCCAACACCTCCTCAGTGCTAGACAAATGACAATATTAAGAAATCAGATACAATATATCCAGGAAATACAACACAAATTAAAATTTGTAGAAGAAAATCAAAATCCTGAAAACCTAACTGACTGGGTGTGTCCTGAGGGCTGGGTTGAAAACCCACCCTGTCTCTGTCCTGTCCTGGCAAGAGTTTTCCCCCTACTCCTGCTTCATCTAATAACAATAATAATATCTGAAAAATTAAATGAGTTACCCTGCTGGAAAGCTTGGGTACCACAGGTGCAAAAGTTGCAATGGGCACTCTGTCCTGTGGGTAACATGGAGTGCCCATTGCAACTTTTGCACCTGTGGTACCCAAGCTTTTTAATGTGTTTGCCATGGGTTAGATATTTGAATGAGTAAGTAACCAGGCCCATTGTCACAAGGTCACATCTATCCATAGAGCTGGAAAATCAAATGGCTCCATTTCATGTACACTTTTACCGCTGTGCCACTCCACTCCATCGGCTCTGCGGTCCATTTACTGAAGAACTTAGGATACTCAGCTCCCTCTGAGAAGAGAATAAAATAGGTGGAACAAATCAGCCCATCACTTCACTTATGGCTACCCTCATCAAAGGCAGGCTTGAGTTGTCTAATGCATAGGGTGGTCACTGCCCTACTAGAACCCCTTCCCTCTATTTTCCTATCCTCACAAGTCCAAAAAGCAAATAAGCCTTTCAAAATCTTTGCTGACTTGGCTGGTGATGGTACCAGTAACAGTAGGGCTCAACAATTCTCTATTGGGCATTGGTCCGCATTCCTCTTGCTAATGCATTCTGCTAAGTGGAGGAAACATCCCTTCCTGTCTAGATTCCATTCCCGTTCTCATCATTTGCAGCAATGTTCTCTCAGTGGAGTGGAGAACTGACCTTATGACTAATGCAGTGGGCTAGGTTCCAGCACAGCCAGAAGCTTTAACATCATTAAAGAGGAGACCATTCCAAGGAAAGAGATTTTCTCCACAGTGGTGTATCTTCTTACCAAGGCCTACCTCAACCTGCTTATTATACTTCTAGCAGGTAAAGTCTGATACTCAGAAGAGAGTGAAGCCTTCTATCTTCTCATTAGTGCATGCCATCCTCTACCCTGCACATCACTTCAAGCTCCTTTTTGTGCCCCATTAATCCTGTTTGAATGCTCATAGCACTCACCTCTACTAAATGTACCTTTGTGGTCCTATCTCAGGTACATAATGCAGTATGCACTCTAATCCATTTGAAGTGTTACGTACCCATATGGTGCTTCTCATCTACCTTCAAAAACTTGTTGGTTTGCCTGTGTCTCCAAGTCAGTTAAAGCATGACCTGTTGCTCTCTTCTGATTCTTTCAGAATCCCAATGCAGCATATACAGTTGTGGTCTCATCAAGACCATGAGACCCATATCCGATACTGTAAAGCAACTCTTCTCTCATCTCTGAAAAATTAAATGAGTTACCCTGCTGGAAAGCTGTGTTTTCTGGACTGTGTATGTGATGTATGAGTGCTTCCCTTTCATTTCCAATAGTTCAAAAGAGCACTCGTATGCAATCTCAAAAATTAGCTAGTTATAGCAGCTCACTCTCTTACCTTGCTCTGTGGGCAAGCACTCTGCTTTCTGATTGGTGGACAGCCCCTTTGGCTTTCTCGATTGACTCTAATCATAGATGCATTATGTACAGTCTTGTGTAGTTCACCCTCTTTCTCTACTATTTCCCTTATCCCCTATGCACAGCTTATAACCTGCTTGTCAAACCGCATATCAGCTGGGGCTCACCACCTGAATCAATGCCTTAATCAGGGGTCTGTTTCTAAACTTAGACAAAATTTCTCTTTTGTGCAGCTTGATCCTATCACAGCATTTTATATGGGCTGTGAGGGGGAATGCACATGTTCTCTAACCCCATTCACTGCCCTTTGCTTGGGAATTGCCCGTGTATGGCTGACTTATCCTGCTTTCCAATAGAGAAAGTGGTTACTTGCCTGTAACACAGGTTCTCTGACAGTCACACAGAACCGTTCACCTCCCCTCTAGGATGAGCCTGCCTATGCTAAGGAACAGACTGAGGTGGAAGGAGGTGGGCCTGGTGAAGGACTAATCCATCCATGGTGCCATCAGAAGTCATCACCTATGTATGACTGACTTGTGCTGTCCATGGAGAAATCACCATTACAGGTAAGTAACTTCTTTTCATACGAGGAAAGGCTAAAGAGACTGGCATTCTTCAGCTTGGAGAAGATGGCTGAGGGGAGATATGATTTGAGGTCTGTAAAATCCGGAGTAGTGGCACAGGTAAATGTGAATCGATTTGTTTGCTGTTTCAAAGTACAAAGAGTAGGAGACATGCATGAAGTTACAAAGTAGCACATTTAAAGACAAATAGGGGAAAGTACTTTGTCACTCAATGCATAGTCAGGCTCTGGAACTAATAGCTAGAGAATGTGGTAAAAGCAGTTAGTATAGCTGGGATTAAATAAAGTTTGGACAGATTCCTGGAAGAAAAGTTCATACACCGCTATTTAGATAGACCTGGGGAAAGTCACTACTTATTATTCCTGCAGGGTCATAGGTCATGGATTCTGCAAGGTACTTGTGATCTGGATTGATCACTGTTGGAAACAGGATACTGGACTCAATGGACCTGGTCTGTGAATGAATTCTGTTTCCATATAGAGGTGTATTTTCAAAGCATGTAGACTTACGAAGTTACATAGAGGCATATTTTCAAAGCATGTAGACTTACGAAGTTACATAGAGGCATATTTTCAAAACACTTAGACTTACAAAGTTGCATTGGAACCTATGGAACCTAAGAGCTTTGAAAATGAGCCCCATAGTAACCTATGGAACGTTGTAAGTCTAAGTGCTTTGAAAATAAACCCCATAGTGTTCATTGCCAGTCAAAATAAAGATGGACGATAAACAAATTATATCGCTCTAGCATGTGTATCTGTTAGAATTTTAAAATTTCTTCTTGTAGGTGTTGCAGCTTAATTCTGGGATCTTAGACAAAGGTGATCCTGTCAGGGGTTCTTTTGAGTGTCTTAGCTCATGGCTGGAACTGGTATGAAAGAAACTGTCTACATCAGAATAGATCAACATTTCGTTTGGCTTCTTGTTCCTGTCTTTATGATGTGCATCTTTTAAAGCAGTAGTGAGATTCTGATTGTTGGACGTAGTCCTTAGGAGAGAGAGGTCAGGGTATTAAAATTAGCAAGGTAGTGTGGTTTTAAATAGCAGCATCAAGCAAAGCTGAATGCCTTTTCTCTTTCCCGAGTATGGCCATATGCAGCAGTTTGTAAACTACTTGGAGCATAACATTGCTTTTGACACAGTATGTACAGTGACTTTGGGAATCATTTCCCATGTTTTATAATGTGTACAATTCAGGTGTTAGTCATTGCCTTTGTAACTCATTTCCTAGTGGGTAGAGGAAGTCTCTCTTGCTTTTGTCTCCTAAAATAATTTAAAAATCCCACAATAGGTATGAGGCATACAGTCAGCTGCTTTTCTGGTTTTCACTTGTTGTAAGTCATGAACAGTAGTAAATAATATTGTCTTGGAAGAGCTGTTCACCACATAATATACAAGTTTTATCCAGTATTGAATAAAAATGAACAGATGAGTCTGGTTTAAATCAAAAAGGATCTACAGTATAATAGGTAGTGCAAGAATATGATTCTGCTGTGGTACTCTTCAGAGCAGTTGGCTTTGATATGGCAGCTCCACAGGAAGATACTGTTGTACAGGTTTAATGAGTAGGCTGGTTTTGTAGTAGTATTTGTTTTGGAAGCTGCTGGTTAATGTGTAGCCAGAAGTTGCCTGATAAGTCTTCCTACTCATCTCTGAGTTTTGACTTGTAAGGTACACCGGTTCTCATGCCACCCTCTTTGCATTTTTCTATTATTATGAAGATGGTGGGGAAATGTGTGTGTGTGTGTGTGTGAGGTTCTTCCAGATTGATTTTGGAAAACATGGTGGACCCAAAAATATCAAATGCTTTGTAGACAAGTTTGTTCCTTGCAGTTTTGTTTGGCTTAACAAGGGCAAAGTATGTGTGTTGTATCAAAATGTGTGTAGAGTAACATAGTAAGTGATAGCAGACAAAGACCTTAAATGGTCCAAAGTCTGCCCAGAAGTCACATTCATCCTCAATTCAAGAATAAATCATCAATGAACATGATGATATATACTTGATCATGGTTTTACTTTGTTGTTTCTGGGACATAGACCGTAGATGTCTGCCCGGCCCTGACCTTATGTTCCAACTACTGGAGTTGCAGTCAAAGCCTATCCAAATCTGTCTTGTCATTTGCGGGATGGCTCTATCCTCATGTTCCAAATTATTACAGTTTCTGTCGAAGCTCTCTGTAGCCCTTTCTAAACCGGATTGTTATATGCGGAACTTAGACTATACAAGCCAGCTCATCACCAGCCTTAGTGTATATATTGGATATATCGTAGTAGGTGCACACAGGGGTTGAAGTAATGGTCTAGTCTGTGGTTCAAGCCTTTGACAATTGGTGCTATTGCTCACAAATTCCAGACTTGTGCTAATTCACCGGCCACTTTGTGTCTGCAAATTAAGAAATGTAGGTTTTTTTCCCACTAATAGTAATAAATTGAATTAATATATTGTCCTCTGTTCAACAGTAACTGTTTAGGTAGTGGATTCCAAAGAATTGGGACTGTAACTCTAAATATAGAGTATCAAGTAGTGTCTAGATGTAAAAATGTAAATGAGGGAATTAACAAATTTTGTTGCACTGATCAAAGTACTCTGGATGGAGTGTATGGAATTATGAGTCATGACAAGAATGGTGAAAGACCCCCCCCCCCCCCTAAAAAAAAGATTTTATAAACCAATATCAGAATCTTAAAACTGTGAGTATTTAGGTAACCAGTGTTCCTCTTTCAAGAGCGGTGTAACGTGATCAAGTGTTTTTGCTCCCTTAGGCACGTTTTAAGTCCCTGAGAGAGGGCATTATAGTAGTCTGAACGGTTTAATAACAAAGCATATAACAATATTGTAATGTTTTGGTTTTTTTTTATTACATGATATTCTAATTGATCTCATCATTCCTAAAATGAAAAACTCTTGCTTGTAATTTGTGAAAAGTGTAACTGAAAATTTAATTAATCAGTTGTGATGTCAAGAATCTTGATGGAATTAATAACAGCAATTTGATAACTTTCTTGTTGCCACTAAATTACTCTGCTCTATACATAGAAAATCTTCTACAAGTTAATGTTGTATTGCCTACACTTTAACCCAGGGCTCGACAAATCCTGAGTGCCAGGTTGCCATGGTGCCTAGAAATTGCGCACTGGTGCCTGGGATTTAATGCCCCTCTGAATGTTAGTGGGTTTTGTTTTTTGTTTTTGTGTAACACTATTTGGCATCTTATGTTTCTTAATCGCACTTCGGCTCTCCATGTAAGCTTGAGTTTTTCGATGCAGGAAGCTCAAGAGTCTTGTGGGATTTAAAACTGTGAGATCAGACCAAACTTCTGTACTGTGCAGCTGAAGTTTACACGAGACCTGAGTCGCAGTGGGGCCTAGGAAGCATCCTGTTTCTTTTGCAAAGGTAGCCTGCAAGGTGAGGGGAATAAGTAGCAGTGTTAGAGAGAGTGGGTGAAGGCTGGGGCGCAGGTAAGAGTGAGAGAGAGACTGATGGGGACCCATGTTTTGGTGACATGTGAAACGGAGGCAACTGCCTGTGTTTTACCTATCTAGAGGGTGCTGTTGCAAAGCTGACATGCTTCGTAAAGGGGGATTACAGGCTTTTGCCAGTGACTTGTAGAGGTGCTGTAAAAAAACTGATTTGCTAAAGTTTCTTTGCCCAGAGATACAAAATAGGAAAAGAGCCCTAAGTAAGCCATTTTCTAAAAGAACTACTGCTGATTTGTAAGGGGATTCCCCCCACTCAACTTTACTGCGGATAATATTGGAAGGATGAGGAAAGAGGAACAAGAGAGTTGTCCGCTGCTGCCTCTTAAGATTTTTGGGCTGGCTCCCAGATTTTGTAAAAATTTGTTGAGGCCTGTATAAACTTCATACGTATCGGTGTGACCAGGCCCCCCTCCCCATACACTGGACTGTAATGGGGTTTGATGTGTAACAGAAGAAAAATCTCTGCAGAAATATGTAGTGTCAAACAAAACAGCGAAGATGACTCAAAAAGTGGATGACGCTCCAGATAAAAATAACTGTTTATTGAAGGATGAACAAGACTCGATACATCTGTGTTTCGGCCTATGAGGTGTGCATCAGGAGTCTATTTGCAAAATAACACATAAATATGGGTTATCCAGTGACCCTGGTTCCCTCCGCTTCCCTACCTCCCCTGGCTGTCTTTCTAACAGGGTGATGGTTGATTGTGGCATGGAGTAACTTGTCTCCCCTGTGGGGGTTCTTCTTTTCTGTGGTGGTAGGTATATCTGAATTTCTGCTTCTGAGGTAAGCCTTTTTCTGTCACTAGTGAAGAAGGTTGTTTAAAAAAACAAACAAACAAACTTTGTTTTTTCCCTCCTTTTCTGCCTCTGAGGTAAACCTTTATTTATTCCTGTCACTAGTGAAGAAGATTGTTTAAAAAAAAAAAAAAAAATAAGAAACTTTGTTTTTCCTTCTTTCTCTTGCCCGTTACCTGATTTATTTTCCTGCCTTTGGCAATGTATTCTAGGGGGCCATTTGCAAAGTTTCTTTGAATTTTGCTGGCTGGCGTCTGATTCTGATCTTGGACCCTTCCGAGCTGGTACCAGTTGCTTTGATTTTTTTTTGTGGGGCACGGCTCGTGTCTGGATCACGAAACTCAGTTGTTGTTTTTCTCCTCTTCACAGTCCTAGACGGCGGCTGGTTCAGAGGGTGGCACCGTTGCTGGAACTTGTACCTTTGTGGTTCGGAGGTCTTAGTCTGCCATTTTCAAAGTGGGAGAAGTCTCTCGCTGGCTCCGTTTGGCTGCAGGCTCGGTCTTTTTAGTCCAGGGCTATTTTTTCATTCCTGTCAGCCTTACGTGGCTGTTAGTCAGTTCTTTTTCAGACCATCCGGTCTCTGCTGCTTCAGGCATCTTGCTTGAGACGCTCCTGCTATTTGAGTCTTGTTTTGGCAGCAGTTTTTCCTCCCTTCCTTAGGGGAGGTTTTGGTTCTCTCGTCCCCTTGGAACCCTCCTGTCTGCTCTGGTTTGTCTGCAGGGTTCTTTCCTTCTGGCAGGGGTCCGAGTTGCCCTTGGTGTGCAACTGCTAAGTAAAATCCCTCTTCTGAGTATCTTAGGGAGCGCCATTCTTGCCAGCCATTTGCTTGGACTCAGTTCAGTGTCTATGGGAATGTGCCTTTTTAGGATTAGTGTGCCACAGCTCTTCCTTGCTTTTGGGCGGGAGTTTTAGCCTGGCACAGGTGGATTTTGTCTTTTCTAGTTTTAGGCGCCTCTCTCCTGGCACATTTGGCACTCCTTCCTTTTTCTGTAAGGGGCGCAGTTCTTTCCTGCTGAGCATATCTATTGCTGTGCATCTGGATTATTCCTGCTGAGCATATCTATTGCTGTGCATCTGGATTATTGCCTCTTAGCTCTGCGCTTTCCTCTACTTTTCTGCAGGGAAGTGGCTCTGTTCTAGGTGTGGAGTTTGACTCTCCCTTAGCTGGTTTTTCCTCAGTTTGGTGTTAGTGGCCAGCTTCCTCTTTGTTCCTGGCCTTGTGAGAGTTGTTTCTTCCTCACTGCCTTATGGCTGCATTTTGCTCCCTATGATCTGAGGATTCCAGATCTGTGATGCTTACCTCCCTCTTCCTTGTCATCAAGCAAATGAATCCATCACGAGTGGGCTGTGTCCATCAACCAGCAGGAGGAGATAGAGAGCACTGAAAAACCATAGTGCCTCATGGCCAGCTAGCTCCATCTTCCTCTTCAGTATTCTCTATCTCCCCAGCAGGATGGTTGCAGCTTGTTCAAGCGCCTTCAGAAAATCTGCCTGGGGTGGCTCCTGTGCTTTTGCCAGTTGTAGCAGGGGTGTTGTGGCTGATGGCGCCCACTTTAAAGGCAAATAGGTTAGCCCTTTCCCTGCCTTACCCGGCCCCCGATGTGGAAGTAGACAAATAGGCAAGCCCTGTCCCTGTCTTTGCCCACGCTGTGGATGCAGGCACATAGGTTCGCCCTTTCCCTGCCTTTCCCACGCTACTGATCCTCCGGAGTTGGAAATTTGCCTCTTTCGCTGTTGCCTCAAACTTTCCTCACAGCGTTAAAAAAAAAAGTTGCGTCGCACTTTTGCGCTGCGATCCCAGAAAGAGATGTTCTTCTGATTGTGCAGCGTGACCGGAGCTCGGAGACTTGGTCTGGTGAGGTAAGAGCATTTTGTAGCTCCTCCGGGGAGGGCCCGCGTTCGGGACGAGTTTGGTGCAAATCCGCCATTTTGAATTTCCGCTGTTTTCGGCAATGGCTGCTGAGAAAGTAAAGCGCTGTTCCGTTTGTGGCAAGCGCAAATCTGCAGCGGGGCTCTGTAAGGCGTGCTTTTCAGACGGTAGAGCCAGCCCGAGCATGGCGAACGATATTCCTTCCTGCTCTGTGGATCTGGCAGCGGGCGCCATCTTGGAACAACATGGCGCGACTCCTGCTGAGGCGGAGGAGTTTGAGCCTGGAGGGGCGCCTCGTGTAGAGGCTAATAAAAGAGCTGTTTTCTCCATACTGGAACCGGGAGGCCAAGGTGAGCCATTTTCCCCTGAATTTGTTTTATTGCTGCATAATGCATACATGTTAAAAAGAGCTCTTCCGCAGGGGTCCCCAGCGGCCCTGCTTTCTGTATCCCCTCCAGTGGAGTCTGGCCTTGGATTACCGTCAGGCGCATTTTCCCCTGACAGATGGCCGCAAGACAAGTGCAGAAGGGTGGATTCTTCTTCAGAGAGCGGCGCACCCCCCCCCCCCCCCCTGTGGTCGGGATGTGACGACTCTGAGGGGTCTGGCAGGCCTTTGTGGTCTGGAGAGCCAGAAGAAGGTGCAGGATTGCCACCGGATCCAGATGATCCTTCCGCGGTTAGGATTTTCCACCGTGATGAGCTGCCAGCGCTTATTACTGATGCCTTGCAGGTCCTCTCTATAGAAGACCCTGGGAGTACTGAGACCTCCTCCAGTAATCCGAGGATGGCAAGTACTAAGAAGCCTACTCGAGCCTTTCCTTTGCATGACTCCATCCAAGAGCTTATCACTGCTCAATGGGCTGACCCCGAGAGACCTTTGAAAGTCACCAGGGCTATGGGGCAATTATACCCTCTAAGTGAGGAGCATGTGGCATGCCTAGCAGTGCCTAAATTGAATGCCCTAGTCACAGCTGTGAGAAAGAAAACTACCCTCCCAGTGGAAGGAGGAGTTGCCCTGAAGGACATGCAGGACCGTCGCCTGGAGGCAGCTATGAAACGGTCCTTTGAAATTTCAGGCCTTGCCTTACAGGCATCTGCATGCAGCTGCTACGCTGCCTGAGCCTGCCTCGCTTGGTTAGAACAGGCAATGGAACAGCCCGGAGATGGAGCAGAGCCCCATACGGAGGTGGCACCGCGGATGGAATCGGCCTTGTCATTTTTGGCTGACACCCTTTATGATCTGGTCAGAGCTTCGGCTAAACAGATGGCCGTAGTGGTGGCGGCTCGCCGTCTTCTGTGTCTACAGCATTGGGCAGCTGACATGGCCTCTAAGCAAAGGTTGATGAAGTTGCCCTTTCAAGGCCTTCTCCTGTTTGGTGAGGAGTTGGAGAAAATTGTGAAAGGCCTGGGGGATGCCAAACCCCAGCGCTTACCCGAGGATAGGCCGCGGCCTTCTTCCAAGTGTCAGGCGGTTCCCTCCTCTTACAGACCTCGCTTCCGTGAAGCTAGAAGGTACCGCCCGCGGCGTTCTGCTGGGTTCACTTCGCGTGGCCGGTTTCAGCAGAGGAACTCCTTTCGCTCGGACAAACGTTCTGCAGCAGTAGGCTCAAGACCTGGAGTTCAAGGGCGACCCTCTCAATGATGGTGCGCCAGCCCCCTCCTGATTCCTGTGATAGGAGGACGACTTTCCCTCTTTCTCGAGGAGTGGGTCAAGATTACCTCAGATCAGTGGACCTGGTAAGAGAAGGCTACAGAATAGAATTCAATGCCCCAATAAGAGACGTGTTTGTGCAGTCCCGATGCGGTTCTGCCACCAAACGGGCGGCGGTAGAGGAGACCTTGCAAGGCTTGATTCACATAGGGGCGTTTCCCCGGTGCCTCCCGCCGAATGCGGCTCTGGCCGTTACTCCATTTACTTTGTGGTGCCGCGAAAAGGAGGGTCTTTTCGGCCTATCCTAGAATTAAAACAAGTCAACAAGTCTCTGAACGTGCGGCATTTTCACATTGAAACCCTATAGCCAGGAGAGTTTCTCACATCTCTGGACCTGAAAGAATCTTACTTGCACATACCAATTTGGCCCCTGCACCAGAGGTTTCTGCGTTTTGCGGTGATGGGAAAACATTTCCAGTTTCGGGCCTTGCCTTTTGGCCTCGCCACAGCTCCCCGAACCTTTTCCAAGGTATTGGAGGTAATAGCTACTTTTCTCAGGCGAGAGGGTATCCGGGTTCACCCGTACCTAGACGACTGGCTCATCAGAGCGGACTCTGCAGAAGAGAGTCATCAGGTTACAGCCAGAGTGGTCTCAATACTGCAATCTCTGGGCTGGGACATCAATTTGGCCAAAAGTCACCTGACCCCCTCTCAATCTCTAGAATATTTGGGGGTCCGGTTTGACACAACCTTGGGTATGGTCTTCCTACCCGAGCAAAGGTGGTGCAAGCTTCAGAACCAGGTCCGTCTGCTCCTGAGGATGCCTCGCCCGCGATCTTGGGACATAGTCCAGTTGTTGGGGTCGATGACAGCCACTTTGGAAGTGGTGCCTTGGGCGAGAACGCACCTGAGACCTCTGCAGTGTTCCCTGCTTCAACAGTGGTATCCACTATCTCAGGATTATCAATGCAGACTCACGTGGCTCCATGTGGCCCGGCTCAGTATGGAGTGGTAGCTCTCAGACAGCATGCTGTCGCGAGGATTGCCGCTAGCGCTCCCTGATTGGTGCTTGGTGGTAACAGATGCCAGCCTGAAGGGGTGCACATTGCCGGGAAAGGCATGCCCAGGGTCTTTGGACACCCGAGGAGTCGGAGTGGTCCATCAATCGCTTGGAGTTGAAAGCGATTTTCCAGGCGCTTCTGGCCTTTCAATTGATCCTGGAAGGATTGGCTGTCAGAGTTCTGTCGGACAACACGACAGCAGTGGCCTACATAAATCGCCAAGGAGGCACTCAGTGCATTGCACTAGCAGCGCAGGCCGTGCAGATTTGCCACTGGGCCGAGCTTCATCTGCAGTTTTTGTAAGCAGCTCATATTGCAGGTCAGAGCAACGTGCAAGCCGATTATCTGAACAGGAATCAGATCGACCCAGCGGAGTGGGAATTTGCAGACGAAGAATTCCTGCAGATATGTGCCAAATGGGGAAAGCCCGTAATGGATCTTATGGCGTCAAGCACAAATGCCAAAGTCCCATGCTTCTACAGCATATGGAGAGATCCTCGCTTGGCAGGGTTGGATGCCTTGGTTCAACCCTGGCCTCAGGGCCTCCTGTATGTGTTCCCTCCATGGCTCTTGATTGGGCGAGTACTCCTGCGGATTCGGCTCCATCAAGGAGAGGTGGTTCTCATTGCCCCGGATTGGCCCAGGAGGCCGTGGTATGCGGACCTCCGGCGGATGCTGGTGGAGGCTCTCCTGCCGTTACCTCTGGTACTGAACCTGTTGTCACAGGGCCTGGTGACCATGGAGGACGTCTGCCGCTTTGGTCTTACGGCATAGCTATTGAGAGGGCGCAATTGAGAGACAAGGGATATTCCAGTAAAGTCATTTCCACTCTCCTTCAGGCCCTTAAGCGTTCCACTTCCGTGGCTTATGCCAGGAATTGGCGCCAATTTGAGGCTTGGTGTGCTTCTAAAGCAATCACACCCATGCGGGCTACTGTCTCGCCGATACTTGACTTTTTGCAGATGGTGTACAAAAAGGTTTGGCCTATAATTCCCTGTGTGTTCAAGTGGCAGCCTTAGCATGTTTTCGAGGGAAGGTCGCTGGCCTCTCTCTGGCTGCTTGCCCGGATGTGACACGGTTTCTCAGAGGGGTGCTTCGGCTCTGTCCTCCCGTGCAGGCTCCGTGTCTGGCCTGGAACCTGGGGTTAGTTTTAAAGGCCCTTCAGTGTTCGCCCTTCGAGCCGCTTAGGCGAGCTTTGGAGAAGGATGTGACCTTAAAGACTGTCTTTTTGGTGGCTGTGACATCGGCGAGACGGGTATCTGAGCTCCAGGTGCTGTCCTGTCGAGACCCATTTTTGCAATTCTCAGAGTCCGGAGTAATGGTACGTACGGTGCCTTCCTTCATGCCTAAGGTGGTTTCAGCATTTCACCTAAACCAGCCTATTTTCCTGCTCTCCTTTTCTAAGAAGGAGTTTCCAGAAGCCTATGGGCAGTTGCACCTTCTGGATGAGCGAAGGGCTCTGTTGCAATATCTGCGCATGTGAAATGCCTTCAGGACCTCTGACCATCTTTTTGTTCTTTTGTCAGGTCCGCGCAGAGGGTCTCCAGCGTCTAACGCCACTGTAGCCCGTTGGCTCAAAGAAGCTGTCTTCAGCATATCTGCTATGTGGCCGGCCTCCGCCTGAAGCCTTTAAGGCACATTCCAGAAGAGCGATTTCCTCTTGTTGGGCTGAAACTGGAGCACTCTCTCTTCAAGAGATATGCCGTGCAGCTACTTGGGCTTCTAAGCTCTCTTTTGCCCGACATTACAGGCTGGATGTGGCTGCCAGGAGAGACGCACATTTTGGAGCACAAGTGCTGGCGTGTGGTGTGTCTTGTTCCCACTCTATCTAGGGATTGCTTTGATACATCCCACTCGTAATGGATTCATCTGCTTGATGACAAGGAAGGGAAAATTAGGATCTTACCTTGGTAATTTTCTTTCCTTTAGTTATAGCAGATGAATCCATGAGCCCTCCCTCAGTGGTTCATTATGTGATTGATTTTAGTTTTATGTTCAGTGTTTCCTGTAGATATGTTCCATCATTGGGAGAAGTTGGAAAACAGTCTTCAGGATTTCTGTTCTGTTACAGGAGGATGAGTTCATTCCCTCCTTTGAATTTTAGCTCCAGTTTTGGGGCGTTCATCCGCTGTGAGGAAAGTTTATGTTGTTATGCTTTGCGGTGTAACACTGCTTTGGAAGCTTCAAATACTGAAGTGGCAGATGGAGCTAGCTGGCCATGAGGCACTATGGTTTTTCAGTGCTCTCTATCTCCCCCTGCTGGTTGATGGACACAACCCACTCGTAGTGGACTCATCTGCTATGACTAAAGGAAAGAAAATTACCAAGGTAGGAACCTAATTTTCCCTTGGCGGGAGTTCTTTCTCTTTGTTGACTGCTACTCCATATCAGTTGCCTAGGAGGGCGGTCATTGTGGCTCAGAGACCACTTGGCGGCTGAGAGTGTCTCTTGGGGCAAGGGGCTTTCTCTTCTTGTAGTTTTAGTCCCTCTGGGCCAGGGGCGTGCAGTGCCAGGTCTGCATTTCCACAAGTTGTGCTCTTTTCCTGTTGGCCTCCTGGCAGCACCTTCTTCTCTGGCTGTTCCCCGGGGCTCCATCTATGCATGCTGCATATTGAGCACAGCTCTATCGCCGCATGTTGAGCACAGCTTCATTATTCTGTGCAGTTCCACCGCTGCATGTTGGGCACAGTTCCACAGTTCCAGGTTGGCTTTAGCTCCATCGCTGTATGTTGAGGACAGCTCTAACGTGGCATGTTGAGTGAAGTTCCTTTGCTGCTTATTCTGCAACCTTTCATCTCTGCATGTTGAACGCAGCTCCATTGTCACATTTTGAGTGCAGTTCTTTCTCTGCAGGTCTCAGTGTGGGGCGCAGTCCTGTGTCTGCGTGTAGAACACGGCTCTGTCTCTGCCTGTGGAATGCAGCTCCTTGTCTGTGTGTGGCATGCAGCTCTCTCTTTGCGTATGGAACGCAGCTCCATGTCTGTGTGCAGAGCACAGCTCCTCCACCTGTTGAGTGTAGTTTAGCACAACTCTTCTCTGCAAATTTGGTGACGGTCCAGGGTGGTATGTGGAGCACAACTCTGTGACTGCAGGTGCTACACAGCTTCATGTCTGCGTAGGAAGCATAGCTGCTTGTCGGCATGTGGAGCGCAGTTCCTTGCCAGTGTCTGGAGCACAGCTCCTAACCAGTGTCAGGAGCGCACCTCCTTGCTTGCAGCTACTTGTTTGTGTGTAGAAAGCAGCTCCTTGTCTGTGTTTTATACACATTTCCATTGCTATCGCAGCTTCAGTTCTGCAGGTACCTCTAACATCCAGCTCTTTCAGTGGGGCACTGTTCATCCTCTGTCTGTTACTTTCAGCTTCTTCTCTACTTGTTCAGTGCATTTCTATCTTTGCCAGAGGTGTGCAACTCTTTCTCTGCCCGTGGTGCATGGCTCAGTTTGTGTGCTTTGAGTGCAAATCTGTTTGTTCTCGTTGAGCAAGGATCCTATTCTGTCTGATGAGCACAGCTTCATTTCTGTCCCTTGAGCACAGTTCAGTCTCTGACTGTGGAGCGTATTTTCACCTTTGCTTGTTGGGCACTGTTTCACCTTGTCGGTCAACCCCAGCTCTTTTCTGCGGTTTGGATACAGTAACTTCTCGGCAGCTGTGGCATACCACAGTTTAGATTGCTAGACAAGGCTGTCTTGTCTCCTGTTAGCTACCATTCCTGTGGCACCTTTTCTTGCCATAACTTCTTGGTGGCTGGCGAGAATCTTCTCCATTGTTAGAGTTTGAATTTGTCTCTGTTCTTTTTGTGGCTACTTGGCACCTTGGGGGTCTTTACTCCACAGTGTGGCTCTTGACTCTCTTTTTTTTTTTTTTTTTTTTGTCTCCTTTTGTTCTCTTGGCTCTGTTCTTTCATCCCTAAGTACAGAGCGAGCTGGTTGAGGAGTACTCTATTTCTACGGTTGTACCCTGGTATGCTGCTGGCCTTTTCTTCATGGTTCTTCTGGAGAGAGTAGTGCTCCAGTTAGTTGGTTCTCTCTACTCTGGAGTCTCTTCTTGTTCTGTGGAGTTTGATTCTCTCACTAGGCACGGGTCTGGGTGGTTCCTGGGCCTTGCTTCCTTTTTTCTATGAAGTGTGGCGCACTGTTTGGGGTTGCATACTCCTAGTATGGTCGCTTCATCCGACCATCTTGGACTCAAGGCAGACCGGCAGGTTTGGGAGTTAGTCTTTGTCCTTCCAAGGTTTGGAGAAGTGGATCCTGGTCTAGGAGAGACAGTTCTCCTTGTTGCTCAGATACGACTGTTGCCTTCCTTCAAAGGGGGGGGGGGGGGTCCTCTGGCATGACTATCTCTTGCTGCTTCTTTTGCTACTCTCAGGACAGGGGTACATAATTTTTCTTTTGCTCAGGACATTTGTTTTATGTCCTACGGCTTCATTTCCTTTTCTAGTGGCCATCTGTGTTCCATTTTGGTGGTTTGGATATTCAAATCCTTTTCTGCTGATCAGTTTTTTGCTGTGTGTATAGCTTTGTTGATTTTTCAACCTTCTGCATTCTTCTTCTTTTCTCCCCCCCATCTTTGGGAAACTGATTTGCTACATCCCATTAGTCTGGAGTGGTCTGGTATAGATGACAAGGAAGGAAAAATTTATGTTCTTACCTGATAATTTTCTTTCCTTTAATCATACCAGACCAGTCCAGATGCCCTCCCTGGCTAAAGTCTGTCAGAGTGTTGTTTCCTTTAGGTATCCCTGGCTGTTCCATGACTCTTTAATATGGTGGGATGTCCTACAGCACTGCCTACTTCATCTCTATTCAATCTCCTGCCACTTGTTGTTGTGCCAGCTCTGTATGACTCCTGTTACTTGGGATCACGGAGTTCTTTCCCCAGATTCAGGGGTAGATCTCTGACCTTGGGCAAGCTCAGTATGAACCATTCCCTCCTGCTTACTTTACTGTGAGGGGAGGTTGCAGTTGCCTTTGGCCAAGCAGGAACAGTGAGGTTCTGCATATTGGCTCCAAGAGTTTGCCTGTTTGGTATTAACTGTGTTTTCTTGTAGATTTCAGAGCACCATTGCTTGGCCATTCGAAATAGTGAACATTCCAGACTGCATGATACAATCACATCTTGGAGATGGAGGACATTTTCATTGCATCCACTGGCGTCCCCGAGGAAGACCTTCTTTGAAACAGAAATTTCTGTAGGACATTTGAAACTCATGGTTAGGAGCTACAAAATTCAGATAAGTTTGCTCACGTTCTGTTTCTCCATTTCCAGTGTGATTGAGTCAGAGAGGCGATTGATGTCAACCTCACTCTTCAATATAGCTTTTTGGTGAAGCTTTTTTGTTTTCCTCCATCGTATGATCTTCGGAAATGAATTTTGATGGAGAATCTTACTTAAGGATTTAGTTATTTTCACTTATTTAGTGTGTTCACGATTTTTGATCACTGCTTTATTTGTGAGGTTTCGTAGGAGAGCAAGTTATGAAGTATAGAGCCTTTCAAGTGAGCCGCTAACTAGCAGCTAGACTCATTGAAGTTGTGCTCGGCTGCAGTGACAACCTATACTGAGCTCTCCGTGAACTCGCATCAGAATTTACTTTGGATTTGGGCTTTATCACATTTGTGAATCGGGTGGGGTTCTCTATTCACATTGCTGAATTTTCATAGTTTTGGGATTGACTCTTGTCTTTTTGCAAGTTTGTATTGAATACTGGCAGTTAGTAAAAGGACACCAAAACTGATATCGTTTTATGATGAAATATATATGTCAACAACAGACTGTGTTATTACTAGATTAAATTCATAACAACAAGTATATATTTGTTGTCCCTTAATTAAAAAGTAGGACATATAAGATAGGCGTTCTCTGCATTGAGATAGTGTATACCTTGAAACTACATTTAAGAGATATTATGCTACAACGCACAAGACAGAGATTGACAAAAATCATGTATTTTACCTTATGTCAGCAACAGAACCTCAAAGTTGAGCTCGCAATTGAAAACAGTAAACAGAGTTAGTGTATTAAAGGCGCCAAGAGTGACGCCTGGGGATAACTAGGGGCAAGAGAGATTAGCTCTTTGCTTAATCAGGGCTGGTACGGGAACCTGAGAGCGGCTGTCAGGATCTATCAAACTGTGTGGCACTGGCTGGCACTGCTGGGAGCTAAGGTAGGGACCAGCAGCACCATACTGAACAACCTACCTCTACTGTGAACACTAGCACCCTTATACTGGTGATATCACTGGAAAAGATAAATTTTTATACCTCTGTCTGCTGGTAGGAGGGGATAACACCCACTTGTTCAGGATGAAACAGCCCAATTAAAAGAAAAGAAATTAACAGGTATGACTGACTAAATTTCACCTTTCTGTGCATTGTGGCAGAATGCAATTCATTTTAATATACCGTGTGCCTATGTGTATTGCATGAGTTAACTTCTGTGCTTTGTGCATTGTACTTACAGTAACATGCATATCTCGTGGTAACAGTGCATTTTTGCTCACGGTACCTTTCTGCGTCAACCCCTCTGAGATCTTGTCTTAAACTAGAGACAGTGATGTTGCCTCATTATTAGGATTGGCCTATATATTTATTGGGGGAAAGGCACTACTGCTGGGTCTAGCATTGCATGTTAACACTTGCTGATTAAACAGTGCTAGTTCTGCTGCTGTTTTTCATGATGATTGTGAACTGTTCTGTTGACATGGCAAGAATGAAATTTCAGTTTGCTGCCAGGTAAAAAGCAAACCAGTTGTAAGGGCCACAGACCAACCTGCATTTCTTTGCTCTTATGAGGTTATTTGTGGCATTAGTAGTGTTCCTCCTGGAGCATAAGGGCATCCTGTCTGGCTGTGCAGTGGTGCCACCTGAAAACAATAAAAATATAGAAAATAGTGCAGGAAGTAATTTCTATAAAGAGCTGTTTTTTAAGTGGGAGGAAAACAGATTGTATCTGTGTAGTATCAGATTTTTAAACTTTTTGGATCAGATAAACATGTTCACAGAAGCAAAATGAATATGCAAGCAGAGTTTTGTACACCCTGCTAATCTAATATTGAGACCCTCTAGCGCTGAAATGCACCACAGTCCTGACTGGCAGCAGCTCAAGCTAGGAGTCCCACATACATAGCTCTGCCAATGCATATCTCTTGATTTCCAGCAATCCCTCCTGTTACTTTGCCTCACACAGTTCTTCCAGTAAACTTGTTTTAAGCAGTAACACTCTCTGCCACCTCTGAGACTGTAGTCATTCCACATTCTGAGTATCACACCTGCTGCTGATGCTGTCATAAATGACATTACACATTTAATAAATAAATATAATTATATATATATATATATATATATATATATTTATATCTCTATCTCTATATATCTCTATCTATCAAATAACATTTACAGAAGGAAATAGTTTGTCTAACATAATTTGTCAGATGAGCATGTTTTTGCTTCCTCCATAGAAGAGGAGCATCCCTGCTGGTCAAAACACTCTACTCACTCACTGAGCAGCCTGTTTTGAAACCTTGTGCACTACTACTACTACTTAACATTTCTAGAGCGCTACTAGGGTTATGCAGCGCTGTACAAAATAAACAAAGAAGGACGGTCCCTGCTCAAAGGAGCTTACAATCTAAAGAACGAAATGTCAAGTTGGGCAGTCTAGATTTCCTGGGTAGAGGTTAGGTGCCGAAGGCGACGTTGAAGAGGTGGGCTTTAAGCAGAGATTTGAAGATGGGCAGGGAGGGGGCCTGGCGTATGGCCTCGGGGAGTTTGTTCCACGCATTGGGTGAGGCGAGACAGAAAGGGCGGAGCTTGGAGTTGGCGGTGGTGGAGAAGGGTACTGAAAGGAGGGATTTGTCTTGAGAGCGGAGGTTACGGGTAGGAACGTAAGGGGAGATGAGGGTTGAGAGGTAAGGAGGGGCTGCAGATCGTGTACATTTGTAGGTTAGTAGCAGAAGCTTGAATTGAATGCGGTACCTGATCTGAAGCCAGTGAAGTGACTTGAGGAGAGGGGTGATATGAGTGTATCGGTTCAGGCGGAAGATAAGACGTGCAGCAGAGTTCTGAACGGATTGAAGGGGGGATAGGTGGCTAAGTGGGAGACCAGTGAGGAGTAGGTTGCAGTAGTCAAGGCGAGAGGTAACGAGAGCGTGGATGAGAGTTCGGGTGGTGTGTTCAGAGAGGAAAGGGCGGATTTTGCTAATGTTATAGAGGAAGAAGCGACAGGTCTTGCTTATCTGCTGGATATGCGCAGAGAAGGAGAGGGAAGAGTCGAAGATGACACCGAGGTTGCGGGCAGATGAGACGGGAACGATGAGGGTGTTATCAACCGAAATAGAGAGTGGAGGTAGAAGGGAAGTGGGTTTGGGTGGGAAGACAAGAAGTTCGGTCTTGGCCATGTTCAGTTTCAGGTGGCGGTTGGACATCCATGCAGCAATGTCAGATAAGCAGGCCGAAACTTTGGCCTGGGTTTCCGCAGTGATGTCAGGTGTGGAGAGATAAAGCTGGGTGTCGTCAGCATAGAGATGATACTGGAAGCCATGAGACGAGATCAGGGAACACAGGGAAGAGGTGTAGATAGAGAAAAGAAGGGGTCCAAGGACAGAACCCTGAGGGACTCCAACAGAGAGCGGGATAGGTGTGGAGGAAGAACCATGAGAGTGTACTCTGAAGGTACGATGGAAGAGATAAGAGGAGAACCAGGAGAGGACAGAGCCCTGGAACCCAAAAGAGGACAGTGTGTCAAGAAGTAAGTTGTGATTGACAGTGTCAAAAGCGGCGGATAGGTCGAGGAGAATGAGGATGGAGTAATGACCTTTGGATTTGGTGAGGAACAGGTCATTACAGACTTTGGATAATGCCGTTTCTGTCGAGTGAAGTGGGCGAAAGCCAGATTGAAGCGGATCGAGGATGGTATGAGAGGCGAGAAAATCAATGCAACGGCTGTGAACGTTCAAGTATTTTGGAGAGGAAGGGTAAGAGGGAGATGGGGCGGTAGTTGGAGGGACAAGTAGGGTCAAGTGAAGGTTTTTTGAGGAGAGGTGTGACAACAGCATGCTTGAAGGTGTCAGGGACAGTTGCGGTGGAGAGAGAGAGGTTGAGGATATGACAGATGGGAGGGGTGATAGTGGGAGAGATGGTGGTAAGTAAGTTGGTGGGGATGGGGTCTGAGGAACAGGTGGTGCATTTCGAGGAGGAGAGAAGATGGGCGGTTTCCTCTTTGGTGATATCAGGAAAAGAGGAGAAGGAGGCCTGGGTTGATTTGTTGAGGGAGTGGGAGATAGGATGAAGGGGAGGAGAAGGTTTAGTGGTGAATTCGAGGTTGATCTTCTGGACCTTGTCGCGGAAGTAGTCAGCCAGTGATTGAGGAGAGAGTGAAGGGGGGGGTGGGAGCGGAGGGCACTTTGAGGAGGGAGTTGAGGGTGGCGAAGAGACGACGAGGGTTAGAGCTGAGGGAATTAGTCAAATGAGTGTAGTAGTCCTGTTTGGCGAGGAATAGGGAGAACTGGAAGGAGGATAGCATGAATTTGTAGTGAATGAAGTCAGTATGGGTGCGAGATTTTCTCCATAGGCGTTCAGCTGATCGGGTGCAAGGGTTAAGCCAGGGCTGGGGATTAGTGCGCCTAGTGGGACGGGAAACAGATGGTGCAAGGGTGTCAAGGGCGGAGGAGAGAGTGGCGTTGTAGTTGGAGACAGCCTTGTCGACGGACTCGGAGGACGTGATGGACGGGAGGAGGCCAGAGATACTAGCGGATAAGGTGGGGGGGGGGGGGGTCAACTGCCTGGAGATTCCTGGAGGAAGTAGTTAGGGTTGGGCGGGACTGAGGGGGAGGGTGATGAAGTGTGAATGTGATCAGGTGATGGTCAGAAATGGGAAGAGCGGAGACGCAGAGATTAGAGGGCGTGCAGGTAGAAGAGAGGACGAGATCAAGACAGTGACCAGATTTGTGAGTAGGGGTGGTGGAGCTCAGTTGGAGGTTGAAGGAGGAGGTTAGGGTGAGGAATTGAGAAGTGTATGAGTCAGATGGGTTATCAGTGTGAATGTTGAAGTCACCAAGAATGAGGGATGGGGATGAGGGCTCGAGGAAAACGGAGAGCCAGGCATCGAAGTCAGTAAGGAAGGAAGGGAGGGACTTATCAGGGGGACGGTAGATGACTGCAACACGGAGTGGCAGCGGGTAGAATAGACAAATGGAATGGACTTCAAAGGATGAGAAACAGTGAGACTGTGGTAGGAGGAGGGGTTGAAAACTGCAGGAGGGCGAAAGTAGTATGCCAACGCCGCCGCCGCGGCTAGCTGTGCGGGGCGAATGGGAGAAAAGGTAGCCTCCGTGGCAAAGGGCTGCGACTGAGGCAGAGTTGTCGGGGGTGAGCCAGGTTTCGGTTAGGGCGAGCAGATGGAGGGAATGGGAGATGAAGAGATCATGGGTGAAGGTAAGTTTGTTGCAGATTGAGTGGGCATTCCACAGGGCACACGAGAAGGGGAGGGAGGAAGGGGGGAGGAGGGGAATGGAGATATCGCGGGAACGTTTGCATAGATGAGACGAGGACATGTGTGGTGGGGCCTGGGTTGGGATCGATGTCTCCCGCGGATAGCAGGAGAAGGAGCAAGAGAGAGCGGAAAAGGGTGGGGGAGGTAGGGCGCCGAAGGCGGGATGCGCTGAGGAGGAATGGGGAAGGGTTCATGGCCGGAAGGAGGTGTTGTAGGTTGAGAGCTAGGAAGGAGGAGGAGGACAGTAGGGATGGTGAGGTGGTGGGGGTTAGGGGTAGGTAGGGTATAGCAGTAGTGGGCAGGACGGGGGGGGGGGGGGGTGGGTAGTGAGTTCGTGTGGTAGATAGCAGAGGGAGGGGGAAGAGATTGGGGAGGGATAGGGCGAGAAATAGAATGTGAAAGGGGGCCATAGTAGTGAGAGAGGTAGGGAGTGGGTGAGCAGGCAAGTTGGACAAGCTGGTGGGATGGAGCAGTAGGTGATGGACTGGAAGCTGGATCAGGCGGGCTGGAACAACCTGGTGCAGATGGACTGGATCGAGCAGAGGAAGCTGGATCAGGCTGACTGGAGCAAGCAGGTTTAGGCGGGCTGGAGCAGCAGGAGCAGATGGCTGGAGAGCTGGATCAGGCTGACTGGAGCAAGCAGGCTGGATTAGGCGGGCTGGGATGGCAGGAGCAGGTGGCTGGAACGGCAGGAGCGGGTGGCTGGAACAAGCAGGAAGAGCTGGATCAGGCTGACTGGAGCAAGCAGGTTAAGGCGGGCTGGAGCAGCAGGAGCAGATGGCTGGAGAGCTGGATCAGGCTGACTGGAGCAAGCTGGAACAGGCGGGCTGGGACGGCAGGAGCAGGTGGCTGGAACAAGCAGGAAGAGCTGGATCCGACGGAGGCTGGAGCAGATGGACTGAGACGAGCAGGAAGAGCTGGATCCGACGGAGGCTGGAGCAGATGGACTAGCCGGAAGAGCTGGATCCAACGGAGGCTGGAGCAGATGGGCTAGGACGAGCAGGGGGAGCTGGAACAGGCGGGCTGGAGCAAGCTGGATTAGGTGGGCTGGAACGGCTGGAGAGGCTGGAACGAGCAGGGAGAAGCTGGATCAGGCGGACAGGAACAAACTGGATTAGGCGGGCTGGAACAGCAGGAGCAGGTGGCTGGAATAAGCAGGAAGAGCTGTATCCGACGGGGGCTGGGGCAGATGGACGGGACGAGCAGGAGGAGCTGGATCTGACGGAGGCTGGAGCAGATGGACTAGCCGGAAGAGCTGGATCCGACGGAGGCTGGAGCAGATGGACTGGGACGAGCAGGGGGAGCTGGATCAGGCGGGCTGGAGCAGGCTGGATTAGGCAGGCTGGAACGGCTGGAGAAGCTGGAACGAGCAGGGGGAAGCTGGATTAGGCGGGCTGGAACTGCTGGAGCAGGTGGCTGGGACAAGCAGGAAGAAGCTGGATCCGACGGACTGGAACAGGGTGGTGCAGATGGACTGGACGAGCAGGGGGAAGCTCGGTCAGATGGAGTGGAACAAGCTGGACGAGCTGGATCAGGTGGGGTGGACCAAGCTGGAGCAAGCAGGAAGAAGCTGGATCTGACGGACTGGAACAGGGTGGTGGGGATGGACTGGAGCGAGCAGAACGCTGGAGCAGGTGGACAGGAACACGCAGGAAGAAGCTGGAACGTGCGGAGTGGATGGAAGGAGGTAGAAACTGGGTCAGGTGTCCTGGAGCAAGCTGAGCAGATGGTTCGGATTCAGCAGATGGTCCGGATTCCGCAGATGGATCAGGACGGGCAGGGAAAAGCTGGGTGAGCAAAGTGGAGCGAGCTGGAGTAGGCAGATGGAGCGGAAGGAACAGAGCAGGCAGGCAGATGGTCACTGCAGACGCTGGATCGGCGGGCTGGAACGGGCTGGGGCTGGTGGACTCTCCCGTCGGCGCTGTGACCTCCTGCCCAAATGGTCGGACCTTTAGGCGACTCGGTCTCGTGGTCAGCACTGCAGTACGCGCCCAGGCCGTTCCGGCCGGGGAGCGCGGCGGCAGTGCACAGGACCACGGTCGACCAGCGCGGCAGACTACGGCCCGCACGACCCCTCTGCGCAGGAAGCCCGAGCACTCCGGGCTCCCCCGGACTGCACGGGCCGAGGCAGAGAGACCGCGGGAGCCCCGAGCGGCCGGGCGATAGGGGGGGCAGGCTGCAGCCACGTGGCAGGCAGGCCACAGTCGACCCGGACCGTCCAGCCGCACCGGAGACCAACGACGCAGGTCGCAACCTCCGATTCTCCGAACGCTCCACGATGTTCTTCCTCCTTCCTGTCTTCTCTCGGAACGGCCAGGCGGATCGGCAAGACGGCTCGGGCGAGCAGTGGGATGACAATAGACTAAATGGGAAACCTGGCTGGGTAGGTGTGCCAAGGAGTTTCAGTTGGTGAAATTTAGTGCAGGTAATTCCAGAGAAGCTAGGGATTATAATTCATATGAAGCATGTGCTATTAGGCCCATTAAAAGGTAATGAAGTAATTATCATTGCATGTGGACAAAAAAACTGTATCTTTAGAAGCTTGGCACAGTTTTTCCTGTCTTTATTTAAAACATTTGATTAGTTCTGCAGATTGCATTAGAAGAACTTTCCTGTTTGTTAGAGGTTGGCTGTATAGTCTTTTAATAGAGGAAACAGAATTTCCAGCTTTAATGGAAGGGCAAGAGCTTCCCTTCCCATTCACTTACCATAGATTGCTTTCTGGGGGAATGCTTATAATGTTCTAAATTATCAAAATGAATTATAGAGCATGACCTGAATGGCAGGCTTACAGTTTACAGTTAGTTTATTCAGACTTTCTATACTGCCCATACTGATATGCACAATCACGGTGTACAATCATAAATTAAATTTGTAAAAGAAACAGGAAAGGAGCTAGAAAAGTTACAGAGAAAAACATTCCAACCAGAAAGATAGATACCAATTGACAACCAAGCCATAGCCAATCCCCTTTTTGGTAGCCTGCATTAGAATTTACGTTCACCTCTTTGCAGAATAAGCTTAGCGAGTAGTGCGCATAAATTCTAATTAATGCCAATTAATGGATAAAGGTGAGTCGGTCGATATTGTGTATCTGGATTGTCAAAAGGCTTTGTCAAAGTACCTCATGAAAGACTCCACGGGAAATTGGAAAGTCATGGGTTAGGAGGTTGTGGATTAAAAACTGGTTAAAAGATAGAAAACAGAGTAGGGTTAAATGGGTCAGTATTCTCAATGGAGAAGGGTAGATAATGGGGTTCTCCAGGGGTCTGTGCTCGGACCGCTGTTTTTAACATATTTATAAATGGGAGTGACTTGTAAGGTAAGTAAATTTGCTGACGACACAAAGTTATTCAAAGTTGTTAAATCACAAGAGGACCTTACAAGACTGGGAGACTAGGCATCTAAATGGCAGATTACGTTTAATGTGAGCAAGTGCAAAGTGATACATGTGGGAAAGCGGAACCCAAATTACAGTTATGCAATGCAAGGTTTCACATTAGGGATCTAGGCGACATCGTGTATGATATGTTGAAACCCTCTGCTCAGTGTGCGACGGCGGCAGCTAAGAAAACAAATAGAATGTTGGATATTATTAGGAAAGGAATGGAAAATAAAAATGAGGATGTTATAATACCTTTGTATTGCTCCTTGGTGTGACCGCTTCTCGAATATTGTGTTCAATTTTGGTCACCATATCTCAAAAAAGATATAGTGGAATTAGAAAAGGTACAGAGAAGGGTGACAAAAATGATAAAGGGGATGGTACCATTTCCCTATGAGGAAAGGATAAAGTTGCTAGGACTCTTCAGCTTGGAGAAGAGACAGCTGAAGGGAGATATGATAGAGGTCTATAAAATAATGAGTGGAGTGGAATGAGTAGACATGAATTGCTTGTTTACTCTTTCCAAAAATACTAGGACTATGGGGCACGCAATGAAGCTAGAGAGTAGTAAATTTAAAACGAATCAGAGAAAATATTTCTTCACTCAACGAGTGATTAAACTCTGGAATTCATTGCCAGAGAATGTAGTAAACGTGGTTAGTTTAGTGGGGTTTAAAAAAGGTTTAGATGACTTCCTGAAGGAAAAGTCCATAGACCATTATTAAAATGGGGAAAATTCACTGCTTATTTCTAGAATAAGCAGCATAAAATGTATTGTGATGTTTTGGGATCTTGCCAGTTACCTGTAACCTGGATTGGTCACTGTTGGAAACAGGATACTGGGCTTGATGGACCTTCGGTCTGTCCCAGTATGGCAATACTTATGTACTTATGTAGTGCTAATAATTGCTTGTTAACATCCAGTTATCACTGATTAGCTTGTTAACTAATTATGTGCATTATTATGGAATACGCTTCGATTTCTGTGTTCAAATCTCGGCATGAGATATAGAATCCAGGGGTTTACTATTAACTCCCAATTCTTCTCCACTGGCCAAAATGATATTTTCAAAAGTGCCCTTAAGTTGGGATGTTAATAAAACATTTAAATAGGTGATACCCTCTCCTCAAAATACCCCTATTTGAGGGTAATCCCACAATGCTTGGAACAGTTTACCTTCACTTTCCCCACATATAATACAAGCATTGGACTCTACTATCTTTGCTTTAAACGCTCTTACCTGAGAAAAGTAAGCTCCTTTCCTTTATCAGGAGTGTCCAATATATTGACACTCCTGATAATCAGCACTGTGTGCCGCCAGTAGAATTTCTCTAACCAAGTTCCTAAAATCAGGAATCCCTAGGGGGGTAATCAACTTCTCTTTCCCAAACTTTCTGTAACTGACCATAATCTTTCAGTGTTCCTGAAACTTGAAGAACTTTTTGCAAACCTGAGAGAGATTTATTGTCTGGGTCTACAGAAAAAATGGCACAAAGTTTATCTCCAATAGGGTATTTGAAATTATTGATCCCCCAACAACCTGATATAATGTTTCTTCACTCAACATGTAATTAAACTCTGGAATTCGTTGCCAGAGAATGTGATAAAAGTGGTTAGCTTAGTGGGGTTTAAAAAATGTTTGGCTAGCTTCCTAAAAGAAAAGTTCATAAGCCATTATTGAAATGGACATGGGACAATCCACTGCTTATTTCTGGGATAAGCAGCATAAAATGTACTGTTTTGGGATCTAGCCAGGTACTTGTGACCTGGATTGGCCACTGTTGGAAACAGGATATTGGGTTTGATGGATCTTCGTTCTGTCCCAGTATGGCAACACTCATGTACTTATAATGTGATAATTAGATGTATGCAAATTGAGTATTCTTGCTATTCTGGATATATTGGAGGATATCCTGGAAAGATTTCAGTCTGCTTATGTCTGATAAAAAAATGCTCTACAGCATTGAAACCAACACGTTCTCAGTGTTTAAAGACCGCACCTTTCAAACCCGGGGGAAAGGCTGCTTCCTTGTCATCAAGCAGATGAATCCATTACGAATGGGTTGTGTCCATCAACCAGCAGGGGGAGATAGCACTGAAAACCATAGTGCCTCATGGCCAGCTAGCTCCATCTGCCTCTTCAGTATTCTCTATCTCCCCAGCAGGGTTAGACGCAGCTTATTCAGCTCCTTCAAAAAATCTGCCTGGGATGGCTCCTGTGCTCTTGCCAGTTGTAGCAGGGGTGTTGTAGCTGATGGTGCCCACTTTAAAGGCACATAGGTATGCCCTTTCCCTGCCTTACTTGGCCCCCGATGTGGATGTAGACTCATAGGTTAGCCCTGTCCCTGTCTTTGCCAATGCTGTGGATGCAGGCACATAGGTTCGCCCTTTTATTGCCTTTCCCACGCTACTGATCCTCCAGACTGGAAAAAAAATTGCCTCTAACTTTCCTCACAGCGTTAAAAAAAAAAAAAAAAAAAAGTTGCGTCGCACTGTAGCGCTGCGATCTCAGAAAAGAGGCTTTCTTCAGTTTGTGCAGCGGATTGGAGCTCGGTGGACTCGGTCCGGGGAGGTAAGAGCAGTTTGTAGCTCCTCCAGGGAGGGCCCGCGTTCGGGACGATTTTGGCGCAAATCCAACATTTTGAATTTCCCGCTGTTTTCGGCGATGGCTGCGGAGGTTGTTAAGCACTGTTCCCGTTGTGGCAAGCGCAGATCAGCAGCAGGGCTCTGTAAATCGTGCTCTTCTGACGTTAAAGCCGGCCCGAACATGGCGAGTGAGGTTTCTTCCCGCTCTGTGGATCTGGCAGCGGGCACCATTTAGGAACAGCATGGCGCCACCCCCCCCCCCCCCCCACTGAGGCGGAGGGGTTTGAGCCTGGAGGGGAACCTCGTATGGAGGCAAATATGAGAGCTCTTACCCCCGGACTGGAACCGGGAGACCAAGGTGAGCCATTCTCCCCTGACTTTGTATTGCTGCTGCATAAAGCATTTATGTTAAAAAGAGCTCTCCCGCAGGGGTCTCAAATCAGCCCTGCTGCCTGTGCCCCTCCCGTGGAGCCTGGCCTTGAATTGCCGTCAGGTGTGTTTACCCCTGACAGATGGCCGCAGGACAAGCGCAGAAGGGTGGATTCCCCTTCAGAGAGTGGCGCTCCCCCATTCCCCCCCCCCCCCCCCCCCGGTGGTCGGGATGTGAGACGTCTGAGGGGTCTGGCAGGCCCTCATGGTCTGGAGAGCCAGAGGAAGGGGCAGGATTGCCATTGGATGCAGATGATCCATCTGCGGTGAGGATTTTCCACTGCGATGAGCTGCCAGCGCTTATTTCTAATGCATTGCAGTCCCTCTCTATTGAAGATCCTGTGAGTGCTGAAGTCTCCTCTGCTAATCCGAGGATGACAAGTACTAAGAAGCCTGCTCGAGCCTTTCCTTTGCATGACTCCATCCAAGAGCTTATTTCGGCTCAGTGGGCTGACCCCGAGGGGCCTTTGAAAGTTGCCAGTGCTATGGGACAATTATACCCTCTAAGTGAGGAGCACTTGGCGCATCTAGCTGTGCCTAAAGTGGATGCCCTAGTCACGGCTGTGACAAAGAGAACTACCCTCCCAGTGGAAGGAGGAGTTGCACTGAAGGACATGCAGGACCGACGCCTTGAATCATCTATAAAGCGGTCATTTGAGATTTCAGGCCTATCCTTACGGGCATCTGCATGCAGCTGTTATGCTGCCTGAGTCTGCCTCGCTTGGTTACAACAGGCAGTGGTACAGCCCGGAGATGGAGCGGAGCCCCTTGCGGAGGTGGCACCGCGGATGGAGTCGGCCTTGTCTTTTTTGGCTAACGCCCTTTATGATCTGGTCAGAGCTTCAGCTAAGCAGATGGCTGTGGCGGTGGCGGCTCACCGCCTTTTGTGGCTACGGCATTGGGCGGCTGACATGGTCTCTAAGCAAAGGTTGGTGAAGTTGCCCTTTCAAGGCCTTCTATTTGGTGAGGAGTTGGAGAACATTGTTAAAGGCCTGGGGAATGCTAAACCCCAGCGTTTACCCGAGGATAGGCTGCGGCCTTCCTCCAAGGGTCAGGCGGTTCCCTCCTCTTACAGACCTCGCTTCCGTGAAGTTCGAAGGTACCGCCCGGGGCGTTCTGCTGGGTTTACTTCACGAGCCCGTTTTCAGCAGAGGAACTCCTTTCGCTCGGACAAATGTTCCGCAGCAGCTGGCTGAAGGCCTGGAGTTCAAGGGCGACCCTCTCAATGATGGTGCGCCGGGCCTCTCCTCGCTCCCTGTTATAGGAGGACGACTTTCCCTCTTTCATGAGGAGTGGGCCAAGATTTCCTCAGATCAATGGGTTTTGGACTTGATTAGAGATGGCAACAGAATAGAATTCAATGCCCCGGTGAGAGACGTGTTTGTGGAGTCCCGATGCGGTTCTGCCGCCAAAAGGGCGGCGGTAGAGGAGACCTTGCAAGGCTTGATTCACATAGGGGCGGTGTCCCCAGTGCCTCCCGCCAAATACGGCCCTGGCCGTTACTCCATTTACTTTGTGGTGCCGCGAAAAGGAGGGTCCTTTCGGCCCATCCTAGATTTAAAAGAAGTCAACAAGTCTCTGAGAGTGCGGCATTTTCACATGGAAACCCTGAGCTCCGTCATTACGGCGGTACAGCCAGGAGAGTTTCTCACGTCTCTGGACCTGAAAGAAGCTTACTTGCACATTCCTATTTGGCCCCCGCACCAGAGATTTCTGCGGTGATGGGAAAACATTTCCAGTTTCGGGCCTTGCCTTTTGGCCTCGCCACAGCTCCCTGAACCTTTTCCAAGGTAATAGTAACATAGTAACATAGTAGATGACGGCAGAAAAAGACCTGCACGGTCCATCCAATCTGCCCAACAAGATAACTCATATTTGCTACTTTTTGTATATACCCTACTTTGATTTGTACCTGTGCTCTTCAGGGCACAGACCGTATAAGTCTGCCCAGCACTATCCCTGACTCCCAACCACCCGCCCCTCCTCCCAACCACCGGCTCGGGCACAGACCGCACAAGTCTGCCCAGCACCATCCCCACCTCCCAACCACCAGCCCCGCCTCCCAACCCCGGCTCCGGCACAGACCGTACAAGTCTGTCCAGCACTATCCCCGCCTCCCAACCACCAGTCCCGCTGCCCACCACCGGCCCTGGCACAGACCGTACAAGTCTGCCCAGCACTATCCCCGCCTCCCAACCACCAGCCCCGCCTCCCGATCCTGACTAAGCTCCTGAGGATCCATTCCTTCGGCACAGGATTCCTTTATGCTTATCCCACGCATGTTTGAATTCCGTTACCGTTTTCATTTCCACCACCTCCCGCGGGAGGGCATTCCAAGCATCCACTACTCTCTCCGTGAAAAAATACTTCCTGACATTTTTCTTGAGTCTGCCCCCCTTCAATCTCATTTCATGTCCTCTCGTTCTACCACCTTCCCATCTCCGGAAAAGGTTCGTTTGCGGATTAATACGTTTCAAATGTTTGAAGTCTGTATCATATCACCCCTGTTTCTCCTTTCCTCCAGAGTATACATGTTTAGTTCAGCAAGTCTCTCCTCATACGTCTTGTAACGCAAATCCCATACCATTCTCGTAGCTTTTTTTTGCACCGCTTCAATTCTTTTTACATCCTTAACAAGATACGGCCTCCAAAACTGAACACAATACTCCAGGTGGGGCCTCACCAACGACTTATACAGGGGCATCAACACCCCCTTTCTTCTGCTGGTCACACCTCTCTCTATACAGCCCAACAACCTTCTAGCTACGGCCACCGCCTTGTCACACTGTTTCGTCGCCTTCAAATCCTCAGATACTATCACCCCAAGATCCCTTTCTCCGCCCGTACCTATCAGACTCTCCCCGCCTAACACATACGTCTCTCGTGGATTTCTATTCCCTAAGTGCATCACTTTGCATTTCTTCGCATTGAATTTTAATTGCCAAACCTTAGACCATTTCTCAGGCGAGAGGGTATCCGGGTTCACCCGTACCTCGACGACTGGCTCATCAGAGCGGACTCGGCAATGGAGAGTCATCAGATAACAGCCAGAGTGGTCTCAGTACTTCAGTCTCTGGGCTGGGTCCTCAATTTGGCCAAAGGTCACCTGACCCCCTCTCAATCTCTAGAATATTTGGGGGTCCGGTTTGACACAGCCTGGGGGTATGTGTACCTACCATAGCAAAGGCGGTGCAAGCTTCAGAACCAGGACCGTCTGCTCCTGAGGATGCCTCGCCCGCGAGCTTGGGACATAGTCCAGCTGTTGGGGTCGATGGCGGCCACTTTGGAAGTGGTGCCATGGGCGAGAGCGCACCTGAGACCTCTGCAGTGTTCCCTGCTTCAACGGTTGTCTCCACTAACTCAGGATTATCAATGCAGACTCAAGTGGCTCCCTGCGGCCCGGCTCAGTATGGAGTGGTAGCTCTCAGACAACAAGCTGTCGCGAGGAATGCCGCTAGCGCTCCCTGATTGGTGCCTGGTGGTAACAGATGCCAGCCTGAAGGGCTGGGGTGCACATTGCTGGAGAAGGCATGCCCAGGGTCTCTGGACACCCGAGGAGTCGGAGTGGTCCATCAATCGCTTGGAATTGAAAGCGATATTTCAGGCGCTTCTGGCCTTTCAATTGACCCTGGAAGGATTGGCTATCAGAGTTCTGTCGGACAACACAACAGCAGTGGCCTATATAAATCGACAGGGCAGCACTCAGTGTCAAGCACTGGCCGCAGAGGCTTCTCAGATATGCCACTGGGCTGAGCTACATCTGCAGTTTCTGTCAGCAGCTCACATTGCGGGTCAGAGCAACGTGCAAGCCGATTACCTAAGCAGGAATCAAATCGACCCAGTGGAGTGGGAACTTGCAGACGAAGTATTCCTGCAGATATGTGCCAAATTGGGGATGCCTGTAGCGGATCGTATGGCCTCAAGCGCAAATGCCAAAGTCCCGTGCTTTTACAGCAGACAGAGAGATCCTCGCTCGGCGAGGTTGGATGCCTTGGCTCAACCCTGGCCTCAGGGCCTCCTGTATGTGTTCCCTCCGTGGCCCTTGTTAGGGCGAGTACTCCCGTGGATTCGGCTCCATCAAGGAGAGGTGGTTCTCATTGCCCCGGATTGGCCCAGGAGGCTGTGGTATGCGGACCTCCGGCGGATGCTGGTGGAGGCTTCCCTGCCGTTACCTCTGGTACCGAATCTGTTGTCACAGGGGACCGGTAACCATGGAGGACGCCTGCCGCTTTGGTCTTACGGCATGGCTATTGAGAGGGCGCAATTGAGAGACAAGGGTTATTCCAGTAAAGTAATTTCCACTCTCCTTCAGGCCCGCAAGTGTTCCACTTCCGTGGCTTATGCCAGGATTTTTGCGCCAGTTTGAGGCTTGGTGTGCTTCTAAAGCGATCACACCCATGCAGGCTTCTGTCTCGCCGATACTTGACTTTTTGCAGGATGGTTTACAAAAAGGCCTTACCTATAATTCCCTGCGTGTTCAAGTGGCAGCCTTAGCATGTTTTCGAGGGAAGGTCGCTGGCCTCTCTCTGGCTGCTTGTCCGGATGTGGCACGGTTTCTCAGAGGGGTGCTGCGGCTCCTTCCTCTCGTGTGAGCTCCGTGCCCGGCCTGGAAGTTGGGGTTAGTTTTAAAGGCCCTTCAGTGTTCGCCCTTCGAGCCGCTTAGACAAGCTTCGGTGAAGGATGTGACCCTAAAGACGGTCTTTTTGGTGGCTGTGACATCGGCGAGACGGGTGTCTGAGCTCCAGGCGCTGTCCTGTCGAGACCCATTTCTGCAATTCTCACCGAGTCTGGAGTTATGATACATACGGTGCCTTCCTTCATGCCTAAGATGGTTTCAGTGTTTCACCTAAACCAGCCTATTTTCCTGCTTTCCTTTTCTAGAGAGGAGTTTCCAGAATCCTTTGGGCAATTGCACCTCTTAGATGTGCGAAGGGCTATGTTGCAGTATCTGCGCATGTCAAATGACTTTCGGACCTCTGATCATATTTTTGTTCTGTTATCAGGTCCTCGCAGAGGGTCTCCAGCGTCTAAAGCCACTATAGCCCGTTGGCTCAAGGAAGCTATTTTTTCAGCATATTTGCTGTCTGGCCGGCCTCTGCCTGAAGCCTTTAAGGCACATTCCACGAGCAATTTCCTCTTCCTGGGCTGAAACTGGAGCACTCTCTCCAAGAGATATGTAGTGCATCTACTTGGGCTTCTAAGCTCTCTTTTGCCCGACATTACAGGCTGGATGTGGCTGCCAGGAGAGACGCGCATTTTGGAGCACAAGTGCTGTCGCGTGGTGTGTCTTGTTCCCACCCTTTCTAGGGGTTGCTTTGATACATCCCATTCGTAATGGATTCATCTGCTTGATGACAAGGAAGGGAAAATTAGGTTCTTACCGTGATAATTTTCTTTCCTTTAGTCATAGCAGATGAATCCATGAGCCCTCCCTCAGTGGTTCATTGTGATTGATTTTGGTTTTATGTTCAGTGTTTCCTGTAGATATGTTCCCTCATTGGGAGAAGTTGGAAAACAGTCTTCAGGATTTCTGTTCTGTTACAGGAGGTTGAGTTCGTCCCTCCTTTGAATTATTGCTCCTGTTCTGGGGCGTTCATCCGCTGTGAGGAAAGTTCATGTTGTTATATGTGGCGGTGTCACACTGCTTTGAAAGCGTCAAATACTGAAGAGGCAGATTGAGATAGCTGGCCATGAGGCACTATGGTTTTCTGTGCTCTCTATCTCCCCATGCTGGTAGATGCACACAACCCATTTGTAATGGATTCATCTGCTATGACTAAAGGAAAGAAAATTACCAAGGTAAGAACCTAATTTTCCCATTTTCCTGAACTGTCAAGTGAGAAATAATATCTGAGCGGCCTCCCCAGGTCCCTACTATGTCTCTTCAAATCTCCCACAGAGGCTTTAGCAAGCAGCTCGATTTCAGCTCAGTTGACAACTGCTTATATGGTGTATAAAGAAGATAACTGAAATGACAGGGAGCTAAAAACTCTTGTTCAAGATCTAAGAAGCAGAATTTATTTATGCATAATTTTTCTGTGTTACGCTGTGATATCCATTGTTTTATTTGAGACTTGTGTGTGTTTATTTTTATCCAATTTTATCATTGTAATCCACAAATTTAACCCACTAGTGCAGCCCACAGCTAGTTGTACATACAAAAACAGCCTCCAAAACCACACTAAGAAAACGAAAAAGAAAAGCCTTTCAAAAAAAGAGGGAACAGTTCTAAAGAAAATCAAAACAAATTCAGGTGTTACCAGTCAAAGTTCCTCGTCAAACTATTTCTTCTCTCCAGAGAGAACTACATAAGCTTATTTGGGGTAGCAGAAAGCCCAGGCTCTCTCGCAGGGTCCTTTTTAGGGAAGCTGCATGTGGTGGGTTGGGGGTCCCTGAATTATGGAATTATTATATAGCAGCTCAAGCTTGCTCAGCGATTGAATGGTTCCAATATAATTCTTCTAAAGTTTGGGTGCAAATTGAGCAGAATCTGACGGGTTCAGTCTCTTTGAAATACATCTTCTGGCTTCCTTGACGACACAGATTTTTACAGGCAACTGTTTCGCCTACAGTTATACATGTGTTTCAAATTTGGGATTCCTTTAGCTCTGTAGTGGATTTTTAGTTTTCTCATTACACACTGATTTGCTATGATCCTGAGTTTCCTCCTGGTTTGGTTCCTTCCATTTACAGGGTATGGGAACAAAAGGGTTTAAATTGTTGGGCTCAATTTTATGATGAGGATACCTTGATTTCTTTCCAAGCACTGCCTCAAGACTATAACTTAGTGCAGTTCTACTATTATGTTGATGTACAACTGGTTCACTTATTGTCTTCTAAACATTTTAAGCCCAGCTTGACGGGTGAATATACCTTGTTGGAGGATGTTTGTGAAGATTTTAGATCCTCCAAATTTTTGGTGAGTATGCTCTATGGTTACTTACTGGACGAGGCATAGAATTCAGTGGGAACAGAACCTGGGTGTTACATACACTAAGGAGGATTGGGGCTCCATTGCACGATCACTGGCAAAAATAGCTATAGCGTCCTCTAATGACGGAAAGAATAATGTTAAGATTGTTTATTGATGGTAGTTAACCCCAGACTGTCTTAATCGTTGGTTTCCTCAATCTTCTGCATTGTGTTGGAGAGGGTGCAGTGCCAGAGGTAGAATGGGACATCTTTGGAGGACATGCCCGAATGCAATTGCTTTTTGGAAAGCCATTCATTTTCAGATACTGTGGATAAACGGGCTTGAAGGTTCCATGGGACCTTGGAATTTACCTGTTGAATAGGGAGATTCTGAGATTCTGGAAACATCGCACACTGTTGGTTCGTCATCTGATACATGTGGCCAAACTTACCCTAGCAGCAGCTTGGAAGACCCCAGGGGTTCCTCTCATAGTCAAGTGGAGATCTCTTTTATATGTTGTGTACAAACTGGAGAAATTTACTGCCATTTGGCCTTAATACTTTTAAGACCCGGGTAAAGATTTGGGGTTCTGACTGTAATTTGAAATTTGTAGGCGAATTATACCGGTACTGGTTTTTCTTGCATTGCCCTGTTCCTCTTCTTGTTCTTCTCCCCCCCCCCCCCCCCCCTTTTTTTTTTCTTTCCCTCTATCTGCTTTTCCCCCTTTTTATTTTAGTGCTGATTTTAAAGCGGGGGACTCTTCCTTGAAACAACTTTTTAAACCGAAACATGAATAAATATCGGATTACGTCCACAACCAGTAGTGGCGTGCTTGCTCACATGAGTATTTAATAAAGCAAATAGTATAATTAAAACATTAGCAATGAGTAAATTCATATTTGTGATATAATTTAGAAACATAAATATTTGCAAAAGAACTTTCTTCTACACCAATGAAGAGGTTGGTGTTGTCAATCTCACAATGTGTTTCAAAGTTTATGTTTAGTGAGTAACATTGCTGAGGTGTGCAGTCAAGACCATTAGTGCTTTGGGACTTACATTTTGACCAGTTGTGGTTTTAAATACCCTTACCGTAAAGCAGGGGCGTATCTGGACTCCGGCGGTAGGGGGGGCCAGAGCCAGAGGGAGGGGGCACATTTTAGCCCCCCCCGCCGCCGCCCCCCCACCGCCGAGCCCCCACCGCCACCAATGTGACTCTCTCCACCCCCCTCCCGCCGCCAACCCTCCCCCGCTGCCGTTCTTACTTTTGCTGGCGGGGGACCCCAACCCCCGCCAGCCGAGGTGTGCTTCCACCTGCCGCTGCCGTAAAAACATCTTCTTCAGCCGGCGGGGGACCCCAAACCCCCGCCAGCCGCCCCGCGGTGTTTGAAATTCATCTTCGGCCTCCGTGGCCGTGCTGCTGTGATAGGCGCTGTTGAAATCCACTTCGGAGTCTGACGTCGCAGCACGTACAACGACGTCAGACTCCGAAGTGGATTTCAACAGCGCCTATCACAGCAGCACGGCCACGGAGGCCGAAGATGAATTTCAAACACCGCGGGGCGGCTGGCGGGGGTTTGGGGTCCCCCGCCGGCTGAAGAAGATGTTTTTACGGCAGCGGCAGGTGGAAGCACACCTCGGCTGGCGGGGGTTGGGGTCCCCCGCCAGCAAAAGTAAGAACGGCAGCGGGGGAGAGTTGATGGCGGTAGGGGGGTCCAGGGCAAAATCTGCGGGGGCCCAGGCCCCTCAGGCCCCACGCAGATACGCCCCTGCCGTAAAGTATTCGCTGTTGAATGATAGTTAACATATTGTAAAATGGCAACATAGATGTCTGTGTGGAGGAGTAACGTAATGGTTAGAACAGCTGGCTGAGAACCAGAGGATGCAGATTCGAATCCCACTGCAGTCCTTTGTAGTTTTCTTTTCTTAAACTGTGAGCCCTCCAGGGACACAAATATGCCTACTGTGACTTCCCTTACTCCCTCCAGTGGAGAACATCTCAATCTGAGCCGAATATAAATAACGAAAAATATTATTCGGCCGAATATGAATACCAAATACGAATAATGGACATTGAGTTTTAACGTAACAAATAAAGAAGCAATGTAAAATTGAAGATCAAGTGTTTATTTCAGTAGGATTTAGAACATAAGAATAGCTATACTAGCCCACTACCCTGCTTTCAGCAGTGGCCAATCCAGGTCACAAATACCTGGCAGAAACCCATTTAGTAGCAATATTCCATGCTACCGATCCCTGGGCAAGCAGTTGCTTCCCTCAAATCCATCTCAGTAACAGACTATGGACTTTTCCTCCAGGATCTTGTCCAAACGTTTTTAAATCCAGATACGCTAACCACCGTTACCACATCCTCTGGCAATGATTTCCATAGCTTAACTATTATTTGAGTGAAACAAATATTTTCTCCTATTTGTTTTAAAAGTATTTTCCTGTAAGTTCGTTGAGTATCCCCTGGTCTTTATACTTAAAAATTCGATTCACTTTTACTTGTTCTACACCACTCAGGATTTTGTAGACCTCAATCATATGTCCCCTCAGCCCTCTCTTTTCCAGAGCCCCAACCTCTTTAGCCTTTAACACAGTAGATCCCCGGATGGGACTGGTTCTTTTGCATTGGCTTGAAGTACATTGGCCTCATCCGTGAAAAGTTGGGTATGAGACTGCAGTGGGTCTTCTCAGAGGGTAAGAGAGGGTAAGACCTTATTTTGGGACTGCCAAGTTTGCCTTAAAAGGCAAAGTAGTTTTCTAAAGGGAAAAAATTTCTCCTATATTAGACGGTGTTCATTTTCAAGAGCAGACATATGTTCGAATGTGGCCTAATGTCTGGTATCAGCTGTTCAAGCTTGACCCTGAAAAGGCTGTCGCCAGTTTAGCATGTACATCTTAAGTCCTAATTCCCTTAACGAGACAAGTCTTGGGCAACAATATTAGAGGCAAAAATCTTGGAAACAGTTTCAAATTTATCACAAGCTTAAAGGAAGACAAGTACCACATTCAGTAGCCTCTAAAATGACAAATTTGGCTGAACGACAGAAGGGTAGTAGATACTCTTTCTGGATTCATATGTGCAGATATATTGCACTATACACAGCAGAGAGGTTTGCTGTGGAACAAACTAGCATTATATCCTTGGGAGGTTTAAGTTAACACACCTGATCTTGGTAAAAGGTACTTTCTTTGCCCTCTTTGCAAGCACTTCATGTGTGAAATATCCTCATATGGTAGTGTGTTTCATATAGAAGGCAGAAAAAGCGAAGATACATACCTGTAGCAGTTATTCTCCAAGGGCAGCAGGCCTTATATTCTCAAAATCTGGACAATGCAGCACTGCGTTACTAGGTGCGATCAAGGTCATGGTATAGTAGTTTTGCTTGAGTTTCAGCAAAGTCTTCTCCATAAGAGGTATGGGGGATATGCATAGAGAAGGCTGTCACCCAATGCAAGAGGAAGGCATCTGACCCTAGTCTGTCGTGAGCCTGAAGTCTGGAACAGTACTGAGGCACTTTGTGATTCAGATGAGTGGAAAAGAGATCCATCAAGGGGGTGCCCTATGCTCTGAAGATCTCGCGAGCAACAACCATGCTGAGAGACTACCCGTGTGGTTGCATAACCTTGCTCAGCCTGTCGGCCGGACTGTTATTGCTCGCCAGATAAGTGGCTCGAAGGAACATGCAGTGCTGGCGTACTCAGCACCACATCCAGATGGCTTCCTGACACAGAGGGCATGATCCGGTGCCCTCCTGCTTGTTGGTGTAGTAGATTGCAACCTGGTTGTCTGTTTGAATGAGCACAATTTGATGAGAGAGTAAATCTCTGAAAGCCTTTAGAGCGTTCCGGATCGCCTGGAGCTCCAAAAGGTTGATCTGAAGACCTGTTTTTTGGACGGACCAGATTCCTTGAGTATGAAGCCCATGTACATGAGCTCCCCAACCTAGGAGAGATGCACCTGGCGTCAGAACCTTTTGAGGCTGAGGAATTTTAGTCCGAGTCAAACTGGATTGAATGGTACACCAGAGCTGAGAATGAACAAACTCTAGAGACACTCAGATGACATCCTCTAGATCTCCCATAGCTTGACTCCACTGGGAGGCTAGGGTTTACTGGGCTGATCTCATGTGAAGACCTGTCATGGGAGTCACAAACTGTGGAAGCCATGTGGCCTATCAGCTGAGACCCTCGAACCTGAGAACCAAAGCGATTAGTGTCTGCTCTCGGTCCTGGAAGAAAAACTCAAATCTTCTGCATATTGAGCAGGGCCCCAATCGCTGAGGTAAGGGAACACATGCACTCCCTAGCCTGCATAGCAACGCTGCGACTACTGCTAGGTATTTGGTAAAGACCCTGGGTGTTGACACGAGGCCAAAAGGCAACATGCAATAGCCAAACCCGAAGATACTTCTGGTAAACAGGAAGTATTGGGATATGTGTGTGCCCTTTAAGTCCAGCTTTTCCTGAATCATGGGTAGAAGGATGCCCAGGGAAACCATTCTGAACTTTCCTTTGAGCAGGAATTTGTTCAGGGCCTTTAGGTCTAGGATGGAACGCATCCCCCCTGTCTTCCTTTGCATGAGGAAGTACCTGGAATAGAATCGCAGCCCTTCTTTTCCTGGTGGAACAGGCTCGACCTCATGGGCCTTCAGAAGGGCAGAGAGTTCCTCTGCAAGTACCTGTTCCTCTGCAAGTACCTGTTTGTGTTGGAAGCTTGAAGTAATGATCTCTCGGTGGGCAAAGGTTTTTAAAGCCAATTGAGGGCATGTCTGAGGGAGACAATTTGGAGAACACACAGGTCGGAGGTTATGAGGTGTCAACCTTTCATAGAAAAACTTCAGCCTACCTCCACCCCCCCCCCCCCCCCCGGCACGTCATTCGAAATAGACACTGACAGCGGCTATACTTTGCTGTGCTGGAGCCAGTCAAAAGCTTTTCCCCTGCATTGACTGGGAAGCAGCAGGGGGGTCTTAGGCGCACACTGTTGACAAGAGCGAGCATGCTGGGGTTGAGCCTGAGCAGGTTGGTGAGAAAAGGTGGTGTATCTACATCTCTTAGAGTTGTAGGCACCTTCATCGACCTGCCAAAAGACCTCCTAGATGAGCAGGATAATGTAGAAGGCGCCCGGCAGGAGAGAGAAGAGATGATATTGGTGTGTTTCTTGATTTGGTCAGCGACCTCCTCAACCTTCTCTCCCAAAACATTATTCCCCTTGGCAGGGGGCATCTGTCAACCTCTGCTGAACAGACTGTTCCAAGTCGGAAACATTCAGCTATGAGAGTCTGTCAATTGCTGTACTCTGAGCAGAGATCCTGGATGCCATGTCCGTGTCATAGGCGCCCCTGGCCAAGAACTAAGACACGCCTTCTGCTTCTTGGCCAACTGGTGTACCGACTCGGCGTGCTCCGGTGAAAGAGAGTCTGCCAACAGCTTGCGCACAGAGTCTCGCAAGTACATGCTTGTAAAGACTGTATGTAGAACATGAGCACTGAGGCCTGGAACATCTTCCTCCCAAAAGAGTCCAAGGTCCTAGCTTCTCTGTCTGGGGGCACCAAAGCATAGTCTCTAGAACTCCTGGCCCTTTTGAGAGCGGATTCCACCACAATGGAATTGTGAGGCAGCTGGGGCTTATCAAAACCAGGTGTGCTGTGGATCTGATACATTAAGCATGCTTATACTCCATAACCTTTTTTTTTCAGATATGCAAATCACTTTGACAACAGCGTCCTACAACAAGATTTCTCAAATCTGTCCTTGCAATCCCCCAGCTAGTGGGATGTTCAGGATATTCACACTGAATTTACATATGTTGGAGAGAGAATATGTGCAGATGTATCTCAGATTTATTCATTGTACTATCCTGAAAACTAGACTGGCTGAGTGGACTCTTCCCTATAGGAAAAAGGAGGAGCAAAAGTGTGGGATATGCTTTAAATGATATTGGTATGAATGAAGGACAAGAAATAAGAAAAATGGTTTCCTCCTCTTCATTCATTACTGGGCCTGTATAATGCACTCTCAAACATTTGGCTTGTTTGCATACTCAGCATAGATTAATGAAAGAAACAGCAGCAAAATTGCAAAGCACACGTTCCTCTTACTCTGAATTTGTACATTGTTTTTGTAGAGCTAGGAGGGCCTGAAAGTTTACATAGGTACAAACAATTCCTCTAAAACATCTCTGGAGAGAAAATCCATTACTGGACTCATTGTATCTCCCTAATGTGTATAAAAAAGCAGGGCCGTACCCTTGATATGTAGCTATATCCTTAAACTCAAGTAGCAAGGAAGTCCAACCCACTTCCTTCCTTCCCACTTTCTCAAAAACTGCTGTTAATTGTGAGTAATATAAGAGAAATATCAGCTGTTTCAAATGATTGAACACACACTTAGCTCTACTGTGCTGACCTTATTTTATGTATTTATTTATTTGTTTGTTGGGATTTATTAACCGCCTCCATAAACATCCCATGAGAAATTGAGCTGTTGGCCGAATGTACTTCGTGTGGTGGACCTGCTGTTGTGAAAAGTAGGCCCGATAGTGCGGATATGGCACTCCTGAAGCTCAGCACTATGTACTGTAGAAGATAAAGTTTTTAACATGGATGGACAAGAAATAGGAGGAAGGCGCCGTTCCAAATCCCTATCCCAGAACTTCCATAACGATCGGTAGTCCCTGCATAGTGACTGTTTAACCAAAGCTTTGTGAAACCACGATCTGGACACCTGGCCTAATGCATGTCCCTCCGAAAACTCATGCAGATATAAGCTTGGAGATGGTAAGGAAGACACATAACGTGCAAATTGAATACAGGCAAAGTGATTAGCCAGTCCAAAAGCAAAGGTAGTTGCAATTCCAGGAAATGCATAAGAGACCCATCCTCCCATACTAGGTGTACAAACAACGTGATACCTTTTCTGTACTCTTCGCTTAAAGGTGACATTATCCAAGCCAGGGATAAACTCATCATTCTTTGAGGAGAAGCAGGCTGTATTATACTCACAACTCGGTCGGCGATCTGCGCTGGCCTGGGAACCGACATGTCACATAGCAAAAAGTTTGCAAGAGCCTTCTGAGCGTGCTGTGTGCCAAACCACGCATGCGCCGAGTGTCTTCCTGCCTGTGCTCCTCCATTCTTTTTCTTCCATGCAAGGAGCATGGTTCCTCTCTTCCCGGGAAAAGAGCCTGCGAGTGTTTTTCGAGTTTTTTGCCTCCCTTTGTTTGTTCTCTTGAAAAAAAATAAAATAAAATTAGTTTTTCCTTTATTTTCTCAGTATTTTCTTCACCGAGGTAGTTTCCGTTCTTTTTTTGGTGCGGCTGTTTTTAGACTAGCCGGGTCCTTCCCTTTTTTTGTGCCCTTTTTTCTTGGCACAATCAAGCCTTTTGATTTAGCTGGAGTTGTCTTCCCTTCCATGTCATCGAAGACACCCAGCGGCTTCAAACGTTGTACTCGGTGCAACTGGACCATCTCAGGCACAGATACCCATTCGTGGTGTATCCAGTGCCTTGGACCCGACCATAGCCCAGCTCGTTGTGCCCTCTGTCTTCGCATGAAGAAGAGGACTCAACTGGCTCGAGAAGCCCAGAGGGAAAAACGTTTTGGGGCTTGGTCCAGTCCTTCGGCGTCGATATCGAGGGACACATCGACGTCAGGAGTGGAGGTAGGCATGGCTGCTGAGAGGCCATGGCACACTGGGAGCAGTGAGGCATCGAGTGGGTCTCCACCTACCTTGAGGCCTCCTGCTGTGCAGCCCCCCTGGGACTGTCCGTCATCGGACCCGACCCTGAGGCGACATGGGGATTTGACGTCATCCTCGGCGGCACCGAGGAGCCTCGGTGAGGTGCATCGAGTGAAGGCTAAGAAGCACCGACACCGCTTCCCCTCGACGCATGGCGCCGGGAGCTCTGGGGCGCCAAGGGATTTGGCACCCAGAAGCGTTGGTGCCAGGAGTACCGCTCCCCTTCCATTCAGGAGGTGCTGATTTGTCGGCTTCTCTGTAGTCCGGTTCCTGCTCCCGACCCTCAGACGATTCTGCCACCGACTGCTCCACTGGCCCCGCAGCCTTCTCTGATGACGGCTCTCGATGAGAGCATACGGGCCTTGCTTTCAGAGCTCCTGGAAGGACTGCTGCGCTAATCTGCTTCGGCGTCGGGGGTGCTTGTGCCTGCCGTACTGTCTGCTGCAGCTGCATCTGGCCCTTTAACTGCGGTGAGGTCCCCAAGCTTGGTGCCACTTGCGGCTCCGGTATCGACTGCCACCCAGGTCGACTCCGCATCGATGTCAGTGGAGGAAGTTTTGCCGCAGTCCATTAGGGCGTCGGCCCCTCGACATTGCTATCGAGACCGTGGGTCTTCAGTATCGAGGCAGGTACAGTCTCAGAGGTCACCGAGGGAAGTGCTTTCTGACATTGAGGAACAGCGCTCATGGCAGTCATAGGAAGATCTAATACTACAGTAATTCAAAACAGCTGTGGTATTCTTGACAATTTGGAGAAAAGCCCTCAGATACCAAAGGCAGAAAAACCTTGGTTTGAACGCTTACACAATAGATATAAGTGTTTGTAGCGCTTAGTTTTATCATTGGGCTAAAAAACTCCAAATGATTTTTATCGTTTTTTTAACAATGCTTTTTAACGTTTAAATAAAATGCAATATTGAAAGTGCAGTCATTTATAAAGCTTCTTTCAGTTCATAATGTGCAGTCTCATCCAGTCCCACTCACAACTGATTTAAGATACATTAACAGTGAGATCCATAAAAGTGAGACACCACTTAACTCTCCTTAGTCCAGCACAAACTTTCTTTCATTCAACGGGGCCACCGTTTCACCCCTAAGTAGGCTTCCTCAGGAACAATGTTCTGAATATAAATGCATTAATCTAGAGAAGCAGAAATATTCAATTAAAAACTTAAACATAACTTAGTCATAAGGTCCAACAGCCACAAGAACAGCCCTCTGGTTCACTTGCTTTTAGTTATGCATACTGCATCTGAAAATGACGCTTGCAACGTCACACGCCAACACAGAGGGTTTAAATAGGCTCCTCCTTTGAAAATTTAAAGAGACACAATCAGTGTAACCAATGGCTGGTGTCAAAAAGATATTAAATAAAAAACATGCCAGTCAATGGAGCTATTTAAACTCAAAGGTTCAATGGTGTTCAATGTAAAAATCCATTTTGGTTCTTTTCTCTGCAACAAAAGTTTATGGTTTCCTCGTCTTTTTAAAGTGTCAACCTTATCTATTGCACAACACTCGAGTTCTTCAAACGAGTGCCTCATCTTTAAACAGTGTTCTACTAGTGGTTCCTTAAGAGCCATCAGTCTGATGGTTGATCTATGTTCGTTTTTTGGATGTGCGGAGAGTGCTCTTCAGGTATCTGCAGGTGTCTAACGAATTTTATCACTCAATCATCCCTTTGTGCTCTTTGCTGGGGCAAGGAGGGGCGAGGCGACCTCCAAGGCTTCCATTGCTCAATGGATTAAGGAAGCTAATGGGTTGGGCATATATTTTACAAGGGCAGTTGCCTCCGGCGGCCCTGAAGGCCCATTCTACTTGGGCGCAGGTGACGTCTTGGGCAGAGACGTCTGTTTTATCTCTGGATGAGATCTGTTGTGCGGCTACTTGGGTGTCCCGTCATACTTTTGCGAAGCATTACAGATTGAGTGTAGCTGCTCAAGAAGATGTGCGATTTGGGGCGGAAGTGTTGGCACAGGGAGCGTCGGCTTCCCACCCTACTTAGGGATTGCTTTGGTACATTTATTTATTTATTGCATTTGTATCCCACGTTTTCCCACCTCTTTGCAGGCTCAATGTGGCTTACATTACATTATGGATACTGGAAATGAGAAGAGAATCTACATTTTGTTTTACAGAAGGATTTTGGGTTACATGGTAGTGAAATACAAGATAGTGGTATAGCTGGAGACATTATAAGACATTTGAAATACAAGATAGTGGTATACAAGAACACATTATAAGACATTGGGCGCTATAAGACATTTCTGGGTATATTAGGAGATTTTTTTACATGTGTTGATCTTTGTGGTAAATCGTGTCAAAGAGATGAGTCTTCAGTAGTTTACGGAAGTTGGTCAGTTCATAGGTCGCTTTCAGATTGCGTGGTAACGCTTTCCAGAGTTGCGTGCTCATATAGGAGAAGGTAGATGCGTGCATTAGCTTGTATTTCAGACCTTTGCAGTTGGGAAAATGAAGATTAAGGAATGTACGAGAAGATTTTTTTGCATTCCTGGGTGGCAGGTCTATTAGGTCTGACATGTAGGCTGGGGCAACACCATGGATGATTTTATGAACTAGGTACATACTTTGAACGCGATTCATTCTTTAAGTGGAAGCCAGTGTAGTTTCTCTCCTAGGGGTTTCACACTTTCATATTAGTCTGACTGCCGTGTTCTGGGCTGTTTGGAGTTTTTTGAGTATTTGTTCTTTGCAGCCGGCGTAGAGTGAGTTGCAATAATCCAGATGACTGAGTACTAATGATTGTACCAGATTGCGGAAGACATCCCACCAGTTCCTGGATTCATCTGCTGCAGGTGACAAGGAAGGTAAAATTATGCCTTACCTGATAATTTTCTTCTCTTTAGCCGCAGCAGATGAATGCAGGGTCCCTCCCTAGCTCAGCCGACTGTTTGTTTTCCACGTGAATAAATGCATTTTTCATTCCGTGTTCTTTCTTGCAGAATTCAGACAGATAGGGGGACACGGTATGGATTTCAGTTCGTATAACAAGTGGAAGTTCATTCAAGTTCTGTTATTTGGTTCTCTGTTTTTAATAGTGAGGATGGTTACTGAGTTGTACTTGTTGTTGTTGTTGTTTTCTTCTTCTTGCCTTGGTTAGTGCTTTCGAATGACATATACTAACTGAGAAAGGGGATGACCGTCTGGCATCACTGCCTTCAGTTTTGTTTCTCTATCTCCACCTGCTGGTAGATGTACATAACCCCACCAGTTCCTGGATTCATCTGCTGCGGCTAAAGGAAAGAAAATTATCAGGTATGACATAATTTTACCATACACCCTATACAAAGTTTTTCAGTAATGGTTGTTTTGTGCACCCATCCAAAGTTTCTTTCTATGGTGGTATTGGGTTTTCACCATAGTCTATTGTCCTACTAATGTTTTTGCCTAGGCCTATTATTAATGATGAGGAGCATGCCTTGCAGACTGGATTTCAAACAAGCCTTAGCTGCCTGTTTTAGAGGGAATTTAAGCCCTTAAAGTTCACTCAGCTTTTTGTTATTTAATCTCAAAAAGTCTGAGATTGCTGTTGCCAAATGTCGTATCATCTAATGGGCTAGCAGATTGCATCACTTTCACTTATGCCTGAGCAGGCCTAAACCTAGTGGGCCATGTCAAGGCTCACAACATCAGAGCTGTGGTACTGTTGGGAGCCCATTTAAGGGGTCAACCTCTATGGAGGGGATTTGAAGGGTTGTGACATGGACTTCAATCTGTACATTCACTTCTTATTGTTCAGAAAGAAATTTCTGAGCAGACAGTAGCTCTGGTCTGTCTGTCTTGGGAAATATTTTTGAGGTTCAGAATCCAACTCCATCCCCTTTAGGGCTTATTTTTATATTTTCCAGGTTCCTACACAGCTTATATCGCAAAAAAGGGTTGGAGTGGAATCAAAAACTGATGATAAAAGCATATTTCTTAGCATCAGCTCCACTGTTCTGAATCAGTGGGTGATATCCCTTCCTACCAGCAGGTGGAAGTAGAGAAAACTGAATTATGCCAGTGACATCACCATCAAAACCTGAGGTGCTCCCTGGAACAATCCAGTATTATTCTCTACCTTCAGCAGGTGGTAGGTTGTTCTGACAGTGCTCCTATCCCTGGCCCAGTTCCGTGCTCTGCTGGCTGTGGCCACACAGCATGGTGAAGCCCAACAGACACTCTCAGTTCACAGTTTCAGGACTTTATTTATTTATTTTATTTTATTGCATTTGTATCCCACATTTTCCCACCTTTTTGCGGGTTTAGTGTGGCTTACAATAAGTTGTGAGTGATAGAAATACAGTTTGTTACTACTCGGTTATGGATTACATTGCGAGGAGTTAAGCGAGACAAACTCAGAGTATCATTAAGGAATATAACAATGGAAAAGAGCAGTTAAACATTAGGGAAACAACGGGAAACTAAAAGGGGTAGTACATAACAACAAGAAAGCATAGAGGCATACATTTTTGTGAGTAGAAGTATGAGTGTGGTGGAATTACAGTGAGAATTCAGAATGGCTATATTGAAGCATTGTTGAACCGTGGGTGTGGGCTTTATGTGTTTTGGTTCTTTCCGTAAGTTTTCTCAAAAAGATGGGTCTTCAATAGTTTGCGGAAGGTGGCTTGTTCGTAGGTCGTTTTCAGGTTGTGCGGCAGTGAGTTCCAGAATTGCGTGCTCATGTAAGAAAAGGTTGACACGTGCAGTGCCTTGTATTTCATGCCTTTGCAATTAGGGAAGTGGAGGTTGAGGAAAGTTCGGGATGATCTTTTAGCATTTCTGGGTGATAGATCTATTAGATCAGACATGTAGGCTGGGGCTTCACCGTGAATGATTTTGTGGACTAATGTGCATGCTTTAAAAGTAATGCGTTCCTTAAGAGGGAGCCAGTGTAGCTTCTCTCGTAAGGGTTTTGCACTTTCATATTTTGGTTTTCCAAAGATGAGTCTGGCTGCTGTGTTCTGGGCTGTTTGGAGTTTCCTCAGTATTTGCTCTTTGCAACCTGCGTATAGTGAGTTGCAGTAGTCCAGATGGCTGAGTACGAGGGATTGCACTAGGCTGCGAAAGACGGATCTTGGGAAGAATGGTCTTATTCTTTTCAATTTCCACATGCAGTAGAACATCTTTTTGGTAGTGTTGTTTACATGGGTTTCGAGTGTTAGGTGGCGGTCGATAGTGACTCCAAGGATTTTTAACGTTTCTGAGATTGGAAGGTTTAGTTTTGGTGTGTTTATAGCGGTGAATTCATTCATGTTGTACTGGGAAGTGAGTGTCAGGCACTGAGTTTTTTCTGCATTTAGTTTCAAGCAAAATGCATCTGCCCAGGTGTTCATGATGTGTAGACTTTGGTTAATTTCATTGAGGATCTCTTTGATGTCTTCTTTGAAAGGGATGTATATTGTTACATCATCGGCGTATATATATGGGTTGAGGTTATGATTTGATAGGAGTTTTGCCAGTGGGATCATCATTAGGTTGAAGATGGTTGGTGAGAGGGGTGATCCTTGTGGTACTCCACATTCAGGTGTCCATGCAGCACACGTGTTTGACTTTGATGTGACTTGATATGACCGCTGGGTTAGGAATCCCTTGAACCAGTTTAGGACATTTCCTCCGATGCCAAAATATTCAAGTATGTGTAATAGGATTTCGTGGTCAACCATGTCGAAGGCACTTGACATGTCAAATTGTAGGAGGAGTATGTTGTTGCCGGTTGCAATCATTTGTTTAAACTTAGTCATAAGGGTAATTAATACTGTTTCTGTGCTGTGGTTCGATCGGAATCCTGTTTGGGCATCATGCAGTATTGAGTGTTTGTTTAAATAGTTTGTGAGTTGTTTAGTTACCATTCCTTCGGTTATTTTGGTTATTAGTGGTATGGATGCTACTGGTCTGTAATTGGTTATTTCGCTTGTGTTTTTCTTTGTATCTTTGGGTATTGGGGTGAGTAAAATTTTTTCTTTTGGGGAAAGTCCGTTTTGTAGCATGAAGTTAACGTGGTTCGTTAGGTCTATTATGAATTGTTGAGGAGCTGATTTCATGAGGTTGTTTGGGCATGTGTCTAATTTGCAGTGGTTGAGCTTGGATCCGCAGCCCCCAGTTGCACTTCTTAGTGCTGCTGTGTGAGGCTTTGGTTCGGTCCTGCGGGGCCTTGCCCGAGGGGTGTGGGTCTCCATCCCCCCACCCCTCTTGCCCGTTTACCCTGTTTGGGTGTACTCTCCCTGCAGCTCTCAGGGTTTCTAAAAGAGCTCGCTTAGGCAGCACATATACAAAAAAAAAAATTAATTCAATTGACCTGGCTAGCTTTATGCCCCATTGTCACGGAATAATGCCTATTGTAAAGTGAAAGTAGGTAATGTCCCTTTAGGTGCACCCAGAGAGAGTCGGGGACAGCAGAAATGCTGGAGCCCTGGGCCAAGGTGTCACGTTTTCAAAGCTGGAAACTGGGTTTGTGAGCCCTTGGACCACTGTCGAGGAGCGGCAGTGGCAGGCAAACCACCCCACGCTAGAGACAGGGCAGATCTCTGACAAACAGTTAGGCTTCACCCGCACCTGGCCACTTTTCACCAAGAGTTGAGCTCAAGGCTTCAGATGGCCGGCAGGACTTACTGGAAAGGACAGGACAGGACTGGATAAGAGCTAGGCAGCACAGGGACAGCAAGGCAGGGAAAGGATAGGCTAAAGGCCAGGACTGAAAGCTGCGAGCAGCCACTGAAACAGGGAACAAACACAGCTAGACAAGAGACTGAACTGAAAGCTGCAAGCAGCCACTGAAGCAGGGAACAAACACAGATAAACCCAGAACTAGACAAAGACATACAGCCAAGACACAAGACTGGGAAACAAGCAATACAGGAAACAAGCACTACTCTAAACTAAACATAGACTAACTAGAACAGGCAAGACTTCAGGCAAGAACTAGAGCAAGGAAACAAACTCAGGCTGAAGTGCAAAAGCACCAACATACCAGGGCCTTAGACTCAAGGCAAAGGCCAAGCAGCAAGGTTTCAGAATGGCTAATAAGCCCAGCAGCACCTGGAGCTCAGCTGCAACCATCACCAGGAAACTACGGGTGCTGTGTAGGTTCAATCCAAGCAAGCAAGTCTGGCAGCCCGGAAGATCCGGACCGGACTGGGCTGAAATCTGGATCGGGTGACAGTCCACAGTAGCCACTGGTTCTGGCCACCAGAGGGCGAGTTGAGCACAGACGTAACACAAGGTAGGCCGGGATAGTTGGGCAGACCTTCGTGTGCCTGCCATATCGTATGGCATTTTGGTGTCACACGCTGTGTGGCCTTCAGACCAAGAAGCTGAGCAGTGGTAATGGATTTAATTTTATAGTGTGTAAATGTGGCTCATTCAGTCCATCAGTCTTTCTCTCAGTGAGCATGTTCCATGTGATGTTCCCTTCCCCTCCCCTCTTCAATTCAAATGGATACATTTTAGCAGATAGAATCCTCTCTCAGTTCACTCAGAGAGAATAAATCCCTGATCATGTGATGGACTTTTTCATTTCTGGCCATCCCATGTCCCTCTGCAAGGGGGATCCCAGCGGGTCTCCTTGGGATACTTAGGGACCCCAGTGATTTTTTTGGCTCCAGAGCTTGACCCAGATGGTTAAGCAGGCCTTGTGCAGGTCCTCTCATGGAGCTTATTCCTAGTCCTAGCCCTAACCCTTATCCTCTTGGGGGGGGGGAGGGTCCCAAGTGGATTGGTGGGAGCTCCGTTTTGTGGTCTCAGCGCTGTAGAATGGGTCTAGTCATTCCGGTAATTCCGGGTTCTTTGTAGGGGGTGGAGGAGGCCTTAGAGATCTTGTTGTACTCCTAGTCCCCCATGGACTCTATTTCCGAGGACCCTCCCTATTGGGAGGCTGTGGGGGAATGGTCCCATGGGTTCCGGCTCTTTTGTTATGTGGAGTTCTCTTGTTGTTTTTTTAGATGAGGTTGTGGGAGCCTCGGCTATGCTTTAGCCTCCCGTAGTGTGCTCCTAGGGGCCCCCGAAGCATTTTCTGCTCCATAAGGTCCTCATCCATGTGATGATGTTGGAGTGGGAGTCCCTGGATGGTCCCCTCAGGGTCACCGGGGCTCTTGCCCATCTCTCTGTCTTTGCTGAGAAGGTTGAGAAGTGTTGGATCTTCCCAAAGGTAGATTCCCTGGTTATGGCGGTCCCAAAGGTGTCTGTTGTACCTGTCCATGGGAACTCAGCCTTTGCCTGGCCTTTTCCATGGGGGCCACAGCATTCAGGCTGCTATTTGTGGTGGTTATGTAGCTCCATGCTGCATTGGTCCAGCGGTTGCTGGAGCCTTTGAAGATTTCTCGCCTGGAGTCCAGGTTGGCCTTTTTGGGCAGATGTACTATACGATCTGGTCCATCTGGCTTCCCACTCAGTGGCGGCATTTAGGGTTGCTGTTGGTTGTGGCTTTGTCACTGGGATACAGCTTCTATTAAGCTTTTGAGTGTGCTATACTTTAGGGGGCGCAGCGATCCTCTGCCTCAAGGGGGTAGGCCATATCATGTCCACTCAGCGCCCTTCGGCGCAGGCGAGGGGCAGAGTAGGTCCTTCAAGCAGGGGTTCTTTTGAGGCACCAAATGAACTGGGCCCTCATGTCCCTCAGGCGGGTTCACAGCCGCTCGGCCTGCCCAATGAGAATGTGCCGGGCCCCGTGTTTCCAGTTCCTTTTTAGGGCACAGATATCCTGGTACAGCCTTGGCCGGTAGTGGAGCCTCTCTGTTTTTCCTCCATGGCTGATTGCATGTCATCCTCATCTGGTCTTGCTGGTGGTGCCAGTTTGGCCTTGCAGACCTTTCTGTGTGGTTTTCCGGTGTCTGCTGGTGGAGGACCTGCTTCTGCTACCCAAGAGTTGAGGTCTGCTCCGGCAAGGGCCGGTAAAGATGGAAGATTCAGATCCCTTTTGGCTTATGGTATGGCCATTGAGAGATGACGATTAGAGAAACTTGGGTGTTTTCCCCCTACAGTAATTTCTAGCCTGCTTTGCTCCAGAAAGTCCTCTACATCCCTGGTTTATGTTGGGGTCTGGTGTGTGTTTGAATCCTGGTGTGGTGAACAGTCCCTTTCTCTACGGGGGGGGGGGGGGGGGGGGGGGGCTCAGGTTTCCAATTTTTTTTTTCTGCAACAGGACCTGGAACAGGGGCTGGCCTTGAGCTCCCCAAGGGTCCAGGTGGTTGCATTGTCCAGCTTTTGGGGGGAAATGGAGGGCATCTCTCTAGCTTTGCATAGAGAGGTAGCTCAGTTTCTGAAGGGGGTGGTGTATCCTTCCTTTCCTTCATAGGGCCTCGATCTGATTCTCCAGGTGCTGTCCAAGGCTCCATTCGAGCCCTTGCGCTTGGCTTCCATCAAGGATTTTACTATGAAGACGGTGTTTTTGGTGACCATCACCTCTGCTAGGAGGGTTTCATTATTGCAGGCCCTATCATGTCGGGATCCCTATCTCTCCTTGGAGGATTCTTCCGATGAAGGTGTCTCTGTACCATGTCAATCAGGAGGTTTGTTTGCCCTCCTTTGTGGCGCAGAGATCGTCACCGGAGGATTGGAGGTTTTGCAAACTGGAACTACGTAGGATGCCTGCTCAGGTACCTCAGAGAGACAAAGGAGTTTTGTCTCTTGGACCACCTCTTTGATCTTTTCCATGGCCCACGGATGGGCCATGTAGCCTCAAAGGCCTCCATTGTAGGTAGATTAAGGCGGTTGAGTCTGCCTTCAGAAGGAATTGCCAGGTGCCTCAAGGGCTCAAAGCCTACTCTACTAGGACTCAGGCAACCTTTCCTCGGTGGTAGTCTAGGAGGTATTCCCTGAGGAGATCTGGAGGGTGGCAATGTGATTGTCATTTTATTCCTTTGCTAAGAACTACAGATTGGACGTTGACAGAGCCGTCATTTGGGAGCCTTGTTTTCCCCCACCCAATAGATCTGCTTCGGTATCTCTCTTTAGTTCGGAATAGTGGGTTTCTTGTATATACAGTGGGGGAAATAAGTATTTGATCCCTTGCTGATTTTGTAAGTTTGCCCACTGACAAAGACATGAGCAGCCCATAATTGAAGGGTAGGTTATTGGTAACAGTGAGAGATAGCACATCACAAATTAAATCCGGAAAATCACATTGTGGAAAGTATATGAATTTATTTGCATTCTGCAGAGGGAAATAAGTATTTGATCCCCCACCAACCAGTAAGAGATCTGGCCCCTACAGACCAGGTAGATGCTCCAAATCAACTCGTTACCTGCATGATAGACAGCTGTCGGCAATGGTCACCTGTATGAAAGACACCTGTCCACAGACTCAGTGAATCAGTCAGACTCTAACCTCTACAAAATGGCCAAGAGCAAGGAGCTGTCTAAGGATGTCAGGGACAAGATCATACACCTGCACAAGGCTGGAATGGGCTACAAAACCATCAGTAAGACGCTGGGCGAGAAGGAGACAACTGTTGGTGCCATAGTAAGAAAATGGAAGAAGTACAAAATGACTGTCAATCGACAAAGATCTGGGGCTCCACGCAAAATCTCACCTCGTGGGGTATCCTTGATCATGAGGAAGGTTAGAAATCAGCCTACAACTACAAGGGGGGAACTTGTCAATGATCTCAAGGCAGCTGGGACCACTGTCACCACGAAAACCATTGGTAACACATTACGACATAACGGATTGCAATCCTGCAGTGCCCGCAAGGTCCCCCCTGCTCCGGAAGGCACATGTGACGGCCCGTCTGAAGTTTGCCAGTGAACACCTGGATGATGCCGAGAGTGATTGGGAGAAGGTGCTGTGGTCAGATGAGACAAAAATTGAGCTCTTTGGCATGAACTCAACTCGCCGTGTTTGGAGGAAGAGAAATGCTGCCTATGACCCAAAGAACACCGTCCCCACTGTCAAGCATGGAGGTGGAAATGTTATGTTTTGGGGGTGTTTCTCTGCTAAGGGCACAGGACTACTTCACCGCATCAATGGGAGAATGGATGGGGCCATGTACCGTACAATTCTGAGTGACAACCTCCTTCCCTCCGCCAGGGCCTTAAAAATGGGTCGTGGCTGGGTCTTCCAGCACGACAATGACCCAAAACATACAGCCAAGGCAACAAAGGAGTGGCTCAGGAAGAAGCACATTAGGGTCATGGAGTGGCCTAGCCAGTCACCAGACCTTAATCCCATTGAAAACTTATGGAGGGAGCTGAAGCTGCGAGTTGCCAAGCGACAGCCCAGAACTCTTAATGATTTAGAGATGATCTGCAAAGAGGAGTGGACCAAAATTCCTCCTGACATGTGTGCAAACCTCATCATCAACTACAGAAGACGTCTGACCGCTGTGCTTGCCAACAAGGGTTTTGCCACCAAGTATTAGGTCTTGTTTGCCAGAGGGATCAAATACTTATTTCCCTCTGCAGAATGCAAATAAATTCATATACTTTCCACAATGTGATTTTCCGGATTTAATTTGTGATGTGCTATCTCTCACTGTTACCAATAACCTACCCTTCAATTATGGGCTGCTCATGTCTTTGTCAGTGGGCAAACTTACAAAATCAGCAAGGGATCAAATACTTATTTCCCCCACTGTAGATGTTTGTATACTGCCATCACTGATTGAGACCGTGGTGTCCAAAAAATTGACTTTTTCTGGGGAGTACTCAATTTTGAATCTGATTGTAGGATGGTATGTATTGAAGGCAAAATAAAATTGTTTCAGAGTTTCTTCACCCTCCGTCCAAATCATAAAAATGTCATCGATGTACCGGTAGTATTTTAGAGCTTTGGTCTGGTGTGTATTCAGAAATGTCTCTTCCAGCTCAGCCATAAAAAGGTTGGCATATTGGGGTGCTGTCCTGGTGCCCATTGCACTACCGGTACATCGATGACATTTTTATGATTTGGACGGAGGGTGAAGAAACTCTGAAACAATTTTGTTCTGCCTTCAATACATACCATCCTACAATCAGATTCAAAATTGACTACTCCCCAGAAAAAGTCAATTTTTTGGACACCACGGTCTCAATCAGTGATGGCTGTATACAAACATCTATATACAAGAAACCCACAGACAGATGCAGCTACCTCCACAACTCCAGCTTCCATCCTTCACATACAAAAAGATCCATCATTTACAGCCAAGCCACAAGATACCACCGTATCTGCTCTGATCCAGGGGACAGAGATAGACACCTTAAAAGCCTGACTGCATCCTTCAAACAGAAAGGCTACAACCCCAAAATAATCTCCAAGAATATTGCCTCCTCCCTCAAAACACCCAGGGAGAATCTGCTACAGTACAAGGAGAAAAAACCCACAGACAGAATCCCCCTTGTAGTGACATACAATCCAGAGCTGGAAAAACTGAGGAAAATCATAAGAGATCTACAACCTATACTCCAGGAGGATGAATTACTGAAAGAGATATTCCCATCCCCACCAGTACTGGCCTTCCGACAGCCACCCAACTTAAAACACAAGCTAATCAGAAGTAAACTTCCATCACAGACTGAAAAGGAACAGAAGGGCACACGTCCCTGTAATTTATCCAGTTGCAAACTATGCCAAAATATTTCACAGGACCCCACAGTTATCCACAAAGGAAAGATATTCAACATAAAGGGATCTTTCACTTGCTCATCTTCCAATGTGGTATATATCATTCAGTGTAAAAAATGTAACGAAGGATGCTATATTGGAGAAACAGGCCAGATGCTTAAGACAAGATTCAATTTACATAGACATCACATGAACAATACAGCCAGTAGGGCCCCCACCCCGGTGGGACAGCACTTCACAGAACCAGGACACTGTACCAGTGATTTCACAATGAGAATACTGAAAGGTAACTTTAAAACCATACAAGAACGTAAGACCTTTGAAGTCAGAATGATTGAATATTTTAACACCCAACAGAAAGGACTTAACAAGGATCTGGGGTTCCTAGCCCATTATAAACCATAAAGCTGTATTTCTCTGTTGATCACCCTCCCCTCACCTATCCACACCTATCCTGTTAGAATATCAATGATATGCTTTGATGTCCCCATGCATACAGTGGTGGAAATAAGTATTTGATCCCTTGCTGATTTTGTAAGTTTGCCCACTGACAAAGACATGAGCAGCCCATAATTGAAGGGTAGGTTATTGGTAACAGTGAGAGATAGCACATCACAAATTAAATCCGGAAAATCACATTGTGGAAAGTATATGAATTTATTTGCATTCTGCAGAGGGAAATAAGTATTTAATCCCTCTGGCAAACAAGACCTAATACTTGGTGGCAAAACCCTTGTTGGCAAGCACAGCGGTCAGACGTCTTCTGTAGTTGATGATGAGGTTTGCACACATGTCAGGAGGAATTTTGGTCCACTCCTCTTTGCAGATCATCTCTAAATCATTAAGAGTTCTGGGCTGTCGCTTGGCAACTCGCAGCTTCAGCTCCCTCCATAAGTTTTCAATGGGATTAAGGTCTGGTGACTGGCTAGGCCACTCCATGACCCTAATGTGCTTCTTCCTGAGCCACTCCTTTGTTGCCTTGGCTGTATGTTTTGGGTCATTGTCGTGCTGGAAGACCCAGCCACGACCCATTTTTTAAGGCCCTGGCGGAGGGAAGGAGGTTGTCACTCAGAATTGTATGGTACATGGCCCCATCCATTCTCCCATTGATGCGGTGAAGTAGTCCTGTGCCCTTAGCAGAGAAACACCCCCAAACATAACATTTCCACCTCCATGCTTGACAGTGGGGACGGTGTTCTTTGGGTCATAGGCAGCATTTCTCTTCCTCCAAACCGGCGAGTTGAGTTCATGCCAAAGAGCTCAATTTTTGTCTCATCTGACCACAGCACCTTCTCCCAATCACTCTCGGCATCATCCAGGTGTTCACTGGCAAACTTCAGACGGGCCGTCACATGTGCCTTCCGGAGCAGGGGGACCTTGCGGGCACTGCAGGATTGCAATCCGTTATGTCGTAATGTGTTACCAATGGTTTTCGTGGTGACAGTGGTCCCAGCTGCCTTGAGATCATTGACAAGTTCCCCCCTTGTAGTTGTAGGCTGATTTCTAACCTTCCTCATGATCAAGGATACCCCACGAGGTGAGATTTTGCGTGGAGCCCCAGATCTTTGTCGATTGACAGTCATTTGTACTTCTTCCATTTCTTACTATGGCACCAACAGTTGTCTCCTTCTCGCCCAGCGTCTTACTGATGGTTTTGTAGCCCATTCCAGCCTTGTGCAGGTGTATGATCTTGTCCCTGACATCCTTAGACAGCTCCTTGCTCTTGGCCATTTTGTAGAGGTTAGAGTCTGACTGATTCACTGAGTCTGTGGACAGGTGTCTTTCATACAGGTGACCATTGCCGACAGCTGTCTGTCATGCAGGTAACGAGTTGATTTGGAGCATCTACCTGGTCTGTAGGGGCCAGATCTGTTACTGGTTGGTGGGGGATCAAATACTTATTTCCCTCTGCAGAATGCAAATAAATTCATATACTTTCCACAATGTGATTTTCCGGATTTAATTTGTGATGTGCTATCTCTCACTGTTACCAATAACCTACCCTTCAATTATGGGCTGCTCATGTCTTTGTCAGTGGGCAAACTTACAAAATCAGCAAGGGATCAAATACTTATTTCCACCACTGTACCTCCTACCCACCCCCATCCTCCCACCCTGTCAGACCGTCATAGTAATGCTTGAATGTTTTCACTTATATACACTGTCAGCTAGCACATTTGCTTATTTCCGATCTGACGAAGGGCAACCTTCGAAAGCTAATCAAGAAATGTATTAAGTTATGTCCAATAAAAAAGGTATCATCTTATTTTCTTTTCCATGTTTTATTTTGTTTGATTTCTATTGATAACCTTAAGAGTGGACTAACACGGCTACCACACTCCTCTACTTATGATGCAACTGATTAAATCTGACTTGAATACATCCACAGCCCAGCTCTAGTGTCACATGAGTTTGAAGAGCAGCTTGTTTGAACTGGCACAACTTGTGCTCATGTCTTCCTTAAAAATAAGGGGAATAATTCCTGCTTGTCTTGCTGCTCTATTGTTTTTTTTTTTTTTTTTTTAATAATTAAAAAGAAAGGGTTCAGAGGGAGAAGACAGGAGCAGATTACCTTGGTTAGCCAGTAGGTGACACCCTTTGAGGCTCATATAATAAGCAGTGCTTTAGAATGGTGTGCTGAATTTCAGCACACAGCATTTTAATGCACACATTGGAAAAAAATCTTTCATTCTCGATGACAAGTTAAAAAGTGTATGCTACTGCAATCATCTGCTGTGGTTTTGCTACAACTGGTTTGCCTTCTTTTGTGTCAGTGTGTGAACAGGGATTGGATCACACAAACAAAAGTCCACTAAAAACTGCTAGTGGGCCACAGACTTCCATTTCCTACCCTGCAAATATTCCCAGATGGGCCCCCCCCCCAGAGGTCCTCTCAGTGGACTCATTGGGCCTGGTAGCCACCTTACACCTGAGGCTATCTGGTTCAAATTAGTTTCCCACTCCTGGACTGGATACCTGGCATAGGAAAGCCCTTGACCAGAGAACCTCAGTGTTGTGGCACCACTCTGAACCAATAATAACTTGGTCAGTAAAGTGTCCAAGGGCATCCTGCTCTTCTCATCATAATCTTGAAAAATGGCTGCGCCAGATCCCAAGTGGTATGTCTGAGTTCTCCTTTAGAGATAACTCTCCCAAATAAAAGAATATTTGCCTCCCTTATTGAAAATCTCTTATAGGTTGTTGGAGGGCCGCAGTGCACAACGGATGAAAATAACGGGGTGCTGTGCCACCTTGCCCTGCATCCACACCGGTCATATGTGTCTCCCAGATATCGTGGGAGCCGCAAGGAGATGTGACGTCATCCAAAGCCAGGAGGCCGACAGGAGCTGGAGGCAGCAAGTTAAAAGGCACCCACCACATGGTGCAGCCCCCTTTTTGTGAGAACATCCCAGAGTCTGGAGCAGCTAAAACTGAATGAGATGCAATTCCAGTCTGCTGTCTTTCACAGAGGCTAATTTACCTTCTCATTTAATTGTTTGTTTGTTTTCTTTCATTTTCTGCTTTTTCCTCTCTCCTTGTAATGTGATAGCCTACCACCTCTTTAAGGCAATGATAGAAATCCCCGGAAACTGCTCGGAGGAGGGGCAAGAAAACAAGGCAATGATTGCTTTGTTCAGAACTGGTCTGTAGCGGAGGAGACTTTGCTTTTGAATCCGGGAAACAGAGTGTACGGCCATAGAAAGAAAGCGTTTGCAGATCTGGCTTATGCCAGGTAAAGCCCGAATCTTGATTGGAATGATCCAGCAGGGGTTGAAACAAAGATCTGTCTTTAAATAAGCAGTACATGGAGGAATCTATTCGAAAGCTAGTGGTAAATTTAGGTTTGACTCTTAAAAACAACGTCATTTGTATCGTTTACTAGTGTTTGTTTTGGACACTTGATGAAGAGTCTGTGCAGTAAGGAAGTATCCTTTAGTTTGGTTATTAGTGTGTATATCACACCTGTGGGAGTTCTGTGTCAATAGAATTCCCCCATGCTCTCCTTATTCTGTCATAAAATCCTATATAATAATTCTCACCTCCAACGTTCGAATATGCCTGGGACCGTGCCTCCCTCGGAGGTGGTCTGCTAGGCAGGTACGCACTGACGTTAGTGACGTCAGTGACAGCTGATACCAAAGCAAGGGGAGGAGTGAGAGTGTTTCCCTACTCCTCCCCCTGTGTTACAGCCCACTGGACCCCCCTTCTGCGACACTTGACCCCCCCTTCTCGGCGAAAACTGCCCCCGCCGCCGTCCAGTACCTGTGCTGACGGGGGACCCCAACCCCTGTCAGCCGAAGTCCTGTGCTGGCCTTCACGCCGTTGCTTTTTCAATGATCTTCGGTTAAAAGTTCCTCTGCGTGCGTCTGATGTCAGACGCACGCAGAGGAACTTGAACACAAAATCATTGAAGAAGCAATGGCGCGAAGGCCAGCACAGTTAATAGGTCTTTCAGAGAAATTGCATGCTTCAAGTTATTATACGGTCTGTGCCAGAGCCGGTGGTGGGAGGCGGGGCTGGTGGTTGGGAGGCGGGGATAATGCTGGGCAGAGTTATACAATCTGTGCTGGGGCTGGTGGTTGGGGGGCGGAGATAGTGCTGGGCAGACTTATACGGTCTGTGCCCTGAAAAAGACAGGTACAAATCAAGGTAAGGCATACACAAAAAATGGCACATATGAGTTTATATTGTTGGGCAGACTGGATGGACCGTGCAGGTCTTTTTCTGCTGTCATCTACTATGTTACTATTTATTTAAAACACTTATATTCCACATTATCTTAGTAATGCTTAGTGGATTACAAATAAAACCATACACAATAAAATAAATCTAACAGAATACATAATAGCACCAACATACAAAAGCACTACAATCAATTTCAAAATCCTTAAAACAATTCACTCCCAGGTGCAAATTACTAATTTTCTCAATTGTCAATGCATAAATGTCAGACTCCACCATATGCTTGGATGAACAAAAATGTTTTCAACTCTTAAGAGGTCAAAACTCTGAATCCTTCTCAACCTAAGGGGTAAAGAATTCCAAAGCTGTTTTGTAAATGTAGCCGAGTGATATTCCTATAAACACACAGACCAAAAAAAATGGACCCTGCAAAAGGGCCTTACTTATTGATCTCAAATCTCTTACTGGTTGGTATAAATATAGCCATGTTGCAATGAGCACAGAAACTTTATTATTCAAAACTTTAAATACCAAATATGTTATCTTCTACTTTATCCTTTGCTGAATAGGAAGTTAGTGTTGTTGTCACCAGGTGGGGCTATTTGTCTAGTAAAAAGAAATGGTACAGCATCTCTGTCTAGTCATCCTGCTTTGTCCTGCTAGAGTGAATTGAAAACTAATAGTGTACCTATATTTCAGTGTAATAGAAGAACTTGAATACTTGCATACTGAGAAAGCAGTTCAGTAGGGTATGGAGAGGCGAGAATTAGCTGTAAGGAAACCAAACTGCAGATATGAGAGAACAGTATGGTAGGGGGGAGCGATTCATAATTCATATTAAGGCAGTGTTTCTCATTCTTTTTGGTGGTGAGCTTATTGTTTTATCGTTTGAGCTCACTAAAAATGCCTTTTTTACAATGCAAATCAGGGCAGTGTATAGCTAGAATACCTAAGGAAAGGAACTCCATATAATATAGAAAAGCATTCAGTCATACAGTAAGTTCACCATAATAATTAACTGCAGGCTTCCTCAGGTTGATATTTTAGATAGTCACAACAAAAATGAGCGGAAGATATCCAGAAGGACCAGACTGAAGCCACAAATATTGAAACCAAGATGATTTATTACGACCCAACACTGTTTCGGCCAACAAGGCCTTCCTCAGGGGTCTAAAGTAAAAATACCACATGTATAATATCACATAATAAGAACAATGGAAAACAATATAAAAACAATATAAAAACATAAAGAATGTACATATTATATTTAATGTATATAATATAATAATAGTGGCTTTAAAATGACATTTAATATCTAAAATATACATGTATGAGATCGCAAGTAAATTATAACGGTGGATTATGTAATGTATATGTAATGATATTCAAACAAAGTATATAATATAATAAAGAAGGGACACATAAGAATAGTAATCTTATAATGGCCGTACATGATATGTTGAGCAATAAAATATATTTCGAGCAATAAAATATATTTCAAAATATAAAGAATGACTGAAGATCCATATAGAGATACAAACGACAAAATAGCAAGTCCAAATGGATATCAGGGTAAACATGAACATATGTGAAGACCAACTTTTACATAAGTGTTATTTAATATTTATCATACCTTCAGACTGGTTTGTACTAGTATTCCTCCAAAAAGGATCTCACATAGAGTGAGATGATCTGGTCGAAAATACAAAAATATAAATAATATGGATGAAGTTGAATAAGTAATTTAAAATATAATCTTGAAACTGTATATAAAGGCTATTTATATAAATATTCAGTATCAATTGAGATGTGATTAAAAATGGAAAAGGAATGAAATAAAATAAAATAAAATATGTATATGATTTGAAAGTGTGCTCGGATGCAGTAAAAGTTATGATGCTGATGCTGTTTAAATAACAGTTAACTAGCCAGTGCCGAAAGAAGCATTAATGTCTACTCGAAAAAACTTGAAATGCAAGCTTCGAGTCTAATTAAGGTAAACTATATATTTGAGGGGCAAAAGCTCTAAAAGTAGAGACTTACCGCTGATGCTATCGAAACGGGCTTGTAAGTGCTATCTACATAGACTTGCTGATTTGCTGAAAACCGGCAGTAGCGAATCAGCTGTAATTTATAGTGAATGTGCTGACATCGTTTAGTGATGTAGATTGCATATGGTAGCCTATAATGGCTTAGAGTCTCGATATTCGAAAGAAAATACAATGACGCTTCAAACTGCCTCAGTCAATTAGTGAAGGCTTTGATGTCTCGAAAAGTCCTTATATAAAAAGTCCTTATATAAAGGAGTCATTATATAAAAAAACTAAGAACTTTATTGGAAGTGTATAGCCAAATGTTTAGTTAAAGGGTCTGATGGAACTAAGCGAATGTAATATTTAGTGTAGCCCGTATAGTTTAATATACAAAAGTTTAAAATCGGGCTAAAGTGGAAAATGTAAATTTACGGATGTATGTCTCTAAAAACTAAACAGTAAATAAATGCTGTCAACTTGTACATGCAGTATTATGTGATTTATGGAAGTAAAATATGTATATGATTTGAAAGTGTTCTCGGAAGCAGTAAAAGTAATGGCGCTGATGCTATTTAAATAACACTTAACTAGCCAGTGCCGAAAGGCACAGTTATTTAATAGATGATATACACGATATGTACCGGCTGATATTAGCATTAATGTCTACTCGAAAAAACTTGAAATCCAAGCTCCGAGTCTAATTAGAGTAAACTATATATTTAATAGGCAAAAACTCTGAAAATAGAGACTTACCGCTGATGCTATCGAAACGGGCTTATAAGTGCTATCTACATAGACTTGCTGATGTGCTGAAAAACCGGCAAGAGTGAATCAGCTGTTATTTATAGTGAATGTGCTGACGTCGTTTAGTGATGTAGATCGCATATGGTAGCCTATAATGGCTTAGAGTCTCGATATTCAAAAGAAAATACAATGACGCTTCAAACTGCCTTAGTCAATTGGTGACGTGTGCAGGATAATATAGGTTGAAGGCTTTGATGTCTCAAAAAAAGTCCTTATATAAAAAAGTCGTTATATAAAAGAATCCTTTTATAAAAACTGAGAACTTTATTGGAAGTGTATAGCCAAATGTTTAGTTAAAGGGTCTGATGGGACTAAGCGAATCTATGTAATATTTAGTGTTGCCCGTATAATTTAATATACAAAAATTTTAAAATCGGGCTGGAGTGGAAAATGTAAGTTTACGGATGTATGTCTCTAAAAACTAAACTATAAATAAATGCTGTCAACTTGTGCATACAGCATTATGTAATTTGTAGAAGTAAACCGATTAAAAACTTGTTGCTGATACTGTCTAAATGAATAGGCAAGTGCTGTTGACATAGGCTTGTTGATCCGCTAGATCACGGTGTTAGGGACTTAGCGATTATTTATAAGAAATGCACTAACGTCTCTCATTGATGTAAATTCTATATAGCGGCGTATCATAGCTGAAATTAATTTATGAATAAATGCTATCAGCTTGTGCATACAGCATTGTGTATATTATAGAAATAAACCGATTAAAAACTTATCGCCGGTACTGTCTAAATGAATAGGCGGGCACTGTTGACACAGGCTTGCTGATACTCTAGATCACAGCGTTAAGGACTCAGCGGTTGTTTATAAGAAATGTACTAACGTTTCTCATTAATGTAAATTCTATATAGCGGCGTATCATAGCTGAAAACCTCAATATTCAAAAAGTGTGGGATAGCATCTCGAGCTGTATAAGTTAATTCTAATGTAGAAAGAATTAAATAAAAAGGAGGGAATAATCTATCTATTATATGAACATGTGGTATGATGAAGATTAACCGAATTTTAATTGTAACAATGAAAATAATCGAAAAGAATAAAAAATGAATTGAATTTTGGGCCAGATTCAAGGAATACATGTATATCCGGTGAAAGGTGAGCCAGAGTTATTACATAACTATGTATTATAAAAAATGTATAAGTTCTAATTCCTTATTTAGACCATTCGGAATTATTGAATCTAATTCGTAAATGGCACGTTGTTCTGCTTTTAGCAGTGTGCTGTCTAGATTTCCACCCCTCCAGCCACTTTTAAAGGTCTTAAAGATGAAAAATTGGATATCTTCACATTTGTGTTCAGCCTGTATCCAATGGTCAACCAAAGGTGCTGTCTTAATTTGTCTCTTGATACAGCTACGGTGCTCTATAATCCTAGCTTTAATCATCCTACTAGTTTTACCAACATATATTAGGTTACATGGGCATAAAATGATATATACTACATTCTGTGTTTGACAATTACTATTAAAATTAAGTTTATAGCATTTTTTAGTGGTAGGATGGACAAATTCTTGAAGAGTTAATGAATGTATGCAAACAGAACATTTATTACATGGTTGGTGGCCAACCTTAACTTCAACTGCCCTATCAATTGTGGGAAGAGCAGATGGGACTAGAAGATCTTTCAAGTTTGGATTCCTAGAAAGAGCGAATATCGGTGTGATGCCTCTAAAGCAAGGGAGTGTCTGTATGATATGCCAATGTTTTTTAATGATATCTTTAAAATGATGACTGAATGATGAAAAACGGAAATTGCATACTATATCGGGAATACCCTTGATTTTATTCCCAGTCTGTAAAAGATCTTCTCTTGTTCTGTCACATGCTTTATTGAAACCCTTCTTAACACATGCTTTAGGATACCCTCTTTGGATAAACCTCTCTGTGAGAGTTTTAGATTGTTCCAAAAAATCTTCTGTGTTAGCACATACACGTTTGAGTCTCAAGAACTGACAAAAAGGCAAATTATCTTTTAGAGCACGATTGTGGTAGCTGGTATAATGTAAATAGCAATTCCGATCTGTAGGCTTCTTATATAATGATGTAGTCAGCCAATATTTTTCTTTCCTGACTAAAACATCTAAGAATGGGATGCACTCCGTGCTAGATTGCATTTTAAACTTCAAGTTGGTGTCTAGACTATTAAGCCAACCATGGAACTCATTAAGTAATTCTAAATTGCCCTTCCACAGGATGAAAATATCATCTATATATCTTTTGTATAGCTTTATCTCTTCTTTATATGGATGGTCATCAAGGAACAACTTTTCAAATTTAGCGACGTAAAGATTGGCTATATCAGGGGCCATGCTAGCCCCCATAGCTGTGCCTTTGATTTGTAAATAGAAATTTCCATTGAAGGCAAAGTAATTTTTAGTGAGAGCTATGGTGGCTAAAGTCATAATTAGACGGTTAGGGATCCTAATGTTGGTTTTCCTATCTCTGATAGTTTCTTCAACAATGGTTAACGCTTCTAATTGTGGTATGTTGGTGTACAATGATTCAATATCTAGGGTAACTAACATTAATCCCTCTAGGTCACCGTCATATTCCTCAAGTATATTGATGAAATGTGCTGTATCTCGTACATATGACTTGATAAGTGGGATGTATGGTCTCAGAAAAAAGTCGGTAAAAATAGATAGGGGCTCCAAGATTGAGCCATTTCCCGAGATGATAGGACGTCCAGGGGGGTTCTCTAAACTCTTATGAATCTTAGGTAGGATGTAAATCGTAGGGATGGTAGGATGTTCGTTTACTAAAAATTGTTTTTCTTTAATGGTTAAATAACCCATCTTGCTAGCATACTCAACTACTTCGATGATATCATTTCTCAAAGATTCTGTTGGATTTTCTTGAAGGGGAATATAAAAATCTGTATCATTTAACTGCCGCATAATTTCAGAGATATATGAGGACCTATCCATAATTACCAGACCCCCACCCTTGTCAGCAGGTTTAATGACAATGTTACGATTAGATGCCAGAGATCGTAGAGCCATATTTTCTTCTTTAGTCAAGTTGTGAAAAGGAGTTCTAGTGCCACTATCTTCTAGAGAGATGATATCTCTGAGAACTACTTCGTGAAAAGCTTTGATAATCGGGTCTATTGGACCCGGAGGAACCCATTTGGATTGCCTTTTAACAACAGACATATGCTCTCCAAGAGGGAGGTTAAAAATGGGTCTTTAGACCTACCTTAAATTTTTTAAAAGAGGTCTCAGAATGGAGTGAGAGAGGCAGTTTGATCCATAAAAGCAATGCTAAAAAACAAGGCACTTTTCCTGGTGAATTCCCAGTAAGCATGAGAAGGACTTGAATGAACTAATCTGTGGTAGTTGAGTAATGCAAGTTGACATGAGGGACATAAGGAATTGTTAGTGAGGTAAGATAGTCCGGTCTTCCAGTATGAAGAGCTTTGTGTGTACCCCCAAACTGCAGAAAATGTTCACATGTGCCCTTAGCTGGAGTGATGAACCTTGTGCCTTATAAAGTGAGAGTGGAAAGAAAAACCTGCCCAAGAGATAGGGGAGGCGGTTGAGAAAAAGAAGACTGATGATAGAGAGGAACAGATGGTCCTCTTCAACAAGAGGGGCTTGCTGACCCCAACATATACCATCTCTTGCGCTCCACAAAAATAACACTATCAGAAGATGCTGCAACAGATCTTTCACCCACACAAAGTTAATAGCATCTAAACAGCCTCCAATGCAATAGCTCCTAAACATCACAAAACACTACTGCCATCAGTTCCCCAACTCCTCTCCTCTCTCCTTCAGCACGTTACCCCAAGCAGCTTGAACATTTTGTCTCCTTGCCCTCCCATGCTCATCTCTTATCTACCCCACTGCCCACCCTCCCAGCAGTCCTATCTCACCAGGCTGCTTTTCCTCTATATATTATACTCAGAAACCTCATTTTCATCCTGCCTGCCACTACCTTGACCCACACTTCCCTCTCTCCTCCTCTCCTGCCACTCTGTTAGCCTACCACAATCCTCTTAATCCCCCACCCAGTATTAGTATTACCCCATCACTACTCTTTTCCCCTATATACCATGCCAGGCAGTCTTCCTTGCTCTCTGTCTTATCCTTCCCTCCTGCTTGCCAACACCTTGTCCTACTCTGTCCTTTCTCATTTTACCCTTTTCTCTAATCTCGCACCCAGAATCAGTGTTACATAGAAACATGGAAAATGACAGCAGAAAAAGGCCATATGGCTTATCTATACTATATAACCATGTGCCTATCTATACTGAACTCTTAAAATCCTTTCCTTTGCCATAGGGATCCTCTGTGCTTGTCCCATGCTTTCTTAAATTCAGATAGTCTTAATTTCTACCACCCTTTCTATTAAAAAAAAAATATATTTTTTTTTCTTAGATTAGTTTAGAAACTATCCTCTTTCACTTTCATCCTGTGTTTCTTCATTTTCAGTCTTCCTTTCAAGAGAAGGCCTGCCTGCTGTGCATTTAGTCAAGGTATTTAAATAGAGAAATTTAAATACATCTGTGGTCTAAATTTACAGGAAGCATGCCTTCCCTCTTCCCATCTTTCTTCCAAAGTATGCGTATTGAGCTCTTTAAGTCTTGCTCCATATGTTTTATAATGAAGATCATTTTAGTAGCAACCCTCTGGACCAACTGCATCCTGTTTATATCTTTTTGAAAGTGTGGTCTTCAGAACTGTATGCAGTACTCCAAATAAGGTCTGACTTTTATAAAATGGTACTATTAGTTCCTTTTTCCGACTAGCCATTCCTCTCCTATTTACACAAGCATTTGCCTTTTTTACCCGTTTGGCCACCGTAAGTTTATCAGATTTAGTCACCCCAGGTTCCACTTTTTTTGTGTGCATAGAAGTGCTTCACACTAAACCGTACTGCTCCGTTGGGTTTTTGCAACCTAAATGCATGACTTTTCATTTTTAGCATTAAATCTTAGCTGCTAAATTCTAGATCATTCTTCAAGTTTTGCTAGATTCCCCCCCCCCCTCCCCCCAATATTATCAACACCTTCCAGGATGTTTACTCTGTTGTAGTTTCTAACTACAGCCACTTAGGGCCTATACCAAGGATGCTCAGTTTACTTATAAGTCACCTATGGGGAACTGTGTCAGATGCTATGCTGAAATCTAGTTACACCACATCTAGTGCTCTTCCTTGATTAATAGTCACCCAGTCAAAGAAATTAATCTGATTCGTCTGATAAAACCATGCTGCCAACATTCGCCACGTAGTTTCGGCAGAAACCAAAACTGGATAGCATACCCCTCCCTCCCAACTGAAAGGCACCACCCTCCCACCACTGATAGGCCCTTCCTGGTGGACTATCTCCACTTGCTTCTGCCTTGTCCTGCTCTGCAGTTAAAATGGCTACAGGGGCCTCCAGCAGCAGTCTCATGAGTCTGTTGTGGAAGGTTTCGGCAACTATTTTGAGACAGGAACCGGCATGTGTAGGAGCAATCCACAATCCCTGCTCAGAGTTTACAATCTGTTCAAGTGAGACAAACAGGGCAAATAAGGGATTGGAGAGTTATTTATTATGGAAATAAAATGGACATGGGTACTGAACAAGTAAATAATGGGTTAAGAGTTAAAAGCAGCCTAAAATAACAAACAGGAAACTAGTGAAGTGACTTGAAGAGAAGGGGTTAGGTGAGTAGCAGAATTTTGAACAGACTGAAAGGATAGAGAGATGGTTTAGTGGGAAATCTGTGAAGAAGCAAGTTGCAGTAATCTAATGAGATGAAGAGAGTGTGGATAAAAGTTTCAGTAGTGTGCTCAGAAAGGAAGGGGTGAATTTTGGTGATGATATAGAGGAAGAAATGACAGGTTTTAACAATCTGTTGGAGAAGTGTAGCAAAAGAGAGGAGTCAAAGATGGCCTCAAGATTACAAGCTAATGAGACTGGGAGGAAGAAAATGGGGGAAGAGGAGAGATGAGTTTTGAGGGGGGAAGGGGGGGGGAAGATAAGCCAAGTCTTGGCCACTTTCAGTTTCAGATGGCAGTGAGACATCCAGGCAGCAATGTTAGACAGACAGACATGGACCTGGATTCCTGGTGAAATTTCTGGTGTGGAGAGGTAGATCCGGGTCTCATCAGTGTAAAGATGATACTGAAAACCATAGGAGGAGATCAGATCACCAAAGAAATAAGTATAGAGACAAGAGAAGAGGTCCCAAGATGGAGCCCTGAGGTATATTGACTCATGGTGGGATACTACTACTACTACTTACAATTTCTATAGCGCTACTAGACGTCCCTGCTTGACAGAGCTTATAATCTAATTAGGACAGACAAACAGGACAAATAAGATAAGGGAATTACTAAGGTGGGAATGATAAAACATGGGTACTGAACAAGCGAGTAAGTGTTAGGAGTTAAAAGCAGCATCAAAAAGCTTTTAGCTTAGATTTGAAGATGGCCAGAGATGGAGCTTGACGTACCGGCTCAGGAAGTCTATTCCAGGCATATGGTGCAGCAAGATAAAAGGAACGGAGGCTGGAGTTAGCAGTGGAGGAGGAGGGTGCGGATAGGAGAGATTTACCCAGTGAACGGAGTTCCCGTGGAGGAGTGTAGGGAGAGATAAGAGTGGAGAGGTACTGAGGAACTGCAGAGTGAATGCACTTGTAAGTCAATAAGAGTGGAGAGGTACTGAGGAACTGCAGAGTGAATGCACTTGTGAGTCAATAAGAGGAGTTTGAACTGTGTGTGGAAATGGATAGGGAGCCAGTGAAGTGACTTGCGGAGAGGGCTAATAGGAGCATAGCGACACTGGCGGAACATAAGTCATGCAGCAGAATTTTGAACAGATTGAAGAGGAGAGAGATGGCTTAGTGGGAGACCTGTGAGAAGCAAGTTGCAATAGTCTAAGCGAGAGGTGATGAGAGTGTGGATGAGGGTTCTGATAGTATGCTCAAAAAAGAAAGGATGAATTTTGGTGATGATATAGAGAAAGAAACAGCAGGTTTTAACAGTCTGTTGAATATGTGCAGAGAAGGAGAGAGAGGACTTGAAGATGACCCCAAGGTTAAGAGCTGATGAGACAGGGAGGATGAGAGTGTTATTCATAGAGATAGAGAATGGGGGAAGAAGAGAGGTTGGTTTTGGGGGAAAGATAAGAAGCTCAGTCTTGGTCATGTTTAGTTTCAGATGGCAGTGAGACATCCAGGCAGCAATGTCAGACAGGCAGGCTGATACTTTGGCTTGGGTTTCAGCTGAGATTTCTGGTGTGGAGAGGTAGATCTGGGAGTCATCAGCGTAAAGATGATACTGAAAACCATGGGATGAGATCAGAGTACCAAGGGAAGAAGTATAGATGGAGAAAAGAAGAGGTCCCAGGACAGATCCCTGAGGTACACCTGCCTGCGACCTGCACCAGGGTTTTCTTTCTGAACTGTCTCGCACTTCGGAAAACAGGAAGTAGCATCAGAAGGGGTAGGATGGTTCAGAGAGAAAGCCACGGTGCAGGCTGCCGACAGCCAATGAGTGCCATTGCCACTGGTGCTGTCTGGGCAAAGACACAGACATTTCATATTTTCTTCTAGTGCCATGTCATACAGATGGGCTGATATTTGGGCCTGGATTCCTGCTGAGATTTCTGGTGTGGAGAGGTAGATTTGGGAGTCATCAGTGTAAAGGTGATACTGAAAACCATGGGATGAGATCAGTGTAAAGGTGATACTGAAAACCATGGGATGAGATCAGAGTACCAAGGGAAGAAGAAGAGATTCCAGGATAGATCCCTGAGGTACACCAGCTGGTGGTGGGATAGAAGTGGAGGAAGATCCACCAGAGTATACACTACAAGTATGATGGGAGAGATAAGAAGAAAACCAGGAAAGAACAGAGCCCTGAAATCGAAGTGAGGACAGTGCATCAAGGAGTAGACAGTGATCAACAGTGTCAAAAGCAGCAGATCAAGAAGGATGAGGATAGAATAGAAACCTTTGGATCTGGCCAGGAACAGGTCATTGGAGACTTTAGCAAGCTCTGTTTCAGTTGAATGAAGAGGGCGAAAGCCAGATTGAAGTGGATCAAGAACAGCTTGAGATGAAAGAAGGTCAAGACAACAGTGGTGAACAGCGTGTTCAAGTATCTTGGATAGGAAAGGGAGGAGTGAGATGGGGCGATAGTTGGAAGGACAGGTAGGGTCCAATGAAGGTTTTTAAGGAGTGGTGTGACTACGGCATGTTTGAAGGAATCAGGAACAGTCACAGTGGAAAGTGAAAGATTGAGGATATGACAGATAAAACGGGTGACAGCAGGAGAGAGAGTGCTAAGTAGATGGGTGGGAATAGGATCAGAGGAACAGGTAGTTAGTTTTGAGGAAGAATGAAAATGTGCAGTTTCCTTTTCAGTGATTTCTGAAAAGGAAGAAAAGGAGGCAGGGGTTGAAGAAGGGTTCAGAGATTGCTGGGGAGGAAGCAGGGGTTGAAGGAGGGTTGAGGGATAGCAGGGGAGGAGGAAGATACAAGCATACACTAAAAGTGTGATGGGAGAGGAGAACAAAACCAAGACGGAACAGAACCCTGAAATCCAAGCATATCAAGGAGTAATTAATGACCAACAGTGTCAAAAGCAGCAGATAGGTCAAGAAGGATGAGGATTGAGTAAAAGCTCTTGGATCTGGCTAGGAACAGGTCATTGGAAACTTTTAGAAGGGCTGCTGTTGTTGAGGCGGAGTGTAGAGAGCAAAAGAAAGATTATAAATTATAGTGAATTGAGAATTGCTTGAGATGAAAAAGTCAACTGAGATGAACAGTACATTCAATTAGCTTGGATAAGAAAAGAAGGTGGGAGATAAGACAATAATTGGAAGGGCATGCAGGATCCAGTGAAGTTTTTGAGGAGTGCTTTAACCACAGCATGCTTGAAGGTATCTGAAACAATTGCAATAGAAAGATTGAGGATATGACAGAAGGGATAATAGCAGGGGAGATAGAGCTGAATGGATGGGATGGGATTAGATGAACAGGTAATGAGTTTGGAGGAGTTAAAAATATACAGTTTCCTTTTCAGTAACTTTTGAAAAGGAAGAAATGGTTGCAGGAGTTAATGGAAGGTAGTGAGAATGAAGTGGGGTAAGAGAGGTGGAGATGACCTAGTGGAGAGCTCAGGGTTAGTCTTGTGAATTTTGTCATAGAAGTAATCAGCCATAGTCTGAGGACAAAATAAAGTGTTTTATGTGTGTGTGTGTTTGTGGGGGGGGGGGGGGGGGGGCACTTTGGAGGTGGAGGCAGTTTAAGGAGGGAGCAGGGGCCGTCTCTTCATGTTCAAGTGTACAGTGCTGCATACGTCTAGTAGCGCTTTAGAAATGATAAGTAGTAGTATTAGTAGTGCTCAGTGTGTGGTGGCTGCTAAGAAAGCAAATAGAATGTTGGGTATTATTAGGAAAGGAATGGAAAACAAAAATGAGGGCGTTATAATGCCTTTGTATCGCTCCATGGTTCGACCGCATCTTGAATATTGTGTTCAATTCTGGTCACTGCATCTCAAAAAAGATATAGTGGAATTAGAAAAGGTACAGAGAAGGGCGACAAAAATAATAAAGGAGATGGGATGACTTTCCTAAGATGAAAAGCTAAATCGGCTAGGGCTTTTCAGCTTGGAGAAAAGACGGCTGAGGGGAGATATGATAGAGGTCTATAAAATAATGAGTGGAGTTGAACGGGTAGATGTGAATCGTTTGTGTACTCTTTCCAAAAATATTAGGACTAGGGGGCACACAATGAAGCTAGAAAGTAGTAAATTTAAAACGAATCAGAGAAAATATTTCTTCACTCAATGTGTAATTAAACTCTGGAATTTGTTGCCAGAGAATGTAGTAAAAGTGGTTAGCTTAGCGGGGTTTATAAAAGGTTTGGTTGGCTTCCTAAAGGAAAAGTGCTTAGACCACTATTAAAATGGACTTGGGGAAAATCCACTGCTTATTTCTAGAATAAGCAGAATAAGCAGCATAAAATGTATTGTACTGTTTTAGGATCTTGCCAGGTACTTGTGACCTGGATTGGCCACTGTTGGAAACAGGATGCTGGGCTTAATGGACCTTCTGTCTGTCCCAGTATGGCAATACTTATGGTCAGACATCTCTCCTCTCAATTCGTATTAATCCTTCTTTTCCTCGCCCCGTTCCCCAGCTTTATTTTTATCCTGCCACCCCTCTTATTGCTCTTTCCACAAACTGTCCATCTCATATTCCCTTTTCTCATACTCCCTTCTAACTCCTACCCTGATCGCCACCCCAGACTCACTTCTTGCCCTCTAACCCCTCACCAACCCCAATTTCCCTTTCCATCTTGACCTCAGTCTGGAGTTCTTCTCTTTCTTTGCCTTGTCACTTTTCTCTAACTATTTTGCTCCCCAAATTCCCCTCTTTGCCTCGCTCTCTAGTCTCTTCTGTTTTCCCTTCCAACCCTCTTTCCAGGTCCCAACATCAGATTCCCTAGCCGATTTCTTCAGTCTTTCCCCTTCCGTTCTTAGGCAAAAACAAACAAACAAAAAAAACCCCTGGAATTGGGATTCTGGCAGGTATTTGTGACCTGGATTGGCTACTGCAGGAAGCAGGATCCTGGGTTAGATGGACAATTGGTATGCCCTGTATGGCTATGCTTATGTTCTTAAATCAGGCTGGGACTTCTTAAATTCCCTTCTTACAACTTCTTAGGGGTCAGAATTGAATGGCAGTGGCAGGCTCAAGGCAATAGGAAAGTGGCTGTGGGCTCAGTGCTTTCAAACATGAGATGGGGACAGAGGCAGAAAAAGCATAAAACAGCTCCATCTCCTTCCTGCAGCTTCTGTATCTGCTTGTACTAACTTTATCTGCCGTTGGGGGTAAAACAAAGAGATGAGTGGAGCAAGTGAAAATGAGTTTTTTTCCAGCATACCTCCTTATTTTGGCAGATGTATGAGGAGTTGAGAAACTGTGGGGTCATGTGCAGGCTAGTACCAGTAGTAGGGAGAGTTGAAAGCTGGTGAATGGGAGTTAGGATAGTGTTAGGAGCAAAGAAGCAATATTCCAATAAATTTGTGTACACATGGTTAGCTAGGTGCAGACCCATATATCGTACATCATACTGTCTAGTAGATATTGCAAGAATGCCAAGGGAAAGGTCTGTCCAACTTCACCCTCCAAGTTGAAGGTCTAAAATTACATTTGATTGTGGACACAGCATGGAATTGAAAGGGTTCAGGATTTAAGCGCTATTTTAAAAATAGTACAGAGCCAGTTTTATTACTCCAAAATATTGCTTCAAATAAGAATAAAATGTATTTAAAAAATAGAACACAAAATTTGGATTTGGATTATGGTTTAGACCTGCTATATTTAGTCAGTACTGATGGTCTTTGAAGAAGTTATTTATATAATTTGTCTCTGAGTAGTCAGTCAGAAGCCCTGTAGGTTTGATATTGATTGATGTAAACTTTCTACTTTTATACACCCAGACTGTAATAGTCATTTTCTTAAAGCTTTAAGTTGAGATCTAGTCCTATTTTTACATGGAGCATGAGGTCCTGGATTATGTGTTCTTAAAAACTGTGGGATAGATATTAAAAAAAATTTAACTAGGTAGGAATGCGCCTATTTGGTTAAATCCTGTGAGCCCCAGAGCACATATTCAGAGGCACTTAACTAGTGCCACTGAATATATGCTCTGAATATATAGTGCCTGGAGCAGAGGAGTAGCCTAGTGGTTAGTGGTGGTTAGTGCAGTGGACTTTGATCCTGGGGAACTGAGTTCGATTCCCACTGCAGCTCCTTGTGACTCTGGGCAAGTCACTTAACCCTCCATTGCCCCTGGTACAAAATAAATACCTGAATATATGTAAACCGCTTTGAATGTAGTTGCAAAAAACTCAGAAAGGCGGTATATCAAGTCCCATTTCCCTTCCCTCTGATGCAGTGGAATAGCCTTGGGTGGGCCTGGGTATGCCCCTAGCAGCACATATCATTAGTGTAGTGTAGATTGTAAGCTCTTTGAGCAGGGACTGTCTTTCTTCTATGTTTGTGCAGCGCTGCGTATGCCTTGTAGCACTATAGAAATGCTAAATAGTAGTAGTAGTAGTAGTGAGGATCCCTGGGCTAAGTTATGTCCAATAAAAAGGTATCATCTTATTTTCTTTTTCATATTTTGTTTTATTTCTATTGATTACCTGCTTAGGTGGAATCTGATGGTGGCTCATTTTGGGGCTTGCTTTTTCAGTGGTTGATTTGGGGTTCTAATCAGGAGCCTTGGCCCAAATTCAGGGTCTGGTTCTGTTCTTTGGACTCAAGGGCTGGGTCCAGGTTAGTATATTTATTTATTTGTTACATTTGTATCCCACATTTTCCCACCTATTTGCAGGCTCAGTGTGGTTTACATAATACCGGAGAGGCGTTTGCAGACTCCGGTGTGAACAAATACAGTGTGATGTGGTGGTTTCATAAAGTTCAAGTAGCATTGCCATATTAAGGAATTGTGCAACGGTAGAGTTGTTATGTTCATATGTACTTTCGTTTTGTTGTGTTGCAGAGATCAGGTGTTTAAGTTGGATCAGTAGGGCATGCTTTTTTAAACAGGGTGGTCTTCAGTGATTTCCGGAAGTTTAGGTGGTCGAATGTCATTTTTAAGGCTTTTGGTAGTGCATTCCACAGTTGCGTGCTTATGTAGGAGAAAGTGGATGCGTAGGTTGATTTGTATCTAAGTCCTTTGCAGCTTGGGTAGTGTAGATTGAGAAATGTACGTGCTGATTCGGATGAGTTTCATCCAATAGTTCGGTTCATCCAATAGGCACATGAGTCTGGATGCATAATGCTGATTCAGGCTTTCATCCATGGTGCTGGTTGCAAGGTGTTGATCCATATGTTTGCATTATGATAATAGATGCATGCAGCCGAGTCATGGTTTGATCTGGGAGGGTAGCTAGTGACTTTGATTTGTATGGCAGATCCATATGGATGGATACATGAGGCTGATGCATGCTGTTGCAAGAGCATGATGGATGTGTGTTGTTGAACCATGATGGTGAATACATAGTGTGACTATATAGTATGGCTTCATGGTGTGGGTATATTGTGCCAAAACTGGAAAATAGTTTATTCCATGAACTTGTAACATTATGTAGACTAGAGGTTTAAAGTTAATCTTCTTAGTCACTAATATACTGGTTGGTTCCAGGACTCCACCATTCCTTATATACATTAAAATCTCAGTGTTTTCTTCCACCTCCTGCTGGTCATGGGACATAACTCACTCATCTGGCTTGGTCCTTTAGAACTCAAGGAAAGGAAATCAGCAAGTAAAACCACATTAAATGGAAATTTTCACCTTTTTTAAGGTTTAAAAGGATTTTTCAGAAGAACTGCTTAGAGAATATACAGAATTTAGTTGAAAGTAATATTTGTGCTTACTGGCTGTTGTTTTATAACAGAATACGTGTGTGCTTTTTTTTTGTTTTATAACAGAATACGTGTGTGCTACAGAATACCTGTGTGAATAGCCCAAACAAGTGCCTATTTTATAAAGTCAAGAACCAGCCCCCTATAGAATACAAATGCCATTACACACATTTATACCTACTCCAGAGTTTTAAAAATATGTAAGTAAGCTGCTGGAATATAAACCAAATACTGAATATCAAGGAGGAGGAAGGAACAGGTATTTGCTCAAAATCAGGATTAAAGTTAAACAAATGCAACAAAGCAAATGACTAAACTCGATTAGATTTTTAATTTAGATTTTTGATTGGTTTAGTTGAGCTCTAAGACAGAACTTGGAACTAGTTAACATTAAAGCAATGACCCTCCATCTAGTCTTTGGAATAGTGTTTTGTAGGTAGCCACAAGGAAAATGTGTATGATATATTCAGTCTACAAAACAAGCTAAAACAAGTTAATCTACAGACGTAGAGGGTCTGGAAGGATTAGGTTGAGAACTACTCAAAATCTGTCATTACTGCTTACATTGGGGGCTTAAATAAGATTTTGACACCTGGCACATGTTGCTGAGCAACACCTTTGACCACAAAGTTCCACAGATGCTGTTGTCTCATTCAGCTTCTGCTTAGCCACTATCCCACTGTGTATGAAAAACAAGACAGGATTTTGTGACCAATTTGGTTTTCAGGACAATAGTAAGTTTATTGCTCCTTTGGGATTCCAAACCTCTTTCCCTTTAACACTCTATTGGCTTCTAGCCTTCAGTATTACATTACAATTTTCAGTGGCATTCAAACTGTTGGGGACCACAGCTGACTCAGTTTCAGTGTCTGTACATTATAATCTAAAGGAGCTGACTGAACAAAACATATCCAATCCACTGTCAGATATGTGAGGCAACAACTGATAACATATTCAGTGGAGACAGAATTTCACTCTAAATGGCTTTCAGCTCTGCATTACTAACATTAACATTTAAAACTGACATTTTGATTCAGCTTTTTGTCTGACAGAAGACTTACCATTTTTCTGACTTAAGATATACTCTGTCCCAGGGCTTTCAGAAGACATGCTAATCTTGCTGGAGTTCAGCAAAACACAGCATGAAAGGCTTATTACAAGAGACAATGGGATGATACTCAAGGAGTAGATAAGCATCTTTATATTTTATCTCTGCATAGTGCTCTTCCCTCATGTTCTTGTTCTCTGAAGTGGTATATGGAAAAAGTATATATTGACCTAAAACTGTGCCAAGCAGCTTGTCTAGCTCCGCTTTTATTATTACTACTGCTACTACTACTACTTATCATTTCTATAGCGCTACTACATATACCCAACGCTGTACACTTGGCCATGAAGAGACAGTCCCTGCTTGAAAGAGCTTACTATCTAATCAGGACAAACAGGACAAATAGAGAATAAGGGAATTAATAAGGTGGGAAAGATAAAACATATATGGGTACTGTACAAGTGAATAGGGGTTACCAGTTAAAAGCAGCATTAAAAAGGTGGGCTTTTAGCCAAGCAGCTTGTCTTGCTCCCCTTTTCCCCTCCCAGTCCTTTGTGTCTGCAATTCCTGTCTCTGCTGGATATACAGCCTTTTATTTGGGATGCACATCAGATTCCTTTCTGTAATTTCCAGGAACCCTGTAGTTGTCCTGGATCCAGATGGCAGCCTTCAGTTCAGGGTTTTTCAGAGATATCCTTCACCTTGCTTGCTACTTCTTAGCAGCTCTGCTGGGAACACTGTCAGGGGAAGTGCAGTTTTATATACACATGCCTACAGTTACAGGATCTGTTGTTGAAGGAAATGTCCTTTCCCTGCTCATGATTTTTCAGTATACTCTGTCATTTTGTAATTCTATTTTAATAAGAATGGTTTTCCAGGTCATGCTAATTTTTTCTTGTCTAGTACTCATAGAAAGTGTTCTCTGAATGCCCTAAAGCTGTGTCTTGGAGGGATATCCAACAATAGATGTCATGCAGTGTTTTCCACTTGTTCTTCACAGCTGGTCCAAAGGCAGCTTTTCCAGCAACAGGAATCAGAATGATATTCATTATTTATGTTCCTCACAGTGTCCTGTAATCTAATGTCTCCCTTTTCTCTCTTCACCTTCCTTGGTCTGCAGTCCAACCCCTCCATTTCCCTCCAATCCTATGACCCAGCATCTCCCTGTCCCCCATCCCAAGCAACATCTCCTTTTTCTCTCTTTTCCTCCATAGTCAAATAACTTCTTGCCCGTCCTCCACCCCACCCCCCAATAGTCCAGTATATTCCTCTTCTTTTTGCATCCCCTCCATTGCCAACAGCCATCACTCCAAAAAATAAACAAAGAATCATGGCGCCTTTGTGGTCATTTGCCCACTAAAAGTCTGACATAACCCTGTGCATCTCTAATAGAAAGTTGTGCCCAAAAATGACTTCAAAACTCTGTGCTTCTATTGTTTTTCACTGCCAAGTTCTGACTGTCCTACTTGTCTGTTTTCCTGACCCTGCCAAATTACTGAAACTGAGCCTATGATGGTCAAAGGTAAGACACCACATACCCTTATAGAAAGGGGAAAAAAGAGCAATGTCTGGAGAGCCTTATATTCCAATGTCCGTAGTATGGGAAACAAATGTCTAGATCTAGAGGCTGTAATGATAGAAGTCAACTTGGATTTAGTGGCATTCATAGAGAACCATGACTGGGATATAGTTATACCTGGGTATAATCTTCTCAGGAAGGACAGGGTACGAAAAAAGGGTGGAGGAGTGGCATTATATGTTAAGAATACTATTAATATGACAGAACTGCAGGACATATGGGATAAGGAAGAAGCACTGTGGTTTAAACTGGAAAGAGGAAAACGAAAATATATTTACATTGGTGTAATATGCAGGTCACAGAAGAATTGAACAGAGACATACGATCATAACAGTCAACATCTGAGTGCAAAAAATTGCACCTTGGTTTCCCAGAGCCCTGATGTCAAATGCCTGCTTGAGCACCGTTTATAACTTGCAACCCTGAAGGTCTTTTAGCACTGAGCAGCCCTCAACTTAAATGGTGATCTTTTTTGTTAACTGCCATTACCAAGGCATTAACCCTAGGCTGCTTGAATTTTCCCTTTTCCTCCAGCATAGTCGTAATCATAGTCAATTTTATTTGATATACTGCCGATCATTAGCGTTAGAAATTAGCCATGGCTCTGCCTCCCTTAGTCCAGCCTCAGGAGAATCCCATTCTAAAGAGATCAGAGCCTGATGCATTGGAAAAGCTCTAGAAAGCATCCTAATAACCTCTAACAGGAGATCCTCCACTAAGGGAGCCACCAAAATACTCAGGTCCTCCAAGGACCTCACTATAACTGCCGAAAGCTCCTCTCTTTTAAAGAGGTGAACAGTAGAAATATCTCCCTCACCCACTGGGAGTGCTTTCTTCCAGCACCACCTCTAGGGATGTGGTCATTTGAGGCCATGGACCCCACATGGACTGGACAGAGCTGCTAATACTAATGATTATGAATCCCAATCATCTAGAGTCTTAAATGCTGTCTCTTCATTGTTCTGTCAAGAACCCAGCCCTAAAGTTCCCTGAGACGTTTTGAGAAGGCAGGCATTGAGGAGTATCAAAATAAGTTCCCTGCTCCCAGGGACTCTTCTGAGGTTTGATGTGGTTCTAAAAGCCATCCATGAAAGCTACTGTCTCCTGCATTTTCAGTAAGTTCAGCCCCCAGGCTATCTGCATTCATTTGAGCAGGGACTGTCTTTCTTCTATGTTTGTGCAGCCCTGCGTACGCCTTGTAGTGCTATAGAAATGCTAAATAGTAGTAGAAGGTTAGGACAGCAGGGAGAGAAAATGGCCAATATTCCCACCCTTTCAGTAATGAGTGCAAGCATACCCGACCTTAGTGAACAATCCCCCTTCAACTGATCTTCTTTTCTCCTACTCCTGGATGTAGTACCAATGCATCGGAGCACAGCTACGAGTTAGCATGGCAAGAGGCACACTTCCGCATCAGGAGCAGTGCTTGTCTCATTGCTGAGGTAATTTCAAATTTTTGGGGTAATGGATTTGATATACTGCCTTTCTGGGTACAACCAAAGTGGTTTACTTTCTCTGTTCCTAGTCAGCTCACAATCAAAGCTTTTGAAGCTGGGGCAATGGAGGGTACATAAATAAAAAATTGGTACACTGCCAAAGTGGCTGTGCCTTCAGCACTTGGCAAATACAACTGAGCCCATCTGGGCCCAGAAAGCTTATCTTTTTCTTCATTGGGCCAGACGACTTGTCAGCCAATAACTGGGGAGTAAGAGTTATTGGCAATGGCCTTCAAACTTATAACGAAATGCTGGGGTCTTCTGCTCTGGAATTTGATGGCAACAAAGACCGATACCAAAGTCATTCAATTTTTCAGTTAGACGAAGGAGCCAGGATCTGTGGATCTGGATGTTTTGATTCAGCCCAGGCCGAAGGAGGATCTTCTTTTTTTGTGGAGTTCTGCTCCTTATGCTGGGTTGTCTGCTTTGAAGGAAAACGCCACACCCAGGCCAAGTCATCCTGGTGGCAACAAACTGGCTCTGTAGGTGTGGGTTTACAGATCTAATTTACCTCTCAATCAACCGGCCATTTTAACTTCCTCAAGAGAGGGGGCTTCTGATACAAGATCTGGTGGCATATAGGAGAGTCTGGGGAGTATTTGAAGGGTGGTGTTCAAGCCACACAATGAAGGGCACTTTTGATATAACGTCTAAGTTAGACTCTGAACATTTTGTACTAAACGACCCAAATCTAAATAGGAAATATAGCCATTTTCGAAACAGCGAAACATCTATCTGGCCATATGCAAGATGTTTTTGTGCTCTGTGTTTATCTTTTTAGTCCATTAAAGAAAAGAAAAAGTCCCAAGTGAAAAACACACAAAATCAAGACATTGTGATATAGGAGAAGCTAGCATTCTTAGTAGACTGGCCATCCAGAAGAGCAGTAGGGCACCCTAGGGGGCACTGCTGTGGACTTCATATAAAAGCTCCCAGGTGCACATCTTGTTTGCTGAGCCCTCCAAAACCCACCCTCCCCAAATGTACACCACTACAATAGCCCATATGGATGAAGGGGTCACCTTTATATGTGGGTACAGTAGGATTTGGTCAGTTTTAGGTCCCCTTTCTCTACAGTCTACTGCATTGACCACTACACTACTCCAGTGACTTGCTTGCTGATCTAATAGAACTGGCTATAACATCTGAGGCTGGTAAGTACTGTTTTTATTCCCATCTTTGGAGGGTAGGAGGGGTCAGAGACCCCTGGGGGAATAAATGGGGGGATCTTCTCTGATTCCCTCCAGTGGCCATCTCTTTTATGCCATATTCGTTCTAAAAACAAGTCTAAATCAAAACGTTGAAGTTTATCCCTAGCCGTTTTCATTTTGTTCCATTAATGGCTATAAAATATCCAAGTGTTAGGAACACCCTAATCCCACCCCCAAAACACCCCCGACGTGCCCCCTTGTGATTTGGACACACTGCAGATGAATTGCTTAGATAAACGTCTGCAAAATAGGTTTCGAAAATACTGATTTGGATGTCTTCAGATTTGGCCAAATGTTACTTTATGACACTTTTTGGATAATTTTCTCTTTCGAAAATGAGATCAATGTCTTCTTTTGTGGTATCAGTCTCCCACATTTTAGCTGTTCTTCAGGAATTCTCCAAAAGAGGTTGGTACTAGCTTTCTTGACGCAAGTAGCATCCCTGGTATGCTTTTGGGGGTGTTAGGAAAAGCTATCTTTGGCTGCTTATCCAGATGTAGTTCACGTCCTGAAAGAAATAAATCGCATTCACCCACCAGTGCAGGCTATTTGTTCAGAGTGGAGTCTAAATTTGGTTTTGAAGTATTGGGGCTTCTGCCATTTGACACTCAAGAATGCAATGTTTAAAGACCTCACACTTAGACAATTTTTCTTTAGACTATATACTCAGCTTGGAGGGTTTACGAGGTACAGTTGCTGTCTTATAGAGATCCTTTTCTCCATTTTACTGAAGTAGGAATATTCATTAGAATGGTTCCCTCCTTTCTACTGAAGGTGTCTTCATTCGGATCAGTCTCTTGTTCATCCTTCTTTCTCAAAGAGCATTGTAGAGATAAATTTAAGACCTTGCATTAACTGAATGTTTGTCGAACACTCGTGAGATATACTTAGAGGATACTAATGACTTTTGGAGGTCGGATGGATGATTTGCCCTTTTCAGGGTATAGAGTGCTAGGCCGACAAGGGGGCTACTTTGTCAGCCTATATCTTGCCATCAAGCAGCCTCCCAAGGGCTTGCAAGCCTATTCCAAGAGTAATGTGGCAACTTCGTGGGTAGAGTTGCATGTTGTGGCTTCCATGGTCATCTGTGCATACCATTGAAGACATAGACTTGATGTAGTGCTGAGATCAGAAGGCACATTTGGGATACAAGCCCTTCTAGTAGGAGTTTGGGGATCCTACTCACATTAATGATGGCTTTGATATATCCCAGTAGTTCTGGACTGGTCTAGTGGGGACACTAAAAGGAAGGAGAAATTATGTCTTACCTGCTAAGCAGCCTATGTTGTTCACTCAAAGTGCTGCTGTTATTTTCTTATGCTCTGTTTGTAAATAGTTGAGCGTTCGTGTTCAGAAAATTGGTTTATTCTACATTTCTGGTATTTCTTTAAACAAAGCATACTAATAGGATAAGGGGGGGGATCTAGAAATTGTTATCGAAATATTGAAGAGCTCAAGCTGCATGGACAGAGCGCTCAGTGCTGTTTGTCTCTGTCTCCATCTACTGGGTGATGGTCATAACCATCAGGTTCTGTACTGGTCTGGTAGGACTAAGGGAAAGAAAATTAGCAAGTAGGATCTAATTTCACTATATGGTTGACACCAAAACAGAAATTTCCTTCACCTCAAAGCTATATGGTCTGTGCCAGAACTGGTGGTGGGAAGCGGGGCTGGTGGTTGGGAGGCGGGGATAGTGCTGGGCAGACTTACACGGTCTGTGCCCTGAAAAGGACAGGTACAAATCAAGGTAAGGTATATACAAAAAGTAGCACATATGAGTTTATCTTGTTGGGCAGACTGGATGGACCATACAGGTCTTTTTCTGCCGTCATCTACTATGTTACTATGTTAATTGAAGACATCCACAAGATAGCTAGCAAAGGGGAAGTACTGCTGATAGGTGATTTTAATATGCTGGACGTCGATTGGGGTGTCCCTTCTGCAGGGTCGTCCTATTCTGCAGCAGTATAAATCATAAAATAATTGATCATTGAAGTTCGAGAGCAGATCTTAAATGACTTGCTCAGAGTTGCCCAATAAATGAAATGGTGAAGGTGTCATAAGTACACTTGTGCCTCTTTGCTCTATCAGCAGTAAATGACATGGCCAGAATCACCAACAGACATTTTCTGTTTCCTGGGCTATCTTTCTCTTACTCAAAGCTTTAAAAATATGGAATCCGTTTTGATGTGTTTCCATGTAGGTGTCTGGTAAGTAAACTAGCAGCCTTGGTATGCATGGCAGGACTAACTCATTGGAGGACCCTTTAGGCAAACAAGCACACTGGACTCCCATTATAATGTAAATACATTTAAAAACTCACATAAACAAGGAATCACGGTAGTACTGACTGTAGATGAGGAAGCAGCAGGTAAGAAAAACTGACTGTTCTTCCTGAATTGATGAAATATGCTTAGTGGGTGGAGTGAAACAAACTACCTTTTGCGGCAGTGATGGCTGTGGTCTCCTCTCCCCACACTCTTTCTACCATCAGCTGATTACGAGGGCAAAAATTGAATAAGCACGCATGAGAGGGTCTCTCCTAATCTTTTGAGCCTTAGGTATATGCGTAGTTTCCTTATACCTTAATCCTGCCCTCTTGGTAGAGACTCTAAAATGACAGACTGGGTTAGAAACTAGTTGAATGGGAGGTGACAAAGAATAGTGGTAAGTTCACTCAATCCTTGCTTTTGGTCTTTTCAACATGTTTGATGCTGTGAAAGGGTTACTGGGAAGGATATTCTTTGTTGCAGATGATACTAAATTCTACTACAGGTTAGAACCTGTGGAAAATATGAGAAGAAATATAGCAAAGCCTGGGGAAAGGTTGAAAATTTTTCAGCTAATATTTTGTGCCGCTGGAAGTCTCGGCAGCCATTTTGAAGAGCGATCCGGCAACGGGGGAGGGTCAGCGCCGGCAGTGGGCATGCAAGACTGGGGATCTTTCCTGCCTGCCCCGAAGAATTCGCTGGACAACCTGGGTGGCTGGAGGGGGGGCAGGGGGCGAGGAGGGTCGCTAGACATGGGTGGCTGGAGAGAGATGATGTTTGGGTAGGGGGTGTGTGTGGGGATCTGTGAGGCGGCATCACTGTGTGTGTGACAGAGTGTGGCTGTGAGTGTGTTACAGAGATAGTTCGTGTGTGTGTGAAAGTGAGAGAGGGTTGTGTTGACTGGGAGGTTGGGGTGAGTGTGTTTGTGTGATTTTGTGTTTGTGTCTCAGAATGTCTTGGTGGGGGGAGTAGTGGGCGGGGATGGTGAACTGTGAGGGTGTGGCGGGGAAGAGTGTGAGTGTCCATCTCCATCAGTGTATGTATGTGTGAGTGTTTTTTTTTTTGGGGGGGGGCGGTGGTTGTGTGTGAGAGACAAAGATCATGTGTGTCACAAAGATAGATTGTGTGTGTGTGGAAGTAAAAGAGGGTGGGGCAAAGTTGGAGTGTGGGGGCGAGTGTGTGTGTGTGTGTGTAACAATGTTGGGGGGGGATGTCTGGTGAATTGGGAGGGGTTGGCTGTTGGGTTTTAGTGTTTTTGTCTTAGAGTTACAGGTGTCTTGTTTGGGGGGCTTGGGGGCATATGTTGGGGAGTGTGTTTTGCGATCTGTAAGTCTGCTTCACTCTGTGTGTGTCACAGAGTGTGTGTCTGTGTGTGTGTCACAGAGAGAGTTTGTGTGTGTGTGAAAGTGAGAGAGGGTGGGGCGGACTGACTGGGAGGTTGGGTGCTAGTGTCTGTGTTTTTGTGGTATTGTGTGTGTGTCTCACAATGGCTGGTGGGGGAGGGGGGAAGGTGATCTGAGAGGGTGTGGCAGGGGGGTTTGGGGGGGTCAGCGTTTGTTGGGGTGGGGGGGGGGGTCAAGACCGAGCTTATTGTCTTCCCACCTAAACCCACTTCTCCTCTCCCTCCACTCTCTATCTCAGTTGATAACACCCTCATCCTCCCCATCTCATCTGCCCGCAAACTTGGAGTCATCTTCGACTCCTCCCTCTCCTTCTCTGCGCATATCCAGCAGATAGCCAAGACCTGTCGCTTCTTCCTCTTTAACATTAGCAAAATTCGCCCTTTCCTCTCTGAGCACACCACCCGAACTCTCATCCACTCTCTCATTACCTCTCGCCTTGACTACTGCAACCTACTCCTCACTGGCCTCCCACTTAGCCATCTATCCCCCCTTCAGTCCGTTCAGAACTCTGCTGCACGTCTTATCTTCCGCCTGGACCGATATACTCATATCACCCCCCTCCTCAAGTCACTTCACTGGCTTCTGATTAGGCACCGCATACAGTTCAAGCTTCTCCTACTTACCTACAAATGCACTCGATCTGCAGCCCCTCCCTACCTCTCTACCATCATCTCCCCCTACATTCCTACCTGTAACCTCCGCTCTCAAGACAAATCTCTCCTTTCAGTACCCTTCTCCACCACTGCCAACTCCAGGCTCCACCCTTTCTGCCTCGCCTCACCCCATGCTTGGAATAAACTCCCTGAGCCCATTCGCCAGGCCCCCTCCCTGCCCATCTTCAAATCCTTGCTCAAAACCCACCTCTTCAATGTCGCCTTCAGCACCTAACCACCATACCTCTATTCAGGAAATCTAGACTGCCCCAACTTGACATTTCGTCCTTTAGATTGTAAGCTCCTTTGAGCAGGGACTGTCCTTCTTTGTTAAACTGTACAGCGCTGCATAACCCTAGTAGCACTCTAGAAATGTTAAGTAGTAGTAGTAGTAGTTGGCCATGTTGTTGCTGGCTCGTATTAGTGTGGTGCTGTAGTGTTTTTTTTTTTTTTGTTTTTTTGTTTTGGAGGGGGATTTGGGGGATGTCCCGTGCTGGCAAAGTGGGATGAAGTGATGTGTGGCTTTGAGGGTGGTTATTGTTGCAGGGATGATATATATAGAGAGAGAGATTGAGTGTGCATCTATCCTTGTTCCGTATCATTGTATGTGTGTGTGAATGTTTTCTTGTGGGGTTTGGGGGGGGGGGGGGGCGTTTGTTATCTGTCTGTCTGTGTGTGAATGAAAGATCATGTATGTCACAGAGCTACATTTTGTGTGTCTGTGTGTGTGTCACAGAGAGAGTTCGTGTGTGTGTGTGTAAGTGAGAGAGGGTGGGGTGGATTCGGAGGTTGGGGGTGAGTGTCTGTGTTTTTGTGATATTGTGTGTATGTCTCATAATGAAAGGGGGGTGGGGAGAGGGTTTTGGTTTAAGGGGGGGGGGGGGGGGGTTGGGGGATGCCCCGTGCTGGCAAAGTGGCTTGAAGTGACGGGTGACTTTGAGTGTGGCTATTGTTGCAGGGGTGATATATAGAGAGAGTGAGTGTGCATGTTGCGCATCAGTGTATGTGTGTGTTAGTGTTTTTTTGTGGGGTTTTGGGGTGGAGGGGGCCGGTGGTTGTGTGTTTGTGTGTGAGAGTGAAAGATCATGTGTGTCACAGAGCTAGTTTGTGTGTGTGAGTGTGTCTATGTGTGTGTGTCACAGTGTGAGTTTGTGTGTGTGTAAGAGAGAGGGTGGGGTGGACTGGGTGTTTGGGGGCGATAGTGTGTGTTTTTGTGATATTGTGTGTGTGTCTGACAATGACGGGGGGGGGGGGGGGGCGGGGGTGGTGAACTATGAGGGTGTGGCTGGGAGCTTGGAGGGGGGTCAGCATTTGTTGAGCGGTGGAGTGGGTTTTGCCAGTGTTGTTGCTGGCTCGTATTAGTGTGGGGATTTTTTTTGGGGGGGTGGGGTGGGGTTGGGGATGTGTTGTACTGGCAAAGTTGGAGGAAGTGGTGGGTGTCTTTGAGGGTGGTGGTGAACTGAGAGGGTTTTGCAGGGGGTTTGGGGGGGGGGGGGGACGGAATTCATCTTCACTGTCATCATCGGTGTTACGGCGGCCGGCAGCAGCGGTCCAAAGCGTGTAGACTCGGCCCTTTTCTCTCTTGTCCTGTTTCTGCACGGGCGGGATTAGAGCTGTGAGAGAGAGAGAGAAGAGCCAAGCCTGCACGCTTTGTTCAGCTGCTGCCATCCGCTGTAACACCGAGAATGTAAGTGAAGATGTCTTTTCAAATTCAGAGGGAGGGTGCCTGCAACTGGAAGGGAGGGAGGGTGTAACAGAGGGACGACAACCCTGGAACACGGGGGGAGAGGGTGGGGTCCTCTACGTCCAGAGGTGAGTCGTGACAGGAGGAGGGAGAGTATGGGGGGGGGGGGGGTTGAATGGCGATTCGGGAGGGAGTCGGTCGGGGAGGAGAGGGAGGTCAGTGGGAGTGTGCATTGGGGAGGTGAAGGGGGCGGGGGGCGGGGTCCAGTGGCGATTCTGGAGGGGCGAGGGACAGAGCCGGGGGGGGGGGGGGGGGGATGTTGTCAAATGTGTTGCTAAGGTGGGTTTCCCAGCTTTACCGGCAGTATTCACGCCAGCTGTGTTTCGTTGACGTTGGGGCACGCTGTTTGGGCTGTTCTTTCAGTCCTTTGGTGTGCCTCGTGCTGCTTTCGTGTGGTTGGTCAGTGTTGCTTGTGATGTACCAGGAAGTACGTGACATCAATTCAGGAGATGGATACAGGCAGCACAAATGCTTCAAGGTTTCAGTGCCATGGAGTCAGCTTCAGAATGTTGGAGGTGCTTTTTATTATATAGGATTCACCCAATGCAGTGTACAGCAGGTACGGTTTAACATAAAACTTATAATTTTGTTAACAGCATAACAATAGTAAAATAGCCAAGAATAAACATAAACACAATAAAAGAGGTAAACTTGAAAACAGTAAATTGAAACCTAATAATAGAACTGCCATTAAACAATATAAAAAATGCACTGGAATTCAAATACCAGAGATATAATACAATGTTAGCATAATACTAATGATACACCTAATAAGCATACATTAAAGCATTCAAATAACATAGATATGATGCTAGAGATTTTCTACAATATGGCTTACCGTATAGCTAGGGACCAAGATGCGTGGTACAGAGTCAGTTGGGATAATTTGGTGGTTAGCTAAACTCAAGGCAAGTTTGTTGTATAGTTAAGCAAGAGATAAAGGTCTGATTTAAGTTACAGTATGTGTAGCAATCTATTGTTTTTATTGGGATTTATTAACTGCCTTTATGAAGAGAATCACCCAAGGCGGTGTAAAGCAGGTGCAGTAGAAGTTTACCCTCACTTCTTCTTGTACTCCTTTCTTCAAAATGTAAGTGAAGGGGCTGCCAGCTTCCAAAACTCATTTAGAAATGTATTGAATTAATCCTATAAAGATCTGTCATCTCTATTTTTGTGGTTTGGTAGCATTATTTTATTGAGAATAAGAAATTAAACAAGAGGTGATATTTACATTTCAGGTGGAAAATAAGGGAAACTGGTTTGCTTACACAATTTTGAAAAAGAACATCTTTTACACAAGGATTTCATTTCCTGCAGCTTTACAAAGAGAAAAATTTCTACTGAAAATAAGGAACTAGGGAAAACAGTCTATAAAGCATGCTGTGGAACTTTTATCAGATACTAGTAAAAAAGCCCCGTTTCTGATGCAAATGAAACGGGGGCTAGCAAGGTTTTCTTCTGTGTGCATGTGGGAGTGTATGTCACCTGATTACCAAGGATAGTAACATATGATAGACTTCCAGGCAGTGGTGTGCTGGAGCTGGCTCGGAAGAGCTGGTTAGTAATTTTTGTAACATTTTGCGAGCTGGTTGTTCAGGCAGGGTGAGCCGGTTTGCCTCTCTTTCCCCCAAGCCGCAGGGTCGCAGCACATACCTGATGGCTGCCAAGACTTCCAGCGGCAGCCTCACGAGACTTCCTCTGGAGTCTTGCGAGGCCGCCCTTGTAAGTCTCAGCAGCCATTTTAAAGATGATGCGGCAGCAGGAGTGTCAGCACCGGCAGCAGGCAGGAAAGACTGGGGATCTTTCCTGCCCCGAAGAATCCACTAGCCCACCATGGTGGCTGCTTTCAGGTATGTGCTGGGACCCTTCAGCTCAGGAGAGCGGGGAGGAGGTCTGGAATAAGTGGGGTGGATACTGTTAAAAAAAAAAAAAAAAAAAGTATTTTCAAACATGCCGGCTTGTGCATATGAATGTACATAAAGGAAGAATGATAAGGGAATAGCTTTTTATAGGTAGAGTAGTAATTTGTTATAAATCGTAATCAGTGTGTCATTTGGAGGGGCTGGTTATAGGGATACCCTAACCCTGTTGGTGCAGAGATTTTTTCTCTCCTGGTAAAGAGCTTCTAAAACAGACATGTTACGAGAATCAGGTGCTCAGCATTCATAGTTTCTATTTACTTATTTATTTATGGCATTTTATCCCTGGGAGCATTTAAAATCTGGAGAGAGTAATGTATTGCCCCTCCCAGGCTCTCTCCCTTGGTATACCACATCTACAATTTGGGGAGGGGGGGGGGGGGTGCAGGGCCCCTCTTCCCAATTGCAAGGCTGTCTATACCTTGGCAGAGAGCGTGTTATTAAAAATTTACCAGGGCACCACTGCTTCCAGGTGACATTGGAGATGGACAATACAGATGAAATACCTGAAAAAAGTGAAAGGAAATCGACTGGCATCTCTCCCTCCTTCCCGTGGTAACTGACACTTATCTCTTCCCTCCCATCCCCCTGCCTTACCAGTACATCGCTCTCTTTTCCCCACTTACCCCTCGAAGTGACTGCGACTTCTCCTTAACGGTAAGCCTAGATGCTGACGCTGATGCAGAAGTAACTGCAAGCAGGACTGGTCCCCGTTGGGAGCTGGCAGGCCTTGAGCATGCGTAGATGCTCAACCTTCTTGCAGTTACTTCTGTGCCCGTGTTGGCATTCATGCTTATTGGTAAGGAGAAGTGCCAGACACCGTGGGGTGGGGGGGGGGGGGGGGAGATGTCCCAGTCACCATGGGGGAGGGAGGATAGAATATTGTGCATACTCAACTATAAGCCAAGATACCAATTTTGGGGCTTTTTTTTGGGCCCCAAAATCTCTGCTTATAATTGAGTATGTATGGGTGGTTGGAGGTGGAGGAACAGAGAACATGCTCTCTATTTGTCATAGCATGGAAAGGAGAAAAGACAGGGAACACAGGGGCTTCCTTCCTTCCTGTGGTCCCAATTATCACCCAAAAAAAGTTTTCACCCTGTGCAGCTGTATTGTTTGCACATCCAGTTGTGCAGGCCCTGAATACTGGCAACATACCAAAGGAGCTGATTATTTAATTTGGAAAAATAACTTTTTTAAGTTGTGTTTTAAAAATTAATACATGGTATTTCCACAGGTCATATGTAGTATTGAAATATTACACTTCCTTGTCATCAAGCAGATGAATCCATTACAAGTGGGTTGTGTCCATCAACCAGCAGGGGGAGATAGAGAGCACTGAAAAACCATAGTGCCTCACGGCCAGCTAGCCCCATCTGCCTCTTCAGTATTCTCTATCTCCCCAGCAGGGTGGATGCAGCTTTTTCAGCTCTTACAGAATTCTGCCTGGGGTGGCTCCTGTGCTTTTGCCAGTTGTAGCAGGGGTGTTGTGGCTGATGGTGCCCACTTTAAAGGCACGTAGGTTCGCCCTTTCCCTGCCTTACCCTCCCCCCGATGTGGATGCAGGCACATAGGCTCGCCCTGTCTCTGCCTTTCCCACTTCCATGTGGATGCAGGCACATTGGTTAGTCCTTTCCCACACACTACTAGGTGGATGCAGGCACATAGGGTCGCCCTGTCTCTGCCTTTCTCACTTCCATGTGGATGCAGGCACATTGATTCGTCCTTTCCCTGCCTTTCCCACTCTACTGATCCTCCGGAGTTGGAAAATTGCCTCTAACTTTCCTCACAGCGTTAAAAAAAAAAAAAAAAGTTTTCTTCTGATTGTGCAGTGTGACCGGAGCTCTGGGACTCGGTCTGTTGAGGTAAGAGCGTTTTGTAGCTCCTCCGGGGAGGGCCCGCGATCGGGATGGTTTTGGCGTGAATCCACCATTTTGAATTTTCCACCGTGTTTCGGCGATGGCTGCGGAGGTTGTTAAGCTCTGTTCCTGTTGTGGCAAGCGCAGATCAGCAGCAGGGCTCTGTAAATCGTGCTCTTCAAACGTCAGAGCCGGCACAAGCATGGCAAGCGAGGTTTCTTCCTGCTCAATGGAGCTGGCAGTGGACGCCATCTTGAAACAGAGTGGTGCGACCCTTGCTGAGGCGGAGGGGTTTGAGCCTGGAGGGGAACCTCGTATGGAGGTTGATATGAGAGCTAGTAACCCACGGACTGGAACCGGGAGACCAGGGTGAGCCTTTCTCCCCTGAGTTTGTTTTGCTGCTCCATAAAGCGTTTATGTTAAAAAGAGCTCTCCTGCAGGGGTCTCAATCGGCCCTGCTGCCTGTGTCCCCCTCCAGTGGAGCCCGGCCTGGAATTGCCGTCAGGTACGTTTTCCCCTGACAGATGGCCGCAGGAAAAGCGCAGAAGGGTGCATTCCCCTTCAGAGAGTGGCGCTCCCCCTCCTCCCCTCCCCCCCCCCCCCCCCCCCGTGGTCGGGATGTGAGGAGTCTGAGGGGTCTGGCAGGCCCTCGTGGTCTGAAGAGCCAGAGGAAGGTACAGATTTGCCACCGGATCCGGATGATCCATCCGCGGTGAAGATTTTCCACCGCGATGAGCTGCCAGCGCTTCTTTCTGATGCATTGCAGGCCCTCTCTATTGAAGATCCTGGGAATGCTGAAGCCTCCTCTGGTAATCCAATGATGGCAAGTACTAAGAATCCTGCTCGAGCCTTTCCTTTGCATGACTCCATCCAAGAGCTTATTTCGGCTCAGTGGGCTGACCCTGAGGGGCCTTTGAAAGTTGCCAGGGCTATGGTGCAATTATATCCTCTACGTGAGAAGCATTTGGCGCGCTTAGCAGTGCCTAAAGTGGATGCCCTAGTCATGGCTGTGACAAAGAGAACTACCCTCCCAGTGGAAGGAGGAGTTGCCCTGAAGGACATGCAGGACCGACGCCTGGAATCAGCTATGAAGCGGTCCTTTTGAAATTGCAGGCCTTTCCTTATGGGACTTCTGCATGCAGCTGTTACGCTGCCCGAGCCTGCCTTGCTTGGTTACAACAGGCAGTGGAACAGCCCGGAGATGGAACGGAGCCCCTGGCCATTGTCAGGGCACAGACCGTATAAGTCTGCCCAGCACTAGCCCCGCCTCCCAACCACCAGCCCTGCCTCCCCCCACCGGCTCTGCCACCCCAGCTTGGCTAAGCTACTGAGGATCCCTTCCTTCTGAACAGGATTCCTTTGTCTAGATTATTGTTGCAAACCATACAGGTTACAACTATTCATGGCATCTGCCTGACCCTGGGTTTGCATATTACTTCTGAAAGGCCTTGCCCAAGGTCACATGGAGGGTCAGTGGGAGAAATAGGATTTGAACCCTGACTTCCTAGTTTCTTTAGGCCATTGCTGTAGGTACTAGGCTTCTGCTTGTACATCCTTTGAGTCTCAAGGGATCAGATTATTCAGTTTTGTAAGGCTTATTATGATTTGAGTTTTATATGTAGAAATGAAGACAGAAATAGGATTAGAGGGGAGATATCACCAAATGGTGAATCTGTAGTACAGTTTGCGGGAAGTGGCTGAGATTGCTATGTACTCTGGAATTAAGTTGCATGCTGTTTTCTTCAGGAGGAGTCAAAGGAAGGATGTAAGGGTTAAGCTGCCAGTTTTGGTCCACTGTGTCTGTTAGCATGCCAGGGAGGAGCAGACTGATTAATGGTTTATGGTTCTCAGTTTTCCTCAATGGGCGTTTTCCCCTTGCTGTTCCAATTATAGTTTTGTAAAATGTTTCTGCTTCATAAGGTCAATCAGCACTTGTCCCATGCATAAAACTCTTGGGAGTGGTTTTTATTCTAAGGCGGAGCAGCAGACACAATGACCCATAAGTGCATTTTCTCTTGCTGTGATGATGCTTTCTATTATCCATTATGGCCATTTTAAAATCTGTACATAATAGATAAACATAATTTTCTCCGAGGACAAGCAGGCTGCTTGTTCTCACATGTGGGTCGATGTCCGCGTCGGCCCAGGAATCGGACGGCATTTTGCAAGCAAAATATTTTAAAAAATAGTTTTGCTAGAGTCTTCTGGCACGCGTGTGCGGACTGATTTCCCGGCTGTCGCGTGAACGCGTTCCCTCACTTGTTTTTTCTCCACGTTGAGGTGCGGTGTTGTTTTTCACTGTTCCTCACAGGTCCAGGAGAGAGTCTTCGTTTTTTGTTTTAAATTTTTTTCTTTTATTATAGTTTCTAAAAAAAAAAAATCTATCTATCTATCTATAAAAGTAGAGAGTTCCTTTACTTTTCTTAGTTTTTCTCCCTTTTGAAGTTTCCTTTCTTTTTCGATACGGCTGGGTTTTTTTCCCCCTTATTTTTGTGCCTTTTTCTTTTAACAGCCACAATCGAGTCTTTTAATTTTGCCAAAGCAGTTTTTCCTTCCATGTCATCGAAGGCTCCCAGCGGCTTCAAACGTTGTACTCGGTGCAACTGGACCATCTCAGGTACTGATACCCACGCCTGGTGTATCCAGTGCCTTGGGCCCGACCATAGCCCAGCCACTTGTAGTCTGTGTCTTCGTATGAAGAAACGAACCCAAGCGTCTCGAAGCCCAACAAGAAAAGCTTTTTGGGGCTCGGTCTGGTCCTTCGACATCGGTACTGAGGTCGGCAGCATCGACATTGAGGGAAGCATCGGGAGCTGAGGTAATGGCCGCTGAAAGACCAATTCGCTCTGGGAGCAGTGAGGCATCGAATGGGTCTCCACCTGCCTCGAGGCCTCCTGCTATGCAGGCCCCCTGGGACTGACTTTTGTCGGATCCGGCCTCTAGGAGGCATGAGGATTCCACGTCCTCATGGGTACCGAGGAGACTCGATGGCGGGCGTCAAGCAAAGACGAAGAGGTACCGTCTTCGTTCTCCTTTGACACATGGTGCCGGGAGCTCCGGGACGTCGAGGGAATCGGCACCCGAGAAGTGTCGATGCCGAGAGGATCACTCCCCCTCTATTCAGGAGGTGCCGATGCGTCGGTCTTCTGGCAGCCTGGTACCTGCTCCTGAGCCTCGACAGATTCTGCCACCGGCTCCTTTACCGACCCCGCAGCCTTGTCCGACAGTGGCTCTCAACGAGTGCATCAGGGCCTTGCTTCCAGAGCTTCTGGAAGGATTGCTGTGCCAGCCTGCTTCGGTGTTGTTGCAGCGGCATCTGGCTCTTCGCCTGTGGTGAGGTCTCTGACCTCGGTGCCGCCTGCGGCATCATTGTCGGCTGCTAACCAGACCGGCTCCCCTTCGACGTCGGTGGAGGAAGCTTCGCTGGAGTCCAGGCGGGCGTCGACTTCTCGGCACCGCTATCGAGGATGTCGTTCCTCGGTGTCGAGGCAGGCTCAGTTTCGGACTGCTCTGAGGGTTGTTTTGTCCGATACTGAAGATGAGCGTTTGCAGGAGGAAGACGAAGATTCCAGGTACTTTTCTTCTGACGAGTCCTATGGGATTCCCTCTGAACCTTCCCCTCCACCAGAAAGGAGACTTTCTCCTCCGGAGAGTCTATCCTTTATCTCCTTTGTCCGGGAAATGGCTGCAGCTATTTCCTTCCCTATGGAGTTTGAGGTTGAACGCAGTGCTGAGATGCTTAAGATCTTGGATTATCCTTCTCTGCCTAGAGAGGCTGCAATGGCTCCTTTGCATAATGCACTGAAGGAAGTCCTTTTGTGAAACTGGTCATTCTCTCTGTCTAATCCAGTAATCCTGAAAAAAGCTGAATCCCAATATTGGATCCACGGTGAGCCTGGATTGATGAGGTCTCAGCTACCTCACAATTCCATGGTGGTGGACTCCGCCCTCAAAATAGCCAAGAGCACTAGGAACTATGGTTCGGTGTCCCGAGGCAGAGAATCTAGAACCTTGGACTCTTTTGGAAGGAAGACGTAACAGGCTGTTAGGCTCGCTGCCAAGATCCAGACATACCAGCTCTTCATGAGCATCCACTTGCGGAACTCGGTGAGGCAACTTTCCAGCTTGGTTGATGTACTCCCTACGTAGCAGGTTGAGCCTTTTCGCCAGGTGGTCAGGCAGCAGAAGGCATGTCGAAAATTCCTGGTCAGGGGTATATTCGACACTTTTGATGTAGCATCCAGGATTGCTGCCCAAGGTATAGTGATGCGCAGACTCTCGTGGCTGTGTGTCTCTGATCTGGATCATTCGGTCTAGCAGTGGATGGCAGATGTTACTTGCTGGGGGGGGGGGGGGGGGATAACCTTTTTGGTGGGAAAGTAGAGGATCCAGTTGACCAGATCAAGAAGCACAATGATGCTATGGATTCGCTCTCCTGCTAGACATCTTCTGCTACTACCTCCTCACCTAGGAAGTTTTTTGTAGGGAACAGGAGTGCTCCCTATTCCTATGCTAGGCGTAGGTACATTCCTACTTCTTGGCAGTCTGCCCAGGCTCAGTCCCAGCACACTTGTTCTTGTCAACAGTGTGCGCCTAAGGCCACTGCGGCTCCCCAGAAAAAGCAAGGGACGGGCTTTTGACTGGCTCCAGTTCATAATAGCCTCAGTAAACGTGTATGTATTGGACAATTTGCTGGTTGGGGGGAGGTTAATGTTTTTTCATCAAATGTGGCATAACCTCCGACCGGTGGGTTCTTCAGATTGTCCGGTTAGGATACACTCCAAGCCTCCAAATTGCCCACTGGGAGCTCAGTCCTTCAGCTCCCACCACAGGCAGGTACTTGTAGAGGAACTCTTCGCTCTTCTACATGCCCAAGCGGTTGAACCCGTTCCACCAGGAGAAGAAGGGTTGGGATTCTATTCCAGGTACTTCCTTGTGGAAAAGAAAACGGGGGATGTGTCCCATTCTAGACCTAAGGGCCCTGAACAAATTTCTTATCCGAGAAAAGTTCAGGATGGTTTCCTTGGACACCCTTCTTCCCATGATTCAGGAAAATGATTGGCTATGCTCTCTGGACTTAAAGGATGCTTACACACACATCTTGATACTTCCAGCTCACAGGAAGTATCTTCGATTTTGGCTGGGAACACAGCACTTTCAGTACCGTGTACTGCCTTTTGGCCTGGCGTCTGCGCCCAGAGTGTTCACAAAATGCCTAGCTGTAGTCGCAGCGTCGCTACACAGACTGGGAGTGCATGTGTTTCCTTATCTCGATAATTGGCTGATGAAGAGGACCTCGAAGGAAGGTGCTCTAGAGTCCATGCGAATGACTATTCAGGTGCTGGAGCTACTGGGGTTCGTCATAAATTATCCCAAGTCCCATCTCACCCCAGTCCAAAAATTGGAATTCATTGGAGCTCTGCTGAACGCTCAGACAGCTCGAGCTTATCTCCCCGAGGCAAGGGCGGACAACCTTCTGTTCCTGGTGTCCATGGTTCGAGTGTCTCAGCAGGTCACAGCTCGGCAGATGTTGAGACTTCTGGAGCACATGGCCTCCACAGTTGATGTAATGCCCACGGCACATCTACATATGAGATCAGCTCAATGGACCCTAGCTTCCCAGTGGTTTCAAGCTGCAGGAGGTCTAGAGGATGTAATCCAACTGTCCATTGACATTCGGAATTCACTTCAGTGGTGGACGATTCGATCCAATTTGTCTTTGGGGCAACTATTCCAAGTTCCTCAGCCACGAAAAGTGCTGATGACAGATGCATCTCTCCTGGGGTGGGAAGCTCATGTAGATGGGCTCCACACTCAGGGAGCCTGGTCCTTTCAGGAAAAAGGTCTTCAGATCAACCTCTTGGAATTAAGAGTGATCTGGAATGCGCTAAAGGCTTTCAGAGATCGGCTATCCAACCGAGTAATCTTAGTTCAGACAGACAATCAGGTTGCCATGTTTTACACCAACAAGCAGGAGGGCACCGGATCTCACACTCAGTGTCAGGAAACCATTCAGATGTGGCTTTGGGCTCGCCGTCACGGCATGTTTCTCCAAGCCACTTATCTGGCAGGCGTAAACAGCAGTCTGGCTGACAGGTTGAGCAGGATATTGCAACCTCACGAGTGGTCACTGAACATGGGCGTAATCCGCAAGATCTTCTGAGCGTGGGGCACTCCCTCGATGGATCTTTTTGCCACTCAGATTAATCATAAGGTCCCTCAGTTCTGTTTCAGGCTTCAGGCCCACGACAGACTAGCATCAGATGCCTTTCTCCTACATTGGGGGGTAGGCCTTCAGTAGGGAAGATTTTACTGAAACTCAAGCAAGACCGCGGAACAGTGATCCTGATTGCACCCTTCTGGCCACGTCAGATTTGGTTCCATCTTCTTCTGGAGTTGTCCTCCAAAGAACCATGGAGATTGGAGTGTTTTCCAACACTCAGAACGAGGGGTCGTTTCTACATCCCAACCTTCAGTCTCTGGGTTTCACGGCCTGGATGTTGAGAGGGTGTCTCCCTAGTCTTGTTTGCTTCCAGAAAAGATTCCACAAAGAGGTGTTACTCTTTGAAATGGAGGAAGTTTGCCATCTGGTGTGACAGCAAGTCCCTAGATCCTCTTTCTTCTCCTACACAGACCCTGCTTGAATACCTTCTACATTTGTCAGAGTCTGGTCTCAAGACCTGTAAGAGTTCACCTTAGTGCGATTAGTGCTTTTCATCGCAGTGTAGGGGGTAAGCCTATCTCTGGACAGCCTTTAGTTGTTCGCTTCATGAGAGGTTTGCTTTTGTCAAATCCCCCTTTCAAACCTCCACCAGTGTAATGGGATCTCAATGTCATTCTCACTCAGCTGCTGAAAGCTCCTTTTGAGCCATTGAATACCTGCCATCTGAAGTACTTGACCTGGAAGGCCCTTTTCATGGTGGCTGTTACTTCAGCTCGTAGGGTCAGTGAGCTTCAGGCCTTGGTAGTACATTCACCTTATATCAAATTTCATCACAACAGAGTAGTCCTCCGCACGCACCCTAAGTTCCTGCCAAAGGTGGTGTCGGAGTTCCATCTGAACCAGTTAATTGTCTGGCCAACATTCTTTCCCCGTCCTCATACCCGCCCTGGCGAAAGCAGTTTGCATACCTTGGACTGCAAGAGAGCATTGGCCTTTTACGTGGAGCGGACAAAGCCCTTCAGACAGTCCGCCAAGTTGTTTGTTTCTTTCGATCCCAACAGGAGGGGAGTCGCCATCGGAAAACGCACAATCTTCAGTTGACTAGCAGATTGCATTTCCTTCACTTATGCCCAAGCTGGGCTGACTCTAGAGGCCATGTCACGGCTCATAATGTTAGAGCCATGGCTGCGTCTGTGGCTTACTTAATGTCAGCCTCCATTGAAGAGATTTTCAAAGCTGCAACGTGGTCGTCAGTCCACACATTCACATCTTAGTACTGCCTTCAGCAGGATAACTGACGCAACAGTCAGTTTGGGCAGTCAGTGCTGCAGAATCTGTTCGGGGTTTAGAATCCAACTCCACCCCCCCCCCCCCCCCCCCCCCCCGACCCATTTTTGTTCTTTTCCAGGCTACACTCCCAGTTAGTTGTTTATGGTTTCAGGTCAATTTATGTTATGTCCTCGCCGTTGTGAGGCCCAATTGACCAATGTTCATTGTTTTGAGTGAGCCTGGTTGCTAGAGTACCCCACATGTGAGAACAAGCAGCCTGCTTGTCCTCGGAGAAAGCGAAGATACTTACTTGTAGCAGGTGTTCTCTGAGGACAGCAGGCTGATTGTTCTCACAAACCCACCCACCTCCCCTTTGGAGTTATTTGCTTCCTTTTATGCTTTTTGATTTAACTGAGGGAACGCGTTCAAACGACGGGCGGGAAACCAGTCTGCACATGCACGGTACGCACTGCACACGCGCTAGAAGACTCTGGCAAAACTTTTTTTTTTAAGTATTTTGCTTGCAAAATGCTGTCTGATTCCTGGGCCGATGCAGAAGTCGACCCCACATGTGAGAACAATCAGCCTGCTGTCCTCGGAGAATACCTGCTGTAGGTAAGTATCTTCGCTTTGTGTAAAAATTTTTTAGGACCCTGCTTACTAAAGTGCGCTAAGAGTTTTTAGCATACACTAAAAATTAGCACAAGCTAATGCTATAGAAGCCCATATATTCCTATGGGTGTCTCTAAGCGCACGCTAATTTTTAGTGCACACTAAAAATGCTAGCACGCTTATAGCACAGCTTAGTAAACAGGGCCCTTAGTCTTTAAAAAAAAAACAAACAAAAAAAAAAAAACAGCCGAAAACCCATTATAAAGTTTTATGATGATATGTTACCTTTTTTTTGTTGACTGAGTCAAAACATAGTAAATGACGGCAGATAAAGACCTGAATGGTCCATCCAGTCTGCCCAACAAGATAATCTCATTTTACATGGTATGTGGTACTTTGTGTATACCTGAGTTTGATTTGTCCTTGTATTTCTCAGGGCACAGACCGTAAAAGTCTGCCCAGCACTGTTCTTGTACTAAAAGTTCTGAAGCTAACATCTAAGCTCCTTAAAATTTACACTCCAGAAAAAGATTGCAGTTGGGGTTTTAGGTTCCAAGATGGCGACGTAGTGCGTTAAAGCAACAGACTTGCTCAACTGTTCTCTTTTTTGACTCACTGCGTGGAACGGCTCTTACTCCCCTGACGAGGGGGAAAAGGAGAGGGAAGCAGCGGGATGTTCCCTCGACCCCCACTGGGACCCACCTTCCAAAGCAGATGACACTTGAGAGATTTGGGCTGACGTCTGGACCCATGCAGACTTCTTCTCCTATCGGAGCTGACGCATCGGTGTCAACTGGCAGTGAAGACTGGGTTTCTTTAAGCTTGCGGCTCCCCCACAACCAGGAAGGAACACTGTGAAGGCAAGTCCTGCCGTCGGCACTCCGAATGCTGAGATAATGATTGAGCAGGGAGGGAACCTGCCCACATCAAGGGAGAATGAGACCAGCCTGCTTGAAATTGATATTCCATCACAAGTTTTGCCTCAACAGATAGTAAGTACTCTCAAACAGACTGTGAATTCTCCCACTCCTGGTATTTCTTCTGGGGCTTTGAAAAACCAGCCGTAGTGACAATTGGACTTGATATTTGATTTGCACACCTCTCTTCAAATATTGACATTAAAAAACACTAGTGAAATTAAGGTTTTGTCTGAAGCAGTCCTTACTCAGGCACAGGTAACTGCCCAACAGATCACTGAAGTAAAACTTCTGGACACAAAAATTCAGACTTTGGAATCTTTCGGATTAGCCTCAATTAAGGAAAAGAACTTTACTTTCCGTTGCTTGGAATATTTAGAAAATCAGGCTAGGAGGCTTAATTTGAGACTAACCAATTTTCCCAAGTCACCACTAATAGCTCCAATAGATATGGTAAAGAAATATTTGGTTGAAAATTTGGGAATGTCGAGTGATTTATTGCCTCCTATAACTCGTCTGCAGCATTTGCAGACCTTTAAAAAACTGGTTGGTGAGAATTCTCAAAGTCAACACCAAGCAGGGGATGGGCATGAATCTCATATCTTTTCTGGAATCTTCACTAGAAGTGGTTACTCAGAGAACTACTATGGTAGTATCCTTTGCTTTGGAGATGGATCCAGATATGGTATTGAGACTTTCGACACTTAGACGTGCAGTTCCTGGGATCTAAAGTTAGAATATTCCTTGATCTTTCCAGAGAAACTCAGAAAAAGCGTAAGGCCTTTCTGAGTTTGCGCCCAAGGACTTTGGCCCTGGGCGCTAATTTTGTACTTAAATTTCCTTGCATATGTTGTGTATTATTTCAATCTAAACAATTTCAATTCTTTGATCCCAAACAACTGGAAGAATTTCTGTTAGCTAGAGAGGAGGTAAAAATTGCTGTTTAAGCCACAGGAGCGCACTGTAAGATAGGCTGGAGTGAGTCTTCTGGGTTACTTTAATTTAGTTATCTAAGTTTTTGTTTTATTTCTTATTATGGATCCAAATTACTTAACATATAGTGGACGAAGTTAATATAATTTTCAAATTGTTGTCAATGTTTTTAATGTTGACGTGTATTATTACTTGCATGATTGTGATTTTTCTATTTCTGTATTATTTCTCTATTGAGTTGTAATAATATATAAATAAATATATAAAGATTTTATCATTTCTTTGCACCACTTTCAGTCTTTTTATATCTTTAGCAAGATACGACCTCCAAAACTAAA